>NC_137464.1:236208521-237435001 GCF_964235325.1 Thermobia domestica
TATAAATTACTAAGATCATTCATGGCACGCAGGAGAAAAATGATTCAAATGAGTATGGCCGTTTATTGGACTCGAATAAATAAATTTAACAAGTAAGATCGCCTTGGTAGCAAAGAATTGACGAATTTCAATACAGGTTTATTTCTACGATGGTGCTCACTTGGACGCCTCGCAGCTATCGTTCTTTCTTTTTTTCTAATAATGATAATATTTATAAAATTTAATTATATTCCAGTAAATAATTCGTTTCGTATTATAATATACAGTTTCATGTAAGACTTTACATCATATAATGTATAAAGAGTGAGAAATGACCAGCTGGACCGTAAATCGAACACAGGTCTCCGGCTTACCGTGGCGATGTGTTAACCCCTTCCCGGATCAGTGTATTACCCAGTCCACTCCCTAGCCATAGATTTTATCACTCCTGGTCAGTGCTCAGCCACTCAGATCACGTGGACTGTACCACAGCATAAACAAAAACCCATTGAAAGAACTTATTACTTCTAGTTAGCTTGCAAGACAGAACGTCTCATCAGTGCTATGATATCGAGGTTCAGTATCAGAGTTTTTAATAGATTTCAACAAAATGTGAGAAAACGTCAGAGAATGTGAGAAGCATGACCCGTAGAAAATCACTGTAGAAGTACGAACTATAAGATGAAATAATGGAGAGTGTAGAAGTAGCAACATTAAAAAAAAAAAAAAAAAAAAAAAAAAAAAAAAAAAAAAAAAAAGCCAGGACGAAGGAATAATAAAGTAAAAACGATAAGTAAAGGGAGAAGTAATAAATGAAAGGAATATATAATAGTCGATACTACTATATTAGAAGAGGGGAAGAAGGGACGGAAAAGCGACAGTGAGAAAAGGTGGTTAGTAACTGTTTAATCCAGGTTCATGTGGAATAGACAGAATGGAAATATTTGTTTGGTCCTATCTCTTTCAGGAAGAAGAGTTTAGATACAGGACTTCGGAAATCAATGTGTATATTCAGCTACAGGTAAATGGGAAAGCAGGGTACGTGGATGTGTATTTATAAAAGGATTTGACTTTCTCGGATGCAGAACAGTTGGTGCGTATTTGGAAGTAGATGAACTTGAAAAAAATCACAACTTCCAGGGTAGCGAAATAAATATATTCTGTAGATTTTGGGTTGTTTAGCGGTGTTGAAGATATCTTACGTTTTGTATCTAGTATTTTTGTAATTTTCTGGGCCAAACCAGGAAGTTTCAAGAGTCGATTTCCGTTGGTAGAATATGCAGTTTTTGTGGGTTTTATTCTCCAATCAGTAGCGGACGCAGAATTTTGGTAGTGTAGGTGCTGGTTGGGGACGGATTAGACAAACTAAAACAACACTACTAATATGTACGAAATAAATACCTTTATGCATATATTTAAAGAAACAGCATACATGGATACAAATATCTGCAAATGGATGTATTCAAGAAAATATCTAAGAGTACATGTCTCACAATGTAGGTTACTCAAGTACCAATACAAGTTATTTCATTGAATGGAACCGTGGGCTTAAATTGTTTAATGACATCTTCAAAATATATGTTCATAAAAACTGACTTTACAACAGAAATCAACATGAGTCAAACACACAAAAGAATAGATATTCGAAATTGAATGAGTAATTGTAGAAAAAAATAAGACCAAAATGTGGATGCAGTTGCACCCAGTACACCCACTGTGCGGCTGCTCATGTCTTCCATTCAGACGTTTTCTCCGTTCTCTTGATAACCTACTCGTACGAGGTGTATCCAGAAGATAAGTTCCCTAGGGCAGTAAACACAGACAGTGACCGTGTGAAACACTTGTTGCCACAGATACAGCGTAAGTGACATTCGTGTGTGTGTTTGAAGGGATGCCTCCCTCCATGCGGAACATGACCCCTCCCTTGCGGTTTTTACCTCACACACCGATTTGCCGGTAAGTACCTAAAATTTATAATCTCGCCGCCACCCATATGTTAGCTCTTCGTTACTTGCGCAATCTGTGTTTCTTCACATTGAAATCCAAGCAGTCGGAGATGAGGGTGGTTGATACTCCTGATTCTCGAGGCACCGAAGTTCTCCACCCAGATTTTCTTTCCGGGTGTTGGAAATACTTGAATTATACTGGAATTTAATTTTGATACTGGAAATACTGGAATTTTGATCCACATACTGGAAAAATCGTGAAACTGGTAATTTGTCAACAATACTTTTTGTAATTGTTGTAATAGTCTTAGAAACAATTTTGTATTCATTGAGATTGTAAATTTTCCCGAAGTAAAACAATATTCTAAATTTATTTAAAATATTTTTTTGATAGTAAAACAATTACAAACTTGAAATCATCAAGTGTTATTATTCCTTAAGAACTTTAAAACAATCATTGTAATAGGTATTGGAATTTTACTGATAGTTATACTGAATATACTGGAATTTTTAAAATGAAACTCACTAGACACACTGTAAATGTAAGAATAATCAAAATCGCTCGGAGCAAGATCCAGGCTGTACGTTGGGTGTTCAAATACGTTCCAGGAGAACGACTGCAGAAGATCGATTGTTATCTGCCGTAAAGTCCGGTTCTTACTGTGAGCGATTTTCATGTCGTCTTACACCTCGACACCCTGTTCGGTTAGGGTTTTGATTGTGATGGACAATTGCAGACGACTGTCCTACACTGGTTCCATCTCAGGCGCTGACTTACAAACACCTGAATAACAAGTAGACCCCACGATAAGACAAAGTGTATGAATTCCGGTGGTGAGTATGTCAAAAAGTAGCGTCACGTGTGATGTATCTGTGGTAATAAATATTTCAATATCGCAGTTTTATTTGTGTTTACTGCCCTAAGGAAACTTATTTTCTGGACGTGCGTCGTACTTTAATGTGGTTACACTGTTATTTCACAACGTTCAGACACAGTGTAGTATGCAACACAAGGTGGGAGTTGTTTCTCTATAAAGACGAAAATACCAAATTGATCCATATATTCCTAAGTTATTGTAAGAGAACACACACACAGGGTGAGTATGTGCTTTTGTTTGCAATTGAATTTGCCGTGAATTTTTAATATGATAGTGTTACACCGATCTCGTTGAAAATTAGTATTAAAAATGCGTCAATTATAGTCTTTAAATAAATGAGACAAAGACATTTTGATTCAAAATATACAAATCCTAGATGAACTACATTACATTACGAAGTTCAAACACTCAACAGATGTTCAAATTTGTATTTAATAAAAGAGCGAGAAATATATTTCGTACCATATTAGTGCGTGGATTGTAAAGAATAAATTAAAATGTAAGAACAGTCCTATCTTTTTGGTTAAAAAAATCCAATATATTTCAGTCACAAACTTTCTTGTAGGCCTTATGTCTGGAGAATTGCATATAGTGTAGCGGAACCCAAACTATCACTTAACTCAATATGATGTGCTTATTCCATAGAAAATACGAAAACTCGATTTGGGGGCCGACCAAGAACGCAATCTTTTGCTTTTTTCTCTCTCATTCTTAAAATTCTTGGCCAAGATCGCATTGATCCATTTTAATGATTCCTAAAATTATTGTTGATATCTTCCTCGGATGTTTATTAAAAATGGAGCTTAAACAGCCACAGTTGTGAAAATTGCGCCAAATCAATGAAAAGTTACCTATTACGCACTGTTATAAATGAGGGCACACTTCTTTAATTGAATATAATCATATAGTGTCATAGATATTTATGTCAAATATTTTTTTTTATTATTTTTACAACTATGTTTATCTTGTATAAATTGTTATTTATGATGTTTTGCTCGTCATCTAAATAAGCGATCATCAGTTCAAATCCTTGCCAGATATTAAACAGGAAAGTGGCATTATATTGTGTTCTTGTGGACAGAAGTTTCATACTTCTGTCCATCACGTATTTGCCACACATTCAAATATATATATATAAGTGTATAATAAACATAAATAAGTATTTAATGGAAATAGGTGAATTTCAAATCATCTTCAATTCTAAATTGCCTACAATAGGTATATATATATTTTTTCATGTTAATTGCAGTTACTTCTTTAAAACCAAATGTCTTATATCTTTCTCACTTACAGAAGACACACTATCTTAGGACTGTTAGACGTTGCTAGTCATAATAGACTGAGACTCTGGATCTCATCAAGTTAGTGCTGCATAGGTTCTATTTGTCTCATAGTTAATATTTTCTGTGATAGACGTATATACTTAAATGTTCGTGCATCAAATGTTACTATATTTTTTTGTCTTCCCATTCTGAACGTGTGAACGTCCTTTAGTAGGTAGATTAGTTCGTATGGTGATGTAGTTTTATCGCTGTTAATTTTTCCTCTTCGTATTGTAGTAGAATTGTTGAACGTGGCTCTCTTTCAATTATGTAATTGTTTTTCTACTGTAATTCCTTACTTTATTGTATTTTTATTTACTTATTTATTAAATATTTACATGTTCGTTAAAATGCATCGGGTTACTAAATGGATCCGATTTGTTGTATAAAATTAAACCTCGTTGTACAATTTCGTAACTCAGCTTGAATTGATATTTCGACGCAAAATAAATCTTTAAAATTCGATATACAAGGAGTGTTCAAATGAAAAGGTACGAAATATTCTACAAACTAAACTGGTTGCAATAGGAATATGCCACTTTGGGATAACGTAGTGCGACATCTAAGGGGAAAAAAATGTAGTGTCGGGCGTGGTTGTGCGTATGCGTGGGCATCTCTCACATGACGCAGGAGAGAATCAGGCAGTATGTATTTTATCCAATTGACGCGGTAATGCGTCTGAGGAAATCATGGTGTTCATAATGAAAAATTGGACGCTTGAGGAGCAGCGAAGTGTTATCAAATTTCTGTCTGAAGAAGGGGTTAAATTGACCGATATTCATCGCCGGATGGTGACAGTATACGGGGGAGACTGTGTGTCCGACAGGTCAGTGAGAAAATGAAGTGCCCATTTTCAGGAAGGCCGGGAGAGTTTGAGTGATGACTCCAGACCAGGCCAAGCAAGTTCAAGTGAGAGCAGCTTGAGCATCCGTTCTACAGCCCGGACATGTCGCCCTGCGATTCCCACCTGTTTGATCTGCTAAAAAAATATCTCAAAGGGAAGCGCTTCAACTCGGGACGACGAACTGAAGGACACAGTGGAGGACTGGCTGCTATCACAGCCACAGGAATTCTGCGAACAGGGAATCTTTCAGCTCGTGAAACAGTAGGGTAATTGTATTCAGGCCTCTAGTGATTACTTTTCAATAAAGACTTCGATTATACCCACAGTGTCGTTTCGTACCTTTTCATTTGAACACCCCTCGTATATTCATGTGATGCCCGGACTGGTGGAAAATGGCGTATAGTGTAAGAGGTGATCTTAGATAATAGTCTGCATACCCCCCCCCCCCTACTAGCATCGGGTTCAAGGGCATACGGTAACTGAGCTTTAGGATCTCACTTCTGGCGCGGGATTTTCCTATCCCCCCACATTCTCATCCCGCTAATTCTGTCATAATCATTGACATTTAGTAATCACTCGTCTCCGTTAATCTAAAGAGCGTACCCTTGGAACGTTATACTAGGAATTTCATTCATTCATTTCACCGAATTCAAATCCTGGTTGATTTCGGATTTCATATTGATAGTAAATCTTGTCTTGTATAACTCCATAAAGCCGTAACACATGAAAATATTCGTATTATGTCCATACCTATATCCAAAAATTTCCAGATGAGAGCATTACACGGGTTATTTCATGTTACGTGATTCAGTTGTTTTTAGTTTAATATCAGTAGTGCCTAATAATATACTTCCCTATAGCCAAGGTGTGCCTTTGATGTGCATAACCTCAGACCTTATTCCCAGTGAGGCACATAATTTTTGGTGCTAAAGTTCATGAAGACATTAAGGAAGTACTTGAATTAAGAGGTATCAGACTCTCATCTAGAAATCTAGTATTAATGGTACGATGTGCTAACTATCCATCACCCAGTTGAATGTGAGCCAACTGGACACACATTCGGTCTGAACACCGAGCACACACTGTTCAAAGAAAGTGGATACGGCCAATGTTGCCTTCCTTACGTGATCTAGTTTATCTAGGCAAGCTCGAAGTAAATGAAGATGTGTAATTATTCCGTATTTCCTTTGTTTGTGACAACTTACTATATTTACTTCATATATATATGGTAGCCCTGTTACTTGCTTCGGTAGTATGTTAATGAAGATGATGTGGATTACAATTTGGGTAGAAAAGAATGATCAATAGCTGTTGTTTTAATAAACGTTTTGGTAATGTTGTAACCTGAATTGCCTTTCTTAACTTAGTTATCCTTGAAGGAGGTAGTTAGAGTTACTGACTATATACACTAAGCAAATTGTCGTCTGTTATTTCGCGCACAGATATGCAGTTGAAATATATAAATTTATTTCAGTTTTCAGGAATTGTACTCAGGGGAGATGCAACTCTTTTTTTTTTTAAATATATATATATATATATATATATATATATATATATATATATATATATATATATATACACGTGTGAAATGAGAGCGAACTTCCATTTCTGGGAAAGACAATTTTACATGAGGAGACCCCATCCCAATCTATTCATCCAAAAATTGGAACTGTACACAAATATAGTCAGTTAACAGTGAGAAACGTGAAACTTTGCAGATGAATACTAGAGGTCAAAGTATGACGGTCACAGTTCGTATATATTTATAAACAAGGCTACTGATATATCAAAATCTATTTTACACACTGCATCAAGATGTTACCTTTTATTGTAGTACGTAACAAGTTAAACAAATACAGTCTTTAAAAATCGTACATGTAAATTTCACGAGATGGATCCTTTCTTATGTATTATTTATATTCCGTTACTATGACAACTAAAACTCTCATCGTCGAATCACTAACATAACAAAATATAATCGCATAGCAACAGAAAGGAAATTAATTCTATTTCTCTTGTCATATTCTTCCTTCCTTGAACAGCTTGCGCATAATTTAAAAGCACATTCTGTCTCTAAATACAAATAAAGATATAATAAAGATGTTAAAATACAAGTATCGTTGTAAAAGTATAGAATATGTATTCGTCTGTTTGGGTGGGAAAATGATAAAAGAACGGCAAACAAAGAAAGTACTTATTGACCTCGTTTGCTTAATGTCAGAGTTCCGTGTGTCTTACTTTGTACAAGCTTTTGGGGTAACACACCGTCTTCAGAATATTTCCACACAATAGTAAAAAGAAATTTTCTTTTCCTCTCTTCCTCAGAAATAGAGAAACAAAGATTTCCGTTGTGTGATCAAACAAGAAAATAGTACTGAACGTAAGTGCACATGAATAAGAACATACACAACTTGACTTTGTTAGGACAGGTGCTGATTTTTACGGATTTTATATATTTAGAATGAGTCTTTCAAACCATTTTTTTTTTTTTTTTTTTTAAATCTGCTTCTAGCTTAATTTTTGTCAATTCGCGTTCATGTCCTCTTTTAGCACTAGGACTTTGCAAATCGTGAACCTACAATTTCAGAGGGACCCAAACTTCTATATATAAAGTGAGGGTGATATAGCTTGAATAAGTTCCTGCTTTTCGTACAGGATCTGATTTCGAACGACGGTAGAAGTACATGAAGTTTGGGTCCCTCTGAAATTGTAGGTTCACGATTTGCACTTCTACCCAAACTTCATGTACTTCTACCGTCGTTCGAAGTCAGATCCTGTACGAAAAGCAGGAACTTATTCAAGCTATATCACCCTCACTTTATATATAGAAGTTTGGGTCCCTCTGAAATTGTAGGTTCACGATTTGCACTTCTACCCAAACTTCATGTACTTCTACCGTCGTTCGAAGTCAGATCCTGTACGAAAAGCAGGAACTTATTCAAGCTATATCACCCTCACTTTATATATAGAAGTTTGGGTCCCTCTGAAATTGTAGGTTCACGATTTGCACTTCTACCCAAACTTCATGTACTTCTACCGTCGTTCGAAGTCAGATCCTGTACGAAAAGCAGGAACTTATTCAAGCTATATCACCCTCACTTTATATATAGAAGTTTGGGTCCCTCTGAAATTGTAGGTTCACGATTTGCACTTCTACCCAAACTTCATGTACTTCTACCGTCGTTCGAAGTCAGATCCTGTACGAAAAGCAGGAACTTATTCACGCTATATCACCCTCACTTTATATATAGAAGTTTGGGTCCCTCTGAAATTGTAGGTTCACGATTTGCACTTCTACCCAAACTTCATGTACTTCTACCGTCGTTCGAAGTCAGATCCTGTACGAAAAGCAGGAACTTATTCAAGCTATATCACCCTCACTTTATATATAGAAGTTTGGGTCCCTCTGAAATTGTAGGTTCACGATTTGCACTTCTACCCAAACTTCATGTACTTCTACCGTCGTTCGAAGTCAGATCCTGTACGAAAAGCAGGAACTTATTCAAGCTATATCACCCTCACTTTATATATAGAAGTTTGGGTCCCTCTGAAATTGTAGATTCACGATTTGCACTTCTACCCAAACTTCATGTACTTCTACCGTCGTTCGAAGTCAGATCCTGTACGAAAAGCAGGAACTTATTCAAGCTATATCACCCTCACTTTATATATAGAAGTTTGGGTCCCTCTGAAATTGTAGGTTCACGATTTGCACTTCTACCCAAACTTCATGTACTTCTACCGTCGTTCGAAGTCAGATCCTGTACGAAAAGCAGGAACTTATTCAAGCTATATCACCCTCACTTTATATATAGAAGTTTGGGTCCCTCTGAAATTGTAGGTTCACGATTTGCACTTCTACCCAAACTTCATGTACTTCTACCGTCGTTCGAAGTCAGATCCTGTACGAAAAGCAGGAACTTATTCAAGCTATATCACCCTCACTTTATATATAGAAGTTTGGGTCCCTCTGAAATTGTAGGTTCACGATTTGCACTTCTACCCAAACTTCATGTACTTCTACCGTCGTTCGAAGTCAGATCCTGTACGAAAAGCAGGAACTTATTCACGCTATATCACCCTCACTTTATATATAGAAGTTTGGGTCCCTCTGAAATTGTAGGTTCACGATTTGCACTTCTACCCAAACTTCATGTACTTCTACCGTCGTTCGAAGTCAGATCCTGTACGAAAAGCAGGAACTTATTCAAGCTATATCACCCTCACTTTATATATAGAAGTTTGGGTCCCTCTGAAATTGTAGGTTCACGATTTGCACTTCTACCCAAACTTCATGTACTTCTACCGTCGTTCGAAGTCAGATCCTGTACGAAAAGCAGGAACTTATTCAAGCTATATCACCCTCACTTTATATATAGAAGTTTGGGTCCCTCTGAAATTGTAGGTTCACGATTTGCACTTCTACCCAAACTTCATGTACTTCTACCGTCGTTCGAAGTCAGATCCTGTACGAAAAGCAGGAACTTATTCAAGCTATATCACCCTCACTTTATATATAGAAGTTTGGGTCCCTCTGAAATTGTAGGTTCACGATTTGCACTTCTACCCAAACTTCATGTACTTCTACCGTCGTTCGAAGTCAGATCCTGTACGAAAAGCAGGAACTTATTCAAGCTATATCACCCTCACTTTATATATAGAAGTTTGGGTCCCTCTGAAATTGTAGGTTCACGATTTGCACTTCTACCCAAACTTCATGTACTTCTACCGTCGTTCGAAGTCAGATCCTGTACGAAAAGCAGGAACTTATTCAAGCTATATCACCCTCACTTTATATATAGAAGTTTGGGTCCCTCTGAAATTGTAGGTTCACGATTTGCACTTCTACCCAAACTTCATGTACTTCTACCGTCGTTCGAAGTCAGATCCTGTACGAAAAGCAGGAACTTATTCAAGCTATATCACCCTCACTTTATATATAGAAGTTTGGGTCCCTCTGAAATTGTAGGTTCACGATTTGCACTTCTACCCAAACTTCATGTACTTCTACCGTCGTTCGAAGTCAGATCCTGTACGAAAAGCAGGAACTTATTCAAGCTATATCACCCTCACTTTATATATAGAAGTTTGGGTCCCTCTGAAATTGTAGGTTCACGATTTGCACTTCTACCCAAACTTCATGTACTTCTACCGTCGTTCGAAGTCAGATCCTGTACGAAAAGCAGGAACTTATTCAAGCTATATCACCCTCACTTTATATATAGAAGTTTGGGTCCCTCTGAAATTGTAGGTTCACGATTTGCACTTCTACCCAAACTTCATGTACTTCTACCGTCGTTCGAAGTCAGATCCTGTACGAAAAGCAGGAACTTATTCAAGCTATATCACCCTCACTTTATATATAGAAGTTTGGGTCCCTCTGAAATTGTAGGTTCACGATTTGCACTTCTACCCAAACTTCATGTACTTCTACCGTCGTTCGAAGTCAGATCCTGTACGAAAAGCAGGAACTTATTCAAGCTATATCACCCTCACTTTATATATAGAAGTTTGGGTCCCTCTGAAATTGTAGGTTCACGATTTGCACTTCTACCCAAACTTCATGTACTTCTACCGTCGTTCGAAGTCAGATCCTGTACGAAAAGCAGGAACTTATTCAAGCTATATCACCCTCACTTTATATATAGAAGTTTGGGTCCCTCTGAAATTGTAGATTCACGATTTGCACTTCTACCCAAACTTCATGTACTTCTACCGTCGTTCGAAGTCAGATCCTGTACGAAAAGCAGGAACTTATTCAAGCTATATCACCCTCACTTTATATATAGAAGTTTGGGTCCCTCTGAAATTGTAGGTTCACGATTTGCACTTCTACCCAAACTTCATGTACTTCTACCGTCGTTCGAAGTCAGATCCTGTACGAAAAGCAGGAACTTATTCAAGCTATATCACCCTCACTTTATATATAGAAGTTTGGGTCCCTCTGAAATTGTAGGTTCACGATTTGCACTTCTACCCAAACTTCATGTACTTCTACCGTCGTTCGAAGTCAGATCCTGTACGAAAAGCAGGAACTTATTCAAGCTATATCACCCTCACTTTATATATAGAAGTTTGGGTCCCTCTGAAATTGTAGGTTCACGATTTGCACTTCTACCCAAACTTCATGTACTTCTACCGTCGTTCGAAGTCAGATCCTGTACGAAAAGCAGGAACTTATTCAAGCTATATCACCCTCACTTTATATATAGAAGTTTGGGTCCCTCTGAAATTGTAGGTTCACGATTTGCACTTCTACCCAAACTTCATGTACTTCTACCGTCGTTCGAAGTCAGATCCTGTACGAAAAGCAGGAACTTATTCAAGCTATATCACCCTCACTTTATATATAGAAGTTTGGGTCCCTCTGAAATTGTAGATTCACGATTTGCACTTCTACCCAAACTTCATGTACTTCTACCGTCGTTCGAAGTCAGATCCTGTACGAAAAGCAGGAACTTATTCAAGCTATATCACCCTCACTTTATATATAGAAGTTTGGGTCCCTCTGAAATTGTAGGTTCACGATTTGCACTTCTACCCAAACTTCATGTACTTCTACCGTCGTTCGAAGTCAGATCCTGTACGAAAAGCAGGAACTTATTCAAGCTATATCACCCTCACTTTATATATAGAAGTTTGGGTCCCTCTGAAATTGTAGGTTCACGATTTGCACTTCTACCCAAACTTCATGTACTTCTACCGTCGTTCGAAGTCAGATCCTGTACGAAAAGCAGGAACTTATTCAAGCTATATCACCCTCACTTTATATATAGAAGTTTGGGTCCCTCTGAAATTGTAGGTTCACGATTTGCACTTCTACCCAAACTTCATGTACTTCTACCGTCGTTCGAAGTCAGATCCTGTACGAAAAGCAGGAACTTATTCACGCTATATCACCCTCACTTTATATATAGAAGTTTGGGTCCCTCTGAAATTGTAGGTTCACGATTTGCACTTCTACCCAAACTTCATGTACTTCTACCGTCGTTCGAAGTCAGATCCTGTACGAAAAGCAGGAACTTATTCAAGCTATATCACCCTCACTTTATATATAGAAGTTTGGGTCCCTCTGAAATTGTAGGTTCACGATTTGCACTTCTACCCAAACTTCATGTACTTCTACCGTCGTTCGAAGTCAGATCCTGTACGAAAAGCAGGAACTTATTCAAGCTATATCACCCTCACTTTATATATAGAAGTTTGGGTCCCTCTGAAATTGTAGGTTCACGATTTGCACTTCTACCCAAACTTCATGTACTTCTACCGTCGTTCGAAGTCAGATCCTGTACGAAAAGCAGGAACTTATTCAAGCTATATCACCCTCACTTTATATATAGAAGTTTGGGTCCCTCTGAAATTGTAGGTTCACGATTTGCACTTCTACCCAAACTTCATGTACTTCTACCGTCGTTCGAAGTCAGATCCTGTACGAAAAGCAGGAACTTATTCAAGCTATATCACCCTCACTTTATATATAGAAGTTTGGGTCCCTCTGAAATTGTAGGTTCACGATTTGCACTTCTACCCAAACTTCATGTACTTCTACCGTCGTTCGAAGTCAGATCCTGTACGAAAAGCAGGAACTTATTCAAGCTATATCACCCTCACTTTATATATAGAAGTTTGGGTCCCTCTGAAATTGTAGGTTCACGATTTGCACTTCTACCCAAACTTCATGTACTTCTACCGTCGTTCGAAGTCAGATCCTGTACGAAAAGCAGGAACTTATTCAAGCTATATCACCCTCACTTTATATATAGAAGTTTGGGTCCCTCTGAAATTGTAGGTTCACGATTTGCACTTCTACCCAAACTTCATGTACTTCTACCGTCGCTCGAAGTCAGATCCTGTACGAAAAGCAGGAACTTATTCAAGCTATATCACCCTCACTTTATATATAGAAGTTTGGGTCCCTCTGAAATTGTAGGTTCACGATTTGCACTTCTACCCAAACTTCATGTACTTCTACCGTCGTTCGAAGTCAGATCCTGTACGAAAAGCAGGAACTTATTCAAGCTATATCACCCTCACTTTATATATAGAAGTTTGGGTCCCTCTGAAATTGTAGGTTCACGATTTGCACTTCTACCCAAACTTCATGTACTTCTACCGTCGTTCGAAGTCAGATCCTGTACGAAAAGCAGGAACTTATTCAAGCTATATCACCCTCACTTTATATATAGAAGTTTGGGTCCCTCTGAAATTGTAGGTTCACGATTTGCACTTCTACCCAAACTTCATGTACTTCTACCGTCGTTCGAAGTCAGATCCTGTACGAAAAGCAGGAACTTATTCAAGCTATATCACCCTCACTTTATATATAGAAGTTTGGGTCCCTCTGAAATTGTAGGTTCACGATTTGCACTTCTACCCAAACTTCATGTACTTCTACCGTCGTTCGAAGTCAGATCCTGTACGAAAAGCAGGAACTTATTCAAGCTATATCACCCTCACTTTATATATAGAAGTTTGGGTCCCTCTGAAATTGTAGATTCACGATTTGCACTTCTACCCAAACTTCATGTACTTCTACCGTCGTTCGAAGTCAGATCCTGTACGAAAAGCAGGAACTTATTCAAGCTATATCACCCTCACTTTATATATAGAAGTTTGGGTCCCTCTGAAATTGTAGGTTCACGATTTGCACTTCTACCCAAACTTCATGTACTTCTACCGTCGTTCGAAGTCAGATCCTGTACGAAAAGCAGGAACTTATTCAAGCTATATCACCCTCACTTTATATATAGAAGTTTGGGTCCCTCTGAAATTGTAGGTTCACGATTTGCACTTCTACCCAAACTTCATGTACTTCTACCGTCGTTCGAAGTCAGATCCTGTACGAAAAGCAGGAACTTATTCAAGCTATATCACCCTCACTTTATATATAGAAGTTTGGGTCCCTCTGAAATTGTAGGTTCACGATTTGCACTTCTACCCAAACTTCATGTACTTCTACCGTCGTTCGAAGTCAGATCCTGTACGAAAAGCAGGAACTTATTCAAGCTATATCACCCTCACTTTATATATAGAAGTTTGGGTCCCTCTGAAATTGTAGGTTCACGATTTGCACTTCTACCCAAACTTCATGTACTTCTACCGTCGTTCGAAGTCAGATCCTGTACGAAAAGCAGGAACTTATTCAAGCTATATCACCCTCACTTTATATATAGAAGTTTGGGTCCCTCTGAAATTGTAGGTTCACGATTTGCACTTCTACCCAAACTTCATGTACTTCTACCGTCGTTCGAAGTCAGATCCTGTACGAAAAGCAGGAACTTATTCAAGCTATATCACCCTCACTTTATATATAGAAGTTTGGGTCCCTCTGAAATTGTAGGTTCACGATTTGCACTTCTACCCAAACTTCATGTACTTCTACCGTCGTTCGAAGTCAGATCCTGTACGAAAAGCAGGAACTTATTCAAGCTATATCACCCTCACTTTATATATAGAAGTTTGGGTCCCTCTGAAATTGTAGGTTCACGATTTGCACTTCTACCCAAACTTCATGTACTTCTACCGTCGTTCGAAGTCAGATCCTGTACGAAAAGCAGGAACTTATTCAAGCTATATCACCCTCACTTTATATATAGAAGTTTGGGTCCCTCTGAAATTGTAGGTTCACGATTTGCACTTCTACCCAAACTTCATGTACTTCTACCGTCGTTCGAAGTCAGATCCTGTACGAAAAGCAGGAACTTATTCAAGCTATATCACCCTCACTTTATATATAGAAGTTTGGGTCCCTCTGAAATTGTAGGTTCACGATTTGCACTTCTACCCAAACTTCATGTACTTCTACCGTCGTTCGAAGTCAGATCCTGTACGAAAAGCAGGAACTTATTCAAGCTATATCACCCTCACTTTATATATAGAAGTTTGGGTCCCTCTGAAATTGTAGGTTCACGATTTGCACTTCTACCCAAACTTCATGTACTTCTACCGTCGTTCGAAGTCAGATCCTGTACGAAAAGCAGGAACTTATTCAAGCTATATCACCCTCACTTTATATATAGAAGTTTGGGTCCCTCTGAAATTGTAGATTCACGATTTGCAAAGTCCTAGTGCTAAAAGAGGACATGAACGCGAATTGACAAAAATTAAGCTAGAAGCAGATAAAAAAAAAAAAAAAAAAAGTTTGAAAGACTTATTCTAATATGAAGTAACCAATATACAGGGTTTCCGGAAATATATCTTCTTGATTTTTTGCTAGTAGTTAGGACCTGAAAAGTTAGTTCCCTCGTGACTGTATGGTTAGCGTGAGCTCACGGTTTGGATTCCACGTTAAGTTGTAGATTCATATCTCACACAGACCTGCTGATGAAAGGGATACTATACCCCAACTCAACCAAGTGAAAAGTTAATTGGGAGCCAGGGTAGTTTCGTAGTAGAGCGCTTATCTTCGGTGCGTGAAGTCCCTGATTCGAGTTCGCTTCACGTGGATTTTGTGGTGGACAAACAACATGTGCATGGATTTTCTCTGGGTTCTCCCCCTTCATTCCATCATTTCATTCATTATCATGATCACATGTCCCTTAGTCTCGGAGTACCCGGTTCGATTCCCGAGGGAGCTCATGTGGTTCGGATCCCACGTAAATTGTAGGACCACGTCTCATAAACCACGCTGCTTAAAGGGACGCTAAACTCAAAATGAAATCAAATCAAACTTAGGCTCGGAGCATAATCATGGAACGCTAAACTAAAGAAAAAGAAGATAATTAAGATTTCTTAATGCATTTTACCGAACTTTTGCTGTTATATGTGATATAGGAAGTTGCTGCAATGCGCCTTCTTGTGATATATCTATTCTTCTCTCTACTAATGTCTGAAGTTTCTTTTCTTTGGTTATTCTCTTATTAGAGAGCCACGGGAGAGCTTTAAACGGTGGAGCTGTAGGTAGATTTTCTGAAGTAGATATCATCTTCTAGCAACTTGTAAGAACTTTCCACTTTGACAGTAGACAGTGACTTGTGACGTCCTGGTGTATTATTTTTGTTATGATTGACATTTCTTCTTAGTCTTTATTTTTATATATAAATATATGCATTGTCATTGCTTTTCTTTTTTCTCCCGCTCCATTCTGTAACTTCTTCATTACCCTGTTATTAATAATACTGCCTGTAGATTGCCTGTATTTTCATACCCATCCTTTTAACTAGCAAGCCTTTCGCTAATCGGGCTCAAATCCAACTGACTCCTATTTTTGTGCCCTCTACTCCAGGCCCGATAAGTAGCTACGCTGGAATAGTGAAGGGCCATTCTCCAGGCTACATGTCAGGTACTGGTATGTCGGGAACGGATAATCTGTCTTGTTCCCCCACACTCAAAATAGAAGGTAACGCTTAGTCCTGGCTGTGCACAGCTATGTGGAACCTAGCAGGGTGCATGATAGTTTTATATTTACACTTTTATTGTTTTTTGTATCTACACTTCTACTGTTTTTTTTTTTCTTTTTTTTCTTAGTGATGTACGTAAAATAAACGCAAGCATCGACAACTGAAAGAGAGCAATGGCTAGAGTTTTATTCTATTTTTAAACAGTTCATCTGAAAGAAAATGTCTTTAAATAACGTATGGAATAATCGTACGAAGTTTTGGCTTCATAAAGAATAAGGAATTTCTACGCTGTAAACATAAACATGTACAATATGTGCATTGACACCGTAGAAGTTCAAAGTTTTGTTACCAATATCTAAGCACAGTCAACACACCTGCTACTATTCTGTACAAAACTTTTTGTTGTTGCGACTAATATCAAAGAATTAAAAATACAGAATTCAAAAACGTTACTCTGCGCACTGTGTATTGTACTGGTGTGAAACTTACTCTGTAACGTACAAAAAACAACTGCGGATTGAGGTTTTCTGAGAACAAAATGGTTTGCAGAAAATATTTGGTCCAAAAAAGACTAGTATCGAAATGAATAAAGATGATAACACAATGTAGAAACTCAGTGCTATAGGTTGACGAATATCGTGCATCTAAGATTGGCGAGACAGGTTGCTTGCGAGGAATATATGTATGTGTAGGGTAGAAAGACCTTTGGTTTAAAAAACAAAGTGTAAGGAAGCCGTGGGGAGGTGGAAATACAGAAGGTTGTCACGTATGTGTGTCGAAATCACCTTAGAAAAAACCACAGTGCCACTATCTGTTGGCCCCAACAAGATCTCGTATCTCTTGACAGTAACTCTACACCGGAACGTTTATTGTAAAAGCTTATACGAAACACAAAAAAGTGAATTTTCTGTCTTTTCTCTTTACACTCTTTTCACAAGCCCCTGAGAGTAGTAACACGACGTGAGGAAAGTGCCGTCTTCAGGAAGCCAAACCCACAGAAATCCTCGAGTGGAATAGCCTTGATGCCAGTGGGTATCTGCACTCGTGGAAGAAATGTGCGTAGAATGAGGTGTATATGATGAAGCCTTAGCCTTGGCTTGGTTTAAACGGACTTGATTTATGGCATTTCCGTACAGACAAGGCAAGTGATTTATGGCAGTTCCATACAGACATGGCAGGCCTCCTGTACGTTGAGTTGAGTTGAGTTGAGTTGATTTTGAGTTTAACGTCCCTTTCAGTAGCGAGATTATATGAGACGGGATCTACTGATTAACGTGAAATCCAAACCACATGAGCTACCACCGGGAATCGAACCCGGGTCTCCTACGCCAAAAGCGCGTACGTTAACCGCTTAGCCACGAAGAAGCTCACTCTCCTATACATGTATGAGACGGTGTCCATATGTGTTGCTGATAATATGCAGAGATGATTTTTCAGTTTTTAGGCATCTGACAAATAGTAAAGCTTCCATTATGGCAGTATCCCACAATTACCACAAATCCTTTTGAGAAAGTTGTCTTGCAATGGCTGATTAATTCTGGTCAGATATTTGGTCTGCGGAAGAGTAAAGTTATACCGCGAATTTTACTACAATCGGATAGATAAATCCAAGCTTCATCCAATGTAGCGACGAACTTCTACTTGTATACATAAATGGCGCTCATAGGGGTGTCTGCAGATGGTTTCTCTCTCTGCCAGCAATGGGCCTGACTTAATGTCCCCGGCACTTAAGTATCTTATGGAACAAGGTACTCTTGGTAGCGTTCTGGGACACGTGTAATTATGCGGTTATCAGACATAGTGTATGCGGGCCATTTGTTGCAACTTCTGCAACACACGTGAAGCCACTACACCGCATAGGCGCATTCAACATCCCTTGGTGGGTGAACTAATAGCTGAAACCTCTGATTATTTCTTTATAGTAGTTAGTTGGATCCGTTTTGTTAGCACTGTTTCTGAATTTCAGATACAGCAAACTTGGCGCGAAAAAGTGCTACGATATATCCTTTGCAAAATCTGTTAATTTTGAGAGCCGTGATACATTCATGATTGCGAAACAATGCTGCAAAAACTCTTGTGTTCACTTCAAACAACCCATTGCTATCAACACTGTAAGTATGGGAGGATGTTGATAGTTGGACACATACCGACTCAACCTTCTGTAAGCCTGAGTGGATTGCGTTGGAATAAGGTTATATTTACCCCATTTTAATTAGGAGAAAGATATTAGCAGACGATATAGCCATTTCACGCTTTTCAGTTGCCTGATGCATTATGATGTTGGTGTCGTATGAAAGCGGAAGGGTATGAAATGAATTAGTGTGAATAAGGTAACACATAACTCGTTATTTATAACGTACACTGGAAATATGGGGTAAAACTGAACTCACAATTATACGAAATGTGAAGATTTAGTTGAAGTAATGAAACAGTGTAGATATACATTACGTTACTGTTACTTTCATTGCGTGCAGAACTTTTGTACCTAAAGCTTTGCGATGGAAGTGGAAAGAAATGCTACTTTGGGTGAGTTTTTTCTCCTCCTCATTCTATTTAAGATGTGAATAAGTATTTTAAATAAACAATGGTTTATTTTTCGTTTACTTCGTGTATTTTTGCTCTTCTACTCAAATTCTTTCAAACATACATAGACTACGGTGGCTTAGTGGTAGAGCGCTCACCTCTGCTGCGATGGGTCTCTGATTTGATCCCAGCGCTTGTGAGTTTGCGGTGAACAACATTGCGTGCGAGTATTTTCTCGGAATCTCCCATTTTCCCCACACATTCTCATTCCACCAATACTTTCATTCACTTTCGTTAATCACCTGTCTGGTTTAATCCACAAGGTAAATTTGTGGGGCGTAAAACTAGAAGTTTCATCCTGATCCCCTCGAGTTTAATCCCTGACTGTAAGTCCACGTCTCATTACTGCTGAAAAGAAACTTTTGAACTCTTAAATTAACAAAGTGTCTATCGGTCACGAAAGTCATGAAAAAGTCACGAAATCAGAAAACGGTCATGAAAGTCAAGAAATTTAGCTTTTGGGTCATGATTTTTTTTTCTTTATCTGTACAAATATAAATATAGACTGGTAAATTTTGTTCCATAAAAGGTCAAAATTCACCACCAAATATGTGTATGGTTGACTTGAGACGCTAGTGAAGCACGCTTCTATCGCATGCATGAAAATATGTCCTAATTCGCACCCAAATTTTCTCTTGAGAATGTTGTGAAATTTAATTGTTTGGTAAAGAAAAGGTCATGAAAAGTCACGAAGTTTCATTTTGGAATTATAGTAGATATCCTGATCAATCAACTAGTTAATTACATTCCTTTCTCATGCTGTAAACCGTGTTACTTGAGTATGACGTAATTACCTCTATGGCATACATATTCACGAAGTGGAACGGTGCTTCTACAAGAAAAATATGAAAAAAAAAAAAAAGTAGTCGAAGACTTTGATAAATACCTTCTCTTTTTGTGTGCTAAGAGAGCCACCATATTAGGTGGTGACATAAAAATTTCTGTGTCCATACATGAGTTCGACGACCCCATCAAAAGACACCTAATTATTTTTTTCTGCAAATACTAAGCTCGGAAAGAGTTAATCATAAAATATGTTATACGTTTTTTACTGCTATGATTTGTGGAAAGTTCTTTGACGCGAATGAAAGTAACAGCAATATTTTACATGTCTTAGTTTTTTACTTGATAGAAGACGTTTTTTTTTTTTTTTTTTTTTTTTTTTTTTTTTTTTTTTTTTTTTTTTTTTTAATAACAAGCAGCACTGGAAACGAAGTGAAAGGTATATTGAAAGATTTAATGCTTCATTAAAAACTTGGTTTGCAGGCATAACTGATGCATTATTAACATTATTTGATATTGGTTTTAAAGAGTTCTGATTTTTATTGTATACTTTTTTTTTCTATATACTCTTTTTCTCATTACTCATACATTTCTACAGATAGTTCAAAACCACAGCCTAACTGCTGAATTGGCAATTTGTAGTCAGTTAGACAGGAAATAGACTGCAGTAAGTATGTAGACATAAAATCAACTGCAATAAAAATTGTGCTAACTTTGCTCATACACAAACATATTTCGAAATAAAAGTCTGTTTTTTTGTCAGTGCAATAAAGCTTTATTTTAACAGTTATCGACAGGTCCACTCATGTGTATAAAAGTTAGTAACAGAGGCAATAGAAATAAAGTTCAATGTCGAAAGTGTGAATGAACGGGGTGGGTTTGAAATTTTAGTGATGTTCGAAACGCGCATTATTATTATTGTGATGTCAATTTTAAAATTGAATGGTTTTAATAGTATTATTTTTAAAAATTTTATTCTGATTATATATGAAAACTACGTGAAATGTATTCAGTGTTACGTTTTCCACGTGAAAATTAGGCAACTAATCAGTAAATTGTAACAGATACAATCTGATACATTAGTAAAAGAGCGTTCCATGTCAGTTTGAAAAAAAAATAAATCCTTGAGTTTTACATCCGACGGTTATGTCGGGTAGGCTAAACAAGACGGCGATATTGAGAAATGAATTAAATGGTGGAATGAAGGAAGTGGGAGGAAACGTGAGAACCCCGAGGAAACCCACGCACACAGTGTTTATCCACCACAAAGTTCACTTGGAGATCGAACCAGGGGCCCCATTTACCAGAGTTGAACGCTCTACCACTGAGCCACCGCGGCCTGATGTCAGTTTCATAGATTGTATAATTATCATTCAGAAACACACGCATAAATTTTGTTCTACTTAACTAACTTAATTTGTTTTCTTTTCTTTTAAAAATCTGTAAATCGGAAAGCTTTAGACAAAAACTAAGTTACGGGGTTAGAACTAAGAACTTCTCTAATTAGGTCGCCAGTCCCTCCTTTTTTCCCACTGTGGAAAGATAGTTTATTTTCATTCAAAAATGCTGCATTTTCAGAAGGATCACTTTCCAGAATTTTCTAGGAAGGATCCCCGTGTTAAAGTCTGGGGAGTTTTCCGTATGCTGAGATCCGCGGTTGTAAATTGTAAATTAGAGCACCCCCTCTGATTTTCAAAACTCGGCGCTCCTGATTTCGGCGACCAGTCTTGTTGCCTTTGGTTTCACAAGTGCTTTCGTAATTTATTCCACTTAGTGCTTTTTCAGACAGAGCATTACAATCAGTAATAAGTTAGTGCTCACTACACATACTTACTCACAACTTATCGGTATCAATATAAAAATAATCAAGGTGTTACTACGAGTATTTACACACGTTTCATATAATTTAGTGTTGCACTTCACTCCTCTTCTTTCATTTGGAACGAAGAACGGGGTCGCGGTGGCTCAGTGGTAGAGCGTTCACCTCTGGCGCGTGGGGTCCTAGGTTCGATCCCAACTCGCGTCAGGTGGACTTTGTGGTGGACAAACGCCGTATGTGTGTGTTTTCTCGGGGTTCTCCCGTTTCCTCCCACTTTATTCATAGCACCATTTCATTCATTTCTCATTATCACCGTCTCCTTTAGCCTAGCCGGCATAACCGTGGGACGTTAAACTGATTCATTTTTATTTTATTTCGAACTTAGAACGAAATGTGTTCGAGTCATATTATATCACAACTAAATATCCAACGTTAAATTTGGTCGAAGGTAATCCGGACAAGATTTGGGAATAACTTAATTTAAAAGCAAGAAATTCTGTGACAAAATTTTTCAGATTTGTGCTTTAGTACATTTGTACCGCTAACTTGTGAGTTACTGAGTACCTCTAAGTTATGATTACCTACTTATTGCTAACTTCAGTATTTTCTTTGAAAAAGAAAAAAAGAACTAAGTTAAATAAAATGTAAAAATATTTGTAAAGCCGAAACTCTTCATTAATGCCTAGCTATCAGAGGCATCAGGATTGGTTACCGAAATAACCCTAGGATTATAAAAATTCGATTTTAAAAAAAAATGAGATATTTCAGTGTAACGTTCCATGATTACGCTCTTTAGGCTAAGGAATACGATGATTAAGACAAGTGAATGATGATGGAAAGTTTGGTGAAATGAGAATGTGGGAGGAAACGGGAGTATCGCTAGAAAAAGCACGGACACGATGTTGTCCACTACAAACGTACTTAGTCGGGGATCGATCCAGGGATCACGCCCCAGAGGTAAGCACACTATAACTGAGCCATCGTGCCCAAACTGATTAAGATTTCCGGAGCACAAAGTAAGTGATTGTTAATTAAATTAACTAACAATTTTACAATGCATTGTATTATAAATTGAATAGGCGTTTAGATATAACTACTTCATTGTGAAGAATCATCTGTTACGTGCTTTAGTATTATTTATTGACAACCTTAGAAACTGTTCTACAGTGCTTCGCACACATTACGTGTGAATTGGAAGTCTGATTTATGGTGATGCGATATTCACAGGATGATTCTGATTCTGATTGAATGGCTTCATTACGGATATTAAATGTTGGGATAAAGTTCAATGTCCCATAATTATGTATCTGTTGATTAGTAAAATTCCAGGTACAGCTATTAGACCCATTTTCCACTGGAAACATTTACAATGCATGATTGAAAGCTGGTCAGGGAATTTCTACCTCTTTCATTAGCCATCGTATTGTTAAAAATGGCAGAAGTAAGGAAACGCCTGAGAAGATTGGCTAGGATGGCCAACGGTGGGTTTCAAACCCGGGATCTCTTATTTATAAAACGAGAATCCTTAAGAGTCTTCATCCCGGCGAAATTAAAATATCGCTAATTTTACAGTAATTATGTGATATCTTCAAATAGATAAAAGATAATCAAAATGTGGAACAAGAGCGCCCTAGACAATATTATTTTACATGAGAAACCGATATCACGACTCACTTATCTGCTTTCGATTTCGAGCCATTTTGAAAATCGGCATTTATTTTCGCGCTTCTAAACAGCTGAAAACGGAAAGCCACTAGGTCACTTGTGATAACGGTACCTCACGCAAAATAATATTGTCTAGGGCGCTCTTGTTCCATATTTCAATTATCTTTTATCTATTTGAAGATATCACATAATTACTGTAAAATTAGCGGTATTTTAATTTCGCCGGGATGAAGACTTAAACGTTTTAGACTTCCTCCCAATATGTTCTATAAACTAGAAATTATATGTACAGGTGAATAGAGATGAAAAAAGTGATGGGATTATAAGAGAATAAGCGGGATAGAATCCACGTAGTCTTGTCCACTGAAGTCCAGTCGGATATTGAACTGTCTCTCCCATAGCAAGGCCAAGTGTTGAACTAATGAACTAATAGTAAGAAAGAAAATTAATATAAACTAGGGTACAGAGGCCTGTACCCTATATTATCTTAGTTCGTGATATCACATTCTGATATTATTGTTAAATTTTCTGGTGATATAATAGGACAACTGTGAATTGTATGTTCTTAGTCTTTTTTTATTGTTCTCAAGTGACAAAAAATAATTACAACAAAAACGTGTGCTTTAAAAATCAGTGACACATTTTCCCTATATTTGTGTCAAAGCTTTTTTTTTTTTTTAAGTGTAAGTCAATACTTCATATATTTTAAGGTAAAATATTTTAATTTTGATACTTTTATTATAGTTATTAAGTTAAAAAGCATGATTCTTTTCTTTTCTTTTGTTTTGTTTTCCTATTATGTGTGTGGTATGTCGAATATTACTACGTATTGTAGTTTGTTTGTTTGTGCATGTTTTCGGAATGTACATTACATTACAGTACAGCTTGTTTAGAAAGATTACGTACAAAATGAAAGCAGTGATACATCTAAATCAAATAAGTAATAATAAAGTCCTGATAAATATAGGTTGAGAAATACGTCCTTTCAGAACCATAAGCTGTACCCGTCAGAGCACAAATAAGTTAATATGAAAGCATTCTAGTTTTGAAACTAAAGAACTAGTCTGAGCGTCTTGAGTTGAATACAGAAACAGTATTTATTTAAAGATAGCAATTTTCGCATTTTTAATACTCGATTTTTACACGTGAAAAGTGTAGCACTTACTTTGTTAATTGTCTCTTTAAGATGTATCATGAACAGTTTCAGCCATTCATTCTGGATGAATCACTCTTTCACCAGGATAAGTCACATGAAGTTCAAATCAGTTTGTGAATATATCTTTCACTTTGAATCCTTGCACCAAAAGTGGAAGATGTATTCATAAAGTGAATCGATCTTCATGTGAGCGGCTTATTGTAGTGACAAAGGCCATGTCGTAAGGTTAAAACCGTTCACGAACACTCTTAAAGACACAATTAATGAAGTAAGCGCTACATTTATCACCTGTAAAAATTAGGGTATACTCCCTCTGAATATTTATGTTTCAGAATCCTGCGGTATCCGGTATTAGAATCATGCTAATGGGTCTTACGAGATTGTATTGTATGTTTGCCCGTCCGTTACTTCATACAATAACTTCATCAAAAAGAAGTTTTTGAATTCTGTTCTATGTAATAGTCAACAAGAGTGGTTATCTCGATGCGTTCGTTAATAGAGTTAAACCGTTGACGTTTTCACGGGTATTTATGACTTTAACTGTGGCTATCCATATCCCATGCATGGAAGTACAGTATTCGGCAAAACAAGCAGTACTGAATTTCGCGTACGATGCGATGTGATATGGGCTGTGAGCGCCACACATGTACTCAGTTGTGTGTGGACTAACGTAGTGTGCGGTTGGCACGAAGATAATGCTAACAGAGGAGGAGGTTGCACTATTTTCGTTCATACGATGTGGGCAGCGTCTCACTGCGGGAGATGAGCGCGCATGTCTACTGTATTGCTCTGAAGTGTTAGCTATGGCATATGAAGATGATTTCATCAGCAACAAATGGTTCGGTGATGAAAACCATGTGTACCTTGATCGCTACATCAATCGACAGTTGATTATTAATCAATTGTTCATGATTTGCACGGTTTTGGACACTCCAAAATCTGTTGTTGTAACAACAGTGGATGCAGCAAGACGGAGCTACTGCCCTCCGGAGCTGTGAGTCACTTGCCTATTTGCTCACGAGAGTTTGGATATTACTTCATTTCCCGTGGAACGGATTTTCCATAGCCTTGTCCTCTCTTGACTTCTCGGCTCCATATATTTACATATAGGGATGCTGAAGGAAGCAATTTTTCGAACAGATAACTCCCTACCACTGTATCGGAGTTAAGAGAGAAGACTCGGACTGTGTTGTCGTTCCAGCAGTTCGTGTTCAATAAGATGTTCGTCAATCTACAGGATCGCTAGATGAAGAATGTGTGCGATATAATGTCAGCATTTTGAACACATGATATACAAGCGCAATTCCTCTTAAATTTATAATATATGTTGAGTAACATTTAGTTGACATCCATTTGACATTTCTTAGGTTTCCTTAAGTTTTATAACAAATAAATAAATAAATGTCAGCGATGTAATTTCAATACTGTTTGTTTTGCCACATACTGTACATGTTGAGGTTAGAATTTTTTATTTATTTATTTATTATTTTTGAGGTTATCATTTTTTTTTTTAAACCTCAAAAATATTTGAGGGACACGAGAGGGCATATTACTGTCTTTACTAGAGTTTATTTAATATATCAGGCTATTTGAAATATATTTTTAGCAGTGACCCATCGTGTTCTAGCAAGTTCTGAAACCTGCCTTTTAACTAGGGCCTGGATATTTTGGTTACCATGTTGTTATAATTTTAGTTTGTTACAGCGCATTTTAGTTGCATTTCTTAGTTTTCGAGTTAAGGGATTATTAGTTTATAGTTCTGAAAGAACGGGTTTCTCCGATCGTAAGTTTTTTCTCTCTGATTTTGATCAAATCTGTGTACGATTAATTTTGTGTCTAACTTTATTAAATGAGCTGTATATGCATGTAAATCTTATGGTGTGAGTCCTTACAAGGGATTAAGGTAAGCGTTGAACACTTTTTAGTTTCCAAAACATCACTGACAATACATAAATAACAAGAAGTAACTGCCATGTTAAGGTGAAACATAGCTGTGCATAAATGACATTTTTAGTACTTTTGCTGTTGTGTCGAAAATACATGTCTTAAAACAAACACAAAACAATAAAGGTTTGCTGCCCATCAAACTTTGATTGCTTGTGCTTCCATACGGTATCAGAGATTGGTAAGTTGACAAAACAATTGTTTTTACATTGGCAAGGCTTATAGGTAAAAAATTAACTCTAGAACGATTTGCAGAATAGATTTTAATTCAAAAGTTACACAATTAATTGTAAGTTAGTTGTTTCTGAAGTATTTAGTTGTATATAACTTTTGTGTGTAGTACTAGCATTTCAGTATGAATTTATTCAGTTCATTTACCAATAGATATTAGATAATTTTACTTTGAATTATAGATGTATTTACTGCAGGCTTGTTCTTAAAATACTATTATGTTGAATGATAGACTGATTTCTTATGACTATTATAGCTAGCAATAAGCAAATATATGAAAATTGTGCCTGTTCTAGAAATGAGTTCAATCTTTGATTTTCTGTGTTTAAATACAGTCAGTATACAGACTCACCCTAAAGAAAGAAGAAGAAAAAAACGTACTTCACGACCCCTTCTTTGCCACTTGTTGGTCTGATCCCTTTTGCGATTTCAGATGCAGTATTTAATTTTCAAATCTTTTATTATTATTTCATATTTATTTCCAGCAAAACGTCTGCAGACTTCTTCCTAATATATGTAACTATGGTTAAAATGTGGGGGCCGCAGTGGTTCAGTGATAGAGAGTTCACCTCTGGTGCATGGGATCCTTGGTTCTATCCCAGCTCGTGTCAAATGACCTTTGTGGTGGACAAACATAGCGTGCATGGGATTTCTCGGAGTCCTCCCATTTCCTCTCACTTTCTTCATTCCACCATTTCATTTATTCCTCATCATCACTGTCTCCTTTAGCCTAGCAGGCATAACTGTGAGACTAAAACTTAAAAGATTTTTTTATAATTGGAATTTCCGTTTTTTACATGGGGAGAAGATGTTAATTGAAAATATTTGAAGTCCTTTCCTCCTTTAGGATACGCATTTGATAAAAGACAATAAGATGCTCCATTAATGGTGTAAGTCTTGAACCACCTACCTCCCTTACGATACATCCTTTATTCAAATTAACAATAAAAAGTCAGGTAGAGGTAGGTACTATGTTCTAATATTCGTTTCAAACAAGTCAGCTGTTTTCCCGTGATACTATCACAAATAACAGACAATGATCGTATCAATGTAGCGAAAACAATAATTATAGAAGTCTCTCTCCCCCCTGTAGAATTTCGGAATTTTGGAAATTCTGGGACATGTGTCCGTTTATTTTTAATTAGCAGGATTCCCGTGTTTCGCACGGGGAGAATACGTTCCACTTTGAACATAAAGGGGTGAATTTGGATTTAAGTGTTACTGTTCATATCAGCGACCCCGAAAACTATGGATTCGACACTAATAACGGTCATTTTCGATATTTTATATTTCCCCCAAGATGCACCGTCTAAGTGAAATGATAAAAACCATCCCGGCCCGAACCTCATCTATGCTGAAAATTTGATCGAGATCGGTCGAGTGGTTCAAGAGTTATTAAGTCACAAACATAATGACTTCATTTTTATGTATATAGAAGAGCTCACGAGATACCCTATTTTTCGGCTTAAATTTTGATCCCCATACTCCTAGGATACGCTCTTGAATCAAAGTGAAATTATAAAGTCCTAGTTCCCGGTAGGGTACACCTACTACATTATAAAATTCATTTCAAACTGTTCAGGCGTTTTCCCGTGATGCGATCACAAACAGCAGACAACCAGAATTTAAGAGATGTTCAAGCACATGTTCCCTTACTTTTAATTTTTTTTTTTTTTTCGTTTTGTGATCCTGACTTGGAAGGTTCGTGAGATACTTTTTTTTTTTAACTGAAATTTGATCCCTCCCCTTAGGATGTGACCTTCAGGTAAAATGGCATTATAAAAACTTGGTTAGAAGTAGATAACTATGTTGCAAAATGAATTTCAATTTGTTCAGCCGTTGTCGCAAATGCGATCACTAATAACAGACAACGTAGCAATCAAGTATGGCGAAAAGATACATAAAATGCTTCCTTCTCCCTCTCAGACGAGAATTTTCAGAAACGCTCGAACACGTATTATTTATTTTTAATGACTTTACAATATTCTTAACTTGATGGGCTCGGAGATAATAAATTTTTCGCATAAATTATGAGCCCTCGCTCCTCCTTCTCCCTTGATAAAAACCCAATTCGAGGTAGTTGATAATTATATTCCGAAATCATTTCAGTCGATTCAGGGGTTTTGCCGTGATTCAGTCACAAACAAGATCAGTTTTACTTGTATATATAAGTTATAAATTTAGTTTATTTCTATCTATCTTGCCCCTCCTTTGCTCGCTTTTCACGCGCCTCGAGGGTAGGAACCACTGGGTTAGAAAGATGGATGTATTAATCCAGAATTTTCTGGTCTACCTAATGAGAAGCTAGTCAGGGTAATTAATGCTGGGAATCGTGAGAGCTTATAATTCTATAGTAGAGCGCTGGATCACGTTTTCGTTCCGACGTTCCTCCTTTTAGGCTCTGCGAAGCACCGACGTTATTGTCCAGTTTTTAAACTTTGTCAATATTTCTGCAGATTATCATTTCAGCTATAAACTATTTTGTGTGCTCAGGCCCGAGCGCAGAAATTTAAAAATCAAGATTGAAGTATCTTATGCAGAAAAAAAAAAAAACTATCTTCGAGTGAGACTAAAAGCAGTGTTAGTACCACACTGCGACCGAGTTTTCTTATTATTACGATGCTATTGGCGCTAGAAGCAGATGGGGTATTGCTTATTGACTTGCAGCGTAATCCGTGCATTCGTTGCTGGTGGCTCAATGTAAGTGGACGCAGCCATATTGTTTAGATCTTTAATTCGTGTTCTCAGTTTTGTGTGTGTGTTTGCTTACACATAACTGAATACGGACAAATAAGAGCGAAGGGGTGCCAAATACCTTAATTGGACCTGTGTATATTGAACCTCTGCCAGGTGAACTTTGTGGTGGACAAACACCGTGCTCGTGGATTTCCTCGGGGTTCTTTCGTTTCCTCCCACTTTCTTCACTCCACTATTTCATTCATTTCTCATCATCACCGTCTCCTGTAGCCTAACCGGCGTAATCGTGGGACGTAAAACAAAGATTTCATTTCATCTTTTTTTCTTTCGTTAATATGGCAGTTTCGCGTATGAAAGATACAGAAAAAAAAAGCTAAAACTGGAATCGAACTGTTAGAAAGCAAATACCTAATACCTTCATAGTGTTCAGAATATATACCGGTATATAATAAAATTACTGAAGTGTGTATTTGTTCGAGAATAAGTTTTACAGCAAAGTTATATGTATTAGTCCGTTGCGTGTAATTATAAAACTAATGAAATAGTAATTCGTAATTCTAATCCTCACCACCTACAACTAAAATTTACTGAGACACTTAAAAATGCAAATTAATGTGTGTTCAGAGTAAGAAATCAGTGTATCATTTTATGTTACAGAGTGTAATGTTTCAGATCATTATTTACACACAAAGCGGAAAAAAAAAAAAGACTGCGACTATGATTATAGCACCACAAACCCCACTTGGCGAGTTAGTCAAAATTATGATACAGTTCTGATTTTCATCATATCCGTAAATCGGACAAATACGTATAGATCTTGATATCCCGTCATGTGTTCTGTAAAAGATATTCTTCATACTGGCTATGATTTAGAACGGTGGTTTTTCAACCTTACGATACTCGGGGACCGACAAGGACAAATTTTGAGGACCGGAAAAGTAATAGACACCACACTCCTCTTTCATGTGTAATTCAAATATTTATCATTAATATTATTTATTATTGAAATAATAAATTAAAAAATTACATTCGCCAACGCTCTTGTCTTCGATGCGAGCGATCCCGGGTTCGATTCTCGGTGGGGGCACTCAATCGAGAAAGTGTAAAAAGCTTTTTCAGGCCAGCCATCCTGAATGAGGTTTTCCTGGGTTTTTCTGATTCACATCAGGCAAATGCCGGGATGGTACCTCACTTATAGGTTCCAGGCCGCTTCCTTCCTTCCCTTTGCCCGGATAGTGTGCCCGCCGAGGGACTTTATCCCTCATACGTGACGGGCTAAATGGCCATAGAAGCCGAAAGCCCAGAAATCTAAATTCTTCATCCTCAAAAATTATATGTTGTACAAATGTAATTTATTCATTCTCAGCAAAATTATTTTTATGGTCTCAGTGCGATATTTGTTGCCAAAAGCATCTCGATTTGTGGATCCAATGTTGAAACTCTTGAAGACGTAGAGTGGCATCAATGTCCAATCTTTTTTGTCTTAATTGCATAGAGAGGAGAAAAATTTGTTTCACATAAATACGTAAATGAAAAAGTCACGAACATTTTTAAAGTATTTCTGCTCATATCGGGATATTCTTTTCTTACATAACCAAAACTGATTTCGTGAATTGTTTTTGAATCTGAGAGTTACGTTAGGAAACATTTTCATGGATGATATTGTATCGTGTCATATGAAAAGCAAACCACTCGCTAATACGGACCGGCATTTGAAAACCACTGATTATTTAGAGAATTTATCTCTAAAGAAATCTGTCTTATCACGGTTCATTGTGTAAAGTATTACAAATCAACCTCTCCGGTTCTGGTGTACTCATTTAAATACATTTCATTGTAAGGTAAGATCTCGTGGGAAAAATTGTTTTGCTAACAATTGCCGCAGTTTAGTATATATATATATATATATATATATATATATATATATATAGAGAGAGAGAGAGAGAGAGAGAAATTTTTAAAGTGATAAAGTGAATGGACGAAGATAAACGGAAAGAGATAGGAATAACGTAATTTTGAATGTGCGTTTTTTTACGCATTAGCAACGGGATTACGTCAAATGAGTACAGATCATCAACTCCTAACTGTAAATGATATATTAAAAATAACCCAAATGACATTAAACATAGTATATAAAAGAATTTTGCTTGTATTGGGTCCTTGTCTACATCACTGGCTTCGCTGAGCTCCCTCGTGGTTAAGCAGCTAGTGTATACGCCTTTAGCGTGGGAGACCCGGGTTCGATTCCCGGCAGGAGCTCGTGGTTGGGATCCCACTTCAGTAGGTCCGCGTCTCATATAGCCTCGCTGCTGAACGGGATGCTAAACTCAAATCAATCACAATCACTGCTTTCGCTGCTCTAAAGATGCTCTACTTCACCACTGACGCACTGGTAGCGCCATCTGTGAAGTTGGTAGTTCATGTATGGATTTGGGGAAGATACTAAATCCCATCCGTAAATTTCTCCACAAATTAATTTCTAGAAATATTTATTCCGAACTACTAATCAATTCCAAGTACTTTGATTCGGAAACTATGTTTACTTCTTTCCTTCTCGGCAATTCGTTATTTAATTATATAAATTGTAAAGAAAAGAGTAGCAGTTTGAAAAATAAAAAAATCTTTCTGAAACATTACACTATATATAATGTGCTATTTAGTGTATACATATTTTTTAGAATTGAAAAATTTGGTATGTACTTTAGTATCTTTTTTTTTTTATTACTAAATAATGTTGAAACATTATAGAATGTATATTCCGTTTGTTTAAAGGGAATCTTAAAAAAAAAATCGAAAACACATTAAACGTTGAATTTAATCTGCTGTTAGCATTGTCAATACATAAGGGCAAAAAGGTTTCAGTGGGGTTCGATAAATCATCTTCAGGCTTCATAATATACAGTTGTTAAATCTTTCTGCTGTCGAAGGTGTAGTTGGTAACAGATTACCTTTTGAGTTTATTTGTAATGGTACTCTTCGAGTGACTTACATTTTGCTGAGAAATTCATTTTAGATAATATAACTTTTTTTTTTTTTATTTTTAAATCGGACTTATGTTAATTTTGCTGTATGTATATTTATTTGAAATGGGTATATTTTTCGTGTTACAATTTTGTTTTCTCTTTTCTTTTCACACACATATCAGACTCTGAGAAGTTTCACGAAATGGCAGCAGCAACAGAATCTCCTCCAAAAGGTGCTCTTCGCCTGGACGACGACAGTGAATTTCCTCCCGTGACACAGAAAACGGAATGAAATTACATTATGACGATTTTTTATGCTTTCTTATGTTGATTCTGGTCAGCGGAAACTGGGCTATGCATTGTCACTTTAAATAAAAAGTTAAAAAAAAAAAAAACAACAGTACATTAAAACAAGGCGCAATTTTTATCTTCCTAGGCAAAAAAAAAAAAAAAAAACGCAAAAAAAAAAGTACAGGAAAACTTCCTTTAAAAAGTGTGCGCGCGTTTAGAAAAAAAAATGTAAACTGCTTACGGTTTGAGACCAGTTAATGTATTATTGTGTGTTTTCCCACCTTGAAACATGCTTTGGAGTCTTGTTAATTGTGGAAAAAAAAAAGAAAGATGTGTGGTAAATTTATGAAGTTTTGGAAGGATGATTAACTAGAATGAATAATCCAGTTACAATATTGTTTACTGGTGTGATTTAAAAAAGATACGTACATCTTGTGAGTGATAAAATGCGCTATGTTAACGGTGTAGTGATTGAAAGAGAAAAAGTTGTTAACCTATAAAAACAACTTGTTTTAACAAAATAGATTATCAACACTTAAATGTGGGTTCACTTTAAGACAGACAATGTATTTTCAAAATAATTAGAAAATAACATTAAAAAAAAAAAGAACATTCTTTTATAAAAGCAAAAACTGCATTGTGCAAAAAACAAATTACTTGTTGTTCTTTGTGCATGTCATGTTTTTAATTGTATTATTATACTATTATAAGTTCATGCAGTTCGCAAAACGTTAAAAAAAATGTACGAAGCGACAGTGTGTTTTAATGCCAAAAACAACAAAAAAAAAAAGTATAGCTATCTTTTTAAACGCATATTTAATACTCTGACATCGTGCACACGTTTTCTCGAAATATCACCGGATGTTCACATTTAGTGATGCTTATGGTTGCTGGATGGATGTTGTTGCAAGTATGTCGTTGGTTAAACAAACATGTTTTTATATAATGGCTTTCAAAGTGAGAATATGTATATTGTATATATATATATATGGAGTGAACCATAGCTGACTCTTCTTGTACTATTTTTTCCTTTCTCGGCAATGTAGCATATTACATTACTGTAATTAATTGTAAAATATATTTTGTGTACATGTCTATGAAAAAAAAAGAAAAAAAAAAGACTCCAAATTTCCTGTATTTGAAATTCAGTTTGTTCATTTGTAATATATTGTAGATAATCATTTTACTTTTTAAAAAAAGATACGCTTATTTTTTTTGTTGTTGTTTTCTGAATTTGAAGTGAAAAAATATTTTATGTGCGACTTACTCTCGCAATGGATTCTCGTATCAAACAGAAAAGAAAAATGGATCAGACAGGCTGAATAGTATGTGATAAGTTTCATATTTATATACCTAAGTGATTAATTTCTCTGAATGCCTGACTTTGCAATCACATCGTGGGAAGCTGTTTTCTTCATGGTTTTTCAGTCTTTGCACTACTCATGTATTCCTTTAATTATTATGCACAATTACAATGTAACCAAAGAATCCTTGCCGTTTTTGACGTCCCATGCGCTTACAGAGAGGAAACGAAATGACGTACGTGCCTGGCAAGCGATCTGGAGTTACTCTAACCATTGACCTTCAGTAATACAGGCACGCTGCACACACACAGTAGCGATAGCTCGTCTACTGTCGAAGAAAAATCGAGGTATCGAAGCAGCCCTTTCGCGCGCGCGCGCGTGTGTGTGTGTGTATGTGTTTGCTTTATGACTTAAAAGTGGGCCTGTCAGTCGCCGCATATGCCAGATATTTGGGGAGAATGCCAGGCATTGGTTCGAGAAATTCTGTTCGGGTGATGTGAGCCTTTCGGATAAACCTCGCAGTGTACGACCACATGTGGTATGACGTGGCCCTAAAAGCATCTATCAAGGTGGACAGTGGTCTAACGTGTGATGAACTTGCATAAAGTTCGCTGAAACAGTCAAGACTGCACCTACATGGGATAGGGTCCATAAAAGTTAAGCGAGGTTCCCCACACATTATCGGCAGCCAACAAGGAACAACGAGAGACAGGCTGTATTTCCTCTCTCTCTCGGCACCTGAACACACCTATCTTTGATGGCTTGCTCACTGATGACGAAGAGTGGATCCCCTATGACACTCCTAAGCTTACCAGACGTTAGCTATTGCCACGTGACCTTTTCACACCTCAGCACCTACGAAAAGTTATGCTTTCTGTATGGTAGAATTCTCGGCAAGTGGTGCATTATGAGCTCCTTCCACCTGGTCAGATCATCACTACTGATCTTCATTCTCAGCAGCTGCAAAGGGTGCACAGTAGATTGTGGCAGAAGGTGCCGGCATTCGTGAATCGCAAGAGCCTCCTGTTCCTGCACGACACTGCCAAGCCCCATGTGGCAAAGCGGACCGGGATACACTGGACAAAACACCATATTCACCGGACCTTGCGCCAACAAATTACAACTATTTCATTTTTTCACCCCCCCCCGCCCCCCGCCCGCGGAGATCCTCTGCAAATGAGGAAGACCTGCTGAAAGCATTTACTGTTGCATCCACAATCGCTGAGTTTTATCACCAGGGTATTGTGCAGCCGAAGGAACCAGAATATTGGCAAAAAGTATTGGATGTTGATGGAGTATACTGCGAAACCTAAAAGTACGTACCGTCCACCGTATCACAGGTCTAAAACGACAAGAATTTTTATGATTACCTTGTATATGTGGTAGTGCTGTTAAAATTCTAATGATACAGTATGCGGTTAATTTTCTTCGGATAATGGATTTTTTGAATAGCTAACTTTCAAATAAATGGGTTCTTCGAATAATTCAATATTTTGAATGGTGGATTCTTCAAATAATGGTTTCTTCGAATATTGAAAAAGAGTATGCGAATAACAGAGAAAATATTCGAATCAAGAATATTCAAATAGTTTGAATAGCATTAATTTGCATCAGGAATACGAATGGCTTCAACAAAGTGGCTCAGTAGTAGTGTTGACCTGATCAAAAGATCCTTGACTCAATCCCGAATCAAATGATGTGGTAGGTACCATAGTGAATTGAATCCAGGGTCAACCGTTCATTACTATTATTATTATTTCAACAATTCCGATAACGCCATACCAAAAAAAAAAAAAAAAAAAAAAAAATGCAGTGGACCCCAGGGTGGATTCGACGTATTTTGTTACGCCAAATCCAAATTTTGAAACTCCTGGACGATTGACTGTTTTATATATATATGGGCAAAAAAAAAAACTTGAGCGATTTTGGAGATGGAGGATACACATGTGTTTCGCCCATAAAACACAATTGACATGGTCAATCGCCCTGGGGTTTCGAAATTTGGATTCGGTGTTTAAAAAAAATCGTATACCCCTTTACGCTCAGGTATACACTGGATAAAATGGCCTTCAATCCTGCTTTATACTGGATAAAGCGGCAAACCATGGTTTAGCCTCTCCCTTGATCATATCGTGGATCCGCCACTGTATATATATATATATATATAAAATAATCTGTGCTATCTGTATCCTCTCTCTCCAAAATCGCTCCAGTTTTACGCCTATAAAAAAAAAAAAAAAAAAAAAAAAAAAAAAAAAAAAAAAAAGTTGACACGGTCTGTCGTCCTGGGGTTTGAAAATTTGGATTCTTTGTAACAAAATATACATTGAATCCATACCATGGGGTCCGCTACATAGAACTTTATTATTATTATTATTGTGTGTGGCTGTGTAATCATTCACTTACAAATGGCTCCTCGTATGTGTACAATATAATCGCCAAAACTAAAATAATAATAATAATTGAATATTCAGAAAGCTTATTGCCTGTAGTTATAAGAAAAACCTTAAGATGCACTAAGGCTTTAGAGCCGAGTTTTCCAATTTGGGTGTCGCGACATTTTGTTGTAATTCAGAATAAATGATAAAAGAACACTAAATTTCCTTTTCGTTCACCGGATTAACTACGTGATCCAGATGTTGATCTACACGATTTTATGCGAGTAACATTCAATGATGGCACTGTCCATCTTGTGTTTCTTTTGTATCCTTGAGTCTTGATACCCCAGGAAGACGGAAGAGTACGATCCAAAACACACGTAAGTATTTTACTACGTGAAACTGACATATTTCATGGAAAATTGTGAAATAGACAAAATTTGTCGTCAAAAATAGATGAAAAGCAAACAGCCAAATGATGTGTTTGAAACTTTAAGAGATACAAAAATGAAATCTTCGAGTTCCATGGTTATGCCGGTTAGCCTATGGTGATGATGAGAAATGAGTGAAATGATGGAATGAGAAAAGTAGGAGGAACTTCGAGGAAACCCGCGCACACGGCAATTGTTCACCACAAAGTTCACTTGGCGCGAGCTGGGATCGAACCAGGCACCCGAAACACCAGAGGTGAACGCTCTACCACTGAGCCACCGCGGGCCCTACTTCAAGAGATACAGAACAAGAATTTAATATATGATAACCGCACCAGTTAAGAAGTTGAAGTTACGAATTTATTTGTAGACGTATAAATAAAGCAAATAAGCTAATGATACAGGCATAGTTGTTGGAATATCTTGTAACATATTATTGCACTTCAAAATTCAAATATGTGTTATAAGTGTAAAATATATAAATATTTTTATCCGCAGGTGGAAACAGTAGTAAATAACCGCAAAGGTTCAGTAAACGACTGCATTATAACTAATAAATAATCGTTAGCAAATTTAAGAGAAAAATAAATAGATAAACATGACGAAAGACAAAATGAAACAAGGTATCAGGGTTACTTTCTGTGCTTTAGCATTTCGTGAAACATCCTAATCGAATCTAAACAGTCCTTATGTGCAAGAAAGAACTAATGCTCATATCACTGGTAAAAGTTCTCAGACTTTGATATATTTCAATTGCAATTTTATACTAATCAGGATGCTGAATCCAATGGAATTGTTTTGAAACCTGTCCGTTTGTAGGGCAAAAGAAAAATTACCACAAAGTTGGATACGAGGGAGGATCAGAAACTAAGGTCTGTTTTAGAGGAATGAGGAGTGTGCAGTAATTTCAGTACATGAAGTTGCAGAGTTTCAGCTATCCATTACCTGCGGCACTAGTTGTAGGTAAACACAAATGGCGACTCGTTTGGAAAACTAGTTTCGCGAAGTCCGATTAGTTACTCAATTTCTGTAGGCGAAACGTAACCGTGGCTGAGATTCACTGGCAGCTGGTAGAGGTTTACGGAGATACTATAATGTCTCGTCAACATGTTGCAGAATGGTGTCCAAAGTTTGCGCCTGGTAGAGGAAACATAATTGACGAGGAGCGCAGTGGCTGAGTCAGCACGGCATGTTTCGCTGGGACATCGATTACTCTCCTTACAGCCCGGACCTCGCTCCAAGCGACTTTCACCTGTTTCCACACTTGAAGGAACACTTAGGAGGCCGTCGCTTCGCTTCAGGCAAGAAGGAGAAACGTAGTAACAACGTGGCTGAACATGAAAAGACTGTTTTTTTACAAGGAGGGAATCTTCAAACTCATCACGCGATGCGAGAAGTGCCTCAACCGGTATGGAGACTATGTCGAAAAATAACCTAATGTATGTAGCTACTATCTGTTAGCTGTATTGTTTGTATGAAATACATACGTTTCACTGCAGAGTTTGCAAACTTACTTTCTGATCACCCTTTGTATTTATATTTATTTGTATCAATTTTGAGGATCTCATGGACGAATATTGTGAGGTGCTAGGTGGCCAGAGCCGAAGCTACTGTTTACCTAACAACACCAACACAATATTAAGTAAAAAATGTTGAAAGGAGAGTGGCTGGGAATATTTAATTAACTGTACTATTTGCATAGAATGCAAAATAACAAAAATATGTGAAAGTTATTAATTCCCTCTTGGAGATCAGGTTCTCTCCTGTAAGGGCTGCCACTCCATTATGAAGTCGGTAGAGCAAAAATTATTTTTTCTGTCGAACAGCAGATCTCAGGGCAATCTGCATAACAACCATGCTCAAGGATGCTATAATAGTGAGTCAATTTTAAGTTTCAAATAGGTTAAAAAAAAAATCTATGCTTTAAATTTTTACAGGTAGCAGCCTGTATTTGATCTCACTATTTCATGGCTGTTATTTTGTTCTTTTGGGCAGGATTCTCTCTGAGCCCCATACAGAGAGATGGTCAACATACAAAATCAAGGGGAAAATGTCTCCTTGAATCACACTCCTGAAACAAAGATATCATTAGTGCAGGTACTCACCCTACAGCAATTGAATAAACAGTTGTTCTGGTATGAGCTGACAGATTTATTTCCCATAGAGGAATCAGGAACATTCAACATGGTAGATACGAGGATATCACACTTTACACTCTAACTATTTATCACCTTTGTAGTGCACTATCACATAAACTCGTTACTTAGATATTTTGATATACTTGATAATTTATCACACTAAAAAAAAAATACAATGAATGAGAAAGAACGTAGATTGAATTGAAACTTGAAAGGTCTGCCTGACCTTTAGTAAAAAAAAAAAAAAAAACTTTTTTTAGAAATATTTACAGAATTATTTATCTCCTCATATTTTTTAATGTTTCTCGTCTCTAACTGTTTTAGAGGAGAGATGTATTTTCACTGTTGAAGAAACATATTCACTATAGATTGTGAATTAACAAACACAGATTTATGATACACAACGATCATAATTTTTATATGCTGAAGCACAGTTCAAACTTCACTTGACGTTCACAAGTATTGAAATTGATTGAACACAGTGTCCTCCTAGATATGCATTCCACTATATGAAAATGTTCTGGTAGAAAATATGTTATGCTGAATTTCAAGCATTCAATAACAGAAAGTTTATTATCTCCAAATTAAAAGCAAGCAAATTAATTACTTGCAGCCTTGTGCTTAAATGTCCAAGGACAGGCACGGTGTAAATGGCTTTACCGGCCTTGGTTATATATCTCTACTTGAGATATGTAGGATATAATTTTCTCCCATATTTGGCGAAATGGGTTGTCCCATATTAACAATGGGTTTGCGAATGAGCTTCAAATTATGTGAGCTCTACTGAGTGACTGTAGCACTCAGAGCAATGGACGAATATTAAATTAATAACTTCAAAATTTAAACTTCCATTGTCACTGAAATTGATAAGCACAACTGACGTATCACTTAAAATATGTGTAAGTAACACACTGTTTGTCACTGGACTATTTCATGTTTTTAAGAAATTTTGTACAACTCACTCGCGATACAGTTGTTCACAGGACAAATCCCGGGGAACCGAAACAATTGTTCTCACCGTGTCCTGGGTCTCGAACTATGTACGGGAAGTCAGGTGACTTCCTACTACCCCACAAAACTATCTCTTGTTACTTCACGAGTCTAGCTTCATCTACTTCGTTCTCCAAGGAAAACGGGTATATGTTTCTGGCAAAACACAGGAAACGAAGAAACTCGCTTCTTCCAGCACCCTCTGACAAAGGGTTCATGCCTTGCGGCGAATATTGCGGGTGGTCTCCTGTGTCAATGCCTTTCTTCAGCTACCATCCGTAGCCAAACTTCACCTTTCTTGGCCGATACGTGCTGCCCCTCCTCCTGATAGCGGACAACACGGAAGCTTTTGGTTACAGCAGAAACTATGACAGATTTCCGCCTACTTTTGTTTTCCTTTGCTAGTTACATGTAAATAAACTACAGAAACATATGATGTTATACATTAAAATAAAGTTAAACATACAAAGAATACATATTTATACAATTTATTAACTGTCATCTCTCTCAGAAGCAGCATTATACCCAATTTCTGTGGCCGTCGTTCAAACCGTCTGCTAACTAATGCAGCCATGCTTGCTTGGAGAGAGATTGAAGGAAACATCTTTGTTAATTATTTCTTTTTCACAAATACAAGATCTAAGTGTCTTGTTCGATAAGGGAAACACGTTGTTAAAAATAAACAGAATTTTATACGGTCTTTCCAAGAACGTGTCTAGCTTAGTACGTAAATATTAATAATAAACACAGAAAATAAGTCAAATTAAAGTATACTATTTCAAATTGGTGTTGCATGGTGGGAACCAAGCAAGAGGCTCGCTAGCCAGGTTACTGGTTTTTGGTGAACAAGGGGGGAGGAAGAGACGCTGACACTCGGGACATAGGAACTCACACCTATAGAAACCAAAATTTTCACATGTAGAAGTGAAAAAGTTTATGGCATTTTAAACAATACGAACTCCGTGTTCCAACACACTGTATCTAACCCAGTGTAGATTCACCAAAGGAAGTCTATAGGCTCTTCCTGTGTATACAATACTTATTTTGTTTCTATTCTGGGTATTTCTTTCCGTGGCGAGTTGAGATAGACCTCCCATCCTGTAGTATAGGCGACAGAAAGTCGGGAAAGAAAAAAAACTTTTCTCAGCTCTAGCTCTCTTCCAAGCGTTCAGAAAAATCTATATGATTCTTATAGAATCTGATCATTTCTTATTTAATTAATCTTCATCTCTGCTTTTAATTCATTATCTTCCATCATCCCCTGTTAGTTATGCGTTATGCAACAATGCAGTAATTATATGCAACCCATTAATACGCTCTATATAAGGCCTATAAATATCATAAACACAATGAAATAAATACAATATAATAGAATATTGTATTAATATTTACGTACTATGCTATGGTGTTTCACACTTCATTACTAATAATATCAAATAAATATGCACTGAATATGCTAAAGTTAAGCAAATAATTATTCCACAAAATTAACATATTTACATATCAATATGCTAATGTGCCCTTCATCTGCATTTCGATATGCAGATGATGTAGAAGGGCATCGGCCCTCTACATAAATTTCCCCCCTATGATTCTAGGTGCTGTACTTTCTAGTACAGGACGTAGATCATATGGAGGGCACATTTTTGTTCCTGAAATATTAGAGTTACACAATACATCACAGGTTAAAATAAAAAAAAAATCAATGTTAAACACACAATAAACATAATAATGGCAAATCAATAATCAAAAGCTAAATAAGAGAATTCAGTGTTCCCTGAATTCCATGGACATAAATGACATAAGTTCCCAATACATACACTTACACTAATACACTGAAATATACACTACACTAACACTATATACACTAGTTGTCACTTCCGGTATTTGATGCATCTATGTGTGATCTGTGTCTTCTCTATTGACCAGTACCACTTTGATCCTTCTCTTCTCTAGCGATGTATGGTTTCAATAGAAACGCATTCCTTGTCATCTTTGCTTCTTTAGTCGCTGGATCCCCTAGTGTGTACATGTTACGACCAGTGGCGGCGACAATCTGCCATGGTCCTGAGTACAAGAGCAAGAGCTTCTTCGATACACCTGCCAGAGCATCCGACTTGGGGAAAACTCTAGTTAGTACAAGATCACCCACTTTGTACTCTACAGTACGGTGTGACTTGTCAAAGTTGCGTTTCCGTGCAGCAGCATTCCTTTTATGGTTCTTTCTAGCAATTTCTACATAGTACTGCACGTCATGGCGCTTATCCACTTCTGGGATGTCAAACAGCCTGGCTATGTCTCTTGACATAGATTGCCCAAAGTGACACTCAAAGGCTGACACGCCAGTGGTCAGGTGTTTGGCAGAATTTAAGCACTTCTCTATCTTTACCAAGTATTTGGGCCACAATCTTTGGTTATCATGGCACAATTTACGTAGCAAACGTACTGTAGCCTTGACAGCTACTTCTGCCATTTCTCCTTGCGGATAATATGGCGTCGAAGTGATGTGCCTGATACCAAGATCTGCTAATTCTGTTTTCCAGCGGTTAGACTGGAAAGGTGACCCTCTGTCTGTTAAGACTAGTTCCACACTAGGGTTAACTTTCAGATACTCCTTGAGTTTCCTTATGGCAGTGGTAGTGTTTGCCTTTCTGCATGCGTACAATCCTATTAGTTTGGAGAAAGCATCATAAAATACTAATACGTAATGGACTCCCCCAATTCCCTTGGTTAGAGGCCCTAACCAGTCAGCACAGACCAAATAGCCTGGCTTCTCAACTACGACGGGATTCAGTGGTCCCGGACGATAACATTGGGGGGGGTTGCTTTTCTGGCATAGTTCGCAGGAAGCACAAAAACGCCTCACACTTGCCCTCATCTTTGGCCATACGAAAAATTCTGATAGAAGTGGTAGTAGTTTACTGGCCGACATGTGCCCTCGATCTGAATGGTAATAATCGAGCAGTGGAACTACTAACACTTCTGGGATGCAAATTCGGACTCCTTCCCGGTCACGCTTGCATAAGCGCCCGTTCAATACTTCAAAACGGTGACAAGCACCATTCACCTTTGGTGAGTCCGTCTTCTCATCGACATCTTTCTTGATCTTGCCATAGACAGGATCTGAAGACTGCATCTCCGGTAGTATGGCTATCATCTTCCTCAACTCACATGGGATTTCCGTCAGGATGGACATCAGCGACTCCTGGAGGATAGGCTTCCGTGCAACACTGAGGTCTTCTTCTGTGTGAGGAGGGTACCTGGAGTGATAATCACTCAGATTCTCATTGGACTTGACAAACTGGAACTCGAAATTGAAATTTGAGAGCAACATCGCCCACCGGGTGATGCGCTGGTTTGTTAGTCTACAATAGAGAATAAACTTAAGAGCAAGGTGGTCACTGCGTACTATGAATTTAGTACCAACTAAGTACTGTTTAAACTTAACAACGCCATCTATGAGTCCATAAAATTCCTTCTCCGTTATTGAATAGTTGCGTTGTGCGGCATTGAACACACGTGACGTAAAAGCAATGACACGAATGTCATCATTGTCATCACGCTGGTACAATAGAGAAGAACACGCAATATCACATGCATCACATTCGAGAATCAATTGCTTGTCAGGCAGGACGGTTTTCAGAACTACTTCCTCCTGGAAGATCTGCTTAATCCTGTCCATCGCTGCCTGGTGTACTGGCTCCCATTTGAACTTGACATTCTTCTTTAGCAGTTGGAACAACGGATGGAGAACTTCCGAGTACTTCCTACTAAAGCAACGATAGTACTGGCAGTAGCCAATGAAGGAACGCAGTTCCTTCACGTTCCGTGGTGTCCTAAAATCTAACACCGCCTTCACTTTCGCCGGATCTTTGCCGATACCGGATTGCGAAAGATGGAAACCAAGTATGTTCAGTGATTTTCTCGCAAAATTGCACTTTTTCAGCCTGAGAGTTAGGCCGCCCGCAGTGAGTAAACCCAACACTCTGTCGAGGTGTACCAAGTGATCTTCGAAGCTCCTGTCGGCTAAAATTAAATCATCAACATAAGCGCCGCAGTACTCTCTAGCTTCTGATCCAATGAGCATATCTAATGCTCTTACGCAAGAAGCAAGGCTCTGTTTTGTCCCAAACGGAAGTTTTTGAAAAACATATGAAATGCCTTCATGTAGGAACCCAAGATATTTCTGGTCACTTTCTTTCACTTTAATTTGTAAAAACATCTCGGTTGCATCCACGCAACTGAACCAAGAGTTGTCGCAAATATCTTGGAGAACAGATAGGGGTGGCATGGGTCTGTCGGAGAGATCCCCTGAAATTTTGGCCAGAGCTCTTCCATCTATACAAACTCGAATGCGTCCGTCGCTCTTTGGCGTCACTACCAGTGGGTTTATAAAAGCGGTAGGCATCTTCTTGATCACACCCCAGGCCTCCCAACGCGAAATTTCATTCGATACCAAATTCCTGAATTTCTTTGGGTAAGGATACAATTTAGTTTTTATGGGACGTTCGTCCGTTACTCCAACCTCGTGCTCGTAGTTAGCTATGCAACCTGGCTTGATATCAAAAAGCGCCTGGTGCTTTAAAAGAACAGCTTTCAAACTCTCTCTTTGTGAGGCTGAGAGATCTGAGTAGTTCGCAACAAAATCTTCTATATCTGAATGGGAGGCACGTGTGTTCACTTTAAGCCACTCTTCTGGTGGGAATACATGAACTGCCATTTCTTGGGCACTTGGGAATCTACCATCATCCAAGTTCGGGGCACGAGCAGCCTTTTCTCTGCAGGTCTTATGCTCATTCTGTGCGCTAACCCGTATGGCCTTCCGTCCTTCATCTGACGGGGAAAAATTACACTCAAAATTATCTAACTCCTCAATGAAACTATATGGTTTCTCGCACTCACCATTCAATTCTAAACATCGAACTACTAAATCCTCAGTCTCGCAATCTACAGATCTAAATTTGACTTCTACATCATGAGGATGTTTGAGATGTAGAAGGCCAGTATCATAATCTAACACGGCACGAGATTCTGTAAAGAAGTTGGAACCTAAAATCAAAGATCTGTTCAGACCTGATATAATGATGCCTAATGTATGAAATTCCTTCCCATGTATCTGAATGACTAACAGCGTCTGGCCTATGATCGTCGCTGATTTACTTCCGAAAGCAGACGTAACCCGTATATTCTTAGCACTCAAAAATGCGGGTGTGGGGTGGCTATTTGAGACGGAGTCCCAAATTTCTTTCGATATAGCTGAGCAAGTCGCTCCTGTATCTAATAAAGAATTAACTTCCTTTCCAAATAAAAGTACATTAATCTCTGGTAGTGAGATGATGTTATTACTGGGTAGTTCTTCGTTACTTGAATCAAATAAGTTCTTAAAAATGCCATTGGCCTCTTCATATACAGCCCTATCTAAATCGATGTGTTCTCCTGTCCTACTTAACAAGGTTAACTTATTTTTGAACCTGCCTTCACTGAAATGCTTCTTTGCTATTATTACTGAACAAATATTACAGTTTTCTTCTTCTTTTTCTACTACATTTTCAAAAATCTCACTGCGGTTTCACATGATTCTTCGTGTAAATGAATATTTTCTACATTTTCTTCTAAATTACGCACATACTTGGAATTTTTATTTGTCAACTCAGATGTACTCGTGTTCTCCATTGTCATCCTAACGTTGTCCCAAGTACATGCGGACAATCCTCATTCTCTGGGAGCAGAAGAAGAGGATTGGTTGCTCCTGGTCATGTTTTGGTTCTGGCTGGTAGGAGGAGGCGCCCGGTCATAGTGCTCCAGCAGTTGGATCTCCTCGTCCGCATGACGGAAGGAATTTCCCTGAGGTCTATCCGTGTGGCGCGTTCCTCCCCTCCTACCGCGGGCTCCACGAATGTTGTTGTTGTTGTGAGAGGAGTGGGAGTTCCCCCCACGTGACCAGCCAGACGACCCACTTCCACTGCTCTGATGACGAGGTGGGGATCGCTGGTGGTTGTTATTATTATTCGTGTTTTGATGTCTCTTTCTCTGGTAAGGACGCTGGTTTTCTCTCGATCTATTTTGCTTACGAGCAGCGTGCTTCCCACTGCGGCCAGAGGGGTTATTGTCCTCGTTTTCCACGCTCACTTGGAGCATGTTGACCCCTTTCCTCTGGTTACCCTGGAAGAACTGGTCGCGATTCGTCATCGACGACTGCAGTTCCTGTACAAGATTTAACAACTCTGCGATTGTTTTCGGGCGAGAAGAGACTATCGCCCTAAACAGCCAGTTAGGGAAATGACGCGGAAGTACCTTCAATAATGTAGCGTCAGACATCCTTGGCTCTAGTATACTGTTTTTATGTAATAGATCTAGCAGATATTCTGCGGGGGATTTGTGTATACGGTTGTCGAAGTGGGAGGTGAGAATCGTTGCCCTTAGGTTTGCCAGCCGCTCTTCACTAAGGTAGCACTGTTTAAAGTTATGCACAAAATCATCGTATGTGTGGATCTTGTTCCGGTTAACTTGAAACCATTGGTAGCAAGTATTCCGGATCGCTCGCGGTATGAAGCTGAGCCTCATCTCGTCCGGTACTCCAGTGACCTCAAAGTACCGGTCGAGATCTTGGAGGAAGTTGTATGTTTCGGTCTCAGATTCGTTCCCAGAATACACAGGTAAGGTTACATCCCTGTGTATTAGTCCAAAAGCCGTTGCGAGGTGTTGTCTCGTCTCATGATTACATGAGCGAGACGTCGACGGAACAGGTTCTGTCTCGCGGGAAGTAGCGAGGTTCCCAGGTTGAGAACCAGGCAGATCGCGACTCGAGACATTGTTCGGAGATGGTGGTCTTTCATGCGTGCCGGAGACAGAGATGTTAGCGAGTCTCCCCTCTATAACCTCACTGGTCTCCTTCTGAATGGAGCTCTTCCACTCCTCCATTTTCTTCTCGAGCTGTGCACACACGTCATGAACGGTCTCTTGCATCTGTTGGATGCTGCCGTTACATTCCGACCTGATCTCATCGAGTGGCGTTTCCTGCACTAGTTCTCCCCGGATCCTTGCTAGTTGGGAAGTGAAATTCACTTCCACTCGCCTGACCTGATTATTCAGAGTAAGAGTGGTCTGTTCGACACGAGACGAGACCTGTCTTACACTGTCAGCAAGTTCTGTGTAATTCTCATCTAACTGTCTGGCTAAGCTAGAAGCATTCTCTTGAACTTCGTCGATCCTATTCGAAGTTTCTGTCACACGCGTAGACAGTTCTTCTCTGGCCTGATGTATTTCCCCCCTAAGCTCTGCAGTTGTGAGCTCTAGACGCTCCGTCAGCTGACGCTCACTTTGCTCCAGTCTTGAACTCACAGACTCCATCTGGAGTTCAAGACGAGCATTACTAGACTCAATCGCCTGTTCTAATCTAAGGTAACTTGATTCTAGTGTGCTATTGCTTTCCTCTATTTTCCTTTCTAATTTTTCTAAACCTCTTGAGCTTTCTCCTAATTTTAAATTTAAATCCTCCTTTAAACTACGATTATTTTCTTCTAATTTTGCTTCTAACTGACTTGCATTTTCCTGAAGTTGTTTCCTCGTACTTTCTTCAAGTTTTTTGACAAGTTCACCTAAAATAGCAGCTACATTTATGGTACTCATGTTCTCCAAAGAGCTACCTACAATAACGGCTGGGCTAACACATCGTACTGTATTGTCGGTAGTTTCCTCCCTGTCCTCCCGTAATGGTACTTCCGGTTCCCTACTGGGGACTGGCGGAACCGTATCCACCGCTTCAGCGTCTCCCACAACGCTGACGGGACGCTCGCTAGCGCTCTGCGTGTCATTTACACTATTCTCTTCTGAGAGCTCCCCAGCTCTCTGAGCGAATTCTTCAAATACGAACTCGTTATCCATATTCCTAACTCTTCGAGCCTGAGCTCGCGTTACCACCATTTACGAGTAAAACGGAATTACAAAACTTTCTTCCCCCCAAAGTTCAAAATAAACTGAATTCTCTAGTAATGTTAAGACACAAAATATTCAAACATAAATAAATTTCAAAACACAAGACACCTACGTTCTTGGAAATTTTCGGGGAGAGAAAAAACAAAACATATACCGAAATTTAAACCAACTGTATGTTGACCATATGAGTATATAGAAATATACTCACTTGCCCTTAACGCTGACCGCGCCACTTCTTATGGCGCAAAAGCGTGAGGTATCGTGCCCTGTAGCTGGGTAGCCACTTCTTATTGTGAGGTGCTAGGTGGCCAGAGCCGAAGCTACTGTTTACCTAACAACACCAACACAATATTAAGTAAAAATGTTGAAAGGAGAGTGGCTGGGAATATTTAATTAACTGTACTATTTGCATAGAATGCAAAATAACAAAAATATGTGAAAGTTATTAATTCCCTCTTGGAGATCAGGTTCTCTCCTGTAAGGGCTGCCACTCCATTATGAAGTCGGTAGAGCAAAAATTATTTTTTCTGTCGAACAGCAGATCTCAGGGCAATCTGCATAACAACCATGCTCAAGGATGCTATAATAGTGAGTCAATTTTAAGTTTCAAATAGGTTAAAAAAAAATCTATGCTTTAAATTTTTACAGGTAGCAGCCTGTATTTGATCTCACTATTTCATGGCTGTTATTTTGTTCTTTTGGGCAGGATTCTCTCTGAGCCCCATACAGAGAGATGGTCAACATACAAAATCAAGGGGAAAATGTCTCCTTGAATCACACTCCTGAAACAAAGATATCATTAGTGCAGGTACTCACCCTACAGCAATTGAATAAACAGTTGTTCTGGTATGAGCTGACAGATTTATTTCCCATAGAGGAATCAGGAACATTCAACATGGTAGATACGAGGATATCACACTTTACACTCTAACTATTTATCACCTTTGTAGTGCACTATCACATAAACTCGTTACTTAGATATTTTGATATACTTGATAATTTATCACACTAAAAAAAATACAATGAATGAGAAAGAACGTAGATTGAATTGAAACTTGAAAGGTCTGCCTGACCTTTAGTAAAAAAAAAAAAAACTTTTTTTAGAAATATTTACAGAATTATTTATCTCCTCATATTTTTTAATGTTTCTCGTCTCTAACTGTTTTAGAGGAGAGATGTATTTTCACTGTTGAAGAAACATATTCACTATAGATTGTGAATTAACAAACACAGATTTATGATACACAACGATCATAATTTTTATATGCTGAAGCACAGTTCAAACTTCACTTGACGTTCACAAGTATTGAAATTGATTGAACACAGTGTCCTCCTAGATATGCATTCCACTATATGAAAATGTTCTGGTAGAAAATATGTTATGCTGAATTTCAAGCATTCAATAACAGAAAGTTTATTATCTCCAAATTAAAAGCAAGCAAATTAATTACTTGCAGCCTTGTGCTTAAATGTCCAAGGACAGGCACGGTGTAAATGGCTTTACCGGCCTTGGTTATATATCTCTACTTGAGATATGTAGGATATAATTTTCTCCCATATTTGGCGAAATGGGTTGTCCCATATTAACAATGGGTTTGCGAATGAGCTTCAAATTATGTGAGCTCTACTGAGTGACTGTAGCACTCAGAGCAATGGACGAATATTAAATTAATAACTTCAAAATTTAAACTTCCATTGTCACTGAAATTGATAAGCACAACTGACGTATCACTTAAAATATGTGTAAGTAACACACTGTTTGTCACTGGACTATTTCATGTTTTTAAGAAATTTTGTACAACTCACTCGCGATACAGTTGTTCACAGGACAAATCCCGGGGAACCGAAACAATTGTTCTCACCGTGTCCTGGGTCTCGAACTATGTACGGGAAGTCAGGTGACTTCCTACTACCCCACAAAACTATCTCTTGTTACTTCACGAGTCTAGCTTCATCTACTTCGTTCTCCAAGGAAAACGGGTATATGTTTCTGGCAAAACACAGGAAACGAAGAAACTCGCTTCTTCCAGCACCCTCTGACAAAGGGTTCATGCCTTGCGGCGAATATTGCGGGTGGTCTCCTGTGTCAATGCCTTTCTTCAGCTACCATCCGTAGCCAAACTTCACCTTTCTTGGCCGATACGTGCTGCCCCTCCTCCTGATAGCGGACAACACGGAAGCTTTTGGTTACAGCAGAAACTATGACAGATTTCCGCCTACTTTTGTTTTCCTTTGCTAGTTACATGTAAATAAACTACAGAAACATATGATGTTATACATTAAAATAAAGTTAAACATACAAAGAATACATATTTATACAATTTATTAACTGTCATCTCTCTCAGAAGCAGCATTATACCCAATTTCTGTGGCCGTCGTTCAAACCGTCTGCTAACTAATGCAGCCATGCTTGCTTGGAGAGAGATTGAAGGAAACATCTTTGTTAATTATTTCTTTTTCACAAATACAAGATCTAAGTGTCTTGTTCGATAAGGGAAACACGTTGTTAAAAATAAACAGAATTTTATACGGTCTTTCCAAGAACGTGTCTAGCTTAGTACGTAAATATTAATAATAAACACAGAAAATAAGTCAAATTAAAGTATACTATTTCAAATTGGTGTTGCATGGTGGGAACCAAGCAAGAGGCTCGCTAGCCAGGTTACTGGTTTTTGGTGAACAAGGGGGGAGGAAGAGACGCTGACACTCGGGACATAGGAACTCACACCTATAGAAACCAAAATTTTCACATGTAGAAGTGAAAAAGTTTATGGCATTTTAAACAATACGAACTCCGTGTTCCAACACACTGTATCTAACCCAGTGTAGATTCACCAAAGGAAGTCTATAGGCTCTTCCTGTGTATACAATACTTATTTTGTTTCTATTCTGGGTATTTCTTTCCGTGGCGAGTTGAGATAGACCTCCCATCCTGTAGTATAGGCGACAGAAAGTCGGGAAAGAAAAAAAAACTTTTCTCAGCTCTAGCTCTCTTCCAAGCGTTCAGAAAAATCTATATGATTCTTATAGAATCTGATCATTTCTTATTTAATTAATCTTCATCTCTGCTTTTAATTCATTATCTTCCATCATCCCCTGTTAGTTATGCGTTATGCAACAATGCAGTAATTATATGCAACCCATTAATACGCTCTATATAAGGCCTATAAATATCATAAACACAATGAAATAAATACAATATAATAGAATATTGTATTAATATTTACGTACTATGCTATGGTGTTTCACACTTCATTACTAATAATATCAAATAAATATGCACTGAATATGCTAAAGTTAAGCAAATAATTATTCCACAAAATTAACATATTTACATATCAATATGCTAATGTGCCCTTCATCTGCATTTCGATATGCAGATGATGTAGAAGGGCATCGGCCCTCTACAATATGTTTAAAGATAATTGGGTTTAGCATTCTCAAATTAATACAAAAGAGCAATTAGAAATTGATCTAAGCGTGAGCACTTCTTACCATTAGAACGAGCGTTAGGTATTTGAGAAACAGTAATATGCTCCTTTATATCGCAATGCTATTACCTAATTTGATAACTTTTGTCAGGATATTTAATTTTTTTTTTTCTGCATATTTATGCGGTACTTCAATCTCCGATTCATCTTCCTATTTGCGAATCATTATATCTGGGAAATATTCACCATCACATAACCACCCACATTGTAACACAGTGTCCATTATCGTATGTATCAAATAAAGACATTTCTAGTCCAATGTTGTGAAAATTTCATGCTAACATCTCATCAGAGTCTTTATCAGTTTCTCTTTCCTCTGGGACAATTTTCTTCTTTCTGGGACGCTTCATCATCCCTTTCTTATAATTCCTTTCCTTTTCTTCATTCATTCTCGTCCTCACCGTCTCATTTAGTCTACAGGGCATAACCATGGGACGTAAAACACATACATTTCATTTTTTATATTCCTTTCTTCTTTCTCTTGGGCTTTCTGGTTATGATATTCTTTCTATTTCTAGGTGTTTCTGCAAATGGGAATGTCTTTTTTTTTTTTTTTTTTTTTAACTTTTCAGTTAACGTCTTTCGACCAGCGTAAATGAATTTTTCAAACATCATCTGGTATTGTGCTGCGTCGAGACCAACTTTGTAGGCATTTGATTAACTTGGACAAATAAATCGGTTAAGTCTTTCATTAGGTACTGAAGTATTGTCAGAATGTATAGTAGAAACTTCTTTATTTGTTCCTCCTTGAATTGTGCAATTAGCTTGTAATGACAATCTCCCCCTCCCCCGCTTTTGATTGTAGGAATTAATCCTGTCCATCCTTTTGGTTCCGCATTTTGTTTCAACGCATCACATCACTACATTTTTGCTCGTAACCGGAGACAATTACACTTTATCAAATTCGATTAGGAAACTTTGATGGAGAACATCGTATCGGTGGGCTTTTTGGGAATTACTCCCATTTCCTCCCTCATTCTCATTTTACCATTTTTCCATCATTCCCTTGCCTTAATCATCGTCTCCCTTAACCTATAGGGTATAATCGTGGGACGTTAAGCGAGACCAGTGTTCGCTTATCAGTAAGAGTTAATATGTTTCGGATCCCACGTTGAGTTGTGGCTCCACATGTTAAAATAGGCCCACGGAATGCTAAACTCTAGTTAATGATCTGTTATCCTCTGAGTTGTAAGATAAAATTATTCCGCAATGCTTTCTTAACAAAATCGTTCGTATGTTTCTCGTTATACACTGAAATGGCAAAATCATAACTTTTGTAGAAATAAGTGAAGATATCGTATATATTTACGTTGTTGTGATTATGATTACCATGTATAATACAATGCCCCCGGAAGGAAGATGCTTAACTTGAGTACTGTTTCGTATTGAAGTCCTTTCTTATATAAAAATAGTACTGGAAACGGACATTAAATCCCAGTTAATTAATTATTCAATCAACCTAACATAGTAACAAATATGGCACAGTGCGTAGCAGAAAAATAAGTTATATTGAGTATACGTTAAGTTGGTAATATAGTATCAGGGGGCCTTATGCAGAGTCGTTCTAACGTGCAGTAGCGTAGCTAGAATTTTTTTCAGGGGGGACATCGAAGCAGGGGCGTCATTTAGGGAGGGCAGGAGGGGGCAATTGCCCCCCCCAAGAGTTTGAGGAATACATATGCTTTAATACATTGTCTACTGATATACTAGTACAAAACGTGAGATTCTTATGTCAGTGGTGCTCTTGCCCCTCCCAAGCGAAGTCTGAAATGACGCTCCTGCATCGAAGGGCCTAAGAAAATTTTGAGGGGGCCATCACTAATGAATGAAAAAATATTCACACACACACACACACACACATATATATATATATATATATATATATATATATATATATATATATATATATATATATATATGTGTGTGTGTGTGTGTGTGTGTGTGTGTGTGTGTTTTCAAGGTGAATGTTTTCATCTTTTTTTTTCTCCCTTTTTTCTGGTGAAAGTGTAAGAATTTACAACTTCAAACAACCAGGATACATTAATACAATTGATTTTTAATATAAATAGTTTTTTAACCACTGCGTTTAAAATTCGATTTATGTGTGGCTGGTTGATGTAAATTGAAGCAGAGAAATGCACTTTTACAGGTAAAGAAAATAACTTATAGGTTCATGCCTCTACTTAAAACAGAATCTTTCTATTCTTGTGGGCAGCAGCAAACTTACCAACAACTGTTTCATGATCTAACGACTTAGCAATTTTCTTCAATATAAAGTAATCCTAAGTTTTTCAAACCTATTATCAGTCATTGAATTGCGTATATGTCTTTAATCTTTTCAAACATGAGAATGGCCTTTCACATGTAGCACTACAAACTGATATAGTCACAGAAATAATATCTAGCTTATAGGTTTCTAGGAATGCGCTTTTGTAGACGCAAATATGAACGAAATTAATCAAAGAATCAACTTTGGTTTTCTCTCATCTTCATACAACTTAATTGTGTTTGGGAGGATTTTGAGTTCACATTTGAATGTTTCCAGATCACTTCCATAATACTGGACCATAGGCTCCACGATGTTGTAATTTAAAAAGTTTTCACTTTTTTGATGTAGAGTAGTGATTTCTAATGATTTTGATACATGATCCAAAGCGTTTTTCCGCCTCAGCGATTGCCTTATCAATAGTAGGCAGAAAAATGTCTCTAAGTATATTATCTTTAGAAAATTGTTTTCTCTCTCCAATGAAGGAAGAGATTAATCCAAAACGAATTTGTGATATTTCGATGGCGAATGTCTAGTTCGTTTCCACGAGGAACCTCTATATTCTATCTGTTTTCGGCTCTGGAATGTCAAGACCATTTTCTTTGCATATTTCCAAACATTCTTGATAAATTTGTTGGAATGTTGTTTGTTGAGAGACATATTCTCCAGACCTCATCTTGGACAGCGTTTGAACTAGTGAATTTACAAAAATCAAACCTTCCGACATGTCTGTATCTACTTAAGATAAGGCGAAGCTCAAAGTTATAACATGGCAGTAGTCATCTCAAATTTTACCAGTCCGAAAACATTCCTCTCGTACAGATCATACTAATTTGCCGGATGGAATGATGGAAGTAAATAAATATCACAAGTTCCAGATTTGGTTTAAAACCACATAATAATATAAATAGTTGTTTGGTTAATAAACTGTATTAATAATAATAACAATAAAGTAAAAAGTGATGGACAAGGACAAATGTTCTTAAGAGACAAACGTTGCACATAAACAGGAACTGACTTCTAACAAGACACTGATTTGTTGTCCCAGCCCACTTTAAATTCTAAGCTTTGCTCTTGAAGCTTAAGTTTCACTTTAAAGTAAACTGCCAATAATTATCATGTATTCTTAATATTTCAGAAAAATACCCCGATTTCACGCTCTAAAAATATGGTAGCCTAATCAGTAATGAAACTAGACATTTGGTGCCCAGGGCAAATTTTGCGATTAGCATCCCCTTCATCTACATCTACACCAATAAACACATTGATTAGTTTGATGGCGCCCGGGACAACTGCCCCGATTGCAGCATCTTGTTTTGATCCGTAGTTCAATTATTTTTGATTACTTTTACGCTTGAGCTCTAAAACTGAGTAATGAATGTGCCTTTACTTTATTAAAATGATGAAGGGACTCTTTGAAGCAAAAAGAGAAAATGTGTTTTTTCTTTCCCTAATATTAATTAGTACATCCTGTTGAAAATTCATGTCACTACTGATTTACTGTTCTGCATAATTCCGACAATGTAATTTTCTCAGAAATGGATATTTTGGTGGAGAACAAATATAAATATGTGATAAAAATAAGTATTCACTGAACAAACTCCTGATATATCTCTGATTACTAAACATAACGGGATGATACAATCTGGTCACGGGAGTAACTACCGCTTTTACACAAAATAATATTACTGCCGCGACCAAGTTGTAGCATCTCGGTATCTTACCTGATGGTTACTAATCAGGAGATTGTAGCACTGGCTCTGTGATAAATTTCGGAATTTATTTAGCAATATCAGTTTTGGGATTAAGCTACAGTTAGAATCGTTTAAAAAAAATACTTCTGAACGATTTATTTATAAAGAATAACTGATTTTTGATAGCCTCTTCTCCCCAGGCTTTAGTTAGTAGCATAGGTCCACCAAGCTCTGACTCCGTTTTCCTTGGAGTATCGCGTGTTAACATCGCAGCAGGTTTCTACTGAGTTGCCACGGCCAAGAGCGTTAGGAAACTAGACGTACTGGAGACAAGATCAGAAGGTAGTCGAGAAGGAGAACCGTTATCAGTAGCAAATAGTAGGTGTTGGTAGTATTTAGTATCTTAATTTTCTCGAACGATTGGGATACGAACAACAGAGAGAATGACAGAAATAATGAAAACTTCTGTTCCCTTCTTTTACTGTATATTAAACATGGCGCCTCGATATTATTTAATAATAATAATAATAATAATAATATCAAATAATTTAATGGATTCTATTCATTTGTTCTATGTCGCCATAATCGATGGAAATTAATTAATTACTGCACAAAGACTTTTTTCGTCCAACACAAGTGTAATGTTTTACTGTGGTGCATGCAAAGCATCTCTTAGCGAATGAGAATGCTGACTGATTTTGCTTTCTTTTCTGGTTGTTTGTTGAAGACAAAGAAGATAACCAAATAAGGGACAGAGGTTAAAAGGAACGTTCAGATGGTGAGGTCAGTGTATGCGCCTTAAAGATTTCGATGAATTAGATCTTGCTGTACTACAAACAAAAACGAGCCTGGAGTTTTTTTACTTGGAACGCAGACTATTGCAACATACGGTATTCTGCAGTTGGTAACTCTGTTGTCGAGACAAATTTCGGTAGGAGTTTCATTTGTGGCCACTATCAACTCACCGTTTGTCGACCTATAGCAATATCACTGTGTGCGTGTGGGGGGGGGAAGCAAGAATTTGAGCAAGGTGGCCTGGCCCCCCAGGCCCTCTCTTGGCTCCGCCACTGCTGACGTGTGATTAGTGCCATAATAAAGAGCTCGACTGACATGTTTCCTGCAGTAGTCAGGCCTTTAGTACGGTACTAATCATACATCAAAACTTCTCTGCATAAGGCCCAGGTTGTCTAAAAAGCAGTGGCGGTTGGAAAGGTAGTGTCATGTCACTCTCTAGAGTCAAAAATAAAGGTAGGACACTTATTTGTAATTAAACAAGTAGCATAAAAATGTTTTTAAACGAGTTTAATACAACTGCCTTTGAAAATGTTTACCTATTCGCGCTTCGTCATTCCCTTAACTACCGGATTTAGCTGATGGTAGCAACACTACTTCTGTAATCGACACCTTAGCTTCGCTAAAATGAAGTTTGGAATGTACGCATGCAGTATTATACAGGGTAACCCAAAAGTAGGTATACACCCCTGAACTGATCAAGTATAACATTCTAGCTTATAGGTTTATTTGCTTCGGCTGTTCCGAACTTAAGAGATAAGTAAAAAGATATTAAGAACAAATGATAAATAAACTAAGTCTACCTAATGGATAACAATAAGAAATGATATAAAAAGCAATGAGTTGATCAGTACGGGACTGTACACCTACTTTTGGCCACCCTGTATATGCACACAGTCTGAGAGAAAAGCTTCCCACTGCTTCTGGCTTCGTGACAAACGGATCTTATCGCTTAACATTGCGGAGGTAGCCAATACTTCACAACCGTTGTGTTCAGCTGCTTGCGATTTTTCTTTCTTTATTTCTTTTCTTTTTTTAGTCTACCGCTTTACATAATTGATATCGAGGGCCCCATTCCGTAACAGTTAACATCAACGCAACGAAACGAAAAATCTGCACTTTAGGTTGCGTTAAAATGGCATAGCAGGTATAATTCATTTTTGCGTTGCATTAGATTTCACAATTGTTTTTATTTTTATGTATTTATTGGCATTTATGACCTTAAGCCCGTAACGTACGAGAGATGTCCTTCGGCGAGCAAACTATCCAGGGAAGGAATGGAGAAGGAAGGAAGCGGTCTGTGACCTGCGTGTTAGGTACGATCCAGGCAATTGCCTGGTGTGAATGAAGAAACCTCACACAAAATGGCTAGTCTGAAAACACTGTTACACCTTTTCAAATGAGTGCCCCACTGGAAATCGAACCCGGGACCGCTTGCACCAAAGGCGAGAGGATTAGCGACTTCATAATTTTTGAGAAGGCTGGTACGGAATAGGGTGGCAAGTCGTTGGTAATCATGCCCATAATATCACCAGAAGCAGACAGAGATTTCTCCATGTTAAACAATTAAAAATCAACAGCAGATATAGAAGTTAGGTATGTGGGGAAAATATAATCTTTCCGTTTGTCATTTCAACGGAAAAATCGACAAGAGTATTTGTTTCTGTCAATATATTCTGCTCTGTCTATTTACTACAAACTAGCTTACTTCCCGATGTGTTACAGCATATTTTTTTTTTTCACTTCCTACGACTCATACGTTTGTGCAAAAATGAAAAGATATAAGACCTGAGTCCAGCGGTTTTAACTCATGCGCTAATTTATATAAATTTTAGGTTTTTGTATAATTGTGCGCCCTGTCATGACCGGTACCGAAGTGAATGAACAAAAACCTTCCTGGAGTTTTCAGATATTTATGTTTAAAAAATGAAAGCAAGTAACTTCAAATCGAATTATATATATGTTTCTAACGGAACGTATGGATTTCCTTTAACCTGGCAAGTAATCTCTCCTTTGGGGAGTCCCTCACACACATCTTGCGGAGGTTTGAACTACACATTTTTCAATCGAGCAAGTATTACTTTGAGTGTCATGTTCTAAACCGCACTCTCCACGTTGCGTTGTTTTAGAATTACAGCTCTCAGAAGTTCATTTTCCCACGCTTTCGGCACCTTATATCGCCGAAACTATACCTCACTGACCAAAGTTCCAAAGGACCTTTTTTTTTTTTTTTTTTTTTTTTTTTGCTTGTTTTGGTTTTAGGAATCAGCTCCCGAAGTTTGTTCAAATAGTTTCTTACCACCCTGTATATTGGGAAAATTAATTAATTCCCAGATTTGTGTTGCTTGCTCAAAAACGTTCTGGATCCGCCCCTAACTTATGGTTCACGGTCAAAGAAAGCTTGAACAAGACTATTTGATGAGAAAACCGTAAGCAATGACGCCATTTTTGTCTTGAATGCCATAGTTTCGTTCAATAGACTTCCTTTCGGTCCTATTCTAAAGAGGGCAATTCAAGAACATTTAATAGGCAATCAGCGCCCAAGTTGATTACAGGAAAATACGAAAGAATTATGTTGGCGTCGTGGGACAGAGCGGCAGTTGTTGAAAAATATCTTTAATGAATTTTGTCCATGTTTATACTGTATGATGTTCGAAGTGTGTACTATTACCATAATAAACAAGAGCAAATATACTCACTAGAAGATATTGCAAATAATCTTGCTGATAATATACACGATTTATGTATTTGCAATGCTTGCATGCCCATAATTATTGTTAAATTATGAAGGCAAATATAGGTATAAATATTAACTTGAGAATTTAATATACAGGAATATCGTGTGTAGGTTAAGAATATTTGAAGTTAATACCAGTACTTTTTTTTTTTTAATATTTCGTATTTTTTTTAAATAAAACCAAAAAAACTAGATTTCATGCCAGTGGTAAGAGTCCCTACGCTTGGATAAATTTGTCTTTTTTATTAAGCTGAAGACGCGGAAATCTAGTTGACCGCATCTTCAGCTGGTGTTAATCACATCCGTCCAGAAGGTCGCAAGAAAAATTCCCGCGAAGTTGGGATATGGGATATAAATTTACTTATATTTTTTTCTTTCTTCAAAATATTAGGTAACAACTAAACACAATATCTATATAATTCAGTTATTCCAATACAGTTGTTGTTAAACATACTGAGAAAAACTGCCTGAAAGTATAATGTGGGATATAAATTTTCCTATACCTCAGATATTTTTTTTTCTTTCTTCAAAATACTGGGTATAAACTAAACACAATATTTGTATAGTGCTGATAGGATAACTAAGAAATCACTAGCAAATGTAATTAAAAAAAAAAAAAAAAAAAAAAAAAACTTGAAAAAGTTACCCAAACAGTGCAATTGTATTTCAGACAGATAACCATAAACATGAGTTGATACGCATATATTATTATTCTTTAAATTGATTTTCTCCTTAAGGAATATCAAGTCTCAAAAAAAAAAAAAAAAAAAAAAAAAAAAAAAAAAAAAAAAAAAGTTCACACACGATAAAGTAATGTTTGTAGATCATATATTTAAGAAATTTCTTCTTTATGATCTGAAATATAAGAAAAAAAAAATCCCAACTTTGAGATAACTTTTCTCGAAGTCCTATGGACGGATATATTCAATAACATAGGTCTGACTGCGACAGACGTTTGCAAGGAAGTTTTTCTCTGGTTCTTATAGATTTCTGCATACTGAATACGAAAAGAAAAAAATCATTACGGCAGGTTTTCTTGCAAAACTAGGGTGTACATCTTCAGCATCTGCCATAGAAATAACAATCTTGTGAGCTATTCTCTAATAGTAAATTCTTGTAACTAACGATGAATTTTACAGCGTTTGCGGAGGAAGGGAATTTGGGCTACTGTTGGATGTTTAAGCAGGAAACAGGAAATAGAAGTAGTATGAAAATGAAATAATCGAAGAAAAGTTTTCACAAGTTAACAGAGTGATTACTAGGGTAACTAATTTTATGCTTTATACAGCTGTATATTATGCTTTATTTTTTCTTACATTATGCTTTATTATGCTTTTTCCTAAATTATGCCTTAATATGCTGTTCCTTCAGTTATACTTCATTTTTAAACATTTCTATTACATGTTTGTTTTATTTTACTCGTTTTTATTACACAAGCATTAAAAATGTATATGAAACTATTAATTTTCCCCACTAATATTTCATCAATACGGTGCATCAAGGTACGGTGATACAAAATTGTATCAAGGTGCGGAGAGAGGAGGAACTCGAACTTTCCATTGTTACGCGTAAAGGCAATTGGCAGTTGATTTCCATTGTTTGCCGCATTGATAACAGACTTGGTTGATATTTTTTTTTTCTTTGGTACAAAATACATTTTTCTTTGTTGTACACAGACACAAGGTTCTAGAATAAAAAGCATTAAGCATTATGCTTGATGCTTTATTTCTGTAAATTATGCTTGTAAGATTCGCAAATTTGTATATATATAAAGTGGTCAAAATCACACTGAACATTTGTTGATCAAATTGTGTAATGAATGGCAAATGTAATTCTGTTAAATCTACGAGACGACTTTTTTTTTTTTTTTTTTTTTTTTTTTTTTTAACTAATCAGTATACACAGTGTATTATCTCCCTTATTCTGTAAGCAAACTGTACATGATATGAAAAACTTAAACTCATTTTTAGACTCAGTATACCCCACAACATAATAATCAGTGGAAAAAAAATAAAAACACATGCAGCCGACAAATTATCTATATATAACCAGGGTCAACCCTAGGCAATTTGCTGGCGTGCAATGGCATGTTTGCCGCCCCCGCCCCCTTTCTCCAGAAAGAACAAATCTTAAAAGCCACGATTTTAAGTATGCTACCCCATCATGAACAACTAAGAGAAAGGAAAAAGCACTCGTACTCAGAAAGGCCTAAACACGACAATCTCGTTGTTTTCTTTTTTTAAGTAACAATGTATTACGTTAGTGAAATATAAACAAACACACCTGCAGAAGAAAGATGATAATCCTTTTTATAGAATATCGAGCTTCAATCTCAATATATCAGTTTGCAATTCCAGCGCAATTATCTCTTTTATCTTTATTTTCTTTCTACAACTGTTAATTTTTTTTAAAAAAGTAACTTGTTTTTTCACCTTCAATGATAAGTAACTTATTGTGACAAAAACAAGACTAGTTTTTATGTCAAAACTGTGATAACTGAATGGAACAGGTGTTCTCTACTGTTCGAGAACTGAGTTCTTGTATTTGACAACAATCAAGTAATTGATGCTGGGATTTGTTTGACCATTTGCTTCAGCATTGTCCATGCGACCTCGAACTAATGTAACCTAAACATGATTAATTGATTACTATTTGTCTCTATATAATAAATATTCCCATGTAGCTATAAATATTAACCGTTATTTATTCCTTATTTATATGTCAACGTCATCCGACACCTGTCATTAAAGTGAGGGAATTTCCGGCCAAAGATCAGGGAAATAGATTTCTCAAGACCAGTCGGAACCCTGTAAAATCTTACCAAACCACTTTCAGTAAATAAAAGTGTTATAGTTTCGACAACGTATCATCGCCTTCATCAGAGACATGTTACACTGCCAAAACTTTAACACTATTATTTATCAAAAGTAATCTGCTTTAGTCAGATTTTAGTTTTAATTAAGGGAAAGAAGTTCTAAAGCTAGAATGAACAACATTCATATATATTTGTTTGCAGATTTGTGTAATGATTTTATTGGGTTCCGTATCCTCAAATTAGTATAAAAAGTATAAATACAAATTTTTCTACCATGATAAGAGAGGTAGTTCTTTTCAATCAGTCTGAAATAAACAGGTGATATATATATATATATATATATATATATATATATATATATATATATATATATATATATATATATAACAGAAAGAACGATAGTCTGTCTGTTCAGACTCTATACAATCACCAGGGTTAGAGAAAATGTAAACACTAAATAAAACCAACATTACTCCATTCCAACTTATAACTTTATTCAAATTACAAAATGGGTGTACAGGAATCACTTTTTAAGTGTGTTTGTTGTTCCTTCCGTGTTTTTTTTAAAGAGCAGACTTGGTTTGATTCTAGTATTTCATTTTTATTATTGTTATCATTATGTAATACAGTTGAAATGAAAGATACGAAAAGCTATGTAAAGTCTTCCTATTATGTAATGTCAATCTAAATTATGGCTAAACTGTAGCAAAAGGACCGAGAGCCATGCTCCACAACAACTCTGCGGGTGAAATCACAAGATGAGAGCTAGTGGGGTTGGTGGGCTTCATTGATATCTTTCCAAAGACTGCCGCATAAAGTCCAACCTGAAACTGTTTTTACATCATTGCAACAATAACATGCATTATTATTTTAACACTTCTTATCACGAAGAAAGAAACAAAATTACTATCAAATTAGATTACGCTTGTTTCTCATTCGACTTTCTAGCCATTATCTATTAACGCAGATATGAAAGCTACAAAACAGCTAACAGGGACTGTATATTCTCTTAAATTTAGTAAAGTTAAATGTTTCATGTACTTCCCAAAGCCAGACATAATTAATCAATCATTGTGAGCAAATGAATGTAAAATTCTGTTAAAGGTGTTCGTATAGCAGAATCAATTAATCACTGAAGTTTTATATTTCCATATACTGAAGAGTGTGATTTCAATAGCAATTAACTGAAAAGTAAACTAGATCTATGCCTTCAAATATGCTACCATTTGACTGTTCTGTTCCTCATATGTAACTTATCTTGTATAATTATCCACTGCAGCTTAATGTTTTTATAAATATTTCGATACACAATAAAAACAATGAACATGAAATATGATTTAAAACAGGATGCGAAGTACAGTTAGATATAAACATAAAATCAGAAAAAAAAAAATAAGATAACCGTCTAATAGATTTCAAATAAAAACAAAACACAACAAAAACTAATGTTACAGAACTTTTTTTTTTCAATAGATGCACACAGATAGGCAAATTAGTATCATTTTATACTTTTTCTATGCAATTTTTTTTAAAAATAATATTACTGTTCTTAAAAAAAGTCACTCATTTATGAATCACACAATTAATTTATTTGAAATTACGACTTATTTTTCTGTAAATCATTTCACAGCATTTGAAATTCAATGTTTCATTCAAGCAAGGATTGAGATATTCTCAAAACTCTCATGCCGAAGAAAAGAAAAACAAAAGCCACTGGTGTTAAACATACAGCGAAAAATTTTCAACAACCTTTCATATACGATTATTGTATATATATAATATATATGTATAATGCATATCCGCAAATATTTTTAAAAGACTTACACTAGTATATCTTAATACTTGTTAAAACAGCTTCAGAAATCTACAAAAACAGCCTCAAATATCTTTTGATGTATTTAGATAACGCTTCAACACCACAATGTTTGTTTTTTTGTAAAATCTAAATTTGTGCATTTGGTATTTGTTAAGATTATGCATCACATAGTAGCATAATGTATCACACACTTAACACAAGCTCCTGAAACTTTTCTTTCGAATTAAAATGACCTTTTATATTATACACTATTCTAAGATATCACGAAGCTTGTGATAGTTATATATATATACTGTACGCACGAGCGTATGTACGAACCTTCAAGTTCTTTCACTCTATCTTAATTTACAATTTTCCTTCTTAACATCTGACACACTAGTTCACTCAAGTTTAAAAAAAAAAAATCTCTACTCTAGCAAAAAAATGACAATCACTATTAAGACACAAAACTTTTTACTGTTTTTTCTTAATTATTATTATTTTTTATTTATTTATTTATTTATTACAGTTTCTGTGTACATACACCGACTCAATGATCAATGGTTACTCTCTAAGGCCACAAGAAACCATCCATATATAACCCTACATATGTATATAATATTTTTTTTTTTTTTTTAGAAAAGAAATTTTTCCTTTTCTTTTCATTAATTCATTATCCTGAAGTTACCGGACAAGACACTAAAGGGTTAAAAAAAAAGTATATATAGAATGAAACATAAGCTATAATGCAAATGATTTCTTGCTAAGTTAAAACTGCATTGACCGCATCTTGTAATATTGAATACTGACAACAAATTAGTCAGTAACCCAACTCTCTTAACAATAAATAGGGGAAAAAATATACACGAATTTATTTCTCATTAAGGCTAATATTCTATATTATATGTATCTTTTCGTTTATATACGTAAGTCTTGCCCTTAGGTGGTTAAAAATTCCTCCACCATCCACCTATAGAGTTCATTTAGAAGGTAGTCTTACCTTGGAAGTGTACACATTTCACAGTTTACAAGCTCTGGCTGATTAAGGTAAGTGCAATGTGGGCAAGTCCACATGGTTCCTGGAGTTGAGCCTCCCGCCCCAGCGACGTTTTCTGTGTTCACAGCTCCTCCAGAAGTCGCTGCGTCCACAAAACTAACACTCTGAGGTCGAGAGATCGGTGGGGAAACTGTGCCTGCAGAGGCGGCAATTAGTTGCTCTACAGTTGCCCAATGTTGTGATCTGGACCAGTCTTGAGCCATTTCTGCATTCTTCGTACGAACTGCTTCCAGTAATGGTCCAATATAATCCTGAAATATTTATTTATTTATTATCCAACTTTAACAGGGAATACTCTCCCCAATTATAGAAGTCTTACCCATCATACATTCAATGCATATTACAAAAATACAAAGTAAAAGAAAGATATGTTTGAAAAGAAAAACGAAAATTAAAAGAAAAAATAATATAAATAAGCATGAAAGCAAAAAATGTAGTATATATCAAATGCTATAAGCAATACAACTTTGCAAACAATATCAATCTAAAATGAATAAATTTCTGTATATGTTATTCTGATACTTGGCTGTTAGGTTCCAGACATTTCAAAAATTTTAGTGCACAATTGAATTTGTTATACCTTGTACTACGTCATTATAAACAGCAATAATACGATACAATGGCATCTTTCTGTAAAAGAAAATTCTAGGTATTTTGCGTACTATCAGATTACGTGGTCTTAGGTTACATCGGACGTTATTGTATATTGGGTCGATGCATAAGTTTGTGTGGCATTCTTTTGGGTTGGCAACAATGCGGCGTGAGGTGATTGTTTATCGTTATTCCATTGTTTTACCGTAGTTTGGAGTTTGTGAAACACAGGTCTTCTTGATTGTGAACGTGTTACTGTATATATATTTCAGAAAACCTAATATGGAATGTCAAGTTGAGAAAAGTGATCATTTCCGTCACATTTTACTCTTCGAGATTAACCGAGGATCCAGTGCAGCAGAAGCTGCGAGAACAATTTGTGCAGTGTACGCGAATGAAGCAATTGCTGAAAGAACAGCACAGAAATAGTTTTCCCGCTTTCGAGCAGGACGGTTTGTCTTGTCTGGCGATCCACGTTCTGGAAGACCTTCAGATTTTGACGAAAATCGTTTGAATGAGTTGATAGATAGTGGAGGTGAATACATCACTGAGTGATTGTGAGTTAATGTGAGTGACAGTAAAATGTATGCAATGTATTGTTACACTCGTAGAATATGTTAATGTTATGTCTATGTTGTATTTGTATTTGAATTAACAGAACAGCAGAATAAAAATAAAATATAAAATATAAGAACCGCACGAGCTTATGCATCAACCCAATATTTTCTAGGAATGCACAAAGACTCTATTAATTATTTAATTAAACAATATTAGCTGCAATGCTTCTCTGTTTGTCAAAGACATATCAAACTACTGTATTTTGTGAAATAATTGAAGAAAATCATAAGAAAGTTATTTATTCTTTATTTAACATACTAACAATATTTCAATATAGCGATATACAGGAAATATACATAAATTTTTCAGCCTCCGTTAACCCACCAGAGGAGAACTACATGAAATGATGAAACGGGGATAAGAAAAAGCTCGGATGTCGTTCATCCCACACAGAAGTAAATAACATCTGCCGTTCAATCGTCGTGGAGTGGGATTTTTTTGCAATTTTAAGTAAAGGGTGATGTAATAGGATTGGTGTTGACATATGTTTTAGAAGGACGGAGAGGATCGAAACATACCAAGTGCAATCGAAGCGCGCGCCAAGTGTGTACTACGTGATGCAATTCGATTTTGTCAGGCGGTTACTGGGTTCCCTGAAATTCAAGTGTTAAGATACTTCAGAAATCATAACCTTCGCCTTTCAGGAACCATATGATCCACGTGTTTATCAAGGTTGTCTGCTGCTACAGATTTTCACCATTTTCTACTTCCATCGTGTACATCACCAAGATCTTTTTTAAACTCATTGTAGCATCCGTGCACACAGTCACAGGGTTGCCGGATCTACAGTCTTGACCGTACATATACGGTAATCTGCTATATATGAACAGTATACAGTCCGACCCCTTGACCGTACGCTTTATGTATGATCTTACTCAAATTTTGTAGCAATAGTTTCATGCATACACTGATAATCTTCTACCATGTTTTCTATCTCCCAATGACTGACTACTGGTTTAGAACTCGCTGTAACTCGGAGCTCCTTCGTGGCTAAGCGGTTAGCGTACGCGCCTTTGGCGTAGGAGAAAGGGGTTCGGTTCACGGCGCAAGCTCATGTGGTTCGGATTTCATGTTAATCAGTAGGTCCCGTCTCATAAAGCCTCTCTGCTGAAAGGGACTTTAAACTCAAAATCAACTCAACTCGCTGTAACTCGGTATAATAATGCTTTGGGAGCTCTTTTCCTTTCGCTACTCAGTAAAATTAATGTAACAAAAGTGAAAAACCGAAATAAACTTACACGTATTACTAAGAGTGAATGCATTCGACTTAGTCAGTCAATGTGAAATACAATGACTCCACATGTAGCCCAGTAAAAATAGTTCGACTAGCTGAAATAATTCTAAAAAAGCTGAAATTTTCAGAATTTGCTCTTGGTGTCAAATACAATGAAATCTCAAAAGTTCCAAAATATCCCATGTGAGCTTCATCCTCAAAATGGCGGTCAAAGATGGCCGTCATCCCATACGCGCCTGATTTTCTATTTCAGCTTGTATGTGACAAACCATTTTACTCTGCAGGAACTACACTTTAATTTGGTAAATTATACATTTAAATAAAATCACACCTCGAACGATTATTCGTGATCAAAGTTGATAGTTTCGGCATTTTAGAAAGGCATTCTGTAGTATTTTGCGCTAAAGCTCCTAAACCATTAGAAAATCGTGAAAATACGTTAATATATTTTCGATTGTGTTTTTTATAAGCTGCATTTTAAAGCAAAGATAATCAAAATCGGATCATAACTTTTGAGATATTTACTCTGTTGTGAGCCTAGCTGTTGGCGGTGATTTAGAAGAAAAGCACTAAATAGTAGTTAAATATATATTTTTATATTTAGTTCCCCCAGTGTTCGTTAAATGGTAGAAAATTTGAACACCCAATTTTAAAAAAATAATCGTCAAAATCACATTTTCACTTCGAAATATTTCGCTTGTGTAGCATATGCATGAATATTAACGAAGCTAAACATGTCTGAAATAGTTTAAAACGGCATCACATTGAATAAAATCCTGTCAACTAAAACATAGATTCAAAGATAACAGGTAAAACGATTACTCGTCATCTTCCTCGTCAGATTCCTTATCTGGTTGTGAGCTTATGCAAGAAACTTCCTCACAGAAGGAGCAAAACTAGGAACAATTAAGGTTGACACGCTTACATTTACAGGTTGCAACATCACAAACTCTTCAAGGAATTATTTTGCACTGGCAAGCAACCAATTTAAATACTTCTTTAGGGGCCGGTGGAAAACTCGTTGGAATAGGAGAGAGTCTGTCTTCTTCGACGCACCATCCTCATTCAGTTGGGTTCTTGTTGTTTCGCAACCACTGTTGCACTTGCAGATAAATCCGAAGAAAATGTTGAGAGGCAGCCGCACTGGTTGGTGGTAAATTTGCTAGTTGAAAATTAGAAGAAAGCTTTTTCCCAACTTCTCTGAGAATGTCTAGTACGCAAGGCCAAAACAGAAGATCGGAGCACACTATCCTTCTGAAGTAGCTTAAATTCTGTTTTCTTCTTTTTCTGAAGGTCACTAATGTGGCATCACATTCAGTGGCTGAATTAAGAAAAAGGAAGCAGTCTTTCAGTGATCCAAGAGTATTTTGTATTTCGTCAATGTGATAGCATATTTTTCAATATTGCCCATTTTCGGTTTAAAAAAAAATAATGACGCTCCAGGATGTTCACGAGCGATTAAAATGGCTACACAGTCTGAATTAGTTCCTACAATTGCTACAGAACTATGATTTCGACACAAATCTATTGCCGTTCTGCAAATTAGAGTATCAGCATCTCCATGCTCGGTACACTGTTATCCCACTTTCAGCATGTTAATCAGTCGTGGTTTAGTCTCAGAGTTTCGTGAAAACTGACTGACTTGTTGTCCCTGTGTTTTCGTGATAGGCGATGGTTGCAGATATTTTCGACATTGTTCTCCTCTGTCTCTGAATACTCTTAGTACACTTTTAGGAATATAGCCATCAAACACTACTGCACCGCATGGAGTGAAACGTCGTTGCATGAAGTCTACATACTTTTCACATATCGCATCATAGGTGTCCGATTTGGTCCAAACCATTGCATTAGGAAGATATTCTCCATCTACTACAGACACAACATTTTTCGCTGCACTTACAGCTCAACAGTTTCAACTACAGTCAACTACAGCACTCTTTCTCATTGACACCTCATCAAATAGAAATGGAGGCATCGGCGCTAATTCACATATGAGATACTCTCAAAGATTCTCCCTCGAATGAAGTACTGCTGCAATTCTACTGAAGAGCTGCAACGGATTGATAGGCACATTTTGCTCTCGAATTTTGATGGTATTGTTTGTAGCAGATATAGGAATAACTTTTTTCTTTTTTTCCAGTTTTACAATTCCAAAATAACCACTTATCAATGACTTCACCAATATTCGTTTCTTCATCAGAGTTTGTCTGAGTGTCAGCAATTAAATCTTTGGAATGTTCATGAGTAAGTCCTTTGGTGCTGAGTTTTCAAAGCGATCATTAAGGGATAACCAGTCAGACAGTTGATTTAGATCCTCATTATCCCGTGTCTGGCGGGAGCGTCTAAGTTCAACATGTTGTTCTAAAGACAAAAATGTTTATGATAAAAGTTTTCTAACGCTTCAGTGACTTTCATGATGATGGGAAACAACAGTATCCATCTAGCTAATGTTGAGTCTGTTATTTCTCAGTCTTGAGTTATCCCTCCAGAAACTTTCACTGATTTAATTAAAGTTTGTTCAATGATCATATCTGATGTAACCTCACTCCAATATCTATATTTCTGCGAATGGTAAAATATCCTTGTTCTGTAAATCTGCTGTACTCCACAGGATTCATTTTCTCCTTCAAAGCTTCCATCTGCTGAAGATTCAGATAAGCACATTTAGAATAAAAGTGATGGCCAGCTGCGTGAAAGTACGGAGCATTGATTTGATTGCATGAAAATGCAATTCCCAATCTCCAGTGCGATCCGGTTGGATGTATAATAGTATGAGATTGACTTGTTCGATATATTGTAACACGACGAGGAACACGAGGACTTGTGGATCTTTCTTCAGAAGGCGTACTTATTCTGATACCCCCATGCTATGGAAAGCTGCATGACCATCTAGTGTTCTCGTATTGATGTCAGCGTTACCAAAGACCCACTGAATAAAGTATAATAACGGTTGTGAAGCATAATATGATATACTTCGGAATTCGTATCGTCGAATCTCATTATAACCTTGCATGAATTCCAAGACTGAAAGATATCAATCAACTACCGAGAACCAAAATGACGCAGGCTCAACTGGGTAGGCATAACGAAAAATAGAACTATATCTCATGCTCTGTTTTCGGGCTATCCTGAGATCACTATGCCCCTCAAAGTTTTTTTTTTTTTTTTTTTTCTGCTTGAGGATTTGATATATTATCATATACTTTTGATTAAATATTTTCTTTAATTATTTTTGCTGCTATTAATACAATGCGAGCTCTTTCACTTTCCTCTTTCTTTTCCCTTTTCTCATACTAAGCATCGTTTAGTACGTAGTCTCTTACTTGCTCCCTTGAAAGTTAGCATGGTTTCACTCCCATTACCAATGCACCCCTTTGTAGCGATCAGTCGTTCACCAAATCTCTTTTAAAGGAGGTTTTTCATGTTTTGTTGAATAAATATAAAATATATAAAAATTATATTTAACCACTATTTAGTGCTTTTCTCCTAAATCACCACCAACAGCTAGGCTCACAACAGAGTAAACATCTCAAAAAGTTATGATCCGATTTCGATTATCTTTGCTTTAAAATGCAGCTTATCACACATAATCGAAAATATATGAACATATTTTCACGATTTTTCTAATGGTTTAGCGCAAAATACTACAGAATGCCTTTCTAAAATGCCGAAACTATCAACTTTGATCACAAATAACCGTTCGAGGTATGATTTTATTTAAATGTATAATATACCAAATTAAAGTGTAGTTCCTGCAGAGTAAAATGGTGTCTTCTAAATTGAAATATCGTTATTGGTTTGTCAGATACAGCCTGAAATAGAAAATAAGCGCGTATGGGATGAGGGCCATCTTTGACCGCCATTTTGAGGATGACGCTCACATGGGATATTTTGGGACTTTTGAGATTTCATTGTATTTGACACCAAGAGTAAATTCTGAAAATTTCAGCTTTTTTAGAATTATTTCAGCTCGAGGCCCATTTTGGGTCTTTGTTTACTAGGCTAATGTGTCAGTTTCACACCATCACAAATTAAGTTAAACTGCATGACAAGTTGTCTTCTAAATAGTTCGATCACAAAGCAGCATTTAGTGGAAAATGATGATCTTCCTTGGAAGATGAAGATCATGACTTTCACTTTTGACAGTTGCAACTCAGTCAGATTTTAAAAATTGTCATGCTGCAAACTAACACTTTTAACATAATATAATAAAATTTATCACTTTAAAATAATTGTCATAATTCTTTATCACTTTTATTGTTTCGTCCATAATTTCAAAGCAAAACAAATGTCTGGATGTTTAAAAAAAATAGAAATAATCCCAAAAAAATGGATCAAAAGATTGCGATCTTGGCCAAGAATTTCAGGAATGATAAAAAATGCATGAAAAGATTGTGATCTTTGCCAATAATTGCTTTTTGGATCAGGGACCACAAAATTTTTGAACGGCTCCTAAATCGAGTTTTCGTATTTTTTACGGAATAAGCACATTATACTGAATTAACTTATAGTTTAGGCTTGGCTACACTATATGTAGTTCTCCAGATATAAGGCCAATAAGAAAATTTTTGACTGAATACAATTGATCTATAAACATTTTCAGCAACTGTACGAAAGCAGGAAACTTGTTGTGTGCTTTATTGCAATATGTATTAAACATGTAATGTACACCTATAATAAAATTTAGCACTAACACACACAATATAAATTTTCTTTCGTTTACTTATGTATACATTGTTTGAAAAACTCTGCATGACTCATCTTTCAACAATTACTTTTTAGTTATATGCTGAAAATATTGTAGAGTTAATTAATTTAATTTTATTTAAATTCAAGATTAAAAAAAAAAAAAAAAAAAATCAGCTTCACATATTGATTGAGCTACTAAAGAAATAACTAACTAACTCTATGGCCTATGGAACCCGGAGGTTCAATGCCGCGTTCACAAAAGCTCTCCACTGACTTCTATCCTTAGCTAACTGCATCCAGTTTCTACTTTGTATTCCAATCTCTGCGAGATCCATCTTAATATTGTCCTCCCATCTGCGCCTAGGTTTTCCTAATGGTCGTTTGCCGATGAGTCTTTCAGTCAAGAGTTTGAAAGCGTTTCTACTTTCTTCCATTCTAGCTACATGACCTGCCCACCTAAGCCTCCTAGACTTGACGATCCTAACAATGTTGGGTAAACCGTATAAATTATGTAGTTCCTCGTTATGAAGTTTCCGCCAATCCCCATTCTCGTTCCTCTTGGGTCCGAATATTCGTCTCAGGATCTTGTTCTCAAATACTTTCAGTCTATGTTCTTCCCTCAGACAAAGCGACCATATTTCGCAGCCATACAGAACAACAGGCATAATTATCGTTTTGTATATTTTAAGCTTCAAATTCCTCGACAGAATTCGCGACGACAAAAGATTTTGAACCAAATAGTAACACGAATTCCCTGCTCTTAGTCGACATTTAATTTCTCCGTGAATATGATTTTCCTCTGTTAATATTGATCCTAGATATTTGAAACTATCCACTTTATCAAAAGTATTATTTAATATTTTAACGCATCCATGATTTGCTGTATTCCGGTCCCGACGCACTTCCATGTATTTAGTTTTCTCTGCATTTACTTCTAAACCCAGTCCCTGCAACTAAAGAAATAACTTAACAAAAAATTGGTTACTTACCAACATATTCTTCCATGAGAAAACTAAATATACTCAGGCGTATCGGAACAACTAGTTAGTTCCGTCTTCAGTAGGAAGGTAACAAGGATAAAAATGGATGAGAGAAATATGGTATGAAAAAAGAAATACATACCACTAGATAAGTATAATATAAAAGATGGATACTGAAAATAACGAACAGAGCATACAAAGAACGAGTTGAATTCGGAAGAAGCACGGTGTCTATGCATCGCCACCGTTGCCAGATTCAAAATGCACATTGAAGATAGAAACCCAGATTTTATCGATATTGCCAGAATACAGATTTAAAGGCGGTTTATACTTATGAATAAAGAATGATTCTTTACTATTAACTTGTTTCATACTATGTGTAGGTAAAGTGACAATCCCGTCATAATTTCTTCTGTCTTTTTGATTGTCTAGTGTGTTCTTTAACTTGGGTGTTAATACTGCGTTTGGTTTTCACATGGGAGGACATATTAGTAACTAAGCTTTTTTTTTTTTTTTTTTTTTTTTTTTTTTTTTTTTTTTTTTGTTTGTTAATTTGAATCCTCCTCTCACGGGCTTACATAATTTTAATAAAGAAATAACTCACCTTAGGAATATAAGCTTGATCCATAGAGTATATATACAACAAGAAATGGAAATCAGACGCCGCCTGAAGGAATTGTTCTGGTGTGAATTGCTCCATATAAGAGCAAAGAGCATTAAAATCCTGAATGTGGCCATCTACCAATCTGGAAACAAATAACAATTTCTTAATAAGTAAAAGCACAAGAACAGCATAAGATTTAATAGAAATGTGTTGGTTCTTATACTAGAAAAACGTGAAAGGTAATACACGGAAGAGTCGAACAACATTACAACCGTTCAATATACTCAAAATGAGATTTTAAAATTTATACAGGGACTTATAAATAATAATTACGCACAATGTAATGCACTTATGTCACTGCACTAATTCACAGTGTGCATAGAACTTGCTAGAAGAAATGGGTATAACCTAACTGAGAAGACCTCCAGAAGGAATGAGATACATAACACGCTGAATAGTTCCAAAGTCGTTTTATTGGAACTTTAATATGTTCGAGTTTATATCACGTGCAAGGGTAAATTATAATAACAGCAGAAATAAGTGGTAACAACCATTAGACAAACATAAACAATATGAACATCATTTGCAGAAAACGAAGTTCTCAGAAAATGTCTCGATAATGGAACGTATAATAATTGGGCTAGATCTATTTTTAACTTCATTTTGATTTTCGAATTACGAAATAAACTACATTTAATCACATACTATATCATTATTTTTGTATTATTTCGGAGCACCATATGTTTTAAATAAATCAATATTATGCTCCTATTTATTCTGTAACTTCAATACGTCGCAACATGTATATCATTACGTCGCAACATGTATATCATTTTATATCTATCTATCTAGCTATACATACATATATAGAATCACTGTCAAAAATTTAATTTTGGGGAAAAACAAGCGGTTGGACTTGTGTATATATACTGTTATTCAGTATTCAGCTCACACAGCACTTCGGGCAAGAAGAGCGACTAAAAGGGCTGGCTGTATGAGAATCAGATAAGAGAATAATCATGTGAATAATGACAATAAGGGCTGTATGAGAATCATGCGGACTATTATTTAATACGAAGAATATATATACAACTTAAACACAATCCGAATAAATGGATCCCAGTATTGGATATCTGTTAAGATATACATATAATCAATTCGTGCAGAGATATCTTAACAACCAATTCTGATAATATAGAGTCCTCATATCTACATTCTTGCATTCCAAGAAAGGGCGAGGGAGGAGCTAACACCAAGACCAAAGATTTTTGAAGGGGAATTTCTAAATGAGAAAGATGTGTGGCTTGATTTTGTTAAAAGTTTGCCAGGTTTCAATGGGTACCGATTACGAATGTACAGGGCAAGAGGAAAGGCTCTTGAAGTTCCAGTATCAGAGAAGTCAGCGACGGATGTTCGATTTTCAGACGACTTGCTCCGTTTAGATATAGGCGACAGTTTTTTACTTTTTGATAACAATTCTTCTGAAAATGGGAGGATTATTGGTTTCGGGAGCACGGTGGGCAAGGAGAGCTTAATAGGTAGTGAAATTATAAACGATGAAACGTTTAAAAGTAGCCCAAAACATTTTTGTGAGCTATATATACGTACACAACATGCTGATGATGTGGGGTTGGTGAAACCGGCACTGTATTGCCTTATGAAGAACAGAAGGAAGGAAAATTTTGCAGTTGTTTTCGCTTGCTACATTTTATATTTCCAGTTGGGAACCGAAAATGTTCAAAGGTGACTTTGAAGCACCTATAATCCAAGCTGTTAGAGTAGTCTTTCCCTTATGTAAAATTCAAGGCTGGATCTTCCATTTTAACCAGTTTCAATGGAAAAAAGTACAAGAACTAGGAATGACGAGTATACAGAAAGCCAACGACGAAGTGAGACAGCACATCAGCAAGGTAGCAGCATTAACACTTATACTGCCAGGATACGTAAGTTATGGTTGGATGAAAATAGATTGCGTTCAGCGCTTCAATGACTATTTTGTAGAACAATGATTTGAAAACACGGTCTGCAAAAGATATTTGGAACTGCTATGAGCAACGCCACAGAACAACTAATGCAGTTGAAGAGTGGCATTATCATCTAAATCGGAAAATTGGAAAATCTCACCCCAATGCAGTGGCATTGGTAAAAATCTTAAAAGAAGACTTACAATTACATGACGTTTTGCGATTGCAAACTGAAAACCCCGTGAATATTAAACGGTAGAAGATCAAATATACAAAACTGGACGTGCGAATTTAGAATACTGTCAGCAAATTTGGTGAAGACAATAACTCAGGTAAGTTGCTGAATTCCTTGGAATATCTCGTAAAGCTTGACTGACCATCTTTAACTTGGTACAATACTTGACCATAATATTAAGATTTGCTAATAAGTGGCAATTGCTATATTCGATATTATATAATGATTTATTTTGTGACATAGGTGACGCATATGCACAACTTACAGCTGAAGAGATTAAGCGACAAGGCTCTTTTGGAGTTGCCTAATTGAATAGATTGAATGGGATGTTATTTTTGCTTCATTTCGTTTTCTCTATTCATTTGTGGCGAGTTGTTAACAATATCGATCTGTGGAGAAAACAAAGAAACATCCTGGTAGAAAGTAAATTCAACTCTCTATTGAGTATTAAGATGAAAACTTATTTATGAGTTAGGGTTGGACAGTACTCTTTCAGAGTAAATTATACAATATAACGTTCTTTAAGGAAGGGGCGTTTTGGGAATGAATCAAAGCATCCATTATAATTCTCATCAAGGGGCGTTTTAGGCACTTCATTTCTGGTGGCGTTTAATAAAACATCTGTATTCCTTTCTATTGTTCCCTCATCATCTATCATCATTAGTATACGTCATAATCTGTAAGTATCATTCTACTCTAAGCCATGGTTGCTATCCTTAATTTTTCTTATAGCGTATTCCAAAACAAAATTGAACAATAATGGCGACAATGCATTTCCTTGTTTCCCGCCATTCTAGACGCAAAAGCTCATGGATGAGTGTTTCTCTACTCGGACTACTTTCGGTTTCGTTTAAACACATCTTAATTAATGTACCTACCTTTTTAATGTATCAGATTTTGTATGAATGTTGTACAATGTTTCCCTCCTAACCAAGTCGTAGGCCTTTCCAAAATCAATATACAATACGGAACCAGAAAGGACTGGTCTTATAAATGGGGTTGCATGACGACTCCCAGAAATCACTCTCACGTAGGAACCCTTCCCTTGTTAGAAAACTTACCATTTTATACGCATACCGTCGTTTCATCAAAGATGAAATAAACACAAATGTTCTGTACACTGAATGAGTTCAAACTGTCTGCATATTTAGTAAAACGCACCTGTTTTCAACTGGGAAGCTCCTGGTTGTTTCATTAGCCCAGAATGTGAAAAGCGGAGTTAGCGGAGTGGACACAGGGACATCCAGTAATAAATATTCCACAGGAAGAGGTCGAGCCATCTGAGTCACTTCATTACCATAATTGTCCTTCACCTGAACAAGAAAGAAAAAATACGTATATTAATTAATTTTTTTTTTTTTTAAATGGAGAGTTACATTACGAAAAACAAGAGAGTTTCGCTTCACATTGTAGAACTACGATAGACTTCCAAACTATGGGGATTTAACGGTGAAATCGGAACTGGTATATTTCTTATTTCTGGTTTCAACAGAGAAATAAGGTCGGAGATAAGGCCTGTTCTTGAGATACTGAATCTATACCAAAAACCGTTTTCACTATCTGTTACAGTGTCGGGGATAAATATTCAGACTGGAAGTTATAGTATTTTTTCTTACCACTTCTGATTTCAACGAAAGTATAAGCACTGAGATGTAATTTATAATAGGAATACTGAATTCAGATTTAAAAACATTTGAAACTAGATATTACAGCTTTTTTTCTATGAAAAACAATGCCGCTTCCAATTTTAATAGGCCTATATATAAACACTTCTCAGTATCTATTATATTTTTCATTCTATGTCGATCAGTGTTCCAGTTTGAATAGATAATTGTTTGGACTGGAATTTAGCGTTTCTACTGCAGATCGAGATTATATAGAACATCAACTTACAGCTTAACGTGAGATCAAACCATATAAGCTTCCACTGGAAATTGAACTTGCGACGCCCATACCGAAGGCGCGTACCTTAACCATACAGCTAGGTATGAGGGTGCTTTAGACGAATAGTTTAAAACCGGTATGTTGCGACATGCTGGTCTGTCGCGCAGTCCCATTGGATGTGTCGCGAAATTTTAGAATGTAAAAATCATGAGCTATTTAATAATTTATTGCAATCAATTTTGAGACAGACTGTACCAGTCCATGCCTCCAGCGGCGGTAACAATGCTCAACACTGCATACTCACTACTTTATACAAACTGACAGTCTTACCGTATCATAATTTACATAATAATTAGTAAAAGAACAAAAAAGAAAGGGTGTCGTCAGTGCAAAAGGGTTGGGAACTACTGCTCTAGTATAATGGGCCTCAACGTGGTCGTTCTCATTTTCGAAGGGGCGATAGATTATTAAGTAATGTTTGAAGTTTACGGATCTATTGGACTTCTTTCTTATTATTGGACGAAGGTCATTATGCATTTTACAAATTATCAAAAGTTTAGATACTTTTGCAAGTAATAATAAGTTGATAATATGCATTTAGATTTCTTTAACAATGCCAGTCAAAGAAACGCTCGTTGGTCTCTGTTTTGGAAGGCAAGAGTGTATATTATATATATATATATACAGGGTTTTCATAAAGTCTGGACGGATTTAATTTGCTTATAATTTTCATAAAAATGCTCATAATGAAATCAAATAAAGTGCAAACGGTAGCGGACGGATTAAATTTTTACTTGGCAACACTGTTAGATAAGCGGCAACTCTGAACACGTTGAGAGAGGGAGAGGGAGGGCAAGGGTCAGTTTCTTACCAAATTCCATCCATTGTTGTTTCAATGTTGACTGTTAAAAGTAAGTTATAAGCTGTATTGGTGTGTGTGCCTTTTAAAGAAATAAATAAATGAAAAACTCCTCTGAGAAGACTATTTTTTTTTACCGTATCAAAGATGGCGTCGGTGAAAGAGAAAGCGCAATGTGTTCTGTGGTACGCAGAGCTAAAATCACCAATTCTGGTGTGTCGAAAGTTCACCAAAGAGTTCAAAAAGCCGCACCGACTGAGAGTGCAATCCGAAAGTGGCATGCTAAGTTCTTGGAGACAGGAAGCGACCTGAACCGTCCTCGAAGTGGTAGGCCGCCAACATCGCCTGCAACAGTGAGCAGGGTAAGGGAAAGCATCATCAACAGCCCACAGAAGTCGATTCCTAGACGGTCCATGGAACTCGGAATTCCATGTGTGGCGGTGAATGAACTGAGCTGGTGCAGATTACAGGTAAAAATTTAATCCTTCCGCTACCGTTTGCACTTTATTTGATTTCAATATGAGCATTTTTATGTAAATTATAAGCGAATTAAATCCGTCCATACTTTATGAAAACCCTGTATATATATATACAGGATGTAACATAAATGCATGGTCAAAAGTGAGAAGGTGATTGCGGATATCCAAATGAGTAAAAATGTTCCTATAAACATGAGTCCGATGCCCCTTCGTTTCCGAGATACAGGGTGTTCAAATTTCGAGTCCTTTCAATAGCTCACTATGGTAAAGTGAATGGAAATGTTCAATATTATAGGAATAATACAATCAAGTGGAATTATGCCTATGCAGATACATTAACACTAACATAGAGAATGAAACTAATCCACATCAGAGGTTATTGGGTTGTCAGTGTTGCAAACCTGGTACAAAGTGTTATGTTTTCAAATAGTACTAGACGTCCACACATTAGCATATGATTGCTGACATCAAAACGTTCCTAAACATGGGGCAGATTCCACTTCGAAGGCATCCAAGTGTGAAGTCAATTAACGGAAGACAACAGGAAACAACGGTTCATAGATCACAACTACTACATGTTTCCAAAGATAAGTAATTGAGAAAGGTATTCGATGGGGGCCACAGCGTTAGTTTATACCACACATAAACTTCGGAAGACAGTGCCCCATGTTTAGAAAGATTCTGACATCATCAATCATATGCTAACGTGCGGACGTCTAGCGCTATTTGAAAATATAACACGTCGTACTAGGTTGGCAACAATGACATCCCAATAACTTCAAATGTTGATTAGTTTCAATCTATATGTTAGTGTAAATGTACAGGCACAGGCATAATTCCACTTGATTGTATTATTCCTGTAATATTGAATATTTCCATTAACTTTCTCATAGTGAGCCATTCGAGGGACTCGATATTTTAACATCCTGTATCTTGGAAACGAAGGTGCATCGGACCCATGTTCATAGGAACATTTTTACTCATTTGGATGTCCTCAATCACCTGGTTAATTTTTGCCACGGATTTATTTTGCACCCTGTATATAGCGGGCTCTCGATCGATCAAAAGTCTATTCCCCTTGAAAACTGTATTGAAAACAATGGTAATAAAAAAAATCGTGGATAAATCGAATTTTCGAACCTCCTTTTTGGATAATTCTAAATAACACCGTACAAGAAATTTTAGTGTTGGACTGATTGCAAATAAAAGAATGCAGTTAAAATTGGTTTTCACTTACCCAGAGGCAGTCGTACGAAAGGGTGACACAAAATAAAATGTATTTGATAATAAGAGAGAAAGAGTAAGACGAGATTGGCGATTAAGTAATGGAACAGCGTCAATCAATTCCAACCAAATAAAAATCTCGGACTTCTTTTTAGTGAGAACAGATAATTAAGGTTATTAGTCGAATATGTGGATTTGAGTGTTAATTCAGTGTCTACTGTAATGTGCCCAGCCATGTGTCAGCCACGTGTCACAGTCAACAGACGCAAACTACACTTCACTTAGTGTCACATGTTGCCGAAAAAAAGAAAACGTAATCTATACTAGGGCCAGTACCGAAGATTCAACGAGGGACCCGAAGATCGCCCGTTAAAAGTAACATTAACAGGCACTTCTTGGTCAGTCTATCACGAGATTGGCCGCTTACCACCTTTCGTACTCTGTTCGGCTGGTCTGGGCCCAGGGTCGGATTAACCGATCTGGGGGCCCAGGGCTAATCTACGAGAACACATTCGGGCCAGTTCAAAGGTTAATGTGTGATCGAGTAGTTGGCCCATTTTCTTCCTTGAAAGCAATGTAACTGGATACGTTACCCAGACATGTTGATGATTTATGCCGTTCCCCAGCTATAGGATATGCACGACACTGTCATCTTTCAGCAAAATGGCGCTTCCCCACGCTGGGATCATGAAGTCCGCAATTTTCTTAATGAAACCTTCCCCAACCGATGGATTGGCAGAGATGGTCCAATTCCATGGCCCCCAAGATCACTTGACATTAGCCCCTTAGATTTCTTTCTTTGGAGGTATGTGAAAGATATTGAGTACAAAATATCAGTTCTGACATTGTGACCTTGCAACTATGCATCAGAGATGTCATTGACAAAATCATACCAGACATGTTGCAAGACATTGAATAGTGTCTTGATATTTTGCGTGTTACCAAGAGTGCACATGTTGAAGTGGTTTTAATATTGAAGTGTATTAACTGTATTAAATGTTTATGTATCGTTCAAAATTTAATAAATAGAAGCATATGTGCTATAACGCATATTCCATTTACAGTACCCAATTAAGAGTTACGTTGTTTTGTTCTGAGGGTAAACATTTATGAACACCCGGTATAATATAATTTAATGACTGTTCTCATTATTTTATCGCTTTGGATATTTCAAATTTGAAAAATAAAATTAGAATTGAATTAGAATTTAACGGGCTCTTAAACGCTCGGGCCACCCGACGGAGTTGTTCCCTTTATGGGCGAACCTACTGGGTGGGGGTACGGACTTTGGATTCTACTTTAAACAGCAGTCCCGTCTGATATAGGCTCGGTTGACAAGAAGCATTACACTCTAATCAATCAACCAGTGTTAGGTACTCGCTAAGAAATGATTATATAAAAGCTTTAGAAACACAACGGAACACAGTCGATGAAACGATTTCAGAAGCTCCCGGCGTGCAAAGCTGAGGAACACAGCATTTGTTGCCGCGTTACCTGCTCACCAAATTTCGTTAAGATCTGGCCAGTAGTTACCGTGAAATAAAAGTACCACATATAAAGCGAGCCGAGCCTGTCCCTGGTCGACCTCAGTCATTAAATGCAGCAATCTTTATTCCTTAGATTAGTGGTTCCCAAACTTTTTTACTGATGACACCCTTCACGGAAAGCCGTTGATATCGTGACAGACTAGTTTGATTATTTAAATTAATAATAATACAAATTATAATAGTATAAGACCAAATTTCTATAAAGTAGTGCCTGTGTAGTACTGAGCATTGTTTGGTGCCACTCAAGACGTTGACGGTATAGTCTCTCTCAAAATTGATTTTAACAATTTATTAAATGATTCATGATTTTTAAATTCTAAGATTTCGCGACACCTTATGGGACTGTGCGGCACGCCAATGTGTTGCGATACACCGGTTGTGAATCACTGTTTTAAACAGTGGGCCACTTGCCCACCAAATTTGGTTTAGACCCGACCAATAGTTCCCAAAAATAAAGTACCACACACACACATGGAGTAAAACTACAAGCTCCCATGTGTTTAAGCCGGAATTAAAAAAAAAAAAAAAAAAACGCACGGATACCCTCATTACAAATTTCCTAGGATGTTTCCGAATTAAAAAAAAAAAAAGTTCTTCAAGCACCTGATCACAGCTATTTTACCTTGTAGCTGTAGGCCCCATGAATGCAGGGATTTGCGGGCAAGTAGCTTCGTCACTGCAGGAATAAAATACATAGTATCAGAAATTATGCACACACACGAAAAAAGAAAGGCCAGTGTCGTACCAGAAAGAGGAAACCCAACTGGTAAATCTAACATTTATATTTCGTTTCCTGGGACGTGCCCTTGGCAAGGGGAAGGCCAGGTGCGGTTTATAAGACATTTGTTACGTTTGGTCACGCGGAGAATCTTAAACAAGGTCACGGTCTATGACCTAGATTGACATTGACTGGTTCAACGGGAAACTGATTCTTCATTCTAAAATAAAAAATCTAAGAAAAGAATAATCTGACTCATTTTTGTAAATAAAAACACAAAACAGCAAATTTTAAGGTCACTTTTTTCCTCCCTACAAGGAACAAATCTCCTTATTGGTAATTGTATGCCAAGTGTAATTATAAAATGAACCGGCAAAACGCTTCCGTTGCCAGCGTATTGATTTCTGAGAATGTGGCAATTCTAAGGATTCTCATACACGAAATAAGTCGCTTTCAAGAAAAGGCTTATGAACGCTGTCCAAGAACGTTAAAATGCTAAAGTTTCATTTACAATCAATAGGATCCATTTCTATTTAGGGCTACCTCTTCAGTGATTATTTTCATGGCGAGAGCATTTCATTCATATCATACACAAACAAACAAGCTACTTTTTTTTTTTTAACCTATTTGTTGGAATTTTTAGCATCCTGTTCTGTAATTTTTACAAAACTAAAATTTAGTTATATACAGAGTGACTCATGAGGAAATGTCATGATAGCGGGAGGTGACAGAGGATGTGATTCTGCGCACAAGTTTCAATACATGTGCATTCTCTACCTATTGGTTTTCGGCGACAGTATTGCTACCTAATATTTGTAAATAGTCAGTAAAACAAGACATTTTCTAGGAAAATTTCACAAATATCTTTCCATTTCCCTTTTTCTTTTATCGACACCATTGCAACGTGCTACACACCGTTCAGAACTCTACTCCGTTGCCATTTGTATGAAGTATGAATTATATTACAGCATATTCTCAGGAGTGGATTAATCTTTAAGCGAAATTAGCACGTGTTTAGGGTGTCATAGAAATTTTCCATTGCCGAATGGTTCATGGCCCACAAGGTACAATACTGCGAATGGTGTAACCAGTGTTTCTTTCAGAAACAATGTTCCAGGGGGGGACACTTGGTATTCCGGGGGGCACTGCTGATACGATTATATTTATTATTATAATATAGATGTATTATTTTGGTCTTCTCCGGGGTCACTCTCAGAGCTCCGGGGGGTAGTGTCCCCCAAAAAGGATCTGGAAGAAACATTGGGTGTAACTGAACCAGGATCCGCAAAAAGTGCTCCATAATAAATGAAAAAATACATACAATTATATACAATATACAATAATAAGAGCTTTCAGAGTGCAGATCCCCGCTAAATGTCATGAAATCGAAAGGAAAACATCCCACAACATAGCCTAAATAAAAGCAGAGGAAACTGCAGTGTGTGAAATCTGTATATTTTCTGTACAACGTCAGTGTCAAAAAAAACAGGGTGACATACTTTGTCAAAAACATATAATATCTTTTCTAGTGCATGGTGTCCATGGTTCGATCCCAGCTTGTGCTAAGTGGGCTTTGTGGTGGAGAAACGCCATGTAGTGGGTTTTCTCGAGGTTTTCCTGTTTCCTCCCACTTTCTTCATTCCACCACTGCATTCATTTCTCATGGTCACCATATCCCTTAGCCTCGGTGCAGAATCGAGGGACCTTAAACTGAATATTTCATTTTATTTCACCAAGCCCAAGAACATCGATACAAGAATAAGATAAAGATTGGATATGCAAGACGAAGTGCATAGTAATCTTGCTCTTGGCCTTGTTTTGGTGATCACGAAGTAGCGATGAGCATATTTTCTTGCTTTCCGTATGGTATGAAAGACCATAATCAAAATCACACTTGGTCTTCATTTGTACCGATGAGGCGAGCATTCTTGGCTCTGTATAGCATGAAAGATAACCAAGACTACGAAATGCAGGACCAAGACTTGACTGCAAGACAAAGGATAAGACGCAGTATTGATGACCAAGACCCAGGGAGCGAATTGTTTGAATTTCATTTGTTGGGCTGAAAGTGATGAAATAAAATTAGTACTTTATAATTAATTATCATACTGTATTTTTAAATTTTAAATTACAAAATTCATATTATGTATCTTCTTACTTGCAACTATATATACTGTAAAATACGTTTTAATTACCGAGAAAGAAAAATCAAAGTGGCGCGGGTCCCGGAATCATAAGAACCTATTTTGGAATGAAAGTTGAAGGGTTGGAAAAAATCACCGATTTCCTTTTGTCTCCGCCAAGGGACTCTTGCTACTGCCTTCTGAGAAGACCCCCTGCCGCCCGAACAGGTGAGAACACTGGCCTTGAATAAAAATTTCGTCACATAGAACTAAAGCAAGAAAACAATAAATTTCTCCCACGTCGGACACTGGTATAAGTTATAAAAAGAAATAACCAAACATCAAAAGTGCCAAATATTCATTAAGATGCATATACAAATCCCCCGCTTGATCTAGCTAGCGGTTAACGTGTAAGACTTCGGTACACGTGGTCCGGGTTTAATTCCCAATGGGAGTGCAGTTTGGCGTTCACCCAGTGTGTTCACCATAGTGCTCTCAAACGAGTCGGGTTGACCCGACCCGACCCGACTCGAGTCAGGTCAGTCGGGTCAGCTTGGGTCGGGTCAGTCGGGTCAGCTCGGGTGGGGTTGTCGGGTCAGGTCAATCGGATCGGATCACGGGTCGGGTCGGGTCAGTCAATTCGGGTCACGGGTCGGGTCGGGTCGGTCTTCAACTCGATCCCACCCGACCCGTTGAGAGCACTAGTTCGAACAGCTTGCTGAACTGAAGACGTTGCTTTTTCATTTAACATAAGAGTGCCTTATCAGTGTGGAGCCCAAACAGCTGGTGCAATTGAAAAATCATAATTTTAGATTGAAAACCACCCATTTCCAATAACTTTTCTTTTCCTCTTTTTTATAGTTTCGTATATTTACTCATGAAGAAGTTGGTCTATGGATTAAAACTGTAAAACTAAGTTCTCCAGAATTCTAACCAACGCATCCCGCAAGGCTTCAGTTGGACGCTCATTTGCCACGCCTTCTTTTAAGAGGTGCTACTATTTTTCACTTTCTACACCGCATTAATATCTTTTAACTGAAGATTTATCTCTAATTGCATCAACATGTCAGATGAACTTTTTTTTTTTTTTTTTTTTTTGGGTCTGTGCTGCACGTCAAAAATCCGGGACCGCGTGAATCAACGGAACTCGTACTGATCACTCGCATATACAAAAACAGTAGTACAGCTACAGAGGGGGGCTAAGAAGATAAGCCCTTTTAAGGTAGGTAAAGAAATAACTGTTACAGTAAAATGTATGGCTTGAGTTTTGCATCCTTTGCAGCACTGAAGTTATAAAATACGGGAACTCCGATTAACCACTAAGCGAGAGTTGAATTTGGTGCACATACCATTACGCACGGGAAGCGGGGCGACGGCCACGGGCGTCGAAGTAAGGGGGCGTAAAATTCGGGAGGAATATATATATAACTGAAGGAAAAACATACTAAAAAGTGCTCAAAATTAAGGAAAAGTAGAGTTTATTTTTGAAAATTTTCTTACGCTTCGCGCCAACTATGATAGCGCTGCGTGGCTGGTATGTCGACCTTATTCATATGTACGGGGGCGCCGTCGTATACTCCCGTCCCGGGTGCTGATTTTCCACGCACGGCACTGTGCATTACACAACCAAGGCACTGGTCCTGAAAGTTTGTGTGTTTGACTGAATTTTAAGGGGACATCAGTATCTAGGCTATTTGTTCCCGTCACGATCAAGGCCCTGGAAGTAACGTATACAGAATAAAAATTATCTCCGTAGCTGCGTTTGTAATTTCTTGTATGTGTATCATACATTGAAAAGACTCATGCGAAGATGTGCCCTGACTGAAGCGGTATGACACGGTATAAAAACTGCCTCATATGCAATTCAAATAGCACTTCCTCTCAACAATAAGGTGCGCCTTTGCAGAAAAAAAGTCAGCAATATTGTAATCCAAAGCATTAAACACGTGAGTTTCGTTCCCAATGTGAAATTACGGCAGACCTCCAAATTATGTGTATTTAATACTCAAACTTGAAGCGTCACATCTATAACTACACAGGCTGCAATAGAGGAATAACATCAACGATAGATTCTGTTTCTCGAACGCTGAATCCATATGAAAAAGCCATTACTCGCTATCTCTTACTCTTTCTGCTCTATGGATATTAACATTAAAAGCGGAAGTGGTAATTTCTGTCTACTACTTTTCATTGCAATAATAAGAATAAAATCAGAAATGAAACATATTCTTGGTATTGAACCCATATCAAATATCTGCTTGTCACTATTTCCGTTTTAACCATTACTATGCGCTCAGTGTTGTAATCGAGAGAAAAAACGTGGATTTTAATTGCTTCCGGTTTCAACAGATAAAAATAAAGATAAAATTCATTCTTGGGGCGTTGAATCTGTCAAAAACAGTTTTTTGATATCACTTACCGTTTTTGCTCTATGGAAATTAATGTTGGAACCGGAAGTTGTAGTAAATTTTAACAACTTCCGGTTTCAATAAAGTGTTGCAGATGGTGAATGTGTGCTTTTGTTTTCTTGACACGCTGATCCGTCTGAAAAAAAAAAGTTTGTCGCTATCAATTACCATTTTTGTTCTATAGCACTGAAACCGAAAACGGTTGATTTCTATCACTTCCGGTTTTTAGTACAGGGTCAACGAAGGAGGTGATACTTAATCTTGAGACGCTGAGTCAATTCTAGAAAACCGATTCTCGGTATAGCATTTTTTCTTGGAAACGGAAGAAGTAGCAAATTTCAACTACTTCCGGTTTTAGTAGAATGCTACAGATGGTCATATGATCTCTTGAGATGCTGAGACGATTTAAGAAATAGTTTGTCGCTTTTTATTACCGGTTTTGTTCTTGCCGATAAACATTGAAACCGGAAATAGCTGATTTCTACCACTTTCGGTTTGAATAGAGGATTAGTCTAGGTTATGAAATTTATTCTTAGGATGCTTAATCGATTGAAGAAACTGCTTCTCGATATGTTTTACCGTTTTTCGTCTATAGAAATAAGTACTGAAACCGAAAGCTGTAGTAAATTTCAACCACTTCCAGTTTTGGCAGTGTTGGAGTTCGAGACGATATGTTTCCTCTAGGTGCTGAATCGATTGCAAAGAAAAGAAAAAAAGAAAGAAAAGAAAAGAAAAAATAAAGAAAGAAAACACATGTCGCTATCTATTACCGAAATATTCAAATCGAAAATGGCTAATTGTAACCAATTCCAGTTGTATAACAGGTTAACGAAGATGGAACATATTCTTGGGACGCTGATTTTTTTTATTTATTTTATTTTATTTTATTTTATTTTTTTTTGTACAAAATCTCTCATCGTTTTTGCTTTGATATTTGCCAATAGACAGGTGGATTAATATAGCCGGTTCTATAGAAGACTTTCGACACTTATGCATAGCATAGTTTAGAAGCCTAAAACGAAATTGGGTAACAAAATCGTTTTTGCTTTAAAAAGATCAGAATTGAAACCGGAAGTTGTAGCAATTTCTGCAGTTTCCGGTTTTTCTAGAAATATAAGGGCATAGATAAAACCTATCGTTGCGACACTGAATCTAGGATTACCAGACATACTCTTTTGCCTGGACACGTCCATTTTTTTTTCAGACCCTACAAGTTGTCTGGGCGAGTGTTTAGCAAAATGGGGAAATGTCGTCGTTTTTGATGATACCGACAACTGCTTCAACTTTTCTAGGCGGTAGAAAATTTCTTAATAAATTGCACATACAATGTTTCTGTTTCATTGTAGTACTTGTAGGGTACTGTTATTTAATTATAACTATTCTATGTAAATTGAAAAAATGAAATGTAATCTTCAAGTTTTATGTCCCATGCTTATGCCGGCTAGGCTGAATGGTACGGTGATAATGAGAAGTGAATGAAATGGTGGAATGAAGCAAGTGGGAGGAAACGGGAGAACCCCGAGAAAACCCACACGGTGTTTGTCTACCACAAAGCTCACTTGGCGCCAAGCCATTAATGGCCATTGGGCCTTGACGAATTATGGAAGAATTAATTGTAGTCCTTACAGTTAGTGGAGATTAGGAGGAAGCAGCTCAAAAGAGTAAGTATTGCGAGGAAGTTTATTATAGTAGACGGATATAGTAGATATGAGATAGATATTGCGTTTTGTTAATTCATTCTCAGGAGCAATAAAGCCAATAATTGCTTTTAATAATCTTTTAAGAATACAGTATATTTTAAAGTAATTTAATTCATCTTGCTTCATCAAACTTTAATTTTCCTAAATAGATCCTATACATATAGTTATATCATTAAGAAATTTGTAGATTAATATAAATCTTTTTGCGAAGTCTAAAATGTTCTCTTACAATGACAATGAAAGTGACAATGTTTCTGACTCTTATTAATCTCTTGAACCATCCGACCGACCTAGATCACATTTTCAACATAGATAAGGTTCGAGCCTAGAATGGATTTTATCATTTCACTTTGACGGAACAACGTAGGGGAGAGGAGGAGGAGGAGATACATACAAGACAATCTATATAAAAATGGAAGTGATTATATTTGTGACTTAACTCTTGAACCACCCGACCCAAAAATAAATAAATCTAAATAACATTTGAACCACCCGATCGATCCCGATCAAATTTTCAACATAAATTAAGTTCGGGCCTGGGATGTTTTTTATCATATCATTTTGACGGTGTAACTTCGGGGAGGGGGAGGGGGAGATATATAAAATTGATCGAAAATGACCGATATTAGTGTCGAATTCACAGTTTTCGTGGTCGCTGAGTAGAAAAGTGACATTTTCGATCCTGTTTACATCCAAATTCATCCCCGCAACTTGCGGAAGGGGGACTTCAAACAATGATCAAAAATCACCAATATTAAGTGTCGAATCAATAGTTTGCGGGGTCGCTGAGATGAACTGTGACACTTTCGATACCGTTTAAATCCAAATTTAGACCCGTAATTTGGGGAAAGGGAAGGAAAATGTATATAAAAATGGTCAAAAATTACCAATATCAGTGTTGAATCCACAGTTTTCGGAGTCGCTGAGAGGAACAGTGACACTTCCGATGCCGTTTAAATCCAAATACAGCCTTGCAACATGGGGGAGAAATATAAAAAAATTGATCGATACCAGAGAGCGCTTTAGAAATAGTAAAAAGTAACTAACTAACGGAATATATTACTATTTTTTAATTTAACCCAGCGAAGCAGGTAATTGATGCTAATACACACACACACACACACACACACACACACACACACATATATATATATATATATATATATATATGCGCGGATCCAAGGGGGGCTATAGACCCTCCCCTTTACGCTCAGGTATACACTGGTTAAAATGGACTTTAATCCTACTTTACACTGGATAAAGCGGCAAACTATAGTTTATCCCCTCCCTTGATCATATCCTGGATCCGCTACTGCACACACACACACACACACACATTATATATATATAGGGTGTTTCAAAACAACACCGACAATGTTTGGGAGGTGATTCCTCATACCAAGACAAGACAAAAAGTATAGACCCTGGGTGCACAAACGCTTCCTTTCTTAGTTATAGGCTGCCGAAAACATGAACTTTAAGGTCCATAGCTCAAAAACTGTGGAACCTATCGTAGTCGGGTCAAGACTTTACGTAGGAACTAGTATGTGTCCTATCCAAATATCCATGTTTCAGAATCCTGTAGCACTTCCGCAATAATTTTTACAGAGGTAGTTGGTGCTTCAAATTATATGCCCGTAGCCGAACTGCCTCTATAAAAATTGTTGTGTGAGTACCTTAGGATTCTGAAACATGTATTTTTGGATAGCGTACATATTAGTTCCTAAGTGAAGTCTTGACCCAATTACGGTAGGTCCCATAGTTTTGGAACAATGAACTTTAAAGTTCATTTTTAAAAAATGTTTTCGGCAGCCTATAACTCCGAAAGGAAGCACTTGTGCACCCAGGTTGGTCTATACTTTTCGTCTTACCTTGGTGTCAGGAATCACTCCCCAAACGTTGTCGATGTTGTTTTGAAACACCCTATATATATAATAATAAGATTTAATTTGCGACATAACTAAATTGACGGCAACGATTTCAAGTAACTTCTTAAATTTCGCAAACCGTGTATGACTGTAAGTACAGGGATGAATTCAAAGCAATTAATCTAAGCGTTTTTATAGCGGCTTAGAACCAAAAAACTAGAAATATGACCTTTTAAATTGTGAACATCACATTAATTACTGCCGTTTCATTGCTGTAGAAATAACATCACCTTACACCCACAGTTGCTATAGAAACTGAAAACGTCAACACATCTCCTCAGAAGAGTCCAAGTTTTATTCAGGAAGTGAAACTGCGATGTTGTGATTACATGTTAATTTCCATTTCTTTCATAAAATTAACACGATCTAAAACAATCGATCTCACTTTTTTTTTTTTTTTTTTTTTTTTTGTAAAACGAATTAACAACTGTGGCGTAAGAAATATCAAATTAGCTAATTGGCAGCAGCAGGGCTGACTGATTTAAAGGATACTTTAAAGAAGTAAAAAGGTTCACTCAATAGCCAATTAAATGTATTTACTGTCAAATTACTTAAAATGCTCGTAAGGAAAAGGTTTATATCTGTGCCTGCATGTCAAATTATAAATCATTCACCTAAACACTCTGTACAGTTCGATTGGTTGGTTAGACTTGACTTTAGTGTCCCTTTCAGCACCAAGCCTATATGAGACGTGGACCTAAAGTTCAAGATAGAACCCGAATCGCCGTAATGCGTTCAAATTTGAAAGCCCGGTGGCAGAACTTTCTTTCTCTTCGTGCGATTGGCTTTTGTAAGTTAAAAATTTTCTGCAGGAATTCCAAAATAAAAAATCAAGATGATACTATCATGTTTTTATTACAGCGTTACATCGCAGATCGCGGCATGTTCTGCTATGGGATTTGAAAGTTATTCCACTGGTAATCATACTTCAATCTCATGCAACAAAAGCGCTCGCTCACTAGTCACTAGATCAACGGGAAGGGCAAAGCTATCTAATATATCTGTGTACATCCAAGGTGTTATAAAGAGGTCACAATATTTTGGGAACATTCCTCGCATCAAAATAAGAAAAAAAGTTCATGTAGACCTGTGCTCAAAAGTTGATAATTTTGGACTTATACGGTGCCGAAATCGTGAAACAAGTGAACTTTGAAAATTCATAACTTCGCTGCTATGGGACCTATCGTAGTCGGGTCAAGACTAAGGATGGGCAAAACCGGTTTTTATAAAAACCGAAAACCGGTTTCTGTAAAACCCGAAAAACCGACATTTCGGTTTTCTCCAAAACCGGTTTCGGTTTTCTCTAAAACCGGTTCGATTTTCACCGAAACTGGTTTCGGTGAAAACGTTTGGAAAACACATAAAACTATTTCTGTGGAAATGGGTTCTGTTTTCGGAGAACAACGAAACACCATTCTGGTCAAAAATAGAACAAATTTTGGGAAAAAACCGGAATCGGTTTTGAAGAAAACCGAAACCAGTTTCGGTGAAAAACCGAAAAGTTTTTTTTTGAAAATTTTCAAAAACCGGTTTCGGTTTTTCTAAAAACCGAAAACCGAAAAACCGGTTTTTGTGCTCACCACTAGTCAAGACATCATTGAGGAACTGTAAGTGAACTATCCAAATAGCTATGTTTAAGAATGCGCCAATACTCACATACCAATTTTTAGAGAGGTAGGTAGAAAATGAACAAGTACTCTCAAACAGCATCTTTAAAATGATTGTGCAAAGAGGTTCTGAAAGATAGATATTTGGATAGTTCACATACTAGTTCCCCAGTGATGTTTTGCCCCGACTACGATCGGTCATGCAATAGTAGAACGTTTTCGTTTGTTTGTTTACGTTTTCGGCATTTTGTAACTACGAAAGTATCCACTTCCAACCACAGGTTTATATGAACTTTTTTTCTTATTTTGATGTGAGAAATAAATTTCCGAAATATTGTGACAACTTTTTGTAACACTCTGAGTACAGAGGCGAACCCAAGGAAGTGTCATCAAGAGCATGGGCGGCGATTAGGGTGGGCAAAGGGGAGCAGTTGCCCCCCACTTTTTTGATGTAACCCATTTATGTATATAGTTTAATTTGGAAATGCAAAGTTTTTGTATGTATTACTGGTTCATAGAAAAAAATGGTGCCATATAATATTCGCCGTTGCGTGAGTACGTGATGGTTATCCTCCCGTGGAGTTAAGAAAGCTGCAGAAATTGTGTTGCCACGGAAAATAACCCCAAAACTAACCTATTGCAACACAACAATTTCAGCATACTTTCACTTCTTATAAGGATTCAGTATATTAGTTAGCCGCTTTGAATTTTAAGACGTTCATGAGCAAGGAATCCAATCTCTGTTTAAGAGTACAAAGGGCTAGTACATACTTGCGTTGGTCTTGCTAATTTACTTAATAAAATATGAAATACGATATACGATATTTTAACAAAAAAAAATATAGTATCCTATTAGTTATACAATTTTCCGTCAAGTCTGCCCCCCACTTTTAACGTCCAATCGCCGCCACTGATCAAGAGATTTGTACAGTCATTTGGACTTTAAACCTAATCCGGGTAAAATGCCACCAAATGACATTTCAACCGTACTTTACGGTAAACAAAATGTAAACTTTTCTCACTGACCGAATCCTGGATACAGGAGCGCACCCACAGAGGAAGGGGTCGACTGGGTCCGGACCACCCCTAATACTCCTTAACTCCACATATATTTGTACACTTTATTAATAAAACTATAGTTTTTTCTCTCTCTTTTTTTTTTATAGCAGAAAATACTTTTATATAGATTAAAGATTTGACCTTACTCATCATCTGTACTATTTTGTTTTCTGATAAAAACAAAAAAAAAAAAAAAATAACTAATTTTATCACTTTCCGTGAGGTGTCAGTACTTAAAACTTACTTATTGTTTTCTTTCTCGGCTGTAGAATAACACCCGTTCGATACAACATAAACATAATGTATTGTATTGTTGGACCCTCCCCACACCTTTTACCCATCCCAATATAAATTTCTGGGTGTGCGCCTGCCTGGATAGAATGAAAAAACTAATCTTCAGGAAGAAAAGCATATTTCATGGCTTGCTAAATAATGCATGATTACGATTAAAAAAGAAAAAAAAGTTTCGTGTAGTTGAGTTGAGTTGATTTTGAGTTTTACGTCCCGTTCAGCAGCGAGGCTATATGAGACGTGGACCTACTGATTAACGTGGAATCCGAACCACATGAGCTCCCGCCGGGAATCGAACCCGGGCCTCCCACGCCAAAGGCGCGTACGCTAACCGCTTAGCCACGGAGGAGCTCAAGTTTCGTGTAGTGTAGAGCGTCGTTTCTCAAACTGTGATCTTCGTGATCTGTCGTTGTGAGCCTTTTAGATTAAACATTTGTCCAAAAAAGACAAACACAAACAAATAAATAAGAATAAAAAAAATTGAATTGTGTATCAACAACTAAAGTCGAGAATCTCAAACATCTACAGGACACACAAATAATAGCTTTTCACTATTTACTAGGGATGATTCCATACCGGGACCAAGTACTTGGAGAAAACCTATATATCGGCTGACAGCTCTTGCCATGAGAAGTACGAAACAGTTTTCAAATCACGGGCAAACCCGCAACTTGACCCTATAAGGTGCCGCTTTGTTGGTGTTTGTGACCCTATGTATGGCATATTCGACAGAATAAAAACGAATGTTACGATGTATCACACGAAAGCGCCTGAGACCATCATGTTCTTTTTTGGCTCATTGCTAGAACGTGACCACGTGACTTGGGTAATGGTTTGATATCACTTTGCACCCTGACGTACCCATTTGGTCAGTGTTGCCAACGAACTGTAAGTATAATGTGGAAGATGGTTTCTGTACCACTGGATGTATATCCATAAGCGTGGCATAAACATCATTCGTCATTGAAGAAAATGTGCTGTGGACATATTGCTCTCCCAAGTACCCCAATTTGTCAGTGTTGGCAACAATTTTTGTAAAAATGAGAAATTGTAAAGCAGGTTCCGTACGATGAGACGTTTATACACCAAGCTTGGCAGAAACGTCACACGACACTATAGCAAAAAGGCGTTGAGTGTTACCGTCTCCCAACCATTCTAGGTTGTCACTGTTATATACATCCAGTGGTATAGAAACCATGTACCACATTGTATTTATAGTTCGTTGGCAACACTGACCAAATGGGTATGTCTGGGTGCAAAGGGATATTATCAAATTCTTGCTCGAGTCACGTTCTAGCAATGAGCTAAAAAGGAACATTATGGCTTCAGGCGCTTACGCGTAACATTCATTTTTATTCTGTCGAATATGCCACACATAAGGTCAAAAACACCAACAAACCGGCCCCTTATAGGGTCAAGTTGCGGGTTTGCCCGTGATTTGAAAACGGTTTCGTACTTCTCATAGCAAGAGCTTTCAGACGATATATAGGTTTTCTCCAGGTACTTGGTCCCGGTATGGAATCATCCCTAGTTAGTAGTTTCAAGATTATACAAAATCTGATAGCTTATATAGATGTTTACTGTGCCGTAACTTGCAACACTTTCGGAGAAGAAGTAGAAGTAGAAACAGGGAAGATTTGGGTCCCCGAAGGAAGATATTAAGTTGCCCCATAGAAAAATGTGAAATATTAAATTTGGACCTCTTTATTACTTAAAGTGTACCTATTTGGAGCTTTCAATAACAGTCTTCGCAACACAACGCAAATAAAGCAATAACTACAGGGTGTCCAATATACAATGCAACCCGGAGTTTGGAATGGTAGAACTTTTGAACCTGATGTGATACACAAATAATAGTTCTACCAAAATGAAGCTTTGTTCATGCATATATTTTTAAACTATGAAGCAACGATTGAAGTACATTAGGAACCACACAGTGTTGCCAGATGTAACCGAAGGTGTACAATTACGTGCAAAACGTAAATTGACTCATAACTCATACGTATGGATGTTCTGTCGTTAATTTTCAGTTTGTTTAGTTGAAGTAGCTTGGAAACTATGGAGCAGAAGAAATAATTTTTCATTTCCACCGATAACTAATTGGATGAGGCCTCTGTAAAGGGAACTAGGGAAATCGTAGTTTTCATAAATTAACACTCTGAATTGGCAACAGTACTGATGTTTCAGTGCATCAAAAGGTGTGTTAAGGATCTGTCTACATTATGCAATTCCTGGAAACAATGAAAAACAAACTTTGAAATTATCATGATAACATTTTTACTAACATGCACCCGGCAACACTGCTATTCATTTCTATGGGGCTATTTAAAGCAAGAGGTATACAAGAACAATTCTCGAACTATTAAAGACCTGGAAACGAACATTCGCAGTGCCATTGAGAACATTAACACTTCTAATCATCGTAGAGTTGCTGCCCACCTGGTGAAACGTGTGAACCAGTGTTTGAATCAAAACAGGGGACACTCGCAGCATCCACTGTAGAGCTGGTAACTCATTTCTGATAGTAGCTAGATGAATGCAAGCTTTCTTTACTGTACATCGAAACTTCCACTAATACGGAAGTTTTGAATTCAGCACTTGAAATAGTAAGCGTTACATACTCTTCGAAACTCCGAGCATTAAGCTTCTTCAATTTGACAAGAAGTTTTACGCTATTGCTGCTGTTGATTCTACATAATGCTCATTTGAAAAGTAGCAGCAAATAACTGAACTAAACTGCTATTGGGGAACCAAACATTACTGAAGAATACTTGTGTTCCCATCAAAGCTAATAAAAATAATACTAATAGTTTTATTAATACACTACATATTTACTAGTAGTACCAGCACCTATGGCCCTAAACCCATCAGATGTATGAGGGATAACGTCCTTCCGCATCGCCGAGTGGGCGAGCACACTTTTAAAATATAAAATTGCATATTTTACTTCAAATAGGCTATAAGCACAATCCATACATTAATTTGTTCTATAATTATCTCAATCTAAGGTACAGCTTTTTTTTTTTTTTAATCCATTCAGTGCATTCAGAACTTTAAGGTTGAATGTTGTATACCTTACCGTGAAAGCATCTAATTCGCCCAAGGAAAGTCCAAAATCTGATAAAAATCACTTCCAATGTGATCACCTTAGTTGTACCAATAATATACTAACGAAAAGCTAAAAAACCCAGGTGGGTTTTAAAGTGGGTTTCTCACGTGGGTCCAACCCGAAAAAAACCCGGTGTTTTTTCTCGGGTTGGGCTCACTTGGGCAAACCCTGATTTGCGGTCCTATTATGCATTTCTTGGAAGCCATACAGTATGGTGAGGAACGGCCTACGCTGTAAATGCTGATCTTGTACGATAGCTTGCGTAGCAATTAAATGGTTCAGATTCAAGCACTGGGTTGTGCCTCGGAGTCACGTTATAGTAGACACTTTCGTTCATAATCTTAGTGCTGAATAAAGACTTAAAAAAGACAACAAGAATTTTAGGAAATCTAAAATGGATCAAAAATTGCAATCCTGGATAATAACTAGTTTTTGGATCAGGGGCCAAAACATTTTTTGAACGGCCCATAAATCGAATTTTCGTATTTTCTACGGAATAAGCACATCATTCTGAGTTAACTGATAGTTGGGTTTGGCTACACTATATGTAGTTCTCCAGATATAAGGCTTACAAGAAATTTTTTGTTGAAATATATTGGATCTTTTGATTCAAAAACTGAACTTACAACTAGATCTAGTTTTCAAATCTAAACTCCTATTTACACTAATGACTATGTCTACAAATTTTCCAGAGGTACCATACTAAATTAAATGGTCGGTACGTTAGAATGGTGGCGAAATGAATATTTAGATTTTTACTGTATTAGAAATTTATGCTTTAAAAAAAAATCTTTAAAATTAATTAATGGAAAGAGATAATCACACTCACTAGGATTTTCTTACTCTCAAGACGGGGGAGAAGTGGCATTCTAGAGTACAAGATAAAATGGGAAGGATATCAGTGATTTGTCGCTGAAATTTTTGACACGGCGCTGAGGTTATCAACGAGTCTGACTGCAACGTCATAGGAGCAGCGTTTTCAGTCGACGGTTATCAGAAACAAAACTAATGAACTACACTTGGCACAGTTAGAGGACGCAACATTTATTCAATAATATATTTCAAGAGTTCACTTATTAGCCTACTTTCTACTTATTAAAGGCAAAACATGTTTTCTAAGGTGGTTATGCACACTCATGTCCAAAATGATTGTCACATATCTATACTGTCTTCTTGTAAGAATATAATTTGATAATAATTTTGCAGAGCACTTTTAATACTGTTACTATGTGTATAATCGGGAAATGTATATTTGTGTTAAATTTCATAGGAAAAGAATTATAAATACGAAAATTAGAATGAGTAAAACAAAATGTTGCTAAATGGACAAGAAAGTTTTATTTTCGTTTTATTGTTCTTATTTACTGCTCTTTTGACATGAAATTTGCCACATACATGTCTTTGCCGATTATACACATACTAACATTATAAGAAATATCGGGCGAATTCGTTATCAAATTATATTCCTACAACAACATATTTATAGACATGCGACAATAATATTGGACATGAATGTACCTGCGGATTACCCCTTTTTTTAATAGGAGTTTGGTTTAATAAAACTCTTTAATATATTTACTCTGTCGGTGTGTGTGTGCGTTTGCCCGTCTAGGGACAAAAATGTTCAAGAACTACTTGATTGATGACCATCAGAAGAGAGGGAAATGACGCTTGTACCCAGGGCGTCGGATTGGGAGGGCGCAAAGTTGGGCAAATATTTGGGGGAGCGTTTTGGTTTGGTCGGTCAGAGCACGTTAAGGCGATTTCTTGCCCCAGGCGACAACTAGCGTAGTTGCGTCGCTGATGACCATTAATTTTGGCCAGAATGTAGAAACTCTAAAATTAGGAATTTGAGGTGATATTCAAACTAAAAGTGGTACAAATCAACCATTTCCGTTTTTAATTTGATCACTATACAGTCGAAACGATAATAGATAGCGAGAAGTGTTTCCTGCAATCGATTAAGCGCCTCAAGGATACATTTCATACCTTTAAATACTAAAACCGGAAGTGATAAAACTCCACTAAAACTTCCGGTTTCAATATTGACCCATAAAGAGAAAAAATATAACAGAGACCAAGTAACGGTTTACTTGGAATTGATTTAGCCTTCTAAGAACAGGTATCACCTTCTTTGTGAGTTTTCAATTCAAACTGGAGCTGTCAGAAATCAACTACTTCCGGTTTAAACGTCGATCACTATAGAGTAAAAATGATAATAGCAAGAATCTAACAATCAACAATCAATTACGCATCCCAATAATATATTCTATCTCCACGGTAACCTCTCTACCAAAACTGGAAATGATAAGTTTCTACTAGCACCTTCTGGCTTCAACACTGAGAAAATATCACGCTACAGAAGCCAACTCTTTCACATAGTGTACACGTGTCTCTGCTACTTGTAAATGTCCTTGATGTATAATGAATTGATGATAAGCAGGACTTTTAGTAGAAATTTTCATAGGAAGAAAGGACAGGGAAAGGTGCTAAAACAAGATGAAAAATAAAGGGGAATAAGGGTTCTATTTCTTATTTCTCATTTTCCCCACCTATTTTGACATAGGGTTGCCAATCGTCCGGAATTTTACCCGACAGTTCGTTTTTTCTGAAATCCTTGTCCGGTGTACGGTACAACCTCAAACCGGATGTCGAACACGTATTCAGTGTTATCAAGAATCTTTGGAATGGCGAAAGGAATCGTTTGTCGATGAACATGGTGAAAGCAGAGTCGACGCGGAATTTGCTGAAGAGTTGAAGGCAGGAAAATTCACTGAGCTTATCAAAACTGCTAAAGGTCAACAAAAGTAGATTTTTAAGAGCGCAGCTAGCACTGGTTCATCCTCAGCTACATCTTCCAATTAAATAATGCATCCAGATTCAGTTAAAGTATATAAGCCCTATGAGACATTAGCAGCTCCAGAGAAGCTAATAAGATTTATTTTTCAGGTACAATTTGTGCATGCCATAATAATTATAATGCCAATTATAACTTATTTGCTTTTGTTTTAAATACGATGTATTATTGATGGTAAACTACCAAAATTACGAGCCGATTCAACCAAAATTGAAATAACCAAGTTTAATAAATACTTCAAAAGTAAGTAAAGTTATTGAATTAGAACTCGGAATCGCTGAATTTTATGTGAAATAACCACTTTCAGGTTCTTCACATTTTTCACGAGCGACAATGTTACAATCCTAACAGTATATGTACTGTGGGAGAATGTCCGGTATTTCTATTTTCAAAACTTGGCAACCCTATTTTGACAACTGTTCTCGTACTTGATTGAGAACTACGCTCATCTCTATCGTACGCACTTAACAACAATAAGCATTTCTAAATTATTAAATATAAACGTGTTTCTATTTGTAGATAAAACGTGTTTGTGAATGTTATTATTATTATTATTATTATTATTCTTATTATTATTATTATTATTATTTACATTCTTAGAGCCCAGTGGGACAAACTTCGTATTGAGTCCGAATTGTAATTCTGCAGATGTCGCAAATCTGAACAATCGAAGGAGCTCCCTTGTGGCTAAGCGGTTAACGTATACACTTTTGGCGTGGGAGATCCAGATTCGAGCGGGAGCTCATGTGGTTCGGATCCTACCTTAAGCTGTAGTCCATGTCTCATATGGCCTGGCTGCTGAAATAGACGCTAAACTGAAAATCAAATCAAATCGACAATAATCGGATTCTTCTGAGGATAAACACAATGTTTTTTTTATCGAAACCTGTGACTGTTGCCTCAGCCCCTTCCTGGCTACTACCCTATCGTAATTCAGTATCTCCTCCCGCCAGATCAATTTTTCCTAACCATAAACTATCACGCTATTCCATCAAGAAAATTAAACTTACAGAGCACAGAGGCCTTAGCTTCATCTTGGTCCAGTGTATGTTTTCTTGTGTTATCTGCACTGGAACTTTGCTAATCATTTTAGTGTGCAAGGCAGTCAATGAGATATTCATAAAGCAAAGCTTCCGAAGGTCTTTTCACCCTCCTTTTATATCAAAATTTATCTAAGTAACAGGCTTTATTTATTCTTTAACGATATAATGGCATGTGAACGCAGGGTTGACCCTCCCCTCAAGGTGCAATTCCCGAAGTTTAAATATCTTCCACCATATGTCCTTTCTCTTCACAAAATTTACCATTTTCCAGTTTGATTGTACCATTTTCAGAAAAAATTATCTTTTCCCAAACTCATTGGCGTAATTTGCACCCTAAAACTCATCTGTGGGCCCCCATGTGTCAACATCTGACTAAGATGTCCTTTTATATATAAATTATTTTTATTTTTCACATATCAGGCATGAGATCGTAGATACCCTGCACATTATATTTTCTTGTCGTAAACAAGGTTACTTTTCTAATAGGCCTAACAGGCATTTTTCCGTAGTGTTTACCAAGAAACCTTGTGAAAATATAGTTTATTTCCTTACGCTTACAAAACACGTGTTAAAATCTTTCAAGTATTTCTTTTTTTCACTCCTTGGGACGATCGCGACAAATCAATACAGGCGATTTGGAAGTCCCAAGTTCAATTCACGGTCGAAGATAACATGGTTACGATCCCATGCCGTGTTTTATATAGCCTTGCATGGAATAAGGATGTTAAATCTCAGATAAACGAAGAAATACAATGTGAATTGTGATAGGAAAATGGGAGGACGGAAATAGGAGAATTCTAGAAAGTTAAATACCCTACATTCTATTAGTACGCCACAAACTCACACGACCCGGAATTGAAAACAGAAAGTCCGGTAGAAATGGATCCCCTAGGTGAGATGAACCAAAGCCATAATTCGTAAATTATCCACCAGAATGCAGCGTGAATATTGGTATAGTGTTATGGCGGATGTATGCTAGACACTGCGTGTTTCCCTGAAGCAAAAGTCTACACATTTCTTCACTGGCGTAAGCTAGTTTGATGGCTTGGGCTACCACTAACCTTTATAATATCTGTATATTATTATTATTATTATTATTATTATTATTATTATTATTATTATTATTATTATTATTGGAGTTTAGTTTCCACGTTATTATACAGTCTTCAAAATAAGAAAAAAATTACAACACACTTTTCTTTTATTAAGTAGATAAATATGATTTTCTCTTCACTAGCAAGACTTATATTATCTTATTAGAATTACAGAGAAACGATCATACATTTCTACTTTCCTTTGTTCCATGAAGTACTGCTAATATGATTGGATAGGTGTTAACCCTACTCACCACAGTAAATGGAAGCCGTCCGAGTAATACAGAACGCTAAATAGGCGATTAGCCATTGAAGGAGCCTCAGTCTGTAAGAGCCTTGACAAGTAAACGCAAATAATGAAACAAGTATTTATAATAGCTATGTCAATTATCGCAGAATACTATAAAAAACAGAATTTTCGTTGCGTTTCGCAAACCGCTACGGACAGAGGCTCAAGATGTTCGAGACAATTCCCAGAGATACCCAAAATGCCTTGTCATTACTCGTATAATTTTCCTTTACTCATCGATCATGTCCAAGAAGCCGATTTCTCTAGAGGCAACTGATGTTACTTGGCAGCCCGTTCGTATGTCGTAGACGAAGGTGGAACAAAAGGGAATGCGCCGATACGATTCTTGCTGTAGTAGCTAGAGAGTGGTTTCTGCTGCGTTGTCATATCTTAGACCTCTCAAGTTAGCGAGACAGACCGCGTGCAAAGAAGTTACTGGATTTTTTTTTTAAATGCATACACTTCTCAGAAACTTGTATCATTGAAAGAAGATACTAAAGTACACAATTATCAATATAATTTTGTTTATATTATAACAACTTTATTTTGTAGTATTCTAGGGCTACCGCCGGTAGGCCTGTTAGCCCCAAAAATACGCTACTGCATTTCTTCAGTAGATGATTTTTTTTTAAAATTTCAGGTAGGTAAAGAAAAAAATCATTGAAAGCAATATTCAACGTTCTTGATGTAGATTTTTCCGTTTTGATTTCTACTAGCGCATTTCATCCTAAAAGAATATGTCAATGAAACAATGAAGTTTTCCGCGTCCAAAAACAACAAGTAAACTACCCTTCTTCCCTCCCCTTGGGATAGATGAACCACTGGCATTGTGGGAGAGATGGACCATATAAGAAATATGAGAATGTTTGTGATTTGCGTGATAAAGTTTTTAAATATACAAAACAAGAGGCAACGTATGGCATAGTGTAATTACTAATACTCATTTTTCTTCTTAAAACATGAAACATGCATTCTTACCATGTGCAAATGTTTCTTTTCCAGATTCCATGTTACAAAAGAAAGTTCAGTTTTAGATTTTTTTTTTTTTTTTTTTTGGTATTTCTATCTTAGTTTCATCAACATTAGATTTCAGTAAAAATTTCGTATTATATCTACTTTATTATTAATGTAATATTTAAGACAAAACTGCTCCAAATTATTTATATATTTCTTTATCGTTTAGGTTCTACATATCGCCTGTTTATTTCATGAGTGACAGAACTCAAAATTCCTAACTTGAAAGTTTGGAAACGCAATGAAAACAAATGGGAGCAAGAACGACACAAAACGATCTCTAGCGCCCAATCTTGGAAGCACGTCTATGATTTTTTAAAATTTTTATTTATTTATTTATTTATTTATTATTTATTGTTTTTTTAAAACCAGAGATGGGTATCAAGACTAGCTTTCATTTTCTGCCGATACGTCAATACAGGCGACTTTTGGGTTATGTCATTCTTGAAATAAACAGGCGATATGGTCCACCACTCCCACAGTGCATGGTCTATCTAATCCATAGTACTATGGCATAGATGGACCAATCAGACATTTTTTCAAGCTTAAATTTCGAGTAGAAATATATCTTTTTTGATCCTAAAATTCTTTGGTTAATAGAGAGAATCCTTTCTTGGATTTCGTGCTGAAAACATGCTATACATGCCATGCACAATTATTCGCGTTATTGGAGGCAGCCGGATTTACTATATATGGTGGTTCCTGGTTCAATCCTTGAAAGAGTCATGTAATGGTGCATATCCAGTGTTACCCACCACACGAGAAATATCATATTTCCCGTCTCTCGAAAAGCCTTTCTCCTCTCGTCTCGAAAATTTGTAATTTCGATTTGTAAATTTATGTACAAAATTTATGCCATAATTATTTCAATTTTCACCTAGAATTTACAGAAACCCTTCCGATTTACGACAGGTCTACCAAGGATTTGATACAATAACATCTAAACCATATTAATTACTGAAGTATATTGTGTGATCACTTGTATATCTTTAAACGTTACTAAATGGTCTTCATTCTGTTCGTACAATCACTGAGTCAATTTAGAGATTTTACACTATGAATCAAGTACACTAGTATTTCCCAATCTGTGGTCTGTGAACCCCCGGGGAGCCGTGATCGATTGAAATGGGGTTCGCGGGACATTTTATTTTAATGGAATAACAATAGAGAAAAGGAGAAATACACAATTCCTAACCTAAGGTGAAAGATGTATCACCTACCATTAGGAGAATGTTGAATTCATGTTAGGCCTAATGATATGACTTTTTTTTTTTTTTTAATATTTCCATTATCTTGGAATTAATAGAGTTGGATGCAACACTGTATGTGTCATTCTTGAAAAGTTGTAATTTATCATTTCATTTTTATGAAATATAAAATATAGTAAAAAATAATTTTGATTTCATGGGAGGCCGTGGACAATTAACAGTCTCTACAGGTTGGGAGACGCTGATGTACACCAAAATAGCTTTTGAAATCTAAGACTTTGATGAGCTAGTTTCCAAGGAGAGTCGTGATAGTTCTCGTCTCGTTTAAAACACAAGGGTAGAATTGTCATATTTTTCATCTTGCCTCGAATTTATAACTTAATTATAGTGGTTTTCAAAGCTAAACCAAATTTTCTTATCAGCAGTAAAACTGTCATATGGTTGTTAGTGGCCACGTGCGGTTTGTCAACCAGTTGGATGTTGCCGGTATTACAAAAGCTTAGCCGCTCTCCCTGTCGCCAGGGTAAACAATGAAGTCTCGAACTATTCTTTCTGAGTGTTGCAAACCAATAAGCAGATACATAAAACCAGAATAACCATTTAAAATAGGGATAAAATACGTACAGGTCATTCAACAAGTAATTTTCTCTCCTATTAATATAATAATAATAATAATAATAATAATAATAATAATAATAATATGATAGTTTTTACGGCCGAGCCATTTCGGGCTACTGTGTTCGGAAAATAGAATAGAAACTCGACCGCACGTTGGACCGATATTGTACTTTTACCCGTATGAATCGGGTTTGCCCGATTGAACCGTATGAATAGGGATCGCCTGATAATCCCGTTTTTATGAAAACAAGCTTAGCCTGTCATTATTGTAAATGATGTGTTGTTTCACTTTATTATCATAACACAAATTGTTCTAATTATCATGTACGAACTCATAACGAGTCTATCGGTTCAAACGGTCCAAACAGGCCAAACATGGGTCAAACGGGTTTATCAGGTCCAAGGATCGAGTAAACCAAACGCAATGGGTATCGGGCGGGTACAGTTTACCCGAAAAGTTCAAACACTAATTATAGGTTAAAGTCAATACTTAAGAGCTTAATTGTTTGCATTCACATTTTTCTTTTTTCTTTCTTTTTTTTAGGTAGCCGACCAACGAACTTGCGGATACATAAATATAAATGCTCAAATCTAAATTATTGCATTATATTATTGCAATGAGCATCAACGTGATTTACTATTAGGAGTTAGCGTGATGCACTAATGTTAGTCTTTTATAAATGTTATTATTATTATTATTATTATTATTATTATTATTATTATTATTATTATTATTATTATTATTATTATTATTATTCGACAGGCCATCTGTCTATAATGACAATTTAAAACTTTCTTTTTTTTTTTAAAAAAAAAGAAATGATTAAAAAGCATTCTATTAAGTACCTAAATCCTCATATGTATTAATGTATGCAGGTTAATATCTGAGTAATAAAGCTATCATTATTAATTACCTGTGTATAGTATCCTAATTGGTAGTTTGTCCAGTTTTTACATACGTGACGAATCACATTAGAAAGAAACTGATCAATTATATATTGACCTGTATAACTATATCTTAAAGTTAGAAATAATATACTTACAAGCAGAGCAGATAAATAGGCAGAATCTGTATTAAGCCTATTATTAATATTACATATTATTATTAGCAATAATAATAATGATAACTAAATTCCTGGCGCAACAGCCTTTAGAAGGCCTGGACTTATGACACTCATTTCTGTGGGGTAATGTGTTTAGAGGTCTGCACGGGCTCGGGCTACTATGATAACCGTAATGGGGTTAGCCATACTGAGAGCTTTATACAGTTCTACCTGAGTTGGAGCGGCAACGCCGGAATCTAGTTACAATGAAGGATTTATGGTAGGGACAAGTAAACCCTTAGATCTTGACCTTCGAGGAAAAAATTGGTTATGTTTTGTCGCGAGCTATATACACTCACCCATCTATCTATTCACACATTTCTGGTCCACAAGAAAACTCACATAAAGTGCATTTGGTATTGGCGCACTGCTACCCAACCTTGATATTTATGGACTGATGAGTATAAGCCACGAACTGAAATACAAGATACTTATCGAAGTTTGAACCAGGTTTTGATTTTACTAACAAACAAACGAACAAATAAAAATCGATATTATTATTGTACTCATATATTTCGATCTCTATACACAGAGAAAAAGTGAGTGACCAAAAGGTCTTTCGCAATCGAAAAACCGACACACTGAAGCTATCTTTCACAACGGGAACAGAAATAAAAGGAAAAAAAAAAAAGCGAGGGAGAAATATGACGACCGATAACGCAATCAGCTCGAAGGAGAAACGATAGGGAAGCAACAGGGGAACTGAACGGAAAGCAAAGGATATGTATTTTTCTTTAGGAAAACGAAGCCATGAAATAAAAATAAGTTATCGAAAAATGACCTTCGACGGTAGTTCATCTACAGAAAACTTCCGAGGTCACATATTAACATGCGTCCTCCAACACCAACATAAAGAAAGCAACGTACACAAGACGGACATTCAAACTAAATGAACGCACTTCGATATAAACAATCTAGTTTGTAGACACAAATTCAATGACAATCCTTAATTAACTGCGGGGCTTAAGGTTAATCGCCGCAGTTAACAATAAACATGCCATTGAATCCAGTCAGAATTGTTAACTCTGTAAGGCCTGCTATATACAGTGAAACTTCTTCAATAACAAACACCGATAGATAAAACCGTCCCGTGCGTAGGTGCGGCAAGTAGGGTGAGGGGGGTCGGACCACGCTTTGTACCATAAAAGTTCATTCCTTCAGGAAAAGTAATGAGTTCACCCCCAGACACCCAAGATCCGTAACAGGAAAAAGTTCAGCCCTTCAGGAGAAGTAACGAGTTCACTATTTCTAATTCGTGCTTGGACTCTATATTATTTAAAGATAGGGTTGCCAACTGGCCGGTTTTTCACCGGCGTGGCCGGAAATATTGCTGTTATTTTGACTAAAGCCGGTGACCGGTGCAAACTTCTTACCAGCTCATTTATGACCGTTTTTTTCAAACTTGTATCTAGTTTGAAGTATAGACTTAAAAAGTAACTTTCATTCTGTAAATCCAAAACTCTCACCTTTCACCATCCATCAACGATTAATATATTTTGTTCATCTGTTTACACAATTTTAGAGATGACAGGAACTGTATCACGGAAAATTTGAAATTTACTTGTAAGGAATTTTACACATTTATTGAGAGTAAAAAAGAACTTCTTAAAGTAATTTTCTGTAGTTGAAGTATAAGTTTAAAGAATAAATTTCATTTTCCACATTCATGATTGTCACGTAAAGATTAATTTGTTCCTTTTTTCGATAATTTTAAAGAGGTGGTGATAAATACAATAAAATGATCAACGCCGATTTTAGTTTCTTATTTATAGTAGGGATGGCCAATTCCGGAAAGTGAAATTTCCGAAATCTGGATTCCGGAAAATTTTGGCCATCCCTAATTTATAGCACATTGTATCTATTAAGCTTATTAGTGAATGTACTAAGGATATGCAGAATACAGGTGCTAATGCAGTTTTGTTTTGTTCACGATAGTATTTTCCTTCCAATGGGAAGGGGGGGGGTACGAACACAGATACTTCATACTTCGACCTATATCTTAGGGAATATTGAGGGGGGGCGTTTTTTATTTTCCAAAGTTGGCAACCCTAGTTAAAGATGGTGAGCCATCGTTTCGCGATTTGCTTAAGAGGCCTTATCACTGCGAAATTAAAATACTGCTAATTTTACAGTAATTCCATGATATCTTCAAATAGATAAAAGATAATCGAAATGTGGAACAAGAGCGCCCTAGACAATATTATTTTGTATGAGGTACCGTTATCACGAGTCACCTAGTAGCTTTTCGTTTGCAGCCATTTAGAAACGGGAAAATAAATACCGGGTTTCTAAATGGCTGGAAATCGAAAGTAGATAAGTGTATGAGGTACCGTTATCACGAGTCACCTAGTAGCTTTTCCTTTGCAGCCATTTAGAAACGGGAAAATAAATACCGGGTTTCTAAATGGCTGGAAATCGAAAGTAGATAAGTGAGTGGTGATAACGGTATCTTATGTAAAATAATATTATCTAGGTAGGTCTTGTACCACTTTTTGATTATCTTTTATCTATTTGAAGATATCACAGAATTACTGGAAAATTAGCGGTATTTTAATTTCACTGTGATGGGGCCTCTTAACACGCAACCAAAAACTAGTGTGCGTGGAGAAAAGGAGATATACACCGCAGAACCGTATATTCCAGAACCCAACCGAATAGAAGTAGAAACCGCTATAAAGAAATTAAAGAAACACAAATCTCCGGGTGTAGGTCTAGATGAAATTCCGGCTGAGTTAATTTTAGCTGGCGGCGAAAAATTGTGGAACAAGATACACAAACTCATTCTCCTTATCTGGAACAAGAAAGAATTGCCACAAGAGTGGAAAGAATCAATCATTATTCCAATTCACAAGAAAGGCGACAAAACTGACTGTAATAATTATCGAGGCATTTCTCTTCTGTCAACATCCTATAAAATTTTTTCAAATATTCTATTAGCAAGATTGACCCCATACGCAGATGAAGTTAGTGGAGATTATCTGTGCGGATTTAGACGAAATCGATCAACTATCGACCAAATATTTACCATTCGCCAAATACGCGAAAAAAAGTGGGAATACAATACCCCGGTACATCAACTATTTATTGATTTTAGAAAGGCGTACGACTCGGTTAGGAGAGAAACATTACACAACGTTCTTACGGAACTTGGAATACCGAGAAAGCTAATTAGATTAATTAAGATATGTTTAAATGAATCCCAAAGTAAAGTCCGAGTAGGAAAATTTTTGTCCACGAGTTTTCACGTCAAAAATGGCCTGAAACAAGGAGATGCGTTGTCGCCATTATTATTTAACTTTGTTCTGGAATACGCTATAAGGAAAATCAAAGATAGCAACCAGGGCCTAGAGTTGAATGGTATTCACCAGGTTATGGCATATGCTGATGATGTAAATTTAATAGGGAATGATAGGAGAACAATAGAAAGAAATGCAGAGATCTTATTAAACGCTTGCAGGGACATGGGTTTAGAAGTACGATAAATGCAGAGAAAACTAAATACATGGAAGTGCGTCGGGACCGTAATACGGCAAATTATGGATGCGCTAAAATATTAAATAATACTTTTGATAAAGTGGATAGTTTCAAATATCTAGGATCAGTATTAACAGAGAAAAATCATATTCACGAAGAAATTAAATGTCGACTAAAAGCAGGGAATTCGTGTTACTATTTGGTTCAAAATCTCTTGTCGTCGCGAATTCTGTCGAGGAATCTGAAGCTTAAAATATACAAAACGATGATCATGCCGGTTGTTCTGTATGGTTGCGAAACATGGTTGCGTACTCTGAGGGAAGAACAGACTGAAAGTATTTGAGAAGAAGATCCTGAGACGAATATTCGGACCCAAGAGAAATGGGAATGGCGGAAACTTCATAACGAGGAACTACATAATTTATACGGTTTACCCAACATTGTTAGGGTCGTCCAATCTAGGAGGCTTAGGTGGGCGGGTCATGTAGCTAGAATGGAAGAAAGTAGAAACGCTTTCAAAGTCTTGACTGGGAGACCAATCGGAAAACGACCATTAGGAAGACCTAGGCGCAAATGGGAGGATAATATTAAGATGGATCTCGCAGAGATTGGAATACAAAATAGAAACTGGATGCAGTTAGCTAAGGATAGAAGTCAGTGGAGAGCTTTTGTGAACGCGACATTGAACCTCCGGGTTCCATAGGTCATAGAGTTAGTTAGTTAATTCGTTAGAGCCATCGTTTCGCAAGACATTTTACGATTGTATACTATTAATGTTGCGAAATGCACCCACAGTGGAATATCACTGTCATGATATGAAAAGGTCAAAATTAGCACAAAATCATGTATTGATGCTGACTTACATCAATGGCTCTGCAATTTACTTCGCTCCTGGTCCAGTAAATCGACGTAATGGCCCTGCTGGTGGGACATAGACTCTATTTGACCGTAAATGAGAGATGTTGCAAATTTGTTACTCATAGCTCACCGGTAATTGAGTGCAGTATACGGTCCGGGGTAGAATATAAGCATAACCACGAATATTTTTACTTCCTTGAGACATAATTTGTTTTTACTTAAGAAATTCAAGAGGGTTACTCTGTCCGGGGGTAAAAAATATCGAAATCCTAGGTACAACAACAGCGACCTCCGAGTCTGACGTGATAGAAACGTTCTACTTCACTGGTAAGCATGCGTTTTAACTAAACTGACAGACACTCTTTCGAAATAATTGTTGGAATAATATGAGAACGGAAACTGAGTATTTTGAACACACTGAAACACATAAGTTTTCCTCCCAACAAAGCCTATTGGCAAACACGAATCTAGACGTCAGAATTGAGCACATTATCATTAAATCAATTTGGTTTCTTGGATGACATAAAGCAGGGAAAAATACTGAGAGTTGTTTTATAATATAACTCTTATTCGCAATCCTTGAGCTTTATTGTTTATCGGAAGAGTAACAAACTTACAGCTAGAGAAAATAAGAGGGATAAATCACTTCAAGGCTCCTGGAATCCAAACGTTACATTAAAATCTCCATTAAAAATCGAGAAATTGGATATAAGAGAAGTTTATATGCTTAAAGCTTAACGTCCCCTTTCAGCAAATCATAGATATTGACTGACATATGGGTTCAATTCCTGGTGACAGCTCATGTAGTTCGGATTCCATATTAAGCTGTAGGCTCGGTTCACGTCTCATATGATATCGCTGCTGAAAGAGACGCTGGCCCGTATGCAGAGTCGTTCTGAAGCGTGATTAGTGCCATACTAAAGAGTTCAACTAACATATTCCTGCAGTAGTCAGGCCTTTAGTATGATGCTAATCATACGTCAAAAGGACTGCATAAGGCCTGCTAAATTCACATAAAATCAAAACACATTCCGTGACCGTTTGCGACTACGCAACGGAAAATCTGCGTTTTAGTTTGTGATAATGGGCATAACAATTATATTAAGTTTTTGCTTTTTTTATGTTGCGTTCCGTGAACGCAGAATTTGCCAGAATGGTACCAAATGTGGACCATGGACCTTTATAGAATTTTCACTTCACAAGATTTTTTTTAATTTCAAGATTATATACACTACTATTTTTATGCAGATCGTACATGCCCTATTCTTTCACGGTCAGTAACTGCCCCGGTATCCTAATACAGGTAACTCGTAATGCTTCGATTTACGAATCTTTCACTAATTCGTAGGCTAGATACTGCAGAAATATGTCCCTTAGTTTATTAGTTTGGCCAAAGTATTGGGTTGAAACGATTAAAACGGTCGATTTTTTTCTTTTAACGTTTGGTTGAAAACCACACATTATAACGCAATTAATGTACGAATCGAAGTAACGGGTACATTGGCATAGACTCCGTACAGGTTCAGAAAACAGGCTGAGATACGTAGTCAGTCAATCTTTGTTGAACAAGGTTGTATTAAAGTGCACCATAAAGAACATGCAATTGCGAGTGTTCTTTTTCTTTCTTTATAAGGGTTTAAACTGGAACATTCTGCACGACTAGCCGCGAAAAACATCAACAGTGCATTTCGGCCAGGAGTGGTGAAAGAACGCACCATACGTGGACCGCAGGTTTGTGAAACTTCATGCGATTCACCCAGCACTAAAATATGAATGCCGCGGGCCAACGACCAAAAGCACGTTCTCATGAACTTCTCAGGAACATCAAGGAAATAGACTTCAGGTACTTTTCAATCGCACTAACCAACTCTAATATCAAGATTAAAGTCGCTGAAACTGTGCATTTGTTTCCAATATATATATATATATATCAGCGCTGTGAAAAAGTTTCGATTTGAAATATTGAGAAAACAGTTTTGTGTTCAGTATGCAATATTTACAAATCGTCGGTCCAATGCCAAAACCGCGAATGTGCAAATTTTGCTATTTTCACCCAAGTGCAAGTTCATGTTACTTGAAGCGCACAGATTCCAATACCAAAGTTTCATTTGTGAAATATGGGTATATTACAAGTTATCGTCAATTCTTAAAACATGTACCGAAGTCTATATATTGATTTTTCGGGGTAAGTTGAATATTAAAATGCTTATAACTCAATGTCAAATTTAGCACATTCGCGGTTTTGGCATTGGATCGATGAAATGTCATAAGTAGTTGAATATTTATGGGAGTAAGTGTAGTTGATGAAACAATTTGGGTTTTCTATGATGTAAATTTACTGATTTATAAAACAATACACAGTGTTCGAATTTTACCAAATCATTTTAGAAAATATTCCAGAATTTTTTATAAATCAGAACATTCTGTGATAACTGTAAGATAAATTATCATATATATATATATATATATATATATATATATATATATATATATATATATATATATATATGCTTCTATGGATCAATAATACTATACACATCTGAACTTGACTGCTTTACGCAACGGTGAAAAAATCATCTCCAATCTGAAACACACTATCTATCTATTGACATATCAAGGCGAAGAACATTTGCATCGTATATATTTGCATGTTTATTCTCGAAGTATGTCCTCTACGAATGAACAGTAAGTACAAGCAGTAGATGTTTTCCGGACTCGGAAACAGAAAAATCAGAGTCGGCGAAAAATTCTTTTATTTTATAATCATGTCAATAATTACAGTTTATCTTAAGTAACATCAGTTTATTATTTTGAACGCTTATTTACATTCAAAATGTAAGACAAGAAAAAAAAAAATGTATCAAGATAAATATTGTCATTCTTCGATCATGCATTACGTCAACACGGTAAACTACAAACACCTTAAAGGCTATTGATAAGCACGATAAGGATAAATGTCAAGTTTATTTAGAGCTAAGAAAGGGCGGAAGCTATACGTGTTACTACCATGAGGTCTATTTTTACATCGTATTCATTGGATAACTATAAGAAGCAGGCAGGGGGCACGGTCGCTCAATAGTAAAGCGGTTAACTCTACTGCGTGGGGTCCCTAGATCGCTTCCAGGCCAAGTAAGTTTGTGGGGATAACATCATGTCTATGGTTTCCCACCAATTCTTCCATTAACATTCACTTACCTTAATCATCTGTGTTCCTTAGCCTAAAGGGCATAATTGTGCGAAGTTCAAATGAATTACGTTAAATTTCGTTTCAACAATCATGCATTAGTGCTGCTAAAATTCGAATCATTCATTATTCGAATATTCGAATATTTTTAACAGCATTAGGATCTACCCCAACACCATAGGTGAGTAGGAGTAACCTCATATGATTGATGTTCACGTCAACCACATTTCCAAAGTTATGTTAAGGGGTTAAACCTTTAGTTCAACATCACAAGCAGTTATGGAACAGGTCATTTGTGAGTGGAAGCACTCAGGCTTCGGACCCACCATGCCCGGAGAGATCCCTAAACAGTGATGCCAGTTGAGATGGAATATATTTCTGAATTGCAGAAAACAACTTGTCGCTCTCCATTGCTCATTAATGGCGTTTTTACTACGAGCGATCAACGTTAAAACCAGAAGCGGTTAATTTCTGCCATTTCCGGTTTAAATAGAAGGTGGTATCTATTGTTAGAAGTTAAAAGAATAATAATAAAAAAACGCTTCTTGCTATCTCTTATCCTTTTTGTTCTATGTGAATCAATATTGAAACTCGAAGTTGTAGTGGATTTTTGTCACTCCTCAATTTAATAGAGTTATAAGTGGAGATGAAATGTATCCTTGGGACGCTTAATCGATGCAGAATACCGCTTGTCGCTATTAATTACCGTTTCAGCTCTCTAGTAATCAACCTTAAATCCAGAAATGGTTCATTTGAACCACTTCCAATCGATGGATTGCCTCGAACTTGCTTCCTAAGTTTTGACTCTCTACATCCTAGGCCGTTGTATATATGTTGTGTTTCTGATGTCAGGCATAAGTCAGAAACATGGACATTACACAAAAATGATGAAAAAACGTCTGGAAGCTTTCGAAATGTGGGTGTGGAGAAGAATGGAGAGAATTGGCTGGGTCGAGAGAACAACAAATGAGTGTGTTAGAAATGGCTAGGGGAAAAAGGAACAATTTTATATCTTATTAAGAAAAAGAAGAGGAACTTGTTGGGACAATCGCTAAGAAGGAAATGTAGCATAAGGAACGTGCCGAAGGGTATGGTGGCAGGAAAGAGTTGGAGGGGGTGAAGCAGACTACAATTAATGGACGATATCAAAACAGAAAAAAATCGTATGTGAAGATGAAGAGGTTAGCAGAAGACCGTCGAGCACGGAATCTTCTCAGTTGCAGCAAGTGACCTGATAATAATGTCAGAATACCTAAGATGATGATGAAGACATCCTGGCTAAAATTGATGGTGATTCATCAAATAGTTCTTGACGTTTTTGCCTCCCGGACGAACACATGGGTAAATAGGCCTATATAAAGGAGTTTTGGTTAAGGTTGGTTTAAAGGGACAAGTTTTGCCGATAGATGTCACTACAGTCTTCGTATCTTTCTCATGTATTTTTTTACCTTTCACAAAAATTCACGATTTCTCTTGTAAATTTCAACCTAGAGGTTTCAAATTTTTAGAGAAGGAACTTCATAACCTATCGAAGGCAACAATCCGTGCCGATTTTTTATTTAGAATTTTCCTCATTGTTGAAATGGCTTGATTGTTCAAACGGATATCCAAACCTTTAATGATATAACTATTTCAACAATGAACAAAATTCTAAAGAAAAAACCGGCACGGATTGTTGTCTTCAATAGATTATGAAGTTTCTTCTGTAAAAATTTGAAGTCTCTAGGTCCAAATTTGTAAGAGAAATCTTGAATTTTCATGAAAGGTAAAAAACACATAACAGATACGAAGACTGTAGTGACATTTACCGGCAAAGCTCGTCCCTTTACACCAACCTTTATTTCAGCAATGCCCTCGTATAAACTGTGCTGAAACCATAGGTAGAGACACTTCTTTCCTTGTCCGTTATCTACGTTCATCTCTTCCCTGGCTCCGATAACAAATGGATACTAACATGATAGTAGAAACAAGAGCACAATCTGGATATCTTATCAAGTAATAAATAACTCTATCATACGGATTAAGCTGATAAATTATTTGTCAGGAGCATTGCATAAAGTGCAATGAATATTAAAATAAATTAGTGTACATTTTATTTTAATTACCTTCGTGGGATTTAACGCTCATTTGCGTTATACTAAGAAGCAGCTTATGTTTAATCATCCCGAACGAAACTTGACCTCGAGGAACTATCGACGAAGAGTCCTCGAAGAGTTTCTTTTGTGGCAGCGGCGTATGTAGTGCACACGTGAGGAAAGCTGCCTCGTCGTCTTCACTTTAATCAATCGGCACGAACGAAAGGAGTAAGAATATCACAAAAGAGTAAGAAACGCGTGAGAAACACTCGATCAATAGAGGACCTTTCTCAACGAAAAAAAAAAAAAAAAATGCAATGCACGAATGTGTTTTATAAAAAGGAAGACGATAGCAAGAACGAAAAATGAGATCAAGACGTATACTTGGATATGAAAATATACTACAAAAATAAATAAATACGTAAAATGTATTGCTTTGCTTCACTGTTTTTCTCTGCATATTTTTTCTCAAATTAATTTGATTACATTTTGAACTTGCAGTGAATCGGGCAGAAGATGCTTGAAAGTAATTTGGCAAAATCTCATTAACGATAGTTACAGAATTTCAATTTCATCGCCCCCCTCTCTCCAGAAAAGTTTGTCAACACCTCTCTCTCTCAAACCGATATTTTTTCTGAGGACTTCCCATATGCTAATTCTTCTCTTCTGTATTTTACCAAATCGCTAGAGCTCCTGTCATCGTGTTAAATAACAAAAAAGACCTGTAAGTTTCAACTAAATGCTATCGGAAGTTTGGGGTAACCTGGATCTGACTACTAGCTGCAACTTTTCTTATGAACTTGTTAAGCTTTTGCTTACAATGGATTTCTGTCATATTGATAATTCGTTTCTAATTTTTATAAAATGGACACGACACTTTCTTCAAAGTCTGATGAAGGTCTTTTGATCTCCCAGTAGACCAATGATTGTGAAGTTTGGACGCGTAGTAAAGTTCCGCCACTGATTTATTCAGTAAATGAAAATGAAATGATATATTTTAGTTTTACGTCCCACGATCACGCCGGCTAAGCTAAAGGAGACGAGAACCGGTTGATGATGAGAATGGAATGGTGGGATGAATCAAGTGGGAGGAAACGGGAGAATCCCGAGATAACCAACGCACACGGTGTTTATCCACCACAAAATTCACTTGACGCGAGCTAGGATCGAACCAAGGACCCCATGCACCAGAGGTGAACGTTCTACCACTAAGCCGGGCGCGGCACGATTTATGCTTTGAGAACTTCAACCAAGCGTTTCTCAAACTGTTGATCCTTGGGGCCTGATCTCAAACAGTTATATATATCATATAATTTAATAAAGGAGCAAGTAGCAATTATACAAATTCAAATAGCTTATACAAATGTACTATTACAAGACAATCTTGATAGTCTTTATTATACTAACAAAATATGCTGTACATTTTTACTTTCTAAATGCATCTTTCTCTATTCCTAGCCTCGCATTTATTTCACGTTTCCACTGTACGAATTAACTAATAGTCTAATATTACATAGATACCAACAACTAATCTCCTGTTTTACTGTAATTCTCTTATTTATGAATATCCGCTTCGCTCCAATCACTTTTTAAAATTCTTTTAACATTCATTTCTCAGCTTTCCTCCCATGCTTTCTAATATTCTCTTAATTTTCTGTTAATATTACGCTAGAAGAGCCGTGTCAATCTAATGTTCCTACCACTTACCGAAATACCATCTTCTCTAGACAAAATTATTTTTCTGACGTTTCTCTCCTTGTCTAACTCTTTAATATATATTAAAGATTTCGTTAAGCTTCATTATAAGCTTCTTACGAAGCTGTGATCTATTGATTCCAACTCAATCGTCTTCATCGTCTATATCAGCATTCTCCAATTTACATTTTATAAAGATCAATCTCGCGTAAATACTGAACTTGTCTTCTGGCCATTTTCTTAACCAATTACTGGTGTCCTTACCTTTCATAAAACCAGACTATTTTCCTTAACTTCCTCATTTGTTCTTCCATACAGCCGAAGTTGAATATTGGACGTATAATTTTTGTTGTATGTAATATGGGTCTAAAGTCTATAATCCTCACACCAGTCAACGGTATCAACGTCGTGTTCAAGAAATCTCTTGACCATTGTCTATAGTCTCCACATTTCGCTAGTGATAATAATTCTTTGTTGTTTTGTTTTCCCTTATTTTCCTCATAAACTCAACTGGTATATTATCTACTCCGGTTCTTTTCTATTCCTCTTATCGGTTATTGTTTCATAAACTCGTTTCGAAGTATCGTAAACACTTTTATCATTCTTGTTCACATTTCTCTCCTTTTCAGTACTGGTACGAGCAAGGTAGCTCGGTGGTAGAGCGCTTATCTCTAGTATGTGGGGCTCCCTGCTTCGATCCCCGGCCAAGTAAGTTTATGGAGAACATCGTGTCCGTGGATTTTCTGGGAGTACTCCCATTTCCTCCCACATTCACATTCCACCGATTTTACCATCATAATTCACTTGCCTTAATCATCCGTCTCCCTTAGCCTAAAGGGCATAATTGTGGAAGTTTTAAACTGAAAGTTTTTTTTTTTTTTTTTTTTGTTCGTTTCAACGGTACACGCAAAGAATCTCTATTCTTACAAAAACACTTAAAAGAAAATCGTTCAAAAATGATACACGTTCCTTTGGACAGTCACTTCGATATTCCGACGATCGCACCTATTTCCGAAAGAAAGAAAGAAAGAAAGGAACTTTTCAGAAAGAAAAGAAAACTTTCCACTGTATTCTTCATTGTTTTCATTTCAATTTCCTTATTATTTTCAGTTAACTTTTATGATAAGAAGACGAATACGATAACCAAAAGCAATACTCAGGTTTATTTCGTAGTCCCGTTAGCGTAGTCACTAACGCTCTTGTGTTCGGTGCGAGCGGTCTCGGGTTCGATTCCCAGTGGGAACACTCGGTCGAAAAAATGTAACAGCTTTTTCAGGCCAGCCATCCCGAATGAGGTTTTCCTGGTTTTTTTCATTCATACCAGGCAATTGCCGGGATGGTACCTAACATAGGTCTCAAGCCGTTTCCTTCCTTCCCTTTTCTCGGATACTGTGATCGCCGAGGGAACCCCTCATACGTGACGTGCTAACGTGGCCATAGAGTCGAAAGCCCAGAAATCTAATTCCTAAATTGGGTTTATTTCTAAGTCGAGTATCCCACCTGGAAATCGCGTTCAGAAAGCGAACACGTTAGAGTACTTGGCCACAGAAGACTAACAACTTTTTTTTTTTTTTTTTTTTTTAATATGGATTAAGCAACTCAAGAACAGAACCCATCTCCGCTCTTATTCCTCTATTAAAATTGAGGAAAAAGAATAAGAGATAGCCTCAAACAGTTTATGCTATCGATTCAGCGTATTAAGAACTACAGGGTGTCCAATATACAATGCAACCCGGAGTTTGGGATAGTAGAACTTCTGAACCGGAAGCGGTACACAAATAATGGTTATACCAAAATGAAGCCTTGTTCATGCACATATTTTTAAATTAGGAAGCAACGATTGAAGTAAACTAGGAACCACACAGTGTTGCCAGATGTAACTAAAGGTGTAAATTATTATTATTATTATTATTATTATTATTATTATTATTATTATTATTATTATTATTATTATTATTATTATTATTATTATTTTTACAAAACATGTAAATTGACTCGTAACTCGTACGTATAGATGTTCTGTCGTTAATTTTCCTTTTGCATAGTTGGAGTAGCTTGGAAACTATGGAATGGAAAAAAGAACTTTTCATTTCCACCGATAACTCATCAGACGAGGCCTCTGTAAGGGGTTACTAGGGAAAACGCGGTTTTCATAAATTAACATTCTGAATTGGCAACAGTGCTGATGTTTCAGTCCATCAAAAAGTGTGTTAAGGATCTGTCTACATAATGCAAAAAATGAAATGAAATCTTTGAGTTTTACGTACCACGGTTATGTCGGTTAGGCTAAAGGAGACGGTGATGATGAGTAATGAATGAAATGGTGGAATGAAGAAAGTGGGAGGAAACGGGAGAACCCCGAGAAAACCCACGCACACGGTCTTTGTCCACCACAAAGTTTACTTGGCGGGGGCTGGGTACATAATGCAATTCCTTAAAACTATGAAAGAGAAACTTTGAAATTATCATGATAAAATTTTTACTTACATGCACCCGGCAACATTGCTATTCATCAAGAACTGAATTGTCAGTTCTATGGCAGATTCTAGAAGTGCACCATTTAGATTCAATGAACAGCAGTGTTGCCGGGTGCATGAAGTAAAAGTTTTATCACAATAATTTCAAAGTTTGTTTTTCATTGTTTTCAGAAATTGCATAATGTAGACAGATCCTTAACACACATTTTGATGCACTGAATCATCAGCACTGTTGCCAATTCAGAGTGTTACTTTATGAAAACCACGTTTTCCCTAGTAATCCCTTACAGAGGCCACATCCGATTAGTTATCGGTGGAAATGAAAAATTCTTTTTTCCATTCCATAGTTTAATGGCTATTCCAACTATACAAATTGAAAATTAACGAGACAGAACTCTATACATATGAGTTATGAGTCAATTTACGTGTCTTGTAAAAAATATTGATTTACATCTTTGGTTACATCTGGCAACACTGTGTGGTTCCTATTTGTACTTCAATCGTTGCTTCCTAATTTAAAAATATATGCATGAACAAGGTTTCATTTTGCTATAACCATTATTTGTGTACCGCTTCCGGTTCAGAAGTTCTACTATCCCAAACTCCAGATTGCATTGTATATTGGACGCCCTGTAGTTTCATTTCTGCCTTTATTCCAATATTGAAACCCAAAGTAGTTTATCTATCTTTTCCGGTTCCAATACTGGATTCATATAGTTTTATAGTCTAACATAGTTTCACAGTTTGAAACAGAAGTCGCTTTTTATCTTTTCTTCTATCCTTAACGTCTCCCTTTACATTTCAGGTCACTAGTTATAATTCCTACATACCAAAAACTAATAGTGAACTATTTTTTTCACTTCCCTTCTAACTTCTGTGCCAATGCGTACAGATCACGTACTGGGATGAGGAAGCTTTTTTTAAAAAATGAATGAACAGGCCACACAGATGGCCATTTTGCATTCAGCTTCCACTCGGGCTCAGTTCTCCTAATGCGGCTCGCAATTGCTCGGGCTCACCTCTTAATTTCGCTCGCGCTCATTTATTTCAATGGGACTCGGACTCATGAACAATTATCAAGTCTGAATCTGTCAAAGCACAAGTCTAGGGTTAGGCATTTTACCGGACAATTTGGTTTTTGACCTCCTTGTCCAGTGTCCAGTAAGACCTCAAAAGCGGATGTTACATGTTCGGTAACTTTTTCCTCCTACTAGCCCTATTCTCTCTTCTATTCAGATTACTTTGGAATGACGAAAAGAATCGTTTGTCGATGAACATGGTGAAAGCAGAGCTTATAATTCGTTTTGATATCGACCTGTCGTGCGCGGAATTTGCTGAAGAGTTGAAGGTGGGAAAATGTACTGAACTCATCAAAACTGCTAAAGGTCAACCGAAAGTACATTTTCAAGAGCGCAGCTAACACTGGTTCATCCTCAGCTACATCTTCCAATTAAACAATGCATGCAGATTCAGTTAAAGTATATAGGCACTATGAGACATTACCAGCCCCAGCGAAAAGCTGGTAAGATTTACTTTTCAAGTATATTTTGTGCATGTCATAGTTATATTGCCAATTACATTTGCCTTTCTGTTTTAAATACGATGAACTATTGGATCAAAAGATTCAATATATTTCAATCAAAACATTTCTTGTATTGTATGCTTTATGTCTGGAGAACTACATACATATAGTGTAACCAAACCCAAACTATCACTTAACTCAGTTTCCGTAGAAAATACGAAAACTCGATTTATGGGCTGTTCAAAAAAGTTGTGGCCCCTGGTCCAAAAACTAATTTTTGACCAAGATCGCAAACTTTTGAACCATTTTTTTTTTTATCATTTCTAAAATTCTTGTTGATGGTGCCGACTCAATCAAAACTGGAATAAATAAGTTTAATAAACGCTTCAAAAGTAACTAAAGTTATTTAAATTCCAACTTTGAATCGCTCAATTTCATATGAAGTAACCACCTTCAGATTGTTTACATTTTTGAGGAGCGATGATGTCACAATCTTAAGAAGATACGTACTTCAGAAAGGTGTCCAGTATTTCAATTTTCAAAACTTGGCAACCCTACGCAAGTCCCGACTCACGCGAGTTTGGACCTCTCTGGCAACAATTGGTATAATGGATGACAGAATAATATCACTTCGTTGCCTAACATACATTTCGGAAAATCAACTACAAAGAAGTGAGAAAGGGGAACATTTCACTAATTATAATACACTTCTTTTGACCAGTTGGGCCTACGTAAAGGCAGGAAATTTTGTATATAAAGGTATTGCTTCAGAAAATACAAACATGTTCAGTTTTACGAATTCAATATAGCTAACTTGGGGCCGCGGTGGCTCAGTGGCAGATTGTTCGGGTCTGGTGCATGGGATTCCTGGTTCGATCCCAACTCGCGCCAAGTGAACTTTGTGGCGGACAAACAACGTGTGCATGGGTTTCCTCGGGGTTCTCCCGTTTCCTCCCACTTTCTTTATTCCACCATTTCATTCATTTCTCATCATCACCGTCTCCTTTAGCCTGGCCGGGATAAGCGTGGGACATAACTCAAAGATTTAATTTCTTTTTTCAATATGCTAACTCATACGTACGATATGCTAACTCATACGTGAGACGAAAGAAAAATACTGATAACTACGGCCACAGAGAGGAAAGCAGGTGAATTGCTAACCTTATATATAAAACTGAATGTTTGTTTGTTTGTCTTCTACACAAATTCAAACCACTGAAGTGTTGGAAGTGATTTTTGGAACATAGTACCTACCTCGAACTGGAGTGTATGAGATTTACATTTTTTAAACGTGTATCTTAAGAGAAAGGAAAGAGGTTCAAACATGCTTTTCAAATATTTCCAAAAACATTATACTTCCCGTGTGGAAACTGACATTCTGTTAAATCATTTATGGAAAAGCGACCGAACCGTTTGAATTCAATGTTTTATCATAGTACCTACCTCGAGCTGATTTTTATCACGTCATTTTAGTTAAAATGAGAGGAGAGTTTTCTAAAGAGGGGAGGGTGTTCAAAATTTACGCGATAAACAGATTGTCTCATAAGCCTCTCAATTTAGACAGATGAAACTCGGTATATAAACTCGTCATTAAACACAATGGAACGTGTGTTCCAATATTTACGAAAACTTCGCCTCTAAGGACGATTGGCACATCTACAGTACATCGCCAAATCTGTCCTATAATTATAAGAAAACATTTAAACCGTTTGAAATGCATTTTTGATCATACTTACTATATACTTCTGCGTTTCTACAATGTCACTTCGATCAAAGTGTGTTTTTCAAGAAGGAAGGGGGAAAGATTCAAAATTTATGCTAAAAATTGAGTGAAGTTTTGTGTGGAAAACCTCTCACTTCTTATATTTTACCTAATGTTACCCACGAGACAAGATCAGAAATTTCTCGATTCTCGTGGTCAACATTAATTTGGCACTAATTTATCAAGTTTGAGATCTCAAAAACTATTTAAGTGTTACTTGATTCATAATATGAAAACTATAAATTGACAATGTGATTGTACAATCACAATGAAGAGAATCTATCACCGTTTAAAGATATGTAAATCATTACACAATACACTCCAATAATAAATATGGTTTGAATGTTATTATATCACACCTTTCATGGACCTCTTATGATGCACAAAGATTCTAATGACATACATTGGGGAAAGCGGAAAGCACGCTCAAAGCTTTCCGATAATCGAGATGGGACGAAAAAAATCTTTGAGAATCGAGATGAAAGTTTTACTATTTTTTTCGAGACGAGAAAACCTTAATTCTAGTCTCTTCTACAACACTGATATTTACCCGAGCAACGCCAAGTACTTCATCAGTTAGTTTAGTTACAAAATAATTTTATCATCTTTAAGTATCACTGCAGTAACTTGTGAAAAGAGAAACGTAAGAAACCATGAAAGAACGTACCTTTACATTCTTCGCGGTTACTTTTATAACATTATATAACTCTAATTGAAAAAAAGAAATAATAAAGTTTAGAGCGGCCATCTTCTTTTGAAAACTAAAACCATTGTTTTCCTAAAATAGAAAAGAGGACACAAAAGTATTTAAGTGTTTCTATCACTCAGGATAGGAAGTTTCTTCCAATCGATCCGTTTTTAAAGGAAGTTATCGTGTCTAGCAACAAAAGCACTGCACGAACCTTCCTTCTCCAGCTTCAATCAACTGAAATAAAAGTATTCATTGCCTTGGTAAAGAGGCAAAGAGAGAAAGACACTTTCTGCTCTTACCATCAACACTGAAACAGTATTCTAAGGGAACATCAAAACCAATAAAAGTCAACCAACCAATATAAAAAGTAAGTATCGCATTTAAAGATCGCAAAATGGAACTAAGTGGTTTCACTGCACACATTAAACTTTATGTAAACCCTAATCATCATTTTCATCATTATTATATAAGTGTTATTAGTAATGTAAATATTAGTGTTGTGGAAGAGACGAGAATTAAGATATTATCGTCTCTTATAAGTATTCTGTCATAATTGAGCAGGCACTTATCACAAATCGAGAGGTTTCCATGTATTTCGATCTTGATTTGTGTTCATTTTTTTCATGATAAGTCATCGTTTTAAGGCTCTTCGCTAAGTTCATATTTACTTTTTTGAATTTTAGTGAATAACTTAGACAGTAAAGAAATAAAAAAAAAAACGTAGAAAGTACACCATAGTAGCTATAAGATGCTTTTAAGGCTGTGAACATCATCTGAGACGCGATAGAACTTCCGTAGATAATAACATGGCATATTTTCCTCGAAAGTATCACGAAAAGTTTTACTTTATATGTTCCGAAATTCGTCCAGATGTTTATTATTAATAATACTGTATGTTCACTTTCTTTTTCTTCATGGAGTAACATTCAAAAATTTTTTTGGTCAATGTTCGAGACGAGCCCGAGGCTGGGCTTTGTTTTTGTACCATCCCACGTCATAATTTTTACGCACCAAAATTCATGCACTATATTGAAGGTTTTAAAAATATGATATTTCATGTAATAGCATTTTCCAGATATGGTTTATTTTCTACTTATTTGATGTTCTTAATTTTCTTTAAGTTAATCAATCAAATTTAAAAATATATTTCTCTACTGAAGACCTAAACTAGGAAAACATAGTGTGGTAATTTCCCGTTATCCACAATGAAAAGTTGCAATCAGTAAAGTCATTTAGACCATATCCTTACAATTGATAGAATTTTACTGCGCACACTATCCTCAACGATACTCTTCCTCACTAACTATATTAAGCTCAGGTATGATACCCACAACGAGACTCGCGCTCATTAACCTCGTTATTCTCAATGGGGCTTGGACTCGAGCTCGCTTCATATTTATAGTACTAACCCTCATATCGACTCATGAATTTGGACATCTCTGCAAGTTCACTAAACCAATTTGGCATAGGTAACCCTACTAGTAGTAATACATCATCAACATACTTAAAACTTCAGGCTGCTCTTACCATAATAAAAATAATTACGTAACGTAAAGTAGGTATGTATCGGGGAGGTAGAATCCTGAAGTCTCATTTTCATCAGTGTTCTGTCATTTTTGGCAATTCATTTACTACACCTTCTCTGCACCACAATTTGCACATAACCCTCCATGTTGACAGTAGAAATGTCCACGTGTCGGTATTGTGGTCTTCTGTCCTCGTTCTGTTTCCTATCACTCTTTTGTCATTAGTGTTGCACACGAAACGGTTCCATAGTGGTTAAAGATTTTCTTGTCTCTTGTAAATGTCTGTACGTCGTTTTGTATTTATATACAAAATTGAAGCATTTTTTCTTAATTTCATTTAGAAGTTATCGATGTTCTTTGGTGGCATGAGAAGTTCACAAAGGGTGTGATATAACAAATTTAAATCATATTTATTATTGGAGTATGTTGTGTAATGACTAGCGTACATTTAAACGCTGACAAATGCTCTTCATCCTGATTGCATAATAACTTTATCAATTTATAGTTTTTATACTATAAATTAGGTAATACTGAAACAGTGTTCGAGATCTAAGACTCGGATAAATTACCAGTGTTTTTAATGAGACTCATCAAATGCCTCGTCTCGGAAAAAGAGACGAGAATGATCATATTTCTTGTCAAGTCTCGTTTCAAGATGAGGCAAGAAATTTCGCAACACTAGATGCAATGGGTCATCAATCATGAATTGAATGGTGTTAGACTCGTGATCCACAAGTCCTGAGACAACTAAACATAATAATACATAAGTGTGACTCCCTCCTCTCTATGTTTTTCCATTTAATCTATCATCTTGTTTATGTTTTCTTGTGCGTGTGTGTCAAAGCACCATATTGAAAGATGATTGGGAAGTCTATGAAACTGTAAGAGCGTAAGAATCACAGAAAAGAAAATCTACAGGTTTTCTCTTGAGAGTGCCTGTAAAACTTGTAAGATGCCGCTGAGCTTAACTTATTTTATCATAAATTTTCTTGTATAAACAGTGTTTAAAACCATCGTATTGCTTATTTCTCAGTATAGTAATATGAATAAATGTGAAATTGTACGTGAAATATTCGTATATTACTTATTTTTCAGCACGGTAATACGAATAAACATTATAAATTATATGTGAAATATTCATGTATTACTTATTTCTCAGTATGGTAGTATGAATATACAAAATAATGAAAGACTCTACTTCAGCAAAAGAAAAGAAAGCCCCAAAATCAGATGGCTGGACGGAGTAGAAAGTGACATGGAAAAATTGAAGGTTCGAGGATGAAAAGAAAAATGCAGATATCGGGAAGAGTGGAGGCAAATAGTGGAAGAGGCTACAGCCCACCCAAGGCTGTAGCAACAAGTGGTAAGATAAGGAAAGGTAAGGTATGGTAGTGTGAATAAACATTAAATTGTATGTGAAATATTCAAGAACCTGCAGTAAGAGATGTCACATAGGGAGTTGAACACATTAATACTTGAGTTCGAGTAGTGGACATCATTAATCTATCATGAACTTATGCAGTAATCATCCTGTCAAGCTGATACATTGGCTACATCCGGGTCACTGGTCACCATTCCTACACCCGTAAGATTCGGACAAAAGTCATGCCCGTAATGAACCGGGCAAGCCGCGCCATCACTGCTCTTGGAGATACCAACAGAAGCCATTCTAACTCTGATTTTTAAAGAGTTTGATTTACCAATCAAAATACTTTTATACTTACCCTATCTGCCCGTGTGTCTTTATTTTCGGGGGTCAATAAGTCCCAAGAACTACTTAAGTCTCTTCATCCCGGCGAAATTAAAATACCGCTAATTTTACAGTAATTATGTGACATCTTCAAATAGATAAAAGATAATCGAAATGTGGAACAAGAGCGCCCTAGACAATATTATTTTACATGAGAAACCGTTATCATCACGACTCACTTATCTGCTTTCGATTTCGAGCCATTTTGAAAATCGGCATTTATTTTCGCGTTTCTAAACAGCTGAAAACGGAAAGCCACTAGGTGACTTGTGATAACGGTACCTCACGCAAAATAATATTGTCTAGGGTGCTCTTGTTCCATATTTCAATTATCTTTTATGTATTTGAAGATATCACATAATTACTGTAAAATCAGCGGTATTTTAATTTCGCCGAGATGAAGACTCTTAATGGATGACGATCACAAAGAATTCTGGCCAGGATATAGAGAGTCAAAAGTTAGGAGTCGAATTGTTTCAACCTGGGGGAATAAAAGGGCTGGAGCCTGCTGTTGACTACATTCTCCATATATATATATATATATATATATATATATATATATATATATATATATATATATATATATATATATATATATATATATATATATATATATATATATATATATATATATATATATATATATATATATATATATCAGATGTTCTTTAAAAAAACGCCCAGGAACAACAGAACGCTATTCTTCAGGTCAAAATAAAGTGAAAATTCTATATAATGGCATGCCTTTCAGGGCCTCCTTCAGCCACTATAAAGAATCAAAATTTCACTTTGTGCCAGTCAGAGGCGGACTTCTGGGGGGGGGGGGGTTGTAGTACTGCTACTTAGAGCTACTTTTAACAGCTCCAAACTCTGGGATGGGTTTTATTTATATATAAAATAAGAAAAATTCCTCTTCTGCGGAGGTCGATCGCCCCCCCTGGATCCGCCCTGATGCCAGCGTCGCACAACCATTAACATTGCTCTACGAAATTATCTAGCAGTTACATCGATTGTTATGCTAATAAGTGGTGCTAGTATCAATGTATATCGACTTTAACTTCCATTTGGGAAGAATCGCTGTATCTGTTTGATAAATTGGTGGATTTTCTTTGTTGTTCTTTATCTGCGACGTTGCCACATAGTGCAATTCGCGTCTCCAGACGAGGACCCGAAATGTATATAATTGTTTATATTTTTCACTTTGTTTCGACTTGTAGAATTGTGCTCATCCGTAGTCCGTGGGCGCTATATTTAGAACACCCTATATAGTCCTTGGGCGTTCATAGCCTGATCTAACAGTGGACTTTACTTTACACGATGATATTCAACTGGCAGCTTCCAATACAAATCATGCCCTCTGCAAACGCTTGGATTAAATACTCTCAAGCTTTTCTTTTCCTTTCTTTCTTTTTTTTTATTTTTTAAGTATATAAGGCTGGAAGGTGAACTCAGCTTTAGGTCAGGTGAGCTTATGCACTAAAAAAAGTGTGTATGGGTCTTCGGAAGACGGAAAAGGTAGTCCTATTTTTAGCTAAGTTAAAAAGATCATGAATCAGTTCAAAATTAAAAGAAATCTTTGAGTTTAACGTTCCACGATTATGCCTGTTAGGCTAAGGGAGACGATGATTAACGCAAGTGATTGATGATGCAAGGATTAATGGAATGAGAAAGGGGAACGAAATAGAGCACTCTGAGAAACCCACAAGCACGATGTTGTCCAATACAAACTTTCTTGTCCAGGGATCGAACCAGGGACCTCATGCAGTGCGCTCTACCACTGAGCCACCGTTTCCCCCTTCATCGGTTTAAAATTTGCGTCGTTTAACATATTTTTGGAGTTGAGTTGAGTTGATTTTGAGTTTAACGTCCCGATCAGCAGCGAGGCTATATGAGACGTGGACCTACTGATTAACGTGAAATCCGAACCATATGAGCTCCCGCCCCGGGAATCGAACCCAGGCCTCCCGCGCCAAAGGGGCTCCGCGCTTAGCCACGGAGGAGCTCAACATATTTTTGGATGATGCCAAAGCATTAGCGGAAGTATTTTTTCTCATTGTTTCTGCGCACGCCTATGGTATCCACATCATAAATCCTTGAAACAAATTACGGTCATAGACAAGCTTCTTCAGACTTTTCTACGTTTCCTACAAATTTAGAAAACGAGTACTGGATAGTGTTTTGGAAATTAGGTAAGATTTCGGAAAAATGAAATAAAGTATGTAGTTTTACATCCCAAGATTACTCCTACATGCTAAAGGGGATGGATAATTTATGAAAATTGATGATTTAAAAAGAATTGGTGGAATGAGAAAATGGGGAAAAACCATAGAAAACTCATGGGTACGGTGTTGTTCACCAGAAACCAACACGACCTGGGATCAAAACCACACTCCTTCTACAACTGAGCCATAGTGTCCTCCTCTTCTTGACTCCGGGATTTCGAGAATTCGAATAATGCCATCTCGCAGATATACAGAAAGTTCAAACAAATCCATTAATATTACTTAAACAACTAACAAAGTACGTGTTTGAATACATACCAAAGAAAAGTGAAACCGCCTGGGTCTGTGTTATGATCTGAAAGCTTCACAGAGGCTACAAGTTGGTACGTACATTTGTCACTGCAATGCTGCGACCTGTCTCCACGCTGTCTATCCATTTGAAAACGACTTGGAATTCAGCCAAAACCGAGATGAAAGCGGATATAACAGTATTTGAAACTTTACAGAAGATAGACTTCTTCAAAATATGCTGAAACAATGTCCCTAGTTTGTAGGTCTACGTTCCACAATTTACCGGCTGCTTACTGAAACAGATCTGAAGCGAAATTATTAAGATTATTTAAAAATATCCAAAAGCCAGATGTGCATTTAGATTTTTTAAAATTTTTTTTTGAGTGTTCAATAATACAAGAGACCCCGTCTATGTAACATTCAACTAGTGTTATTCTGCACTCGAAAAGACTATAAGCAATTGCTAAGTACTGTCACTTATACTCTTAGAAATATTATAATAGTGAATCTCGAAGTTTGCGGGGAAGGTCTGGACGAATGGACTCCCGCGTGGGTGCGCCACTGCTAAGAGCTAAAATGTCCCTAGCAAACCAGTGATATGACGTTTGATTCGTAACGTGTGATGGTTGGAATTTTAACTATTCTGAAAACTCTACTTCTTGTTCCGAGTAACATTCGAAATATCCCAGTTTTTCGACATTTTATGAACCAAAAAGCGACATCTGTCACTGTTAATTGCCACTTCTTGTTCAATTTTTTTTTTTTTTTTTAAAAAGAACATCTGAATTTGGATACTTCTTTATCCACTTTCTATTCTGCATAAAGGAAGTTTTCTCTTTAGCCTCAAAATGAAATTTAAAAAGCGAAATATTTCAATTTTACGTCCTACGCTTATGCCTTGTAAGTTAAATGACATAAATATGGATGGCTAAGAAAGTGAATTTTTATGAAATAATTGATGCATGCACCACAAACTTACATGATCTGGCATTGAAGAAGGGACCCTTTACTCCACAGGTGAACGCTGTAACAGTGAACCACTGTGTTTTTTTTTTCTCTTCGATGTCAAGATAATCCTAAACATACACTGGCAGCGGTGAGAACCCTCAGACCCTTCAGTACGAAAGGATTCGAGCAAATATAGAAACTCCATAAAAATGTTCCCTACACTGTGTAAACGAACTAGCGCCATTTTCTTCAATGAAGAAGTATTCTGTCTGTCAGAGAGGCCTGGAGTTTCTATTTCTGCTACTGTATGAGTAGTAGGCCCCGGCGCGAATGACTCATCCTCACTCTCTTTTATGACCGGGGTCAAAGGTCAATGACCTGGCCCGGGGTCAATGACCTAGGGGTACTTAGGACCACCCCGTCTAAATTTTGGCAGGGGTACCATGGCCCACCCCCTAAATTTTGGCAGGGGTACATAGGACCACCCCCTTAAATTTTGGAAATTGCCAAATTTGAAAATTTGGTATGGTAGCCTAGGACCATAGTATGTACCTCTATCAGTATTGGGTGTCTATGTCGTTCCCTTTCATGGGTAAAAAAATTGCCAAAATTTGAAATTTCGGGGGTTTTGACCTAATTTGTCCCCTTTGATAAGGTGTTATTACCCTATATGGTTATATGGACGTATACAGGGGTCATTACCTTTCATAAGACATGGATATATTAATGCACCCCTTGAAAAATTTGGGAGGGGTACCTTGGCCCACCCCTTAAATTTTGGAAATTGTCCAATTTAAACATTTGGTATTATAGTATAGGACCCCAATATGTATTATGATAAATTTGGATGGTCCACCTCGTTCCCTTTTAGGGGTAACAAATTGCCAAAATATAAACGTAAGCAATACGTAGTACCACGTGTTTGGTTTTGACCTAAGTTATCCCCTTGGATGAGGTCCTATTACCTTATATGTTTATATGAGCGTATACAGGAGTTTATTATCTTTCATAAGACATGGGTATATTGGTACACCCCTTTAAAAATTTGGGAGGGGTACCTTGGCCCACCCCTTCATTTTTAGAAATTGCCCAATTTAAACATTTGGTATAATAGTACAGAACCCTAGTATGTATCACTATAAATTTGGGTGGTCCACCTCGTTCCCTTGCATGCGTATAAAATTACCAAATTTTAGTACAACCACGTGTTTGGTCTTTTGACCTAATTTATCGCCTTTGATGAGGTGTTATTATCCTATATGGTTATATGGGCGTATACAGGGGTTCATTACCTTTCATAAAACACGGGTATATTAATGCACCCCGGGGAGGGGTACCTTGGCCTACCCCTTAAATTTTGGAAATTGCCCAATTTAAACATTTGGTATAATAGTATAGGACCCTAATATACATTACTATAAACTCATTCCCTTTTAGGGGTACAAAATTGCCAAAATATAAACGTAAGCAATACGTTGTACCACGTGTTTCGTTTTTTACCTAATTTATTCCATTGGATGAGGTCCTATTACCTTATATCGTTATATGGTCACGTATGGGGATTCATTTCCTATCATAAGACATAGGTACATTTGTGCACCCGGGAGGAGTACTTTGGCCCATCCCTTTAATTTTGGAAATTGCCCCTTTTACATGTTTGGTATTATAGTATAGGACCCTAATATAGATTAGTATAAATTTGGGTGATTCATCTCGTTTCCTTTCATGGGTACGAAATTGCCAAATTTTAGTACAACCACGTGTTTGGTTTTGGCTCAATTTATCCCCTTGGATGAGGTCCTATTACCTTATATGGTTATATGGTCATGTATATATTGGTCCATTTCCTATTATAAGACATGGGTACATTGATGCACCCCGGGAGGGGATTCGGTATCATAGTACATGCCTCAATATGTATCATGATAAATTTGGGTGGTCCACCTTGTTCCCTTTCATGGGTAAAAATTGCTAAAATATAAACATAAGCAATATGTTGTACCATGTGTTTGGTTTTTGGCCCAATTTCTCCCCTTTGATGATGTTCTATTACCTTATATGGTTATATGGTCATGTACATGGGTTCATTTCCTATCATAAGACATGGGTACATTGACGCATACTTTAAAAATTTGGGAGGGGTATCTTGGCTCATCCACTCGGTTTTAGAAATTGTTTAATATAAGCATTTGGTATCATAGTACAGGACCTCAATATGTACCACTATAAATTTGGATGGTCCACATCGTTCCCTTTCATGGGTAAAGAACTACCAAAAATCAAATTTTGGAGGTTATTGACCCCGTCTGATAAGGATTTAACACGTTATATGGTTTATTACCTTCATATGTTTATGTTCCCTTTTAAATTTGGGAATTATCAAATAACAAAATTCAGTAAACGTTTTCTAGGACCCGGTGTTCCTCTTATGTAGATGTTGATGTTCCTCTTATGGCCAAATATTCAAAATTTAAAGGTTATTGACCTATTTTTTGATACGGCTTTATTATTGAATAAGTACAGGATTTATTACTTTTTTCATAAGACACAGGTGTATTTGTGTACCAATCTTAAATTTTGGGAGGGGGTACATTTCTTATTGTCATATCAATAATTGGTAATTGTTCTTAAAATTGGATAGTATCTCATTCATTGGGTAAATCATTTTCAAATGAAATTACGTCATTGGTTTTGATTATTCCCGCCAAATATAAACGTAAGCAAGACGTTGTACCACGTGATTGTCCTTGATGAGGTAGTGTACAGGGATTCATTTCCTTTGTTGTGTAACTTCTTAAGTTAGAGTACACACTTCTAGAAAACAGTTGGTTCTACTCAGGTAAACAATTGACGGACATTATTGACCTTATTGAACATATAATGATATGATTAACTCTAAGACTTAGGTATATCAAGAGAAGTATTCTTTAAATTTGGGAATGGTGATAAACAGAATTTAACATAAGGCGCGAAATTTGAAACAATACATTGAACTTTAGTCACAGCTCATAGTCTAAGATCATTGGTGGTGATTGATTTGACCTTGAGCTTTAGAAATCTGATAGCTAACCTTATTGAATCTTATGACTCATAGACGAAAGACAATACATACTACAACAGTTTGAAATTGAATCATAAGGTGATGTAATCTGACACTAGCAAAGTTATTGTTAATGCAATTTGATTGGCTGATCACTATCTTTCCTGCAATCTGATTGGTTGATGATTTTCAAATCTTTGCTGCATTCAGTTTTAAGTTTTGTTTAACATTTAAAAATCTTGGCTTCGTTCAACATTTTGCACTCACTGATAAATATGATCAAAACCGTTTATTTGTTAATCGAATAGTTAAAAAACCGGATAAAGTTTGACGGTTAACCGTGAAACGTAAAATTTTTAGTTTGAAATTTTTTTGTTTGAAACTGATAATTCTTGCTTTCAAATTTTTGCTTGAATTTTTTGTTTCAGAATTTTGTTTGAAATTTCTTTGACAACTTTTGTTTCAAAATTTTTTGTTTAAAAATTTTTCGTTTGAAATTTAAAAAAAATTGTATCAAAATTTTGTTGAAATTTTTTTGAAATTTTTTGTTTCCAAATTTTTTTTGAAATTTTTTTTCAAAATTTTGTTTGAATTTTTTTCGTTTGAAATTTTTTGTTTGAATTTTTTTCGTTTCCAAGTTTTTTCGTTTCAAAAATTTTTTTCAAAATTTTGTTTCAAAGATTTTTGTTCGAAATATTTGTTTGTAAACTTTTTTGTTTGAAATTATTGTTTGGAAAATTTTGGTTTGACATCTTTTAAGTTGTGCACTCATTAGTAAAGAACCGGAACTGTTTAGAACAAAAACCTTTGACAACATTGTTTTTTCATGATGCAATAGTACACGTCAGAACATGATAATGCAACGTCATCAGTTTTGTATCATATATAAGTATCGTTCGAGTTAGTATTCATGATAACGTCATCATGGCTACTTGTCTGCAGTTTCTAAACATACGTGATGTGATGAAATCATTTACCAAGATTACTGATTTACAACAGAATGTATCTTATAGAATCTTAGCTAGCCAAAAAATCCCTACAAAGTTTGGATTAAGAATCGTAGTGAAGGTTGAAAATGATAAGAATATAATCTTACCAGCAAGATATTTACCCATGGAAGCATCAAAACAAGAACTGCTGCGTTTCTTAAATACTGGATCTGTATCTTTATGTTACAAAGGATTCTTGGGTCGAAGTCATCAATTTGAACTTAGTACACAGCCGGTTTCGTCAGCAATTGTGATGAAATCATGAATTCAAACGTCAGCACATTCCTTTGACGTCAGACGTAGCTGTATGCAGAATGCGATCTATGAATTTGGTTTGTCAGCATGACGTCAGCAACTGTGATGAAATCATGAATTCAAACGTCAGCACATTCCTTTCCAATGACGTCAGCCGTAGTTCTATAAATCAACCAATACAGTGTCATCCCACGAAATCATTTGAGCAAGTGCGTTCAAGGAGGAAAGAATAAAGATAAAAAGTTCATCTTCGCAAGCTATTATCCAATAAATATATTTCAAACAAAACATGTGATGATTGGTATCAGTGCTAGAACATTTGAACCAGTGATTCGATTGGGCAAAGCAGAACAATTTGGTGTACAACTGACCTGTGAAGAATGACAAATATTATGTTCACGAATCGACCAAATGAACGATTATTTTCATGATGAGCTAAATGTGACCATAGTAAAATCATTAGGCTCAAATCATGAATTGGTGTTGCTTACAGTTCTTGAAGAGAAGATGGTGCTGTTACGTAAAAAGAGTACATTGCATGTCCCTCGCAACATGGTGTATCTAACGCAAACGGAATGGAACAAATTCATCAGCGTATTTCAGTGTGTTAAACATGCAGTGGAAGTCTGCATCAAAACTAGCATATTCCTGAAAAAGTACTATTTTGAAAAATGTGTCATGCATATTGTACATGTATCTAGATGTTGTGATGGTTGTCAACATCGTTCGTGGGTGCATACCTGTATTGATAAACAGTTTATTTGTGATCAAATGGACATTGAGTTTCCACCAATTGATATTGCAATAGACCTTAAAAGACTTCAACTGGAATTAAAATTATACGCTCAAGACAAACTGGTGCAAGAAGTTCAAAATACATTGTATCGACAATATCCAGATCCACTATCTGGTATGGATGTATGTGGAGTGTAATAAAATGATCCATTTCAATGATTTGTGTCTTTTCATTTCAAGTACAGTCGCATGTTCTGACGTGTACTATTGCATCATGAAAAAACAATGTTGTCAAAGGTTTTTGTTCTAAACAGTTCCGGTTCTTTACTAATGAGTGCACAACTTAAAAGATGTCAAACCAAAATTTTCCAAACAATAATTTCAAACAAAAAAGTTTACAAACAAATATTTCGAACAAAAATCTTTGAAACAAAATTTTGAAAAAAATTTGAAACGAAAAAACTTGGAAACAAAAAAAATTCAAACAAAAAATTTCAAACGAAAAAAATTCAAACAAAATTTTGAAACGAAAAATTTCAAACAAAAAAATTTGGAAACGAAAAATTTCAAACAAAAATTTCTAACAAAAAATTTTAAACAAAATTTTGATACAAAAAATTTTTTAAAATTTCAAACGAAAAATTTTTAAACAAAAAATTTTGAAACAAAAGTTGTCAAAGAGATTTCAAACAAAATTCTGAAACAAAAAATTCAAGCAAAAATTTGAAAGCAAGAATTATCAGTTTCAAACAAAAAATTTTCAAACTAAAAATTTTACGTTTCACGGTTAACCGTCAAACTTTATCCGGTTTTTTAACTATTCGATTAACAAATAAACGGTTTTGATCATATTTATCAGTGAGTGCAAAATGTTGAACGAAGCCAAGATTTTTAAATGTTAAACAAAACTTAAAACTGAATGCAGCAAAGATTTGAAAATCATCAACCAATCAGATTGCAGGAAAGATAGTGATCAGCCAATCAAATTGCATTAACAATAACTTTGCTAGTGTCAGATTACATCACCTTATGATTCAATTTCAAACTGTTGTAGTATGTATTGCCTTTCGTCTGAGTCATAAGATTCAATAAGGTTAGCTATCAGATTTCTAAAGCTCAAGGTCAAATCAATCACCACCAATGATCTTAGACTATGAGCTGTGACTAAAGTTCAATGTATTGTTTCAAATTTCGCGCCTTATGTTAAATTCTGTTTATCACCATTCCCAAATTTAAAGAATACTTCTCTTGATATACCTAAGTCTTAGAGTTAATCATATCATTATATGTTCAATAAGGTCAATAATGTCCGTCAATTGTTTACCTGAGTAGAACCAACTGTTTTCTAGAAGTGTGTACTCTAACTTAAGAAGTTACACAACAAAGGAAATGAATCCCTGTACACTACCTCATCAAGGACAATCACGTGGTACAACGTCTTGCTTACGTTTACATTTGGCGGGAATAATCAAAACCAATGACATAATTTCATTTGACAATTCTCAAATTATCCTACAAAGTTTCAATGTACCAATGTCCTGGACTCCTAATCCAATCATAAGTCAATAACTGATCACGTGACCATATACCTAAGTCTTAGAGTTAATCATATCATTATATGTTCAGTAAGGTCAATAATGTCCGTCAATTGTTTACCTGAGTAAAACCAACTGTTTTCTAGAAGTGTGTACTCTAACTTAAGAAGTACCACAACAAAGGAAATGAATCCCTGTACACTACCTCATCAAGGAAAATCACGTGGTACAACGTCTTGCTTACGTTTATATTTGGCGGGAGTAATTAAAACCAATGACGTAATTTCATTTGACAATTCTCAAATTATCCTACAAAGTTTCAATGTACCAATGTCCTGGACTCCTAATCCCATCATAAGTCAATAACTGATCACGTGACCATACTCATATTTGACAATGATTTACCCAATGAATGAGATACTATCCAATTTTAAGAACAATTACCAATTATTGATATGACAATAAGAAATGTACCCCCTCCCAAAATTTAAGATTGGTACACAAATACACCTGTGTCTTATGAAAAAGTAATAAATCCTGTACTTATTCAATAATAAAGCCGTATCAAAAAATAGGTCAATAACCTTTAAATTTTGAATATTTGGCCATAAGAGGAACACCAACATCTACATCAACATCTACATAAGAGGAACACCGGGTCCTAGAAAACGTTTACCGAATTTTGTTATTTGATAATTCCCAAATTTAAAAGGGAACATAAACATATGAAGGTAATAAACCATATAACGTGTTAAATCCTTATTAATACGTCCTCTGGTTTTCATGCGACGATATATAAGTAATCATTTCTGGGAGATATTTATTTGAATACAAGTAGTGGAGGTGGTAACACGAAAATGGAGAAAGACGAAGTGAGAGCTATCATCAAGTATCACTCAAGAAGAGATTTCGAACTGTCCGAACACCCGCCCTGTTCTCCAGACCTAACCCCCAGTGATTTTTACCTCTTTCCCCGGCTCGAGGAAAAACTCAGACACAAGAAATTTTAAGATGATAGCGAGGGCATCTCTGTGGAAATATTTTGAGAGGGTTAAGATAAAGATTTTTCCTCTATATATAGTGTTTAGAAAAAGGACAGACTAAATGTATCGACTTGTTAAGACACTATGTAGAAAAATAAATGTAACTTTAAACCATAACTGTTGCACTACATACTCTTTAACTAGCTATCATTATTTTTGGATCACTCCTCGAACAATTAATCGCGAGATCCGAATCGCGTGGTAAGAGCCCACCGGGAATCAAACCCGAGTTTCCCCCTCACCAAAGACACGTATACTGCACATCATAAGCTAAAGAAGTCGTATCGGGGCTCTCTCAACCTAAAATGGGCACTTTACCTGTAAATGCTCAAATACATAGAGAAAGTTTACTGTCTGTGAAAGATTACAATCAAAAACGTACCGTAACTTGAATTTACAGCGAGTGAAATTCAGTTCGTAACAGCAGGAAATTACTGACAAATACATACCAGAGATTTTAACTCACAATATGCAAACACACTCACAGTAACGATACTTATTCTGCAGTTTCTTTTTTCTAGTAAACCGTTAGACCTAGTACCAGTCCTATTTACAAGGAAGCTTGTTAGTATAGGATCTCGTACAACACATTATTTTTAACCAAATGCTATAGGGTTAAAGAGCGGATACAACGAACTTTTGTTCATGTGTCTTCAGGTTCGAATCTCAATAAAGAATTAAATATTTCGCTAGTACTCTCAGATACCTAATCTTGCAATTGAGAAGACGAAGGAGAGAGAAGCTCGAACATTGTTCTTACAGATTGAAGACAAGTTATTCATCGCATCCGTACTCTAAATATTGAAATGATTGAACGAACAAAAAAAGTCTATTTCCTTTCATTCTTTCGTTTTAAATTATCCTGTGCTTGACCAGGACCGGATCCAGGATTTTCTGAGGGGGGGGGCACCAATAACTATCAGTACATTTGAATCAAATTTAATTTTTTTAAATGCCTTTAGGCATCTGTGATGTGTATGACGAACTGACTTAAACTATTGTTTAGCAAAACCGCTTTCTTTTAAGCTTGAAACGGAAAGATGACATGAAATTTTAGGAAAATATTGCTATTTCCATTGCCAGTTTCTTACTTTAGATAGTGTATATTCAGAACGGAGGGGGTGGGTGCACGTGCTCCGGCGCATCCCCCCTAAATCCGGCCCTGTGCTTGACAAAACTCTAAATATATTGTAGTCAGAGGCGGATCTAGACGGTAAAAACTGGGAAGGGGGCAGTCAGAACCCCGGCTATAAAATGTAATATCAGGTTTACTATAAACTTTCAAAAATATTTAAATAATAGCTTAAATTCTTTGTATCACTCACAAAACTGGCCACTCTCCCCGGCCTAGATCCGCCACTGATTGTAGTTATTTCCAATTTTAGACCTCATATGTTACACGCAAACTGAAGAAAAACAATCACTTGGCCTTGGGGGGCGAATAGCTATCATCGTTACCTTCTAATTCAATACGAGGAAACTGTTCGTTTTTAAGGTTCACCAGTCAAAACTATTTTATGTATTTACTCTGCCCCCCCCCCCTTCGTCCAGGAGACAAAAAAAAGAAAAAGAAAAAGAAAAGAAAACTACTTGATGGATCACCATCAATCTTGGCCAGGATGCACAGAGTCAATAGGAATCGAATTCGTCAATGGAGTTGATACTCAAAAAATCCTTCGATTTTAACGCTAATTGATATATCGTAAAAACGGTAATAGATAGCGAGGTTTTCTTAAATCAATTAAGCATCTCAAGACCCATAGCAGAACATGCTACGATCTGTGCTGTAATCGCAGATAATTTGCCGCGCCTGTGCAGAAAAATTGCCAAAGGAATATTTATATATATATATATATATATATATATATATATATATATATATATATATATATATATATATATATATAGCCAACAGAAAAGTGTAAAAACAAGCCTGCTATGTGTGGATGTCTTACATTCACGGACAACTCGCATAAATCTAGTTTGAACTTTTTTCAAGTCATGTAAAGCCCACAATTGTTTCTTCTGCAGGAAATTTTTGACTTACAAAAGCTCATCGCAGAAAGACAGTAGCGTAGCCAGGATGTGTGTTTGGGGGGGGGGGGCAAGTGCTGTTATAGGTACATATAGAAAAATTACAAACAAAAAATATATAAACATAAAAATATATAAAAAATTACAAACATCAAAGTACCAAAGTAAATTGCCGGACCTCTTTGGGGGGGGGGGCTCTGCTTCCCCTTCCCTACGCCACTGCAGAAAGATAAAGAAAGGTCTGCCATCGGGGTCTCAAGAATATATTCCATTTCTTCACTAATCTCTCTTCTAAAACAAGAAAAGTGATAAAAATTACTACCATTTCCGGTTTCAGTGCTACTTGAGAAAATATCACGTTTTACAAATCAAACTTCTTTACGTGGTGTACACGTGGCAGTTCAGAAAATGTTGGAAACAAAATATATGCATGAAGATCATAAACACTTTCATTGAAGCGAGTGCTCCCAAAATAAAAATATCCAATTTACCACGTACAGATTAGATCCGTAGCCACGTAATACCTCGGAAAACACATTTCTATTTTTTTTCGGCATTAGTGCTGAATCGCCAGACCAATTTGAAAATCGAAAAAAGTATGAAAATGTACTGCATTCGGTTATATTTGGTTGGATTACATTAAGTTACGTCAGATTACGTTACATTAGGTGTGTAGTATTACTATACGGATGCATAATGTAAGTGGAAGCCCCGCAAGGGTTGGTTGGGTTCTGTTCTCGACATGAAATGGGCAAATTTAAGACTTACCCAAAACGTTTTACAATCTATAAATCCGTATAGTTAAACAAGTGTACCTCTCCGCGAAATAGTGCATCTACCTCCACATACGGTGCCGCGTACATCAAAAACTAACAAATATAACCATTTTCTTAACTTTTACTATTCCCCTTACTCAACTCACTCATTCTTCCTCACAAACTTAAACAGATTCTCCAACTGACCTGGTAAATTTCCTAAAATTGGTCCGGTGATACAGCACTTAACCCCTTTTTTCTTCCTCTATGAATTTCCTCAAATAAAAGAAATATAAAGAAACAAAATAAAATAACCCTACCATTTATTTTTGAAATTAAAAAATGAAATGATAAGAAATCTGTCAGTTTTACGTCCCACAGTTATGCCGGTTAGGCTAAAGGAGACGGTGATGATGAGTGAAATGGTGGAATGAAGAAAGTGGGAGAAAACGGGAGAACCTCGAGAAAACTCACGAGCAAGGTGTTTGTCCACCACAAAGAACACACGGCGCGAGCTGGGATCGAACCAGGGACCCCAGGCACCGGAGGTGAACGCTCTACCACTGAGCCACCGCACCCCCTAGTTTTGAAATTAAATATTTTAATTTAATGTCCTATGGTTATGCTCTTTAGGCTAAGGAAGACGGGTGATTAACGAAGTCAGTGATTGTGAAAATAGGCTCTTGGCAGTGTTTCTTCCAGACATGTTTTTTTTGGGGGCACTACCCTCCCCGAAGCTCCGAGACTGTCTCACCCGGATTAGACCAAAATAATACGTCTATAATATACAGTAATAAACAGAATAGTGCTAGCAGTGGCCCCCTGGAACACTGTTTCTGAACCTTGTTCTTGGTGCTCTCCCACCGGGAATCGAACCCGGGGCTACGTGCACCAAGGGGGCACGTGCTAGGCACTAGACCACAAGAGCCATCATTTATTGTTGGCTTCTGTCGTACCAGATCTTTCCCTAACGAGTATGTTTAAGAAGTTGATACAAGAAATCTCGAGATTGTTCAAATTAATGGCTTAAAAACGTATTACTGAATCTGAAATAAATGAAATGCAATCTATATGTTTATGCACTGTAGGACAAAAGAGATCGGTGAAAATTACTGATTAGAGAGTAAATAGTGGAATGAGAATGTGGAGGAAAAGAGAATCCCAAAAACTTCACTGACACTATGTTGTCCATCACAAACTCATATGGCATGGGATTGAACCAGGGGTTTCTTAAGCTAGAGGTACGCGCTCTACCACTGAGCCACTGATTCCCCCTACAACTTCATTCGCTGCAGCAAGAAATTCTATCAGGATTCGAGTTTCTAACCTTTTAATTACAATGCATTGACCGAAATTGTTCATCCATACGGTGCATTTGTAATTGTAATGATTTCCCTTGTACTCTATATATTCAAAATAATATTGTCTAACTTCACACACTATTGTTAAAAAACGTTTCATTCAAGCATGCATTTTATGAGATATTTATTACAATCATCATTTAACAATTTAATCAGTTAAAATTGCCGCACTTATACTCCACTGCTTCAGCCCGATCAATGCGTCATGGCGGTTAAAGGCCAAAATATATAGCAGACCATCCGCGACGGCGCAGAACGGAACAAAGTTCGCCCGCGTTATACGCGGCGCGGGTAGATGGCGCACTTTTCAGGGCGAGCTTCAGCACCGCCGTCCGCCATGCCAAGTGGTTCAGTGCAAACATCATGATGTGGCACAACGGTCGAACATAGGACCCCATCAAAGCCGCCGGCGGCCGTTCTTCGTGATGTAAAATATACGCGTTGCTTCCTCGATCATCGAAAACTCCGTAAGTTGTGAAAAGCACCGAAACGTGCATCGTCTTTGTAAAATATTCGTTCGTTACGTTAACGTATTTTTCATCTTTTCGACTTCCGATTTGCTGTGGCGACAGCACGATATTTACGGTAGGATATTTTTTTTTTTTAAGTTTACAGATTTAATAATATATAAAATTTCGTACTCTTTAACATAGGTACATGAAATACACTCACTGGGCAATAAAATTATATTACACAGTGTATTTTTATTGGTTCAAACCAAATTGCATTTTATAATCACAAGAACAAAGTAGTGGTTGGAACAGCACAAGATGGGTTTTTATTTTTATTTTTTTTGTTATATAACTGCAATGTTATTACAACAAAATACTAGCTACTGCTCGTATGCTTGTATAGTGCATAAAGTTGTACGTAATTTAGAAACATACTCGTAATATGTTGTACTTAATATAAAACAAAGGAACAAGGAAACCGCGGAGACAAAAGACTATCCAGTTTCAGTGTGCAGCTGCACCTGCAAGAATTGAGAATAACCAGACCACAAACACGCGTCTGTTTGATATTTACTCAGTAATGTTGTTAATATACGAAGAATCTAATGTGTTTCTGATGTTACGATAATAGAACCACATACTAAAATAGCACACAGGTATGCATTTCTATTAAATACAAACAGAAATATCAAATTATGCGAAATTATAACATGTGGGCTATACTAGTGTATATAATTTATCCAAATTTGCCTTTTTATTCTAATATACTATGAGTGCAAGCTCCAAGTTTGGAGTTCATTTACCTGCCGGTTACCCCACCAGAATACAGGCATATGAAGAAGTATAGCTAACTTTCTCAGTGGGATGCATACGTAAGCCGGTGAGAAGGTATAACTCAATCATATGGTGCATATTAACTATATAATACACATGTATGTATAAAAAGTACGGTAATCTGTAACCCTCTGACATTAAACTGATGATTAAGGGGGCCACTGACTGAGTCAAGTAAATGCATCACTTCCGGTCTGAATGAAAGTGCAAAATTATAATAAAAGTTACATTTTTGGTTCCAAACAATATAGTTGCTACGTAAAGAAAACAGACTGGTGTGTTTCATAATTGTGGAAACAATGCTTTATGCTTGATTGATCCTTTGTAATATCACATTATGCCCTGAAGGCACACACAAATTGTAAAAGTGAAGTTACACTAGTGTTCAAGTTCTGATCAGTTTTATGCTGTAATTCGAGCAACATAATCAAGTGAATAATTTGTACAGTAACTGAAGGGAACGTGTACAAGGGATTCACAACAGACGATCTTCAACTTTTTAACACAAGCTTTCGGCCTACAATTTTGTTAGGTATACTATGTGGTTATAGGATGATCAGTTGATTGAACAGTGAATTAGAAATAATGCAAGTTAAAAACAGAAAACAGACGGCCTTCAAAATCAATCCTTGCACTATCGTCTGCGTATTATTTTACTACCGTAATCTGCTTTCAGGTGTGCATTAGGGCATTCGTGAAGAACGCTCTAGGTGTTAGTGCAAGGGCATATTAAAATTGAAAACTTTAACGCGAGGGTATATTCATTTTCTGAGGGATTTAATGAAAGATACTATGTACAAATATTTTACTGTTCTAATGTAACAAGTACTAACCAACTTAACACTGCCTCCCCATACTTTCCATCCAATGCCTAATAACTGTTCCTCGTAGTGTCTTGTTCTTTCGTTTAGCTATATAGTACTATATTCTTACCGTATTGTTATCGGTGCTGTATACATGCGCCATCTTTGTTTATCGACTCCTATTTACACGGGGAATTATTTTTGTTTTCTTTCATATGAAGTTGAATTTTAGTTACTTCTTCTTCAAATCTGTGTTGTTGTTTTTTCGAAATGAATTTACAGTATACACAAATTTAATAGCAGTTACTTAAAATTGATACTTAACTATTATGCATAAAAAAATTTAATTTTTACGCAGTAGGGAATTTTAAGTAGTTGTAATGAAAAGTAATTCCACATCAGATAATGAGCTAACAAAACTAAACTTGCGCCAGTATTATCCACTACCGTTACCGTTGGTAATATTTAAGGCTGACTTAAAAATGTTTGATTAACTGCATTCATGTTTCATTACGTATTTACAATGAAGGGACGAACTTGTGCTGGGACGGGTAAAAAGGTCGATTTCCATCAACTTCCTTCCCGCACCGCTGGTATAATCTTAAAATGTCCACTAAAAAGTGGCTTCTACTGTACTTGGTCGTTGTTATTAATGGTTCAATGGGAAGGCATTTGCACTATGAATTTAGAGCCACTTCAGCGGAAAATAAGTTGATAAAAGCAAACAATAAAATATCTCGGAAAGGTTTTCTCGTCTCGTCTTCTTTCATACCTGATTCTGATTTTTCGTAATTTCACTTAGAAGTTAGGATCTTTCGTGTCTCAAGAGGCCCACGAAGGGTGTGATATAACAACATTCAAACCATATTTAGGGGGGCGCGATGGCTCAGTAGTAGAGCGTTCACCTCTGGTGCCTGGGGTCATTTGGTTCGATCCCAGCTCACACCAAGTAAGCTTTCTGGTTGACAAACACCGTGTGCATGGGTTTTCTAGGGGTTCTCCCGTTTCCTCCTACTTCATTCATTTCCCATCATCACCGTCTCCTTTAGCCTAGTCGGCATAATCGTGGGGCGTAAAACTTAACGATTTCATTTCATTTTCAAACCATATTTATAATTGGAGTATATTGTACAATAACTTGTGCAACTTTAAACGTTAGTAAAATTTTCTTAATTAGTTCATACAGTCACTTTTATCAATTGCAGTTTTTATACTAAAAATCATGTACATACTAAAGCAGTGTTAGAGATTGAAGACTTGGGTAGGTTTAGTGTTGCCCATGAAACTTTGAGAAACTTCTCATTTAGCCTCATAAACGAGATGAGAATTGTTATGTGTGTCGTTTCGAATTTATCTCGTGGGCAACTTATTAAAAGGTATACTTGAATAAGCTTATCCGTTACATTTCTAAAAATCTGACTTAAGAATATTCGAACACGCAATAACATTATTTCACCCTGATGTTCTGAACAAACCTTGAATTACTGGGAACATTATGCACGTAGAGATTAGCAACGGGTTCAAAAATCAAGTTCAAGACAGAATTAATATTACAAAATCAGGAGCAAGTTGCTGGTAGTTGACATCTGCTTTTGAGGAGTCTAGTTTACTACTTAGTGATACAAATCCACTAGAACTTCCGGTTTCAATATTGATCTATATTGAGAAAAACGATAAGGGATTGTGAGCGAGAAGCTGTTTTGTGTTTTCCTTCGGAATCTATTTAGCATTTTAAGAATACGTACCATCTATCTTACCCGTGGCTGTCCCAACTGGAAGTGGGGTTTTAACGTCGATCGCTATAGAGTTACGGTAAGAGGTAGCGAGGAGCGGTTTTCTGTGATCAAGCAAGCGTCCCAGAATATGTTCTGTCTCTACTAAAACTGACAGTAGAGCACCCCGAAAATAAATAAATAAATAACTCCATACAAACCAAACTCCTTCATGTGGTGTACATGAGATACTGCTAATAGAGAAATGGCCATTGGAAGTCGATACGTCTTCCTTCACTGAATTTTAGACGAGAACAAGACCGCTTACATTTGGTTCGATCCCAGGCCACGAGCTTTTGTGCTGAATAGCACAGAGCCCGTAATTTCACTTTGTTTTTTCAGTTTCTTCCGACTGTCTTCACTTCACCACAGCCATTGGTTAGTTTAGGTGCTTAGATAACGCTACGACTTATTCCACATGCAAAAATTCATGAACACAACTGTATAACGTCCCTATTTCTGTACTTCAGACTCTTTATTCTAGGCTAATATTACAACATTTTATCTATGATTGTCAGAACAGTCGCATTCAAGAACTGGACCAATCGCTTTGACTGCTCTCACCAGTTTATGATACTGTCTACCGGAGATACACGTTTCTGTACGTAAGAAAGATCTGAAAAGTGCTTAATATTTACTCTATGGCTATAGTTCCATCTATGAGAACGAGAACACAGGATTAGAGAGACAGGTGACTGGCAACATTTCTGTACTTTTCGTTTCAAAGTGAATTTTCTTATGTAGATTTTTCTCAGAAAATTACAACTTAATAAATTATACCGAGAAGTTCGCACCCATTCCCTTCCCCCATGTCCTCCTACGTGACTTATGACTTTTCTCAAAATCGAGACACACATTTTGCTACTCAAAAACAATAGATTCAGCTGTAATTTGGTGGAGAGCTCTTGGTTATCAACAGGACAATCGAACGAAAATGATAGCTGTTACTCTGTTTTTCACTCTCTTTGGTTTACCTTTTATGTTATTAATTGGTTTTCTGAAAGCGAAGCGTGATTATGGATAACTACAGCCATACCGATTGATTGTTTTCCTTAAAATCGCTCTAGAGCTTTCTGTATTTAATCGACACACATGCACACCATCCATTTTGATTATTTTAGTACAGATTCCACATGATTTAGTAATTATAAGAAGCATTTAATGAATTAATAGAATGCATATCTAATCTTAATAAGATTTGTAGTCATCATAAGCACCCAAATAGAAAAACCTTGATCGTAGATGTTTCAGCACAACTTATTGCCTTCATCAGTACTTGTCCTTTAAAAAATCAATGTTCCTTGTAAAATTACATTATCGGTAGCTTTCTTGCGCGATGCAAACAATTTAAATTGATCCACCTTTTTCTGAAATATGAATGTATTTTTACTGTAGCTCAGTTTTAATTGCTTCTTTAGTACAGCATAGTTACCGATAACATAATTTTACAAGCAACGTTGAATTGTTAAAGGATACATACTGATAAAATGCAACAAATCGTTGCTGAAACATCTCGGTCAAGATTTTCCCAATCGGATACTCATAGTGGGTACAAACTTTGCTAATGATCAAAAGTTAATTTAATAAGACTAGTAAATAGTTACGAGATCAAATTTAACTGTGTTTATTGGAACTCTGTACCTTCCTCCCCACACTGACAGTTCTCGAAGGTTTATTTTATTTATCGATATAAAATGAATGCTGTATATATTGTCAGTAGAGCAAATTCTTTTGTCGGTATTATATAATTAAAAGTTTAATGGTACCGTACATTCACTGGAAATAATAATAGACTCAATGTAAAACCTGCTTTCTAGACTTGCTGTTCTATAATTCACCTACTTAATTGCCTCTTGAGTCAACATCGAGGATTCTATACTTTTACCGGGAATGAAACATTAGGCCGTATGAATAAAACTGAAGCAAATGCTTCAAAGCATGAGCATGAAGTAACAACATACGATTCGAAGCAAAAGGTCAAAGTATGAGCGTTTGCTCCGACCTGTATGAACAAGCTCTTATTTTTATTTCGAGCTTGTACTTACCGTGATCGAAGCAAGTGCTTCAATCTTTGTATCACGTGACTACATACTGCAAGTTTCTCACTTAATATAAACACTACATTTATTTTACTATAATGTTACCAAAAATAATAAAAAAAAACTGAATATACTTTTGTCCATAATTCAGTCATGATCTAAAAATAAATTATCCAACAACATTTCTCTCTCTGTATCCACATTCGTAAGGAGTATGTTTCGATATGCAAACCTGCTAGAAGCAATTCATAAGAGTGAAACATAAACCATTAATGTTTTCTAGAAGTAAGGATACGGACATAGTACGCGCGGTTGCAGATATCCGAATCATTGTTAACTTTTTGCGGATATGTTTAATTTCCTTCGTGGATGTGTTTTTCTAAAACTTTCTCCTCACAAAGCTGGATTTTGGAATGGGCTATAACTGGAAAAAGTGCTAGTATTATTCTTATTGTTATTTAATGCTAGGTAGAAGATATTAGCAGAACACTAGCTGTCGAAATTATTAGCAGCAAGTAGTGGTAAAGAAAAGCCTATATTATTGAATTTTAATCCCATGGGCAATGCTAAAGGCAACGATAATGAAATGAACGGTGTATAACAGTACTTAAGATACCCATGGTCTGGGCAGTATTCCAATCCATCTAGTCTTGCGATTGCCAACCTAAGTGCCTTAAACCGCTCACGACGCCAGTTGGCTTTGCTAAATTGTAACCGGAATACGTTTACTGTCAGAAATATTTTTGAAATAAATCACAATACACGTAACGATGTGAATATAAAGGTTTTAACTGTAACTTCATTAGGGCCGCAGTGGCTCAGTGGTAGAGCGTTCACCTCTGGTGCTTGTGGTCCCTGGTTCGATCCCAGCTCGCGCCAAGTGAGCTTTGTGGTGGACAAGCACCGTGTGCGTGGGTTTCGTCGGGGTTCTTCCGTTTCCTCCCACTTTTTTCATTCCATCATTTCACTCACTTCTCATCATCACCGTCTCCTTTAGCCTAACCGACATAACCATGGAACGTAGAACTCAAAAATTTCATTTCTTTTTTGTAACTTCATTATCTGTCACTAAATTAGTAAAGTTTCTTGTTAATCTACTCAGACCACTCGACACAGAACTTCGCAAGGAGCAGGGGGGCGCGGTGGCTCAGTGGTAGAGCGTTCACCTCTGGTGCTTGGGGTTCCGGGTTCGATCCCAGCCTCGAACTTCGTGGTGGACAAACGCCGTGCTCGTGGGTTTTCTCGGGGTTCTCCCGTTTCCTCTCACTTTCTTCATTCCACCATTTCACTCATCTCCCATAATCACCGTCTCCTTTAGCCTAACCGGCATAACTGTGGGACGTAAAACTTAAAAGATTTCATTTCATTTTTTCGCAAGGAGCAATGGGAGCTCAAGTATTTTAGACAAATATTCCTTCACTATTTTAATATAAAGTACTCTATTAGTAAGAAGTTGGTAATGAGATTACTTTGAATTTAGCTGTAATTAATGTAAAATTAATAGAAAAATCGAGTTACCGTATTTACTCAAATATAATTGTCTCCCCAGGAATTTGTGTCAGTTTTGAAAAACTGTTCATCATGCTGATAAAAGTACCCCACTATCAGATCACGCTCCAGAAAACTTACGCAACTACCGACAAAAAGGACTCACAATTGGCTACAGTTTTTAGAAGTATATTTCCCAATAGTTACCGGTACTACCTCTATACACTACTAAAATTGGTATGCTTAAGATTATGTGCAGATCGTGAACTGAAAAATTAAACAATCGACAAAACTTTACAATGCCAAAATACTCAAATCGTTACTTCCAAATTAGAAAACACGTACCGGTATTTTTACCATTTGTTCAAAAACATATTCTGCAATTATAAGCGTCCATCAAGAAATTTAGCCCCCTACGAAAAAAAAAAAAGTTTCTATTTGAGTAAATATGGTATTTTTTTCTTAAATCTCATATTACATAATGAAAAAGTAAAATGCGAGGTGCTTTTTTAGTAAAAACATTTTCTCTTTTTGTTTCTTTTAGATGATGGAACCAAGCATCCTGCCAGAATTAGAGGAGCTCACTATATGCAACTTTTGCAAGAAAAAGTTTAATGACTCGGACCTCCTCCCGAAGTTCCTTAGCTGCAAACACTACTTCTGTCTCAAGTGTATCCAGACAGCGTTGATGAAAGGTCGAGAGTTGTATTGCGTCTTTTGTTGGAAGCGCACCGAACTCGGAGAGCAAGGCCCGGATAATCTACAAACATATAATGCCATTCTCGTTCTTGCCAAGAATTTTGCTACCCTCAAGCTGGGCAACAAGCCACCCGATAAGGAGCGGAAGGTTCCTAGCGAAAACTGCCACACCCACGGGATGCCGCTCGCTTTATGGTGTCATACGTGTTCTGCAATGATATGTCGTGCGTGTGCTACTCAGGATCATGCTGGTAATTTAGGCCATCAGGTTAAATCGCAAAGTGACGCCAAGGAGCAGATGGTTTCCGAAGTCCAGATGGAATTAAGCTCGATGAGCAAAATGCTCAGTGACATGCAACGTTTAATGATGCAACAGCGCGATTTTTTATTAAAAGTCTTAGAAGCCTGCGTAACGTTAAAGACACATGTCGAAACCGATCTTCAGAATGGATGGAGTCACGTCCCGGAAGTTGCAGAAGCGCAAGATACCCTCAACAAAGCTAAAGCAAACCTAAGCGCACTGGAAGGACCAAACGATGTTCATTTGTTATATACGTCGTTGGCACTAGAGAAACAAAAGCTCCAGAGTAAATATCAAGAGATGTATCTTCAGTGTCAGCTGGATGATTTAATAAGTAATAGCAGCGTCGTCTTCACTTTCTCATCGCTCAATCAAGCACTTCAAACGATTCACCAGAACGAACAGCCATCGCTTTACACGAATTCTACTCAAGTGCATAATCCTATACTTTTCTTGGCCAACTATTGTATGTCGCAACTATATTCCCGACACGTATTAACCAAATCGCAGATTCAACAAAACGGTACTCCCGAATACCCGCAACAACAAGTTCCACATGTTCCTGCACTTCCTGTCCCGCCACCAGCGAAACCCCCGACTCCATCACACACAAGTCATGTCCATAACCCATCCTATGCTCAGCCAGTGCAAGAAGCTCCCGTACAGTCTCCGCCAGCGATTGATAACCGCCCGACAAATATGTATCCTCATTATTATTTTAATATTGAAGTGAATGGTGTGCCACAAGGTCGTATCGTAATAGAGGTTCGCCCCGATGCCGCTCCGAAAATGGCGAAGAATTTCGGTGTCCTATGCACAGGGGAAATGGGTGTCAGTTATAAAGGATGTCAGATATTCCAGTGTTGGGAAGGAGAATCGGTTATTACTGGTGACTTCGAACACAACAACGGACGAGGTGGACGGAGCATTTTTGACGACGGCTATTTCATGCCTGACGATACTAAATTTCCTGCTGTTCGTGGTGCTGTAGGCATGCGTCGCACACAGAAACGTCACGACAATTTAGGAATGGTTGGATCCCAGTTTCGTATCATTTTGCAGGAAATGCGAGGTTTTACGGCTATTTTCGGTCATGTTGTAGAGGGTCTTAGCATTGTGGAGAAGATCTCAACTTACGGTGATCAGACGGGAAAACCTACCAAAACCATTTTGATCTCGAAATGTGGAAAGCTGTGAGTGTGGACGAACAGTTAACATACATATATATTATATACATAGATGTCGCAACGTAGCAGAAACAAAAAGTATGGGGGGAAAATATTCACCTGTATTCGATTACAGGCTATTTGAGAGTAACTTCCGTTTAGGACCATGTTCGGTTAGTGCTTCGCTTCTACCGTGAATGTGTGGCTTGTTTTGGAAAGCGTTATATGTCATTATCATGCATGTTTTAGGGTCTGATCTCAGAGCAAATCACAAGGCCTAATAGAAAAAGAAAAAAACTTTGGACTGCCTCTGTGTGTGCCAAAACAAAGGGCACTTTATATTTTTTTCTTTCTGTTCCTTCCTTCCCAAATAACGCGTAAAGTTGGGATCTCCGTAAAATGACATCGAAGCGTAAATGTTCGTATCCAAAAAAATTAAAAAAAAAAAAAAAAAAGCAAGTCTTATAGTGTCTTTCTAGTTCCTGTGTCTACATTCCTCCCCTAACTTCGCCATGTAACTCAGTGTTCGCACTCAGGCATCCTGGTGATCAGTGTTTAATATAACGAGCAGCAACAGGCACGTTCAGCGTATTGACGTGTTGGATCACTAGAAAAAGAAGAAAAACTTTCGTTCGAAATTTCGTAATTAAGAAGAAGAAAGCAATCGATGCAATTTCGCCGTAAGAAGAAAAAAAAAATCGAAGTCAAGTGGTTAAGTTCTGTATTTATATATATTTTTTTTCAATCTACGAATGCTATTAAAAGACTGGCAATTTAACGTTAACTGGCAGTGTTGTGCCATAAAGAAAAAAGAAGTACGCATTTTCTTTCAATTCTGACAAAGGAGTCAATCCAGTGTTATATTTATTTTGTATACGAATAAGTGTTTTGTTGACAAGGTTGAAGCATAATATGTTGCGAAATGTTTTCTTTTCTTGAACCAAATGATATAATATGCATATTATATGTATATATAAAAAATATATATATTATGTTAGAGGGATAGAGAGAGAGGACGAGACAGAGTTGATTTATTAATTTGACGAACATAATGGTGTAGTTGACTTCCCCATGATTAACTGGGTTGCCTTTCTGCCGAATCTTGTCAGTCATACAGTCTAAGACCATCCTTATTTGTGCCTTATACACATAGTCGCATTGCTTCCTAGTTTACGACTGTGGCTTTATATGTAGCTCTTAGGTAGTTGCCAGAAATTTAAAAAAAAAATGTTGGCTATTATAAAAAATAAAATCCAAAAAAATATATATATATATTCATAACGTCCAAAAGGTTAAAAAAAAAAAGTTATCAATTTGTGTAATACGAGACAAAACTATATTAAAAAAATAATGGTGGTTTAAAAGTTTTTTTTTTGTAAAAAAAAGAAGAAGATAGTTTTGTCTCCTTGTACTTTATTCTGTAGTAACGCCTTCGTCCTTCCGTATCTCTCCTCCCTCTGGGCCGTTACTTAGTGTAAGACGGAGGGTTGTAATTTTGACAGGGACACATTCCATTGTCGCATCCGATGACAAAATGCGACCAGGTTGCCCGAAAGATAGAATGTAATAAAAGTAAAAGAGAAAAAAAAAAAAAATGGAGCCACTACGTTATATAACGCGGATCACTTTTGCGAAATATCGTTGCACTGAAAAAGTGCCTTAAATTTGTGATAAATCGTGTAGCTCCGTCGATGGAAATATACGCATAATGGGATATATGTAGTTTTTATTTGCACGAAACCTTTACATTTAAATTAGATCATAAGTTGGTTAAGACTTTCAAGGGAAATGATAGGGGGAGGTAACTACATAATGCATCTGCAAAAGAAATAATTGACAGGACTTAATTTTGTTGATAATGTGCATAAAAATGAGCAGATTTACTTCTGACTATTTAAAATTTTTAAGTGTAGTTATGTGCATACTTCCCCTTACATTTTAAAGCCTTATTTTAACGAAAGGATGATAAATATGAATTTATTAAAGCTGCTTCTTTGCTTTTATGAAATAACAGGCATCTGTGACATGTGTGTAGGCAATGTAATAGTAATTTCTAGTAATACGAAATAATTTACATAAACATATCGCGTCCTTACAGCACAACGATATTAGACTAAATTTTAGCTACATTGAGTTTTATCTTGCGTACCTATGATGTGCGTGATATATTTGTGCGCTTAGTACTAAAGAAGTAGTAATCGGAGTTTTTTATCCACATAAATCAGAGCAGAAATTTATTTTAAAATAGCAGATATATTTCTGACAGTTTAAAATTTAAAGTTCGAAATTTGAAAAATGAAATGAAATCCCACATTTTTACATCCCACGATTATGCCGGCGAGGCTAAAGGAGGCGGTGATGAAAAATGAAGGAAATTGTTGAATGAAGAAATGGGAGGAAACGGGAGAATCCCGAGGAAACCCACGCACACGGTGTTTGTCCACCACAAATCTCATTTGGCGCAGTTCGAAATTGGAATTTGCAAAATTTGATACAACTGGTGAACAGTAACTACCAGAATTGAAGTAAAAAAATATTCAATATTTACACCTATTCGTAACAGTCTTACCGTACAGATGCCTGATGTTTCATGCAGATACAATTGAGGGCAGATCAAGTATAAATTCTGCAGTTACGGGTGTGTTGTAATTGTACCTTGTATACTCACGAACTAGAGTATTCGCGCCGAGTCATGAAGCTTGGGCTCTAAACCAATGATACAAATATTTTGCTTGAGCTCCGATGCATCGGAAAACTTCGGTACAATTCGTGGTGCCGCTTCCCGAGCACACACTTGGAGAAACGTCAGACAGCTGAAATTTACCAACAATGTTGCCAATCTTTGAAGACATAGTTAATGAGTATTTTACAAAAAGCATTTAAAATTTATCAATAATAACACTGCACAACATTCTAAAACAGTAACACGAGTAGTAACAACGAAAACATAACGCAAGAAAAAAAAAATTCACAAAACGGAACTTGGCGCCAATCTGACAACACTGTACTCTAGAGAGATGTCTTCCGTTTGGCGCGAGAGAAGACACTGACAAAATTTGATGGGTGGGAGTTGACGGCCGGAACACATCCTCGCGTTCTGTTGGGTGGTGAAATTAGTAGATCTAGGTCAAGCTTCACGACTCGGCGCGAAGACTATAGGATATTATGACCACCAGCTACTTTATGAATGTTGTCATTGGGGTAACAAGAGGAATGGGGCACACCAGAACCGCTCGCCAGACAGTGAGAGAGACTTCACTCGATCAATCAGTGTTATGCTTGTGCACAGAGTGGGGAAGGCCAGCGAGATATCACAGTTTGATTGGGGTCAGACGACTGGGAATGAGCTTCTCCGAAACAGCGCGACTTGGGTATTCACCAGCTGCTATGGTTAGTGCTTTCCGAAGGTGGGAAAAGGACGGTGAAATCAACAGCAGACCACAAGAATTTGGATAATCATATCTTATTACAAGTGTTGGACGTCGTTCACTGTCGAGGTTGATTTAACAGGATAGGGCGCAAATTGTGGCACAATTAACAGCAGACAAAGTACAAGTGAGTCTGAGCACACAGTACACTTGTTAGATCTTAACTTCCGCAGCCCAAGTCCCACACGTGTACGCATGTTAACCGCATAGCATTACTGGACTAGAAAGGGCACCATGTCCAGCGTTATTGATCTGCCGATCAATGGCATAACGTTGTATAGTTTGGTGAATCACAATAGAGAGTCAGAATCCGTTGTCTTTCAGGGGAACAGGTGCTCAAGACGTGCACAGTAGGATACAGACAGGCTGTTGGTAGCTGTATCATGCTTTGGAGAATCTTCACATGATCATATATGGGCCGGTAGGGTCATTCCTTATCATGTACACTTATGTCCAAAATTATTGTCGCATGTCTATAAATATGTTGTTGTAGGAATATAATTTGTTAACGAATTCGCCCGGTATTTCTTATAAGTTAGTATGTGTATAAACGGCAAAGACAGGTATGTGGCAAATTTCATGCCAAAAGAGCAGTAAATAAGAACAATCAAACTTTCTTGTCCATTTAGCAACATTTTGTTTCACTCATTCTAATTTTCGTATTTATAATTCTTTTCCTATGAAATTTACAGGAACATGTTTCCTGAATATAACATTTCACGGTTATACACATAGCATCAGTATTAAAATTTAGGACATGAGTGCACATTCATCCGTGTGTGTCACATTTCGTGCTGGCAATGACATCTTTCAGTATGACGATTCTTCTTGTCACAAGGCCAGCGTTGTGTTACTTTGGTTCGAGGACCATAGTGGTGAATTTTAACTGCTATAATAGCTCCCAAACTCACCCAATTGAGCATCTTTGGGATATCACTAAACGTCAAATCTGAGCTCACCGCTCCCTCCAAGGGATTTACAGGAATTAAATGACATGTGTGCAGATATGGTGTGCCATGCTTCCAGCCACTTATAAAGGCAGTGGTTCCCAACCGGTGTGCCACGCAGTCCTTAAGGTGTGTCGCGAAATTTTAGAACTGAAAAATCATGAAACATTAAATAATTAGTTAAAAATCAATTCTGAAACAGACTGTACCAATCTACGCCATAAGCGGGAACAACTATGCTCAGCACTTCATAGAGTCGCTACTTTCTATAGAAACTTATAGTCTGATATTATTATTAATAGAATATCAAATAAGTGTGCTGCGATCTGGGAGTTGTCAGTCAAAAAAGGTTGGGAATCACTGTACTAAGGCCTCATTGCTTCCATACCAGACGGCATTGCTGCTGTCCTGCGAGGCAAAGGTGCACATAACAGATATTAGATAGGTGGTCATAATGTTTTGGTTGTTGGTACATTATTATTTCATATTTGACTGTCGGTAGACATTATTTTTCAGCTTTCAAACTATCTGTTAATGTTGAGTGCAAACCTAGTTGCTTCCTCCAATTTTACTACGATGTTATTTTAATTTCAGCCACTACTATTTTCTTTAACATGCAATTTAGGACGTTTCACGGAAAACCAATCAGTAAAAAGGAGAAAAACTATATTATTTACGGAATCATCTTGAAATAGATTCCTGGAGGTCATATTAATAAATACAAGTCAGCCTTACATTATTATTTATGAGGAAAAGCTATATATCATCTTTCCATCAAATTTATCGAAATTTTTTCCATTTCAGAGTCAAAATTTTACTATCATTTTTACACAGTTAACAGTGGTGAATCTTGGAAATATTTTGTTCCCTAGTGACTTCCGAACGATAAGCCGATTTCGGCAGAATGTTCAACTAACTAAAGACATTCTGTTTTAACTTAATGGAATGGGCTTCAGGCAATAACACGACAAATCTGATTTGGTTGAGTATGTACACAACCTATTACAATGTGAACTTATATAATCTGTTTTACAAACGAAATAACGCGCTTATTATTTGTAATATGGCTAAGAAGATAACAGGTAATGAGCTGAGGTTTCTGACGAATATCTCTATCTCTGGAAGTAATTTCGAGCTGTTTTTATTTAGGTGTGCACAAACTGATGAAAATAATTGACTGGAATTCAACTTTCCTTTCAAGGAGCACGGTTACATAAGATTGGGGCCCCAGCCAAATGAGTTCTCACCGGGAATTCGAATTTGGGTCTCACTCACTGAAGACGAGAGTTCTAACCATTTAGTTAGGATGAAACTCGCTTTTATTCGCAAATATCGTTGTTTTTGCGGAAAACTCATTCATATTACACACATACTCCTGCGTCACCCACATTCAACGCCTGACATTCATATATTCTGTAATCCCTATATACAAAATTTCGTGTAGGTAGGGTATATCCATCGGTTAAAAGGAACATGCAATAATACTAAGGATGAACGAAACTATTTAGCGCTTCTACCCCCCCCCCCCCTCCCCGCATTTAGGATCGAATTTCGCCCAGTACTCTTTTATTCCGTCTACAGTTCGGCGACAGTTGTCCAAAATTTCAAATTTGTAGCTGGAGTTTAGACTGCGATTGTTCAGTTATACTTTATATGCTGACAAGCACCACGTTATACTTTACTACGTCTTCCCTAACTGGACGGAATCGTTTGGGACTTTGATTAAAAAAAGACAGAAAAGTAAAGGAAAAATAACCAATTTATTCATCGTTTGAACATTTTTTGTTATTTTCTGTACGAGTTGGCAATTTGTTACTGGTACTTTTCCATTTAAGTGAACAAACAATGTGCATATATTGGTGAATTCTTGTGCAAAACTGATATAGTTCTATTAAGAGTGTCAAGCATTGGAACTTCTCGACCAACGATTTCAGGGAATAAAACGAAAGATTGTACAGCAATATTATAACAATACAGTCGTTCAAGAAAGAAAAAAAATGAGCTAGCTTTGGAGGTATGTTGTAGAGTCAATCCATTCTAAGTGATCAAGCATGTGCTGCTCGACCATCTCCAAAAAATCTAATTTTTTCATGAATGTTTATCCTATGTCAGGGTACTTCAAAACCACAATTAATTATTTTTTTTTACAACATCCCATGACGACACAGGGCTGGTGCCATTTTGCGTTTTTTCGATTTTAGACGTTTACGTTCTTTTGAATATCTCAGCATGCATTTGTCCTACCAAATTGAAAATTGCTGGACGTCTCCAACTCGTGCAGACCTAAAACTTTGATCTCTTTTAATATTTCTGCCTAAAACCACTTGAAGGAGGTGAAGTCAGGGTCTGCAGTAGCAACATTTTTGGACATTGAAAACATGTTTGGGAAGAGGAAACAACTTACGCAGAGGTTTTAATTTGTGTATGCATGTAGTCCGGGGACATAAGTAAATACACAAAAATTTACAGACCTTTAGCTGCTCCCAAAGAAGAAGAAGAAGAAGAAAAAGAGTTGGGGAATTATGCCAATTTAGCATATTTCACTATTAAATGGCTCCAATGAACCTGGATAGAAAAATCTGAAATTTTGAGAATAGTTAGTCCTTCAGCATACCACAGCACACAACAAAGCGCGTTCTGTGATTTTGAGCAGAAGGGAGTCAAAGTACTAAGTAATGACGTCATACTCTAGGAGGTGTTTAGTTTATAAAATCTACTGGAAATCTGTCAGTGTTTACAGCGAGTAAGTGTTCACTGACTTCAGAATGTAGATCAAAAGAAAGGACAACAGTCTCCTGCATGACTTGACAGTTAAAACAAGAATAAACATGACTGAGTATCACTGATACAGCAAGCAGCAAGGGCAAAAAATAATTACGGACTTTTTTTTTGTCAAGGCTGCATTTTGACTTTCCACGCCTTCTGCTGATAGCGGCATTCTTCACCAATGCTGCTGTGGGTCTGATAAGATAGTGTTACAACTAGAGGAAAGAAACGAGCTTAAGAGCCTTGACTGGACTAACCATTCATCCTACTTTATTTTACTTCACAACAACAAATTTCCAGTAGATTTTATGAACAAAACGCCTCCTAGAGTATAACATCATTACTTAATACTTTGACTCCCTTCTGCTCAAAAACAAAACGCGCTTTGTTGTGTGTTATGGTATGCTAAAGGACTAACTACTCACAAAATATCAGATATTTTTATTCAGACCCATTGCAGATATTGACTCTACGTAAGTTGTTTCCTCTTCTCAAACATGTTTTCAATGTCTGAAAAAGATTTTATGAACAAAACACCTCCTAGAGTATGACGTCATTACTTAATACTTTGACCCCCTTCTGCTCAAAAACACAAAACGCGCTTTGTTGTGCGTTATGGTATACTAAAGGACTAACTATTTCCAAAATTTTAGACTTTTTATCCAGGCCCATTGGAGATACTGGACAGTGAAATATGCTAAATTGGCATAATTCCCCAACTTCACGATTTTTTTCAGGCCTTTGGGAGTAGCTACAGGTCTGTAAACTTTTGTATATTATGACCCCGGACTACATGCACACACAAATTCAGACCTCTAAATCAGTTGTTTCCTCTTCCCAAACGTGTTTTCAATGTCCAAAAATGTTGCTACTATAGGCCCTGATTTCACACCCTTCAAATGGTTTTAAGCAAAGATGTTAAGAGATCAAACTTTTAGCTATGCACGAGTTGGAGACGTTCAGCAATTTTCAATTTGTTAGCACAAATGCATGCTGAGTTATTCAAAACAACGTAAACGCCTAAAATCGAAAAAACGCAAAATGGCGGCAGCAGTTGCGTCGCCATGGGATATTGTAAAAAATAATTAATTGTAGTTTTGAAGTATCCTGATATAGGATAAACATTCATGAAAATATTAGATTTTTTTTTTTTTTTTTTTGAAAAGGTCGAGCGACAATTTTTCTTTTTTTCTCGATCACTTTGCATGGATTAAACCTGTAGGCATAATTTTATATTTATCTACATTTCCGCACATTGATTGGACATGAAAATGACTTATCGACTCCAGCAAAAATTGGTACACACACTCCATATGCTCTTTTATCAATCGGAATAGCATCTGATTTTAATTAAATTTTCTTGAATATGCAGAGACAGTAACTCTCTGTATACTTTGAAAATTGTATTCAAATTGAAATTGGAAAGAGTGAAATGAGCGACCGGACTAGGAATACAACAAGGGTCTCCGATTTATCGTGCCATTGAAATAGTAGCCACTAGGCTGCGAGATCAGCTTCCTGGTCATTCATATTGTGATCTTTTTTTTATTACTAAAAAAAAGTACACATATCGTCTATCTACAGAACTCATCTGATTTTCTTTTCATGATAGGTTTGAAGGGATACCGAGGCACTGCCCCTTTCCAGTGTTTTAGCCACTGGCGAAATTCGTCGGTATTTTACATTTTTGACCTCACTGCTCTCCATTGGTTATAATTCCGTCAACTATGCACATTGAAATCAAATTTTTAAGTATTACGTCCCACGGTTATGCCGGTTAGGCTAAAGGAGACGGTGATGATGAGAGATGAATGAAATGGTGGAATGAAGAAAGTAGGAGGAAACAGGAGAACCCTGAGAAAACCCACGAGCACGGTGTTTGTCCACCACAAAGTCCACACGGCGCGAGCTGGAATCGAACCAGGAACCCCAAGCACCGGAGGTGAACGCTCTACCACTGAACCACCGCGCCCCCTAACTATCCATATTAAATTTCTTCACGTTAAATTCTACAACTGGAAGATGTGATTGATTAGGATACGCCTGGTGTGACCAATCAGCATTAACACTTAAATTCATATCAAAAGTACAATGATGGGAGACCCCCATTTCGCGACCGGACCGGAATTCTAATTATCTACCAGTTATGGCTACTGGAGGAGGGGACCCCTTGGCGAGTAGAAGCCTACCACCATCTGCAGTGTATGGTACCTGAACGATTGAGGGTAGCTCACGCTCACCCATTACAAATGCCGGCTACCGAGTTCCATGGTCTGAATCTGATCTTTTACAAACTTGACATGGAACAGACTTTCTTCCTTAGCTCGCATGTGCAATATTTTCCTGTGTAGACCTTCGGTTTACGAGTTATTGGCCATCAAATTTGGAATTTGGTCTTCCTCTTTTTATTTATTTATTTATTTACTTATTTATTCATTTATTTTTAATGCTATTTAGAACAAAGTTATGGAAAAATATATGAAACAAATCTGCTAAACGTTAAGTAAATGCTGAGTGTACTTACAACAAAAGATTTGTTAAAATTGATGAAGAACGATGTTACACAATCGGGAAACTCATTACGCTTTTGAGGTTGGTACTTAACTATTTGAAGCACATTAAGAGCCTGCCTTACTAAAAATAATACAAAATTTACCATTATTCTTTTGCTTGTTTCTCATAAGTGAAAACAAATAATGAAATGCAACTTACCACAATCATAGATAATGTTATTCTACAACAGAAAATATGAACCTCAAGAATTTTCAGTGTTGCCATCCATAGAAATTGCAGTGTTGCAAGAATAACAAAGCCCCTAAAATCTAAGTTAAGGCTGCGACTTGAGGAACGAACTCAACTGCATTTGTTTACGTAGGAAAATGGGAAAAATTCAATTGGCGTTAAATACACGAATAAACTTAGTAAATACTTTTAATGAATTAATGTATTGTATGAGGTATACCATTTCTTACAACAAGCAATGGTCATGTCTTGAAGACAATATTAGGAAGATACGTTCTATGTTTTAGTACCCATACTCTACATGTCCATCAAGTAGTTGTTATAGATTATCGGCTAGTATGCGACGTAGCTTGGTCCTGTTGTAACCATATGGTTTCGATACTCACACATGGGACGTTTTCATAACCTCGTCAAAGCTTTGCACGCAATTGTAGCGACGCTGCTTAGTTTTGAAGAATGGAGAGGACTCGATCATCATATCCGAGGCCTTCTAGAATATGCAAAATATTTCAATTTGTATTCTCCAAGGCTGAATCGCCTTCAAAATTACGAGCCCATGTTGTAAACACACGGAACACGATTATGATGTCCTAATAAGTAATAAGATCGAAATTCTCTTTGTGCTGTGAGAGGATTTTATATCGAATACTGCATCATTCCAATGCTCCATGCTAACTAACGGCAATGTGTTTTTATCAATATCGCATCGTTATCAAACAATTGATGGGGAGTCTGGGTTGCCAGCTTCAGATTTTCCCGTTTGCCTGTATCACCTAGTGTTTTCAGAAAAGAATGCAGTCTGAAGAAGACATTGTTACGATCCGAAGCGTTGATATTAAAAATTAAGTTTAAAAATAAATAAATAAAACACTCACTACAAGGTTTGACTCAGTGGAACTTAAATCATAATAGTTCAGCATGCAAAAAAACACATTTTAAAAGCAATTTAAACTCATCTTAGTTGGTTCTATAATTTTTATTGGTAATAATATGGGAGACATTTCTCTGTTACCCTCATCAAAGGATTAACAAAGAATGAGTTAGGAAATATGGAGTATTATAGAAGACAAAATGACAGTATATGAAAAGAAAACGCTCTTTGATTAGTAAACTGAATATATATTTTTTTAAATATTCCAGTAATCTTAATTTTGAAGTTTCGTTTTTCACATTATACCACTTTGCAAGAAAGAACAAAAAAGCAAAATTAAAACTACTATAATAAAAATGATATTCAGTTTAGAAGGCAAGAACATTTTCCTTTCGTACAAGTCTGTAATACTTGACATTCGATAACCCATTCTTTCTGATAAAGGTAGCAGAAAAAATATATTACCAAAAATATTAGCAACAAAAATTGTAAACAGAATACACTTAATATCTAAAAAGACAAATATTCTTACATGAACATTCCTGTATTAGCTGTTTTAACACACATTTGTTTCAAGGCTTTTCTCGGTCTTGTTCGGTGTGTATTATTCCACTGCACTGCTAATCTTCCAATGTTTTGATTTTTTCTTTCTTTCTTCGAGACGAATATTTCAGTACTTTTGTTCTTCATAACTTGGAAGTGTGGAATGAAATAGTATATATATATATATATTTTCATTTTGAAAGGCATTTTATTCGAAATATGAGATTTTTCCAGAGTAAAAAAATTTCCATCATTATGTCATAAGTTAGGCAGAGTAGCGGAATCCACACCGAAGAAGCGACAGACACAGTTTACGTTGAAACATTTAATACAGAGATGTTACAGTAAGATGTCTTTTTCTTTTTAAATATTATATGTGTATCCTATAGTATTCATTAGTATTGTTCGTTTCAAATAGACTAACATGCTGTATATGATTAAATGACCTAAAAGTTGGGATTTTGGATTTCTTTATATCCTACACTAGTGTTAATTATCAGCTTTGCTGGGTTAAAATAAGAAAAATTAGTTACATGTTCCATTACTTGTTCCTTGTTTAGCGTAAGCTCTAAACTCCGATAAACAAAATATTTATATCCTTCCGCTTGTCACAAGTACGATTGGCTAGTGATATATTACTCCCGCTCCCCACGGAGAGGAGCAAATTATACACGTGCATTTTGACAATACTGTCTCGTGTTGTCCAGATACTTACAGGAGCAGCAGAAAAGAAAGAAAAAAACTCGAAAGATTAAAAAAAATATATTTGAATTTCGCTGGTAAACAATTGTTGCTTAGTGAGTATAGGTTTAATTTGTTGATGTTTCACCACAACACTCGTTGAACCGGGATTCATGTCAGCCATCTTTCAGACTTAAAAGCAGAACATGCCTTCACATTTGAATTAGCGCTATAATTACTGCGCATGCTTAGTGTTTATTTGTATTGTTTCATTAACCACACTGGATTGCAGTATTATTAGATAATCCGTATTATATTTTTGTCATTTATAATAATGTAGTAGCTTTATATGGAGGTTCATAGTGAAAGTAATAATTAAATGATATGAACTATTTTGCGGAGGAGTACAAGCGTCGGTAGGCCAACAGCAAATCAGCGAGGTTTAGTTTCACGTGGCTTTGTTTATCGCAGTTTAGAGCTTACGCCGAACAGTGTTTAGTCACTTTTTACTATTGCTGAAGCGTTCTCAAATTGATAAAAACAAAGGCAATATAATGAAAAATCAGAAAATAATAAATAACCTAAATAAAAATTAAATATTACTAGTGTGGACTGTGAACTGAATTTGGATTTAAAGGACTGTGGACTGAATTTGGATTTAAACGGCATCGGAAGTGTCACTGTTCATCTCAGCAACGCCGAAAACTACGGATTCAACACTAATATGGATCATTTTCCAGCACTTTTATATATATATTATATACAAGGTCCGTCGACCCTACTGCTCCTTCCCTCTTTTAAGGTCGCGTCATAACTACCCTTCTTTGAAAACCGAAGATGTAGTAAAATCGTGACGTCACCGCGGGAGCAGAAACAGCTTTCGCCCAAGGTCCTTCTCATCCACCCATGCTTGTTCGTTTGATTTTTGCAGGAAAGCGAATGATTCTTGTTTTCTTGTATTGAGAAAAATTAATTACTGTAGTGTTCGTGTTAGCTTATAAGCATGTCGAATTGTACGATAAGTACTTGTTGCAATCATAGTAGAAATATTAAGGGTTCCGAAGTTATTTATCAGGTATTTCCCTCGGATCCTCTGTGAAAAGTTTGGCAAGAGAAATGTTGTCGGAAAGACACCTACGCCAGCGTCTATTCCGATCATTTTATTCCCGAAGCTTATAAACGTGATTTAAAACGTGAGTTTCTAAATATTCCACTCAAGAATAAGTTTAAACCGATGTTGTGCCTTCACTGAACTGATCAGTGTCATACGTAACCGTCTTCCTGTAAATAATGAAAGAAATAAGTGTGCGAAAGCTAGGTGTTTAGAGTAAAAACAAATAAGGTATTTGGGTACAATCAGATGAAATAACTATTATGACCGGAATGAAAAATAACTCTTTATGTTCCGTTTGTTCTATGGAGAGTGAGGGGCATGAACTAAAGGAATAGCTTTCCTTTTTGCATGAAGAGAACGAGAAACTAAAATTAAATCTTTAAGTTTTACGTCGCATGGTTATGCGGGCTGGTCTAAAGGATACGGTGATGATGAGAAATGAATGAAATAGTGGAATAAAGAAAGTGGGAGGAAACAGGAGAACCCCGGGAAAACCTACGCACACAGTGTTTGTCCACCACAAAGTTCACTTGGCGCGCAGGGATCGAACCAAGGACGCATGCACCAGAGGTGAACGCTCTACCATTGAGCCACCACGGCCCAACGAAAAACTAAACTCTGTCAGTATGTACAAAGCCAAAATAATAGTCTATATTTACAAACGAAGTTAAAAGAATTGGAAAGCAAATATAATAAAGAATTAATTTCATTTCAAAGACCGGTTCTAAAATATAATATTGTGATCGTTTCAATAGAGTGGTTAATAACCGGTGGTGGATATATTACGAAAAAGTTTTATATAGGGCCAAGTGAATATGGTAATAAATGGCAAGAAAAAACAGATGGACTGATTAAGATATTATTCGTGCATTAACACAACGCGCCACAATGATAAATTATACAATCATCTGCGGTCACATGTTCTAATCCGCGTACCCAATGTGTCAACACTTCGACATTGCATGCAAAAATAACAATTTTATCGTGGTATTCTTACACCAGTTTTGAAAATTTTAACGGAGCAAGGGCGCTGCTTAAAGAGTGTGAAGAAATTTTCAGTGCTTATATTTGATGAAATGAATGTTAATGGGCGCGTGTCCTATGACGAATAGGTTTACTTAATTTTGGAATGACACAGAAATGTCCAGGTGGCAATGATTCGAGGCTTGATAGATCTGTGGAAACAGTCAATGTATGAAGATTTCGATAAGACTATGAGTAAAAACTTCGGAACTTCGAAATCATATCGAAAGTTGAAGTCTTAGGATTAAAAATAGTTGCAATTCTTTCCAAGTTGAATGGTGGCCATGTGAGGCTATGTTATGGTCTCATTTTACCTTCTTCCCGGTGGATGGAAGCAACAAAAAATAAGATGTATTTTGAAAATTTTACAAAAAAAAAAAAAAAAAAAAAAAAAAAGTCGAAAACAAAAGAATGTGATTGGCCGACCATTTGATGTCCTAAGAAAGACACTTCTATGTTGAAACTATTCGACAAGGCTAGGACATTCTTCAGAATTCGGTTTTTGAATAGAAAAACACGGGAACTTTGGAAGAATGATGCTTTTAAGATAGTGGATGCAAAGCTATTCTTCAAGTGCTGCACAATTCTAAAGTAAGTACGTATTGTATCTGTATGTAGTCTATTTTTATCGCATTTTAAAATTTGTTTTTCTTTGCAAATCGCTATGGCGGAACGTTGGCTTAGCCTGTGATATTTGTCCCTGCTTCACCGCGGTGACGTCACACTACAGCTGGAGAAAGTGGCTACGCAGAAACAGCGAGTTATGAAGGGACCTGTAAAAGCGCGGAACAGTAGGGTCGACGGACCTTGTATTATATATATATATATATCCCTCACCCAAGTTGCGGGGCTGTATTTGAATTTAAACGGCGTCGAAAATATCTCTGTTTATTTAAACGACCTTGAAAACTATGGATTCGGCACTAGTATCTGCCGTCATTTTCGATCATTTTTATATATTTCCCCCTTCCCTAAGTTGCACCGTCAAAGTAAAATGATAAAAGCTATTCCAGGCCCAAACCGCATCTACGTTGAAAATCTGATCAAGATCGGTCGGGTGGTTCGAGTTCTTAAGTCACAAATATGGTTACTTTCATTTTTATTTATATAGAAGATAGATTTGAGATCACTTTTTTAAGGACCCCATGGATGTGTTTGTTTAAAAAAAAATATTCCAATAATTAAAAAATGTAATCCTCAAATTAGAATGAAAAGTACAATTAGAAATACATCCAAGCGTGAGCACTTTTACTATTGGCATAAGCGGTACTTTAAAGATCCCAACTTTGAGGTCATTTTTCTCGTGACCCTATGGATAGTTTGAAAATGGTTCTATTGGATTCAGCGTTCTTAAATTCGTGTAAAAAGAGCATTTAGAAATGTATCCAAAATGGACATTTTTATTAGTGGCATGATTGTTAGTTCTATAGGACAGTCTTTCGAAAACCCGTGTTTTTTCTTTTTTGACTTTCTTTTGGGTATCACTGAATCACCAAATACCGGACAAATAGATACATTAAAATAAAAAGAAACAGTAATGCACAAAGAGTGAAAAAGTGAATGACTGGCCCGGGACTCCAACCCGGGATCTTTGGCATGCCGTACCGATGCGTTAACCACTACGCTACCCAGTCCGCTTTCCAGAACAGTCACACACACTCTCTCTCCTGAAGTCAGTGCTCTCCATACAGACCACATGGCTTATACCTCAACCTAGCATCTACAAAGGATTTGATGTGAAAAATTCAGTTGCAGTAACGTAGCGTGAAGTTTTGAAATGGGTAGGCTGAAATTAGATTCGTAGCTAGAGGGTGACTAGGAGGGGCCCAGTCTCCTGAAACTTGCAATTGTTTGTTATATGTATATATGAGTATAAAATGAATTCAAGTTGCCCCTCCCCCCCCAAAAAAAAATATCCCGCCCTTATTTAAACGATCACGTCTTAGTGTTCTGACCACGGACCTGGCTGTAATGCTTGATAGAAAAATGCTAATTCATGCAATATATTTTTCATATAATGCAAGAAAAAGTATAACAGCGGTTCTGCTTCATATTTCCCTTACATATACGGTTTCCTTACATATGCGATACTCGCATATCACACATACACTATTATTACTATTTCAAAGAATCAAATAAAAACGGATATAGGGCTATCTTCATTTTAAATTCCCCAAATCATAGAAACAAACTTAAGCTCATCACCCACAACAACACATATCAGCATACTAATGGAAAACAGTAGTGCTGCAGCTCACAGTCAATTGATGTTTTTTACAGAAGAAAAAAACTATTTTTAGATTGAAAGTAAAAAAAAAAAAAGAAAGAAAGAAACTATACCTCACCTGAGGCCTCATTCAGTATCTATCTTCGCAAAACTTGCGGGTCACAACGCAACGCAAAAAATAAAACAAGCAGTTATAATTGCTATGTCAATTATCGCCAACTAAAATGTAAATTTTACGCTGCGTGTTTTAGTACTATTCATAATAAGATTTTTATTCTCTTTCTCTTTTCTTTTTCTCTGTCAGAACTTCTGACTGAATGCGAGCCCCTAAATTTTTCATAGTCTCTCTGTTTTATAGTTTCTTGCAAGACCGCGTCCTGTCGCTTTTGTTTCCCAAACACCCGAAAGGCTAGCCTTTCGTCAGTATTCGTCCACTTTCGTTGCATCGCGTTGGATTTGTGTATTGCTCATGGTTTTCGTCTGTTAAGGTTGACGGGAAAGCGATTGGCACCGCCCCATTGTCAAGATTACATGAGAAAGGAGGAAGGCTAGCGGCCCATAGCCTACAACGCGTTCTTGCAGAAGCTTCAATCTATTCTGGCGTGATGTTTAAACAGTGCATCATAAAATAAATCTATTTTAAAAAAAATAATTGTATCAATGTCCAAAAGCAACATTTCAGGCTGATGTATAAATAAATGGATAGGCTAAGCCTTATAGCCTTAATGGACACTACGTCCCTGTTCAGTTGTTTTCTCCTTTCAATGAAATTACAACCATCAAAAGGTCTTCTCAATATATGGACACCGGATTGATTGTCCAGCAGCTAAGCTGTGGTACAAGCCCTGTGGTCTGAATGGAGAGCGTGGACTTCAGGATTGAGAAAGTGTGTGGCTGTACTGGGAAGTGGAGCGGATAGCGTAGTAGTTAACGCATTGGCAGGGCATGCCCAAGATCTCTGGTATGAGTCACGGTCTAGTCATTCACTTTTTTCACTCTGTGTACATTATTGAATTCGCACCTACATAAGATCTGGTGTATAAAAATTTCAGTTGCTTCCTCTTTTTATCAATATAAAAGAAGAAACAAGTTTGTGAATAGCTACACAATAAATAAAAATAGTGAAAAGTGATTGAATGTGGACATGTCAATGTAAGCAGTTCAAGCACGATATATTGACTTACTGCTTGCATATATTTTTTACTTAAAAAGTCTTTCTGTATTAAAAAAAATCGAAAAAATGTGAACACGATGATTAAATTGAATTTTCAGTCACCTTGATATCTGTATTAAAGCTCGAGAAAGGAAACATAGGATTCCGAAATACTTCCATAATTCATAATCACAAGGGCACTTAAATACGTGAGTGTACTTTTAACAGTAATAACAATAAAGAAGTCGATCTGATCCATTGAGTTACAGAAGAATTAATTAATTCTGGAAACAACATTCTTAAAAATTACTTTTCTTTTCAGTGTCCTCGAAACTTCCGTTAATTAAAAAAAAAAGTTGTAAAAGAATTGAGTTAATTCATTCTTAAAAAATAATAAACACTTTTATATATATATATATATATATATATATATATATATATATATATATATATTTAACTGTCTTTATATATTTAACTTTAGCAGACCATTGAACTCCTGCTATCATCATTATATATATCAAAGAAGTAAATTTTGAATAAACTAAAAATGTACTTTGCTCCTCCAAATTATTATTATTATTATTATTATTATTATTATTATTATTATTATTATTATTATTATTATTATTATTATTTTAATCATATTAAACGTCGAATTTTCGTTGACAACTGTCAGCATTGTCAAGATTTAGGTCAGGAAAGATATTTTGTGAGGTTATAATGTATGAAATTTAAAACTTACACGCAGACCCGTATTTAGGTAAGTGCTATTCTGTGCTCGAGCACAGGGCGGCAGAATTTAGGAGCGGCAAAATTTTGGATTTTTCTTAAGATTCACAATAAAGTAATATTTAAAACTAGCAACTTACAGAGTCCTGCGCAAGCGCGAGAAAATATGCTAATTTGCTCTAATTTCAGTAGTTACTAATTAGCTAGCTTATCTGATTTTTTTTAAAAAGTCATCCTCTCCCCAAGGGGTGAGATGAACTTGAACATCTTGTATTAAACTCAGCAACATCCAAAACTATCAATTCAACACTAATATCTGTCGTTTTCGATTACTTTGAAAATCTCGCCCCCTCCCTGGGGAGTGGAATACGACTTTGAATTGAATTAAAACTGTCACTATTCATCTCAGTGACCCCAAAAACTATGAATTCAACTATAATATGGGTCGTTTTGGATTATTTTTAAAATGCCCCATGCTATTCTTTAGCTGGTAGCCTATGTTTGCAAAATCACGCCTTGTTTCCTTGTTTGAGACACGAGTTTGTGTTCGAGGAGGAGAAGGAGGGAATTATTTACAGCACAGGGGTGCACAATATATAAATACGGGCCTGCTTACACGAGTGAAGCATCAAGACATTTTTATTTAAGAGTATATATATACTACTACATTCCATACATCCTATTTCGCATACATATAATTTCCTACAATACTGCCAACTATCAGCGAAAATATTATGTTCAGTACCATTTTTTAAAATCCGTGTAACGTGGGTTCCTGTCACCACGGCATGGCGCGTCCACAGGTTGCGGATCGAGGAGAAGGCCTCTAGATATAGAGGTAGCTGCGAATATACTGAATAAGCAGTCGCGGACAGACGACTAGGAGTGGTCCTCCAGCTTGGGGGTTCGGGTAAGGCTAACACCCTCATCCTGTAAAAAAGGTACTTGTTCAGAAACATTCACAAAAGCCTCAGACAAGGACTGATAACTTGGCACGACATAAGCAAAAGAAAATGGACATGAGATTTGGAACATGGAATATTAGAAGTCTTTATAGGGCAGGCGCGTTAATATCTGTAACGAGTGAGTTAGAGAAATACAGAATGGACTTAGTAGGAGTTCAGGAAGTTAGGTGGGAAGGAAATGAATCTGAGAATTCCGGAAATTTTACGTTCTTTTACGGGGAAGGAAATAAAAACCACCAGTTAGGAACAGGGTTTTTCGTTCACAGACGAATATTACCAGCAATTAAACGGGTTGAATTTGTTACTGACAGACTTTCTTTTATTACTCTTAAGGGACGGTGGTGTGATATTATTGTTTTAAATGTACATGCTCCAACTGAAGATAAGGGTGACGATATAAAAGATAGTTTTTACGAAGAAGTGGAACGGATATTTGACCAACTCCCGCGATACCATATGAAGATTCTATTAGGGGATCTCAATGCGAAGGTAGGACGAGAGGATATTTTCAAACCGATTATAGGGAACGAAAGTTTGCATAAGGAAAGTAATGACAACGGTGTTAGACTCGTGAACTTTGCAACATCCAAAAACCTAATCGTGAAGAGTACAAAATTCGCACATCGCGACGTTCATAAATACACTTGGACATCACCAGACGGAAAAACACATAATCAAATTGATCACGTTTTAGTAGATAGAAGAAGACAATCTAGCATAATTGACGTCCGGTCGTTTAGAGGGGCTGATTGTGACACTGATCACTACCTGGTAGTAGCGATAATACGGGAGAGATTATCGTTGAATAAAGGTAATATTCAATGTCCGAAAACGGAGAGATTTAATTTAAAGAAATTAGAAGAGAGCCAGGTAAGAGAGGAATACCAGATTGAAGTTTCGAATAGATTCGCGGTTTTAGAAGACTCGGAGTGCACTAGTGTTGAGGATACTTGGATTGAAATTAGAGATAGCATTAAAAGTTCAGCAATAGAAAAATTGGGACACGCGGAAATACGTAGGAACAAACCATGGTTCGACCAAGAATGTATTAAACTAGCAGAGAAGAGAAAACAGGCAAAATTACGGTGGCTACAAAATCCGAATGAAACAACTACACAAAATTTCGCAGATATCAGGCGGGAAACTTCCAAAACTTCTAGAACAAAGAAACGGGATTTTTTGAAAGTTAAAATTAAGGAACTTGAAGATAATAGTAAAAATAAAAATATTCGGGACATGTATAAGGGGATCAGCGAATTTAAGAAAGGCTATCAACCTCGTGCTTATATATTAAAGAAATCTGACGGAACAGTTCTTACCGATACGGATAGCCTCTTAAATAGATGGAAAGATTTCTTTGACGATTTGCTGAACACGCAGCCAAAAACTAATGTGCGTGGAGAAAAGGAGATACACACCGCAGAACCGTATATTCCAGAACCCAAGCGAATAGAAGTGGAAGCCGCTATAAAGAAATTGAAGAAACACAAATCTCCGGGTGTAGATGAAATTCCGGCTGAGTTAATTTTAGCTGGAGGCGAAAAATTGTGGAACAAGATACACAAACTCATTCTCCTTATCTGGAACAAGGAAGAATTGCCACAAGAGTGGAAAGAATCAATCATTGTTCCAATTCACAAGAAAGGCGACAAAACTGACTGTAATAATTATCGAGGCATTTCTCTTCTGTTAACATCCTATAAATTCTTTCAAATATTCTATTAGCAACATTGACCCCATACGCAGATGAAATTATTGGAGATTATCAGTGCGGATTTAGACGAAATCGACCAACTATCGACCAAATATTTACCATTCGCCAAATACTCGAAAAAAAAAAGTGGGAATACAATACCCCAGTACATCAACTATTTATTGATTTTAGAAAGGCGTACGACTCGGTTAGGAGAGAAACATTATACAACGTTCTTACAGAACTTGGAATACCGAGAAAGCTAATTAGATTAATTAAGATATGTTTAAGTGAATCCCAAAGTAAAGTCCGGGTAGGAAAATTTTTGTCCACGAGCTTCCACGTCGAAAATGGCCTGAAACAAGGAGATGCGTTGTCGCCATTATTATTTAACTTTGTGCTGGAATACGCCATAAGGAAAATCAAAGATAGCAACCAGGGCCTAGAGTTGAACGGCATTCACCAGGTTATGGCATATGCTGATGATGTAAATTTAATAGGGGATGATAGGAGAACAGTAGAAATAAATGCAGAGATCTTATTAAACGCTTGCAGGGACATGGGTTTAGAAGTAAATGCAGAGAAAACTAAATACATGGAAGTGCGTCGGGACCGTAATACGGCAAATTGTGGAGGCGTTAAAATATTAAATAATGCTTTTGATAAAGTGGATACTTTCAAACATTTAGGATCAATATTAACAGACGAAAATCATATTCACGAAGAAATTAAATGTCGACTAAAAGCAGGGAATTCGTGTTACTATTCGGTTCAAAATCTCTTGTCGTCGCGAATTCTGTCGAGGAATTTGAAGCTTAAAATATATAAAACGATAATCATGCCTGTTGTTCTGTATGGTTGTGAAACATGGTCGCTTACTTTGAGGGAAGAACATAGACTGAAAGTATTTGAGAACAGGATCCTGAGAAGAATATTCGGACCCAAGAGGAACGAGAATGGGGAATGGCGGAAGCTTCATAACGAGGAACTACATAGTTTATACGGTTTACCCAACATTGTTAGGGTCGTCAAGTCTAGGAGGCTTAGGTGGGCAGGTCATGTAGCTAGAATGGAAGAAAGTAGAAACGCTTTCAAAGTCTTGACTGGTAGACCCATAGGAAAACGACCATTAGGAAGACCTAGGCGCAGATGGGAGGACAATATTAAGATGGATCTCGCAGAGATAGGAATACAGAGTAGAAACTGGATCCAGTTAGCTAAGGATAGAAGTCAGTGGAGAGCTTTTGTGAACGCGGCACTGAACCTCCGGGTTCCATAGGCCATAGAGTTAGTTAGTTTTTACCATTTTTCAAAATATCTAGAATAGCATGGCGTAAAGTGAGTAGTTTGAGTTTATTGAGAAGATTGCTGTTCAAGCGGTGGTATTAAGTACAATGGAATTGTACAGTTTAAGGTACATTTCAAGTGTAAATGGCAACTATTGACTTTTCATTGAATATCAGTAATTTCATAAATATAAAAGTGGAGTAAGACATCTCGGCGGCGGAGGGGGGACAAATCTCTATTGCCCCCCTCTTGCGGGCACACACGATAAGCAATTCAATAGCTCCAAATCAACGCGAAACATTGATACATACAAATAGTCCGCTTACGTGCATAGATAAATTCCAGGACTCTTTGTACAAGTCGAAATTAAGTCAAATTTCTCTAGTTTTACGTCCCATGATTATGCACCGAGGCTAAAGGAGACAATGATTACCATAATGAATGAAGATGGTGGGAGGAAACGAAAGAACTTCGAAGAAAACACGCACACGGTCACTGTCCGCTACAAATTCCAGATAGTGCGAGCTGGAATCTAACCAGGAATCCCTCACACCAGAGGTAAGCACTCTTCTACTATGCCACATGTCACAAATACGCATGAAAAACTACAAAACCAATACTATTTAATACAGCTGCAATGCAAAACGTCAATGCTTTATAAATAGGGTACATAACTTTATATCCTTACAGCAATGAAGTTAAAACTAATCAAAATCGATCAACAATATTAATTACCTAATTAGTTCATACCTCACTCAGCAGATAGCTCTAGAAATGACTGCTACTTTTAGATGCAAGTATCGTTTGTACATCAAGAATTTCTTACGTAAGTATGAACTTATGTATCACGTGAACTATCTGTATGATCATTAAAGAACATTATTTTCCTTTTTTTCTCTCTACTTCTCTCCTTCCCTATCTGATGAAACGTTTTAATGAAAGATCTCATAATGTATTTTCATCCCCTCCTCCTCCTCTTTTTTTTTTTTTTTTTTTTTTTTAAGTAATCTACAGATCTTAGGATATCTTGATCAATGTCGGCATGAAAGCATACCTTGGCTTGCTTTGCTTATATGTGAATTATTTTCCTGTGCAGATCTTTGCCTTCTCAGCCTGGTCTCATATGCCCTCAAAGTTGGAGTTTGCAATTACTTATTGAGCGAATGGAACACATTTACAATATTAATGATGATAATGATGTAATAATTCACCTATAATGTTCCTTTACTGCGTGTTTCTTTAGCCTATATTTCAATTGCTGTTGCGGTTAATTTTTGTCAGACCAGATCCTACACAGAACTTCACCTAGCTGTTGTAATTAATAGTGGTACGTTGTATTTTTTTTTAAATATTATTTTAGCGTTTTTATATGGGGCATCACAGCCTATCTTGTAGTTAAGAGCTCTCAACCTATTAATATATTAATATGTGAATACATTAAACCTTGTGATTTTTTTAAGGAGTATCTTTACTACAAGAAGGACTGCTAAAAAAAAGAAGAAAAAAAAGCGTTTAGTTATATATTAATCGGTTAAGAGTTCTTTATTAGAAGATAAATAACTGGTTGTAGATACCTCATATAAAGAACGCTAAAATAATATATACACTACTGTTAGTTGCACCAACTATGTGAAGATCTCCATATAAAAATAATTTGCGGAAGCCTCTCTCCCGACGAAACTTGACCGTTAAAGCAATTGAAATTTAGCCCAAGAAAGCAAGCAGTGAAGAAACATTATAGGTGAGTCATAAGATTATTATTATTATTATTATTGGAGTTTATATTAGTTAAATTATCGAGAAGAGAAAAAAATTACATGGAATAAATCTGCTAAACGTTAACTGACGGTAAAAGTTGAATAAATGGCATGTATACTTACCATATACGCCCATGCAATGTCTGCACACTTTAACCTAAGATTTCAACTAAAATTTAAAGATGCAGACATTTCATAGGTCTTTCAGTTCGTAAGTTTGATTACTGGTACTTGCACCGTGTCTGAGGGAAATGAAAGGTGTCTAAAAAGCAAACGAGAATATCGTAATTCTGTATTGGTATATATGGTACTTACCTACGCAGATTTGTGCTGTTTCTGTTGTGGTGATTGTTGGGAAATACTTCTATTTCATTAATAGTGAATAGTAGAAAAACAGAAAATCTAAAATGTTGAAATACTAGTGCGGACGTTACAAGGATCTTTCCTTCTGTAGTTTTCGAAGAAAGAAAGAAAGAAAAAAAAAAGCTGCAGATATTACATGGGTGTATACGGTAAATTAAAGATTAGATATCGCCAATCCTTCGGCTTGTTTGCAAGTTTCCTATATACTAGCGACATTTCTTGACGTCAGGTAAGACGCAGCGATGCTAGCGACAACTACTAGCGTGATTGTAAATTACGAGCATTACTGACGGACTAAGGCGTCTTGATTATAATAAGGGTCATCTAAAATCAACGAAGGACGAATTGTGTCTGCAATCAGACAACACTCGTTTAGTATTACTATTATGTGTTTACTACTTTCTGATAATTTATTTTCTACTTCCTTTTGAGGATTTCTTTCTTCCAACTATATATATATACACACACACACAGTTCGCATTAAAAAAAAAAAAAAAAAAAGTACGGTGACCTTTTCAAGCACACAATTATAGGCTGTGAAAATGGCGTGAGAACTGAAGCGAATTCGACGAGTAACAAAAAGAATAAATCATTATAGATTAGTAGGTGGTTTCGTTGCCTCAAGTCCAAGGTCATTTATGCCTGAAGCTACAATTTAGTGTTAATATATTGACGAAAGGAGCCTTTCATTAATATATATGAAACCACAAGCGTGAAAAGGTGTTCTCAATATATGGACACTGGATTGTTCCAGTACAGCAACTAGGTTGTGGTACAAATCATGAGGTCTGAGTGGTGAGCACCGACTTCAGGAGTGAGGCTGTTCTGGGAAGCGGACTGGGGTGGCGTTGTGTTAACGCATCGGTACAGTATACTGAAGATCCGAGGTTCGAGTCCTGATCCAGCCATTCACATTTTCACTCTTTAATAATTAATACCTTTCTGACCAGAGGATATACTTATTTGTTAAAATTAAAATAAGACGTAACACTTTCAATAACTTAACGTTATCTTCATCAGACGTTAATTAGAAGAAATATCTTCACAACATTAAAATGAAGATATTTCTGCTAGTTAACTTCTGATGAACATAATGTAATATTATTGAAACTGTAACGATTTTTTAAATTAATAAATAAGTATATACTTTGGTCAGAAAAGTATTAATTATTTAAGTAATAATTCCAGAGTGAAGATGGATGAAATTTCACTCTTGTGTGTTACGACATAATCGTTGATCTCACAATGAAACAACTAACCAGTAAAAGTATTCGCTAGTGCACGCTATAGCATACATACATCTTTAATTAAATAACAACTAGTCACTTTATGTATTAAAAATAAATCTTTATATAATGTCGGTTCCCTTTGGAACCTTTTTTACTAACGTTACCACTAGTCGCTCTTCTTTCCGGATGATCCTGTCTGTGTTCTTCAAATATTTAAGAAAAATTCTCTTCGGAGATGGAAAGAAGGGCGACTAGAGGTAGCGTTGCTAAGGAAAGTTCCCAGAGAGGGCCGAAATTGTATGGAAAAGAATTACTCATTTTATGGATACAAGGTATGTGTCTATTATTTAAGCAATGCAAAACCACACACAGGAATTCTATCACTCTATTTACAGGTTTCTGTAATTCCTGAATTTTTAAGCTTCCAAGCTTTTGACTCTCCCTTGGAGACTTGGTCACGGAGGTTAAAACAGGAAGAAAAAGAACAGAAACATCAAGGAATAAAAAAGAATGGACTTACCAAGGGAAGAGCTGTATTGTACGGAAACATGTCAAGTACGTCAGTAATCTCCAGATGAAAGATGATACAAACTGAAAATCTGGCGGAGTCAATTTGTACGCCTTTCTTGTTCCTTGTTGGAAGATTGCCTACTCATGTCATGCCAATGCAGTGAAAATTTTATAATTACCGCCTTCCATTCGACAGTCAGCCATCCCTTATCTAAATTTAATTTCTTTTTTTTTTTAATAAATAAATAAATACATTTTCAGCCAGAATAAAAAAAAAAAAAATAAAAAAAAACCTCTCATTTCTAGTTTCAAGTAAATTTTTTGAATCTTCTACCTTGTGTTGCAGCTTGACAATAAAAATAACATGAGTTGGCAACCTTCTAACAAGGAACAAAAAAAGCGCACAAATTGACTCAGCCATATTTCAGTTTGCATCATCTTCATCTGGAGATTACTGATGTATTTGACAACGTGTTTCTGTATAACACAGCTCTTTCCTTGGTAAGCCCGTTCCATTTTATTCCTTGATGTCTCTTTTCTTTCTCTTCCTGTTTTTAATCTCAGTGACGAAAACTCCAGGGGAGAGTCGAAAACCTGGAAGTTTAAGGAAAATTAAGAACTGTCACCGTCCTACAGCTCATTTTTGCGATTTAGGAGAAACATTGAGAAAATAGATTTATTCTGAACTTTATTAACCAACCCTCGTATAGATCCAAATGTTCTAGAAACTCTCTTCTCATCGCTTTGGAATGTCTTTTCATCTGTGTTGGTAGACTTCCGTTAGATTTCGTAACCAAATATGGACATAAGACGCAGAGACCATGATTTCCTTTGTGAACGCTTTCAGTCCCGAAAGGAACGGGAAAGTCGCAAAAACACTTTACTTCTTGTCATTGCTCGACGCTGATTTGATTGTTTAAAACGGCCGCACTTCTTCAGCCAAAGAGTGTGAACTTGTTATCATACGTCATCATTGAGGGCTCAACCTCGAGGACATATACGCTATAGTAAGTTGGAAAAAGCAGGCAGTTGCCCCGTGTATGGTCGACGAGGAACCCGTCGACGCCGCTCCGCGTGTAAGCGCGCCTTTTCTTTATAGTCAGCACTCAAGCTGTTTTGCTACTAAGCGGTGACATGTACAAAGTTTGATATATACATGAAAGTGATAGTGTATATCTTCACAGTGATTTTATATAAGTGTACTTGTTTGACGGTACGTATATAACGACCCTATAGAACAGAATTCATGATTTATATTTGGTAATCCTCATTGAAAAAGCAGCGACAAAAAATTAACCTTGGGACTTCAGCTCCAGAAGCAGCGTATATCTTCAAATGTGGAACGACGAGGAAGTGACTTCAACAGGCTAGCCAAAGAAACACGTGAGTTTACTGATATCTTAGCCACTAACGTCGTTTATTACTAAAACCAAGCCACCATTGTGTCGATAGTGTTAAATTGTTAATGGTGAATGTATTACAAATACAAAGGCATGTAATGTTTGTGCTCTTATAGTAACATTATATTTCTTTTATCGAAAAACAACTTTATCCTTTGTTACATGTTTAATACTTAATTTTCTTTGTACGTGTAGCTAAACAACACTTTTTACGTTGCTTACACTTTCATCTACCATATTCCCAGTTATCGTAGGTGGACATGTAGGCATGGGCAAGTGATCGTATACGTCATGGTGTGACTGGGAATCACAATTAAGAAAAAGGGGATATATGAGAAATAAAAGTTGTTCCGAACCACGACGTAAATAGCGATTACAGAACCTGCAAGTAGAAAGATCTATTATTTAATTACCTATAAAAGTATTTACTTAATACTTAGGCGCCATGTGCATATACATAATACATGCTTTAGTGAAAGCTGTTGGCTCCGGCGTAAAACATCTGATTTTGAGGCTGGACGCTTAAAATGTTGAAGATAGAAATATACGTATTTTTAATCAAGTTATTATTAAAGTCAATGAAAATATTAATTCCGTTCATTGCGTCACTAAGAGTTTTCCTGCACAGTTTCGGCCAGTTAGGCTGTGGACTTGTTCACCAGGAGAACATACATGAACACTCACAAGATTGAATCAATTTCTAAGCACATTTTGCATTTTTCTTGCAAAGATCCAAAAATATTTGGTGAGTACCCCCAAAAAAAATCATCATCTGTCTATAGTTTGATCTGAGAACAAGCAACAGAAGAATTTTAGTAATGATTAAAAACACGAAAAAAAAAAAAAAATCGAAAAGATTGCGATCTTGGCCAATAATTACTTTTTGGTACAATCCGCGGCAAAAAAACCTGCAACATGAGCATATAAGTTTATTGTGAAATGACGAAGTCTTTTGCTCCAAAATAAGTGTGCACGGGAGGAGGCCGAGGTTTATCCTGGCGTGATTAGTTCCACTTAAACGTTATGTTCATTCCCTGTGCTGTTGGGCGTAGTTCCATAATAAACTTACATCCTCATGTTGCAGGTTTTTTTGCCGCGGATTGTACAATAATTACAAAATTTTCGAACGGCCTCTAAAATCGAGTTTCATTATTTTTTACGGAATAAGCACATCATACTGAGTTAAGTGATAGTTCAGGTTTGCCTACACTATATGTAGTTCTCTAGATATAAGACGTACAAGAAAATGTTTGATTGAATGAAATATCGTCGCTGCGCCTCGAAGAACCGCTGTGTGACATTTTTGTCGAAAATGAGTTATGTCTTGCAAATAAACCAGAAAGCTGTTAGGCAGCGTCCCTTACAATGTCATAAGTTAATATTAAATTGTTTCGCCCCAACAATGAAAAATTATAGATTGAAATTTTAAGTTTCTGTTCTCATCACGTACGCATTGATTAATGTATACAAATCCTCTATGTCCTTATAAAGGCGCAAAAGACGCTACGTAAACACAAAAATAGTAATATAATACTGTTGAAGCAAGCTACAACAATGTCCAGTGCATAATATATGCAGAATCAATTTTATTATATTTTCAGGTGTTACTGTGTATTTGGTAAAATTTTAAGAGTTCGGAATGTTTTTTTGCTTCTCCTGGAAAGTTAAAACGGTTCTTCGAGTGGCAGCGACGATATATTGGATTTTTTGGATCAGGGGACATAAAATTTTTGAACGGCCCCTAAATCGAGTTTTCGTACTTTTTACGGCATAAGTACATCATACTGAGTTAAGTGATAGTTTGATTTGGCTACACTATATGTAGTTCTTCAGATATAAGGCCTACAAGAAAAGTTTTCCCTGAAATATATTGGATCTTTTGGTCCAACAAAAACGACAAGAGAGTGTTTTCAAATAGTGCAGCGGTCAGAACAACGTGTAAACGTCAACTGTCAAAGGATCTCAGTTTTAGTGGATTCTAATGGTTACATTCTCAACAGTTTATTATAACACTAAATATAGATGTGTCGCATTATGCCACTATTTCAATATTGCGTTGCCGCACTACATAATTTTGCTCCTTTCAGCAGTAAACGTACATGGTCCAGAGCTGCAGTTCCCGTTTTATTCCAAAGTCGCATATCCTAAAAATAACGGATAATGTTTGTTCAACACACTTCTTTCAAAAGTTTCTTATTAGAAGTACGTTAGATTAACGAAGGAAGGAAACGTAACAACAGCAGATCGTTGAAAAATTTGATTCGTTAGAGCTTTACTGGTGGTAAAGATTTAGCTTTCAGATTATGTACGAAGTTGACGTTATCTGCACTTACAATGTTTTCACTCTTAATGAATATAGTACAGTATACCCCAGACAGATAAAGAATGATACGAATAAAATACACTTCATACTTTCAAAGATAAAATCTTTAACTATCAATCCCATAAAGGCATTTACATGATTCCGAACCATAAAATGTTTTTATACTTCTAAACTACGTGCATAAGAACAGGAAGTCTTATACAACAACTATGTCCACCCGTCTATCAGATTTAGTGTCTCAAAATTAAGTTTCTCTTTCTCCCTTAATTCTCCACTGGAACCGGAAGTGGTAGAGATAAACCATGTCCGGTTTCAACGTTGATCACTACAGAGAAAAAAAAAACGGTAAGAAAAAGCAGATTCTTAAAATGGACTCACCATCCAAAAATTGGTTTCATTTCTACCCTCCTTTCTCACTTTCTCACTATAGTTGTAAAAATTACTAGCTCTTTCGCCGAACAAAACAACGTTATTTAAAAATATTAATATTATTATTATTTATTTATGTATAACTAGCGTCAATTACTCTCTTCGCTGGCTTAAAATAAGAAAAATATCAGTAATATGTTCCGTTAGTCAGTCACTTTTTACTGTTACTCAAACGCTCTCTGATATCGGTCATTTTCGATTATCTTCCATGTTGCGAGGCTGAATTTGGATTTAAATGGCACCGGGTGTGTCACTATTCATCATCCATTCATCCCAGCGACCCCAAAAACTATGGATTCAACACTAATATCGTTCATTTATTTTCAATCATTTTTATACATCTCCTCCGTCCCCTCTCTGAAGTTGCACCGTCAAAGTGAGTGAAACGATAAAACACCATCCCAGGCCGTCGTCAGGTGGTTCAAAAGTTATTGAGTCACAAACACAGTCACTTTTATTTTTATTTATATAGATGGATGGATTTATTATTACTTTTAATAAACGTTGCTTTCTTCAGTTTATATATATATATATATATATATATATATATATATATATATATATATATATACCGGGTGATGCAATAAGAACGTACCAGGCCTATATCGCCGCTAATACTGCAAACGACGGGTGTAGAGCCTTCAAACAAAAAATTGCATTACCAAATCGTATATGTAGAATGCAATAAAATAGTAGCGAGACCAGTGGCATCTCGTGAATACCTCCAACGGGGAGCAACTTCAAAATTTGCAATGGAAAGTGGTTTAATTGTTGGAATCGTTCGAAAGGACATTAAATGTCATGCAACTTTTAGAGGACAAACTTATATCCTTTCCCATTTAGCCGCTAGAGGCGTTGTTGCAGACTTGTATCTGACTACCCGTAGCAGCCTTTATCGCAGCTAATAGTGCACATAGAGCCGTCAAAGAAACAATTAAACTACCAAATCGTAGTGTAGAATGCAATAAAAATAGTAGCGACACCAGTGGCGTATCGTGAATATCTCCAACGGGGATCATCTGCAAAATTGGACACGGAAACAGGGGTGGGTTGTGCCTCCATTGAAACAAGCGCACAATGGGAGAAACGTCGAGAAGAAACACCCTCGCACCATCTGACTTTCACCTAGTAATGCGACCGTGTTGCTGCCAGCGGGGAAGAAATATGCCAACGTGTTTTCTCTCGACGTTTCTCCCATTGTGCGCTTGTTTCAATGGGGGCACAACCAACCCCTGTTTCCATGTCAAATTTTGCAGATGACCGCTTTTGGAGATATTCACGATACGCCACTGCTCTCGCTACTATTTTTATTGCATTCTACACATACAATTTGGTAGTTCAATTGTTTCTTTGACAGCTCTACGTGCAGTATTAGCTGCGGTATAGGCCTGGTACGTTCTTATTGAATCACCCGGTATATATATAAAGTTATTCAAGGTAGGAACGCTAGTATGAATCAGTTAGTTACACCTTTCGCTTTGAAATATTTACTCCCATAGTACTTAAAGGTAATAGGAGGAAAGTGACATTTTACTTTTTTTTTAAATATGGATTCAGGATATCACGAACAGATTTCATAGTAGGTCTTATTCTTCTATTGAAAGGAAAGTAGTAAAATCTAATACAATTCCAGTTTGATTATTGATTACTACGGAGCAAAAGTTCAAGAGACAGCGTGAAACTGTTTTACAGATCATCTCAAGACGAGGTTCCATTTCTAACTTTATCCCTCTTTTGCAGGCTTCCTCAACGTATTTCACATCCCGACCCTCTTTTCTTACATTCTCTTGCCAGCGACTTCTGTAAGTAATTCCCTATTTATAATACAGTTTTTCATTACTGATGTTTTATCGCTCGTAAGGCCTAGTGACTCAGATTTCACAATATCCTCCAACCTGAATATGCAGTTTTTGTTGTATTTGTATTTTTCTTGTGTTCATTATGCAGTTTTTCACTAGTTTCATTCCTCTTTTATTCTAATTGATTTTTTTTTTGGGGGGGGGGGATAAGTCTTTATTTGTTTAATATTCTTTGCTATATTTGACAATAAGTACTGAAGTAAAATACTTCTATCAAAATAAGAAATTTTATATGCAGGGTGTCTCAAAAATCCGCTGACATAGGGTAACTGTTATTATCAGAGTTACAACAAAATGTAAGAGGAAAAACCATCTTCAAATATGATGTGTTCAATCTAAAGTGAAGGTTTTTTTAAAAAAAAAAATCGGACGAGCTATTTGGGCTCTACACTATTTATTTCCCCAATGTTAAACAAAAATGCAACGTTGCCATTTACCTGGACTCACAATATAAAGTGAAGGGGGCAAGTTTGAAATGACGGCTGACTATCGACACGTCAGCGTAAAAGTCAGTAACTTCATTCACTTATGTTGTGGGACTTATGCTGTACCCTATGTCACGGGACTTTTGAGACATCCTGTATCCAAAAGTAATGATAAAAAATAAAACCACAGTTTTCTGGCACCAAAGCAAGAAAAAAGTTTACATGACATATAGTCTGGAAGTGGACAAGGGCGGAGCTAGACAGCTTCGAATGTGTGTGTGGGGGGGGGGGGGGGAAGAATTTCACACCTGCCAGCGGAATAATGAAAGGAGGTAGGAAGTGGGTTTATAAATATATAAAAATCATACTGACTTGATGTTAAACGTATGTTACATACCTGCGCCGGAGATTCTCCATACGTCATTTTGAGATTCAACGAATGTCTAATGGCACGGGTATTGAAACGGTGCAGTAAAGATGAAAACCATACAGAAAAAAAGTTGTTATCCATGACACGATTGCACGCACGTACAATAGGAGTGAAAGCAAAGATCACTTAGCATGGCTGCATAATCTCAGGGGGCAATGGAAAGTGGTATACTAGTTATAAACTTGCAGAGAGAAGGTAGAAATAAGAACAAGTATAACTACTCGTATAATGTAATGAAATAACAGGCAGAATACACAACGACGTACTGTATTTGTAACACAATATCTTATACAGAGTAGCACTACAAACTAGTAGGTCATACGTACTAACAATAAACGCACCTACAGAAGACGTTCAAAGTGCTCTCCTCCCACATCTATGTAACGTGCTAATCGTGAGTTTCGAATGCATTCCATCACTCCCGGTGTGTTGCGAAACTGTTCACACGCATTTTCAATGAGGTTTTTTAAGTCGGCAAGTTCCTTTCCCCCCATATTCGAATCTGTCTAGCTCCGCCCCTGTCCACTTCTGGACTATATGTCATATAAACTTTTTTCTTGTCTTGGTGCCAGAAATCAGTGATTTTATTTTTTACCATTACTTTTGAGATACCCTCTATATATATAATTTCCGCTACTAGATCCTAAATACATTTCTTTTTCACCTCCCTTCGCTATCTCCATGTATTTTTCCCTGAGCCCCCTTGGGGTCATCATCTTGGAAGTCAAGCACAGTTTTACAATGTAAAGCGAAATCCACTTGTTTTCCTTTCTTTCTTTTTCATAATACCATATTCTCGCATCTATCATTCTCCTGCCTAGGTTTTTTTCTTTTTTTTTTTTTTAAGGAAAATATCTTCTGTATAATCCGTATTTTTCAATTGCCGTAATGAGTATCCGTCTTAGAGGTAGGAATAAGCTAAATACTTAATGGCTAGTTGAACAGTGACGCACAACTTGACGTATTTTATAGAATTATCACATAGGTAGCGCTAGTGTAACCAACTTCAGAGTAAATAATACTAGTTGACAAGTCATTTCGGAACACTGGAATCAACGATCTATTCTGGAAAACTTAACTCTTCTAATACTTTGGAAAGCATGTTTATAAAATATGAATTCTTAAAAAATGAGATCAGAACACTATTTAATTAATAACTAGGTAGAAGTTTCAATTTCTTTTTTGAGAAGGGTGATGAAGAATCTACGTTCTGGGATATGTCGGTGAGCTCAATTTTTTTAACTACTGGCACAGTTGACTAACACCTTTACTTTACGAGAGTTTTGTCATTAAATAAATTAACTGAATATGATTAGTAAATCGAATAAAAATTTTCCACTTACCTTATAGTAGACATCAGGAACGTACTGCTTATCAGAGGAACCCCGTACGTAACCTAGCTCAGGGGCATCTAAGGTAGGCACCAGACAATCATCTCGAACAAGGGCCATACACTGGTTGGATACTTGGTAACCTTCCATATGGACTTGATTGCTCGCATCACCTATGAAGAGTACAATTAAGTGTTCTATATAGTCTGAATAATGTTAACTTTATTGAGATACATTCTACGTAGAGAACAGAATGCTAAATGAATAACATCCCTGATAATCCTCAGGTAACAATCTTGGTAATCTGAAGTTACTTTAGCGTATGAATGAAAGAAGTGCGAGTAATATAGCAATTTATGAACCACAAAGATACAGCAAAAGAAGTAAATTCATATTTACAATCAAAATTGGCAGCGGGGATCGCCAACAACACAGAAGTGTTATGACCTCACTAAAGAGATTACGATAAATCCCTGGTTGGGGCCACCATACGTCAGTATTTATGCGAACATATCCACATTTCAAGAGTAAAAATTTTCGTCTGATCCCAAATACTCTGGTTTGTCTGAAGTTTTTAGGCTCAAATCTAAGATTTTTCTAATGTAGTATATCGAATTGGTAACAGTGTTCAACCAGTAACGTAGAGAGTTGACTATCTTGCCGTGACATTTGCTCTAATAGCGCATAATATCGGCTTCTTTTCCTGTTCCTTTAGTATCTATGCTTCCGGTTCTTTCTCCCGAGCTTTCCTATGATAGTGTTTTGTGAACATATTGTCATATTACATGATTAAATCAAGTCTTGGGGGAGCTTAACTTGGGACATTTTAAAGATGCCTTTCTAGGTTTAATTCTATTTCGAAGTTACTGCTATTCAGACTACTTAAAATAACAATGATTATGGTAATTTCGGTTTAAGCTGTGTTAGCGCTTCTTATAACATTCAGAACTTGCTCAAGTTTTAACTTTTATTTTCGCAAAAGTAAAAAGAATTTCAACGTTCCACCTATCCAATGTATACCCAAAAAGTAAAAGTAAGCAGGATACTTTGAACATGAAAAAAGTACCGAGCCATTCACCAAACAACATGCATCTGCAATGGGATAAGATTCAGAATGGGATAAGAAACTATGGTAGGTACTCATCCACGTTTCAATATTTTTCTCTTCTTGTTAATTTCAGTAGCCCAAGAACTGCTACCATCTACAGAGCAGTATGGGTTGCGGTTTTCAGTTACGAAAGGAAAAGTAAAATAAAAGAAATCCGCTCACTAATCTTACAAATCCTAATTAACAATGACCACAGAATATTAGTACAAAGTTTTGGCAACTGGCTACAAAACAAAGACAACGTAAATAAATTCGAAGTATAATGATAATTTCCACGAGGGAACCTCTTCTGGTTTTAAGATTAGTAAACAATTCCTTTCATTTTATTTTAACTTTCTTAACCAAAACTCCTGGTATGTTTCATAAACGGAAGTAAATCTTGGGATAGCGAAGCTAACATTAAAACGGTGGGTGAGTACTTATAATTTTTGTAAATGTTAATTTAGGGACAAAACAATTGGAAAAGGGGTACTGAGTGGCCCTACTTCTCAACAAACCATTTACATTCATGCCAATTACCGTGACAACGTTATACCTTACCTATAATATAGAAATGAAAGTTTCTTATGTACCTTGCAAAAAAGTGTTGTACTGTATTTTATTCTTTCTCTCTTTCTCGAAATTTCACTTGCTTTAGAAACTGCAAACTTTAACCGGGGTCAAACCTTATGAAGAATTAAATCGAGAAGTGAATCACATGGTGGATATTTGGTTCCTTCCTCATCAATTTTCTACTGGATAGACTAAAACTAGCTGCACAACTCGTAAAACTTCGTTAACGTACATATTGAATCCTACTATGAATAACAACCAATTCCATATTCAACTTTTGACACATAGTAGCTAATCACTTTGTTTTGTTTATTTATGAAAAATTGCAGATTTCTTTCTTTTTTTTTTCAGTGTGAGAAATTTTTGTGCGCTTTTGAAACTTGCACATCATTGAACACAATTTGTGTTATTTGCTAAGTTGGTGTTATAATTCGAACTCTTGTCTAAAAATCCCTGATCTAGATTTAATTCCAGCTCCCTCATTCTAATAAAGTAAGATTCATACGTCGAACCATTCTATTTGTGACAATGTCTTATGAAACAATAGTACCTTAATAATGATGTGCTTAGAGATGACCAAATATTTAGAAACACCTGAAACCGCGAGATTTTGATCTTTCGAGTCTCTGATATGTTATTTAATTCTTGTAACCATATTTCTTTTTGTCGTTTCAATATAGGTTAAGTTTAAAACGTGCACAAAAGAATTTCATACTGAAACAAAAAGTTTTCAGCAATTTTTCATAAATGGATACACCAGAGTGGCTGGCTACTATGAATCAAAAGTTGAATGTAGAATTCGTTCTTATTCTTAATAAGATTGAAAATGTACATTTTATATGTACACTCCTGTCTAAAATTATTGTCGCATGTCTATAAATATGTTGTTGTTGGAATATAATTTGATAACGAATTCGCCCGGTATTTCTTATAATGTTAGTATGTTAATAATCGACAAAGACATGTATGTGGCAAATTTCATGTCAAAAGAGAAGTAAATAAGAACAAGAAGACGAAAATAAAACTGTCTTGTCGATTTAGCAACATTTTCTTTTACTCATTCTAATATTCGTATTTATAATTCTTTTCCTATGAAATTTACCACAAATATACATTTCTCGATTATACACATAGTATCACTATTAAAACTGCCCTGCAAAATTATTATCAAATTATATTCTTACAAGAAGATAGTTATAGATATACGACAATCATTTTGGACATGAGTGTACATTAACAAAGTTTTGCACTTATTTTTCGAAGTTTATCCAGTACAATATTGACGGAAAAGACTAAACAGCCACTATGTGATTCACTTCTCGATTTAATACTCCATAAGATGTGACCCCCGATGAAACTTGAAGTTCCTAAAGCAAGTAAAATACTGGAAGACGGAAAGAATAAAATACAACACTTTTGCGCAAGGTTCGTATTTATATCACATAGCTTACGTAAACAATATGAACGTATTATATAACTCACCTGTTACACAGACAGTGACAAACTTTGAGCCGAAATAACCATTTGGTGAGAAGTGACAAGAATTTGGATGTTTATTTTGAAAGTAACCTGCCATTATGCATTCTTCTGCTGACAAAAAATGGCTATCAATATTCCGGAAATGTTTCACCTGGAACAGAAACATACAGCAGACATTATTATTAATATTATTACTTGTTATTAACGTCAAGACAAGCTTTTACACAATTACAAGAATAATTGAAGGGTAAGAGGAAAAAAGAAGGAATGACACAAAACTTCATTTTCGAGAAAGCTGCATTTTAATATTGAAAACCATGTACAAAATGAATAGGGTTGAATTACACAAACAACTACTTAGTAAAATTAAAGGTTAATGTTCATTCGTTTGCCAGAAAGCATAATCAGAACAATACTGCTATTGGCAAAGTGCATATTTATTGTTTTGCAAAGTAAAGTCTGGGACGTTTGCGGAAAGAACAAGGAATGTCCTATGCTATTGTATGTAACGATTAGAAATGCCCACTTCACTGTTGCTGATATGGTAGTGTCTCGTAAAACATTTGGGTTCTAGGGTCACAAAATCGTTTCAAAATATGAAGATAAGTGTACTTAGGTTTTGAAACAGGAAGGAGATTGTTGTAGGCTTGTGTTGAAATCTCAAATTCTACTTTTTCGAGGATGTTGCTGTTAGACAGTGGCGGCCTCCCAGTTTTTGAGTGACAACAATAACTTAAGCAATTATTTATAACTTTTGAAAGTATATAGTAAGCCCATGATATACCTATCATAGTCTGGGGTCTAGTTGCGCACCCCCTTCCCCCAGCTTTTATCTTTTAGATCCGCCTCTGCTGTTAGAACGTCTTATCTTCTTTGAGGTGTTGGGGTTGCTCATCCAAGCGCTGTTGTAAGTACTGTGATGGAAAACCAATCCACGCTTGTCGCTTGATATTTTCATCTCCGTGAATTTTCGTCCGCACTTGAACTCATTGTAAGGATACTTAACTGAATACAGTATTATTACCACAACGTAACCAAACACTTTTCATCGGCACGCAGTAGAAGCGTCTTGAAGAGGGCGCACAAACTATTACTTCAGCAGTGTTAGTCGCCAGATGGCATCATTAGTTAGTTACAACATATTGGACAATCCTTGATAATTTTGCTTCTGCGCGGGACATTCCTTGTTCTTTCAAAGCTGGTCAAATCTTTCGCTCCTTTTTACATGGACATTTCTATATCTACGCATACATTGCATAGGCAGTTTAGTAGTACCAACAGTCACTAACAGATAGGACAAAGTACCTGTTAAAATACACAAATGGACATTCCTTGTTTTTTCCCCTTACCCTTCAATTGTTGAAATTCAATTGTTGTACGATTTTAAATATATTTGTGAATATCTTTGTAATTTCACATTCTTTGTCAATACTTCTGTGTTTAACTGAAAACCATTACTTTGCCTCCTCAAATTAGTAGCAATTTTACTTGCTTATACATTTGTAATGATAAATACTGATCGTGTATTATACCTAGTATAACTTGCCTTTAACTGAGTGAATCAATTAATTTGAGTTTAATGTCTCTTTTCAGCACAAAAACTATGAAAGACCAGTTACAAAGAGTAAAAATGCATGACTGGATTGATAATCAAACTCAGGTCTCCGGTTTACCGTGCCGATGTGTTAACTATTACGTTACTCAATGCGATTCCTGAACAACTATATATTTTATCATTCTCGCAGTCGGTGCTGAGCCACTCAGATCACATGAATTGTACCTCAACTCCTGTTGAACTTGGACAGCCTAGTGTTTGCATTACACCACATTTCTGCTGGTTGAATTATACCAAATGTTCCAGGTAAAATCAGTTCCCCTATTCTGTATGGAAAAGCGCTTTCTAGTAATTATATATCATATACGTATACTTCATAAGACACGGCACTTTTTTTTCCTTTCTTGAAAGGAGACAACTTGAAAAATTTAAGATAAACATTTGAAAGTATGTGGTATGATCTTCCTCATGCTGCCACTAGATGGAGAACGTGCGCAGGTGAGCACGCACGCAACCATGTTCGGTGTTGAGCGACGATGTTCGAGATTAGAGGAGATGTATCACGAGAAATGTGCGTACGTAAAGATAGGATCTCCGCGGTAGAAATGTACGAGATTGTCATAGCAGTGGATGCGCGTGAAATATCCTATCTACTCGTGGCGATGTGAGTAGAGGTCTTCAAGCGGGAAGAGTGTCAACCAATGATGATTTCAGGTCGGCCCGAGGAAAATGATTTCCGGGGCATATCTCTGATCGTTCCTAACAAGGATTACCAATCTGAAATCATCACTAGTGTTAACTACCAATTTGTCTCAAAGTGGACATCCTGTGTCCGTGGACAAAGAAGTACGGGCTATGGTGATCGAAAAGTGTTTAAGTGAGAACAGGAACTGGACAATGGAGGAATTAACCCAGCAAACAGAAATTCCTGTGTCAACAGCGCGTCGTATTGTCAAAAGTGACTTACACATGCAGAAAATTTGTTTAAAATCATCTTCACGGATGAGAAGTTGTTGACAATTAAGCAATCACATGATTATTGAAACGTAGGAATCTGCTCAACGGAAGCTTGTAAGAACGAAATGTATGCACTTACTGATATCGTACATGTTTTGATTTTATGATGCTTTAACATATTTCATACGTAATTACGTACATTTTGTTTGTTGATTGGTTAAGTCTGGGCAGACTTTTAGAATTGATTTAATTTATGTATGTGTCTTTTACGCTTTGTTTCTTACATTGTAGGTTGTTTATTTATTTAGAGTTACTCGTAAAACTTCCTGTGGAAAGCGGGATATAAATTTACCAGTCCATCAGGGGTACTTTCTCTCGCGCTGCGTGGATTTTAAACGCAATGTTCGGAAAGAGGCAGCTGGTGTCGGAGTATATGTAGCCGTGGAATTCTTTACCGTTAGCTTTCTTCTAGTTAGGTGTTGACCTGATGCTGGTCACTATTCAGAGAGAATAACGGATTTCATTCGAGGTTTAAGTGGTGACCTTAGTTTACTTAGAATTTGTCTTAGATAATAGTCAAAATTGAGATGGAACAAATTATTTTTCTCTAACTCTGAGTGATGTCCTGAGTATACTTTTCTTTCAGAGATCATTTCGATAGAAATGACCGTAGATGATATTTAATATATAGACAGAAAATAAGTGATTTCTTTCGAGGTCTGGTGGGAAGCTATCCATTCAACAATTCACACTTTTTATTCATACTATAAATTCGGGAGAAATCGTAATAGGTTTCCGTAAGATATTTCCCAATAGTAATCGGAAGATTAATTACGTCAACATCCAATAGATATAATGATTAAGTACTCGTATGTCTTTAATTCAAAACTTTGTAGAAATGTTTGTTTCACCTTTAACAATTAAAATAACTGAATCTTGTGTTAAAAAGAAAATAATAACTCTTCTCTCTTGCAATTCACGAGTGAAAAGTTCAAAATTGAACAATTGCAAAATTATTAAAACGTAGGATTCTGTAGTGTTCGTCCTTACTGGTATCAGACATTTTAAAAATTTTATAATATTTTAATAATTGTATATTATAATGAATATATATGTACGTAATTATGTATAATTTATTTATTTGTTAGGTGAAGTCTGGCCAGATATCTCGAGTTGTGTACGTATTCATCTATCCATATTCTTTTTATTCATTGGTGACTTTTAACTCCTATATTCCTTAGCTAATAACAATCTCTCAACAGCTCAATTACAAAGAAAGCTAATCTCGTTCACGAAGTAGACAAAGGATATAAATCATACTCTTGTACATTAAATCCGATCTACTTTTACTACCTACTAATTTACTTCTAACTAAACATAAACCACACTGAGGAAGGATATGTGAATGATATATAAAACATGAAATCACGTAACAATATATATATGTGAATGATATATAAAACACGCAATCACGTAACAATATGTAACACAATAACTGTGTCTTCATCACACTTCCACTCCTTCTGGCTACTTGGGAATTCGTCATCTCTCATATACTTCCCGGAGATCAACTTTTAATTACGCTCCGCCCCTTCATTAAAAAATAATACTTGTGTTATTCAATTGCGCGCTTGTCCAATTAAAAATATACGTTTCTGCTGGATACATTCTTGTCCTCTAATTATCCTTGTGGAATAATTGTGGAAGTCTGATGAAGACACAGTTATTGTGTTGAAACTGTTAACGTGATTGTGCGTTTTATATATATATCGTTCACACAGCCTTGCTCAGTGTATTGTTGTGTTTAGTTTGACAATATGAAATCAAAGAGTTTATAGAATATTTTACTTCAACTATAGTTAAAATTAGATGGTAGAAGAAAAAAATGTTCGCTTCATTTGTGAAATACATACCTCTGAATATTCTTTCAATTGAATTAGAACTAATCTTGCAAATGAATGGAACTTCCTAATCTCTCTTAAATTTTGAAACTGTCCAGGGTTTCTACTGATCTGCAGAAATCTATTTCCCTGACTTCTCACTGACTTTACCTGACCTTTGGCAGGAAATTCTCTGACTTTCATGACAGGTGTCGGATGACGTTGACATATAAATAAGGAATAAATAACGGCGAATATTTATATATGAGAATATTTATTCCATACAGACAAATAATAATCAATTGCTCATATGTACATTCCACTTATCACCCATAAAAATCTGAGCAACGTTCCATACTATGATCATTAATGGCTGGCTAAGCTGGAATTGGTGTACAATTAATGTTAGAAAAAATATATTTTATAAAATTTCCCTGATTTTCAGTCTTTTTCCCTGACTTTCCCTGACCTGCACCATTTTCCCTTACTTCCCTGACCAGTAGTAACCCTGTTGTCACACAATTGCATTGAAGATTAGATTTCAACGCTCTCATTACCTAAATATAACTTTCGACTTACCGTTCCTTTCTTGATATCATCTGCAACCAAATCAGTAAAAATCCATCCTACGCGACGTAGACCTAATTGGGAAGCTAGCTGTTCAACTAATTCTTCCTTATCGTCCTTCAACAGCGAAACAGAATCCCGCGTGCTCTCCTGAAACGAATGAGACAAAAGTATTTAATTTTCTTGCTACTCATAGACACACACGATCACATTTTTTAACAAACTCAACAGAATACAGGACTAAAAATATCAATAAAATAAACAGCTTGTAGTTTTAGAGTTAATGTTAGTACGTACCGAGATATTCTAAAGCAGTAGTCGCCAAACTTATTAAGCTTCTGAGCTACGTACTGTTATAAATCCTACTGTGAGCTACCATTTTTTTTTTTTAAAATCTTACATTTGTTTATTGCCTATAAACTTACATTTCTAGTAAATACGTAATCAAACTATCCAAGTTAGCAAATGTCTAATATACACACGAAAAACATAACGTGCACAACTCCATGCGTGTACACAAACTATCCAAGTTAGCAAATGTCAAATATACACACGAAAAACATAACGTGCACAACTCCATGCGTGTACACAAACTATCCAAGTTAGCAAATGTCAAATATATACACGAAAAACAACGTGCACAACTCCATGCGTGTACACAAACTATCCAAGTTAGCAAATGTCTAATATATACACGAAAATCATAACGTGGACAACTCCATGCGTGTACACTAACTATCCAAGTTAGCAAATGTCAAATATATACACGAAAAACATAACATGCTCAACCCCACACGTATATAATCAGCTGTGAGATGAGGCTGACAATAGCAGTTGTGCGGGAGAAACAAGCAGTTGTTGTCGTCAGCGCCCTCTTATTGTTAGCACCAGTTCAGTGGAGGAATCAAGGTTAGACAACCGGAGCGTTAACGCGATCTACCGAAAATGTCTCCGCTAGTTACTAAACTCTGTTCGGCGTAAGCTCTAAACTGCGATAAACAAAGCCACGTGACAATAAATCTTGCCGATTTGCTGCTGGCCTACCGGGGGCTTGTACTCCTCCGCAAAATAGTTCATATGATTTTGATTATTGCTTCTACTATGAATCTCCATATAAAACTACTATATTATTATAAATGACAAAAATATAATACGGATTATCTAATGATCCTGCAATCGAAAAAAGCAACAATTGTTTACCAGCGAAATGCAAATATATTTTTTTAATCTTTCGAGTCTTTTTCTTTCTTTTCTGCTGCTGCTGTAAGTATCTGGACAACAGGAGAAAGTATTGTCAAAATGCACGTGTATAATTTGCTCCTCCCCGTGGGGAGTGGGAGTGATACATCACTAGCCAATCGTATTTGTGACAAGCGGAAGGATACAAATATTTTGTTTATCGGAGTTTAGAGCTTATGCTGAGCAGGGATAGTAGCTCGTGATCGACGGTTTGGTGATCACTGCTTTAAAGACCCAAAGTTGTAATTAGTCCTACCAATATTTCGTTTTTTTAAAAAAAAATCTTTAATTGGACTACTGCTGGTAAGAAATTTCCCGTTGGTTTCTTTGATTTATCACCCCATGTGTTATTATTTTTTTATAGATTAAAAATACGAACTAACAAGCACTGCTATCAAGTGTAATGATGGCACCGGTGATAATTTTGTTATTTTAGGTTCGTTATAGCAAAGAGACACCAGCAATGAACATCTAAGTAACAAGTACACTAGTAAGAACATAATTAGATTTGCGTAAACTAATGATCATACAAATTCCTGCTGATTGTGCAACAAGTCGTTATATCCAAAAACAACTAGACACGCTAGTAAGTTTTCATTGTGGCTTTACAGAGGACGTTAAACCTTGAGATTTGTTTGATCATTTAGAATTTAGCGCCCTTTTTCAGTACTGAGGCTATGTGAGACGTGGATCCACAGTTTAAGGTAGAACTCAATCCACCATACTGAGTTCGAATTTCAAGACTCTTCGACGGGAAAACAACGCGGGAACTCGTGCGCTAGCTACTAGACCAGTGGGAAGAGCTTAAACCTTCACAACTAGCTCTTGTGTATATGACTTTTTTTTTTTTTTTTTAACGTTTTGTTATTATAATATCCCAGTCTTTGTCTAAATTCCCTTTCTCCGCTTTCAATTTCTTATTTATTTATTTTTGTTCGTATTTAGTAAGCTCAAATACACTTAGTAACTAACGACGAAAATATGAACGTCTCGAATGCAATGCTTTGAAGAGATTCAATAATCCTTGTTAGGGGTTTGAGATACAGTCTCAGAATCTGTTATTTGTTATAGATATTAAAAGGCTGAATTTGTTATGAAATTATGTATTCATCGTGCTCAGCCGGCTTTTCTTCTTTCTATTTCAAATAAGAAAGACAGAAAGACATGTCTTTCATTTCCATTCCATTTCATTTCCGTCAGTCAGGACCGTAAATTTTTTATGAGACTGTGTCAAATGTTAAAATATCTTTTGCAATGCTAATAATTAAACACAAAATATCGTCTAAACACTGTTTCTCCACTTTATTACGTATTACCTTCTAAATCAATATTACAAGGAATATTATCATCACGAATTCTTTCAAGAGCAATTATCACATTATTCTGCTATATTCGATTAGCTTCTAGAATCGTTTTATTTAACTTTCTTTCTTTCTTTTCTTTTTGCTCTTTCTTCTGGTTAGAAATACACCAGGAGTTGGCAACCACTTCTTGTCAGAGAGTACCAACCGTAAATTTTTTTATGAGACTGTGTCAAATGTTAAAATATCTTTTGCAATGCTAATAATTAAACACAAAATATCGTCTAAACACTGTTTCTCCACTTCATTACGTATTACCTTCTAAATCAATATTACAAGGAATATTATCATCACGAATTCTTTCAAGAGCAATTATCACATTATTCTGCTATATTCGATTAGCTTCTAGAATCGTTTTATTTAACTTTCTTTCTTTCTTTTCTTTTTGCTCTTTCTTCTGGTTAGAAATACACCAGGAGTTGGCAACCACTTCTTGTCAGAGAGTACCAACAGACTGACTACTTCCCTTCAGAGCTACAAAATCGCTTAAGACTTAAATTACCACTAGATTGGATAAAATACTACTCTTCCTTAATAAATTTGTTCCTTTTTACGAATATTTTCTTGGTTCTTCCCACTGATCTAACACGTGTCTTTGATGGCTAGCGTGCGCATCTTTAGTGCGCTAGGATCTAGATTTGATTCCTGCTAGAAGGGCACTGAATGCATTATGGTAGTTCGGGGTCAACCTTAAACTGTAACTCCACATCTCATAAAGCTCAGCGAAAAGAGCGGATAAACCAACCAACCAAGAACAAACAAACAAACAAATCTTTTTTGATATTCTTATATTTTTCTCCTATTTTCAATCATAGTGACACGGGCTCCAAGGAAAAACCGAAAGCCAAATTATGCAACGCCTCTATAGAACATTCTAACCAAACGCTCAGTAATTCTAATTATCTTTCTACTTACAAGTTTATACAATTCTGTGGGAGACCCGGGTTCTATTCCCTGTGAACTTTGTGGTGGACAAACACCGTGTGAGTGGGTTTTTTAGGGGTTCTCCCGTTTCCTCTCACTTTCTTCATTCCACCATTTCATTCATTACTCATCATCACCGTCTCCTTTACCCTAACCGGCATAATCGTGGGACGTAAAACTCAAAAATTTCATTTCATTTTTCCGGGTTCTATTCCCGGCGGAAGCTTATGTGGTTCGGATTCCACGTTAATCAGTAGGTCCACGTCTCACATAGCCTCGTTGCTGAACGGCACGTTAATTCAATTCAATTCAATTCCTAAATACTACTTGCACTTCCGAACTTTCGACTCTTCCCTGGAATCCTGTTTATAAAGAAAAATAAAAACATCAGGAAGAAATACTAGGGTAGAGCAGTGCTGGAAACACTTTGTCAAAACCGAAGATCACATTTTTGACGTGTGATCCTTGGTTTTGTCAGTGTTTCCAGTACTGCTTTGCCTTAGAATTTTACCTGATGTTTTTATTTTTCTTTCTTCTGTTTTTACCCTGCAAGTGCAAGCAGTATTCAGAAATTGAATAAACAAACAGGTAAGTAAAATGGTATCTACAGGAACTGAAATCAAAACTAAGTATTACTCTTATTTGTACAGCTTACCAACACACAGCGAAAATATTCAACAAAAATCAGTACAAGGGAGTAATGCTGCGAAATAATCTTATAGGACCATCAACTTTTCAATTCAATGCTCTAGAACAGCGTTTCCCAACCGGTGTGCCGCGGCACACTGGTGTGCCGCGAATGGGCCGCTGGTGTGCCGCGAGAAAATCGAAACAAATTATTAATTCTATACGAACCAAATTGCAAGACAGGGGAAAATGTATATTTATATTTCACATTACTATGAACCTCTACTATAAATCTACAATTTTAAATTTCATACTGTGTTACTTTTCTGTACATTTTTAATGTTGAAAAACGTATTTATCATTGTCATGACCATTATTACTTCTTTATTGTTGCAGACTATTTCGTAACTTGAAATTTTAACATATCATTCAATAAATTCAACAAAGCAAGCATGCATACAAATTACCTACATTTGTGTTTTAAAAGTATAGGAGATTTGTTTCTTTGTTCGTTATTTAGTGATCTTCCCTTTTAGTTAGAGGTTAGATACAGTTTTCGAAAGAGAAAGTGGATTTTTAAAAACCCCAGTCCTATATTTCATTGCTATTGTTTTCTATTTTAAAATTAGAATGAAAAATAAGTATAATGATTTAGCACGGGAGAAAATCAGTGATCGAGCTTTCTTCTCTGTAAGAAGGAAATTAGTAATCACATTAAAATACCACGGTAATTATATATATATATATATATATATATATATATATATATATATATATATATATATATATATAATATGGGTGTGCCGCGAGAATTCAAGTTACACCTGTAGTGTGCCGCAAGTTGAAAAAGGTTGGGAAACGCTGCTCTAGAAGATCATTCTGTGACTTCTAGTATTTGAATCAGTAATCTATACATATATAAAAATGAAAATGACTATGGTTATAACTTAATAATTCTTGAACCACCCGACCGATATCGATTAAATTTTCAACACACAGATGAGGGAGTGTTTTTATCATTTCACTTTGGTAGTGCAACTTAGGGGAGGGGATATATAAAAATGATCGAAAATGACCGATATCAGTGTCGAATCCATAGTTTCCGGGGTCGCTGAGATGAACAGTGACACTTCCGATACCGTTTAAATCCAAATTCAGCCCCGCAAATTGTGGAAGAGGAAGAGTGAGATATAAAAATAATCGACAATGACCGATATTAGTGTCGAATTCATAGTTTTCACGTCGCTCAGATGAACAGCGATACTTCCGATATTATTCAAATCCAAATTCAGCCCTCATTAGTACTCCTAAAGGGGGATGGTGACATGTAAAAATAATTGAAAATGACTAATATTAGTGTCAAATTCATAGTTTTTCGGGTCCCTAAGTTAATTGGTGACAGTTTTGGTGCACTTTATGTCCAAAATGAAATGTATTCTGCCCATGCAAAGAACGGGTATTCTGCTAGTACCGATATAACTTTTATATTATTACGTTAACGGGCATTTAGTGCATTATCAATTACCTCAGGTACTCTATTACTTGTGGACGAATACACGTTGATGGTAAATTTTCGCCATGCAGATAATAGCACTTCAAAGAACGAAAAACGTAGAACGCACGATAAAAGGAAAAATAGTACATGAAAATACGGGGAATAGTCTTAATTCAATTAAAATATATCCATAATGCTAATCCACTTAGCTTTTACAGATAGCTTTTACACTTAGATATACAGTTAGATGAATAAATACTTGTGTCTGTGTGTAGCCAAAATCTTAACTTGAAAGTTCTAGCTTAAACCTGAATTCCAAATATACGACGAACATGTTGCAGTCAACTTAACTTCATATAGTACATAGAAAAGAATCGTACATAACTGCACGTCTTTTTCATCCTTTCTAAGAATTAATACATAGAGGTTAAAAAAAAAAAAAAAAGGTTCATTCTGCTCTTTACCTATTCCATCTTTCTTGACAATATGATGAGCCGAACTATGAAACACTAAATTTGTAATTGTATTTAGTTCTGGAAGGTTTCTGTGCACAGTCATTACATATAATCATGTATTACACGCCTATGTATCTTTTTTCTTTTAATACTACATTTATTTTTTTTCTTTTAATTGTCCTGATACAGCCATCTTTTGTATAACAAAAATATGACGTAAAAGTGTATATTCTATGGACAATGGAGCATCTACTACAGATGATACTATAAACGATCATTTCGCTTACATAAAACTGTTACCTGAAAATTCCCTGCATTTTCTAAGTTTTCGGCTCTTCTCTGCAGCCTTGTTCACGAAGGATAAAAATGGAAGTATAAAAACATCAGGAAATAAAGGAACGGACTTACAGAGGTAGAGTAGTGCAAAAATATTATTTATAGATTGCTGCCAGTCACAAGTCAAATGGTAGTGCAGTGCGCTGTGAACTGGTGTGAGATCAAGTTGTATGTACTTTTGATCAGAACAGAAACCGGTCATCTTATGTTACTGTTTATAAAAATGAAGTTTTACATTCCACGATTATGCTGGCTAGGCTAAAGGAGACGATGATAAGAAATGAATAAAATGGTGGAATGGAGAAAGTGAGAGGAAACGGAAGAATCCCGAGAAAACACACGCAACTTTGGTTGTCCACCACAAAGCTCACTTGGCGCGAGCTGGAATCGATGCATGCACCAGAGATGAACGCTCTACCATTGAGCCACCGCGACCGCTATGTTACTGTTTATCTTACAAGCCCAATATTAGATATATTTTTTGATTACTATGTCCCATTCCTTACTTAACCAACCCTCACCAATGTTAAAGTTGATTTTATTTTTTTAAAAGAAAATTAAACATCTTTTCAAAAACAAAAGTCCTCCTATTTCATTCCTGGCTCCAAATAGAATTCTTGATTCCAGAATATTACGTTGTGTTCCTGCCTAAGCGAAAGAACATATTACAACTTGAATCCACTCTTCACAGTATATTTCTCTACCATTGGAAGTGTGGCCGATAACAAATGACAAAGTTTTTCTGCTTTATCCGGCGAATTCGTTCTTTATTTCCATACTGTTTCCGTTAGTTTTACTCCTATTTTTAGCCTCTATGAACAACAATTCAGGGGAGCAAAATGTTTGGACGTGCAAGAAAAATATCAAGAACCAGAATTTCCAGTAAGTGAAATGATTCTTAATTTTCTTAGCGTACTGACATATTGTACAAATTAATATATAGTTACTAGCTCGAAAATCCATTTCACACTGAAACAGTAGCAACAATGGGAAGGAAAAGTTGAAAAAAAATAAGGCCAGGATCTATATATTAAAGGTCCTATTTCAGCATTAGACTACTGAGACTGGCAAACACTCTACAATAAAAGTTAAGATTCAAACGAGATACATCTAATTGCAAAGCTAAAATCCTAACTATTCATCTACGCTTGCTTTGAATTAGCTATTTTGTTCACTGTTCCAATTTCTCACCTGCGGAGGTTCATATATAGCAGCTACGGTAGCTCTAATTCCCAAAGGCACATCACTATGAACCTCATACTTTCCATACAGAAAGCCTATGCGTTGATGACCTGTGCTTCTCCAGTAATTGAGAAATCTTTCCACTAGATGCGGGTTCTCAAACATCACATTATCTACATGACGATAGACCTACAACAAGCAAGAACAATACATAAATGTAACAAAAGCACGATATACCAAAATAACATTCAACAGTTGATTCAAAAGCAAGAAACAAGATTTACTTCTTAATGTTCTTTTTATTAGATATATACAGTGGCGTAACAAATTTATTTCGGGGGGAAGGCTTGAGCCCAAGTCACCCCCCCTAAATACGTCACTGGATACGTCACTTTTCAGCTGTTATCCCTCAATAAATTTAAGCAAATAAATAGCCACATGAAGTTAATAACTCTTTAAATTTTACGTCTCTCGATTGTGTCCTTTAGACTAAAGGAGACGGACGATTAATAAAGTAAAGAATTAGGAAATAATTGGGGAACTACTGTGTGATAAAACGGGAGAATCTGAAAAAAAAAACAAAACACAAATATGCTCTTGTTAACCATAAATTCACATAAGCTGGAATTGAATCAGGGATATCTAGCATCACAGGTGAGCGCTCTACTACTGAGCCACCGTCCTCCGTCGCACAATTAAACTGGACCGAGGTACTTTTAAACATGCACTTCATATGGATATGAATTTTGATATGTCACTTGAAAACTAAATACGGTCAGTTTTAACATTAACCTATTAGCATTTCTGTCATTGCAATGCTTACAATTGCTTTGATGAAAGTAACAAGTTGGCTCCACTGATATTTTATACTTTTCCTATTTTCAAAGCTGACTGGCATCGAAAGTGGAAAATACTTATTTGAGTGTGTGTATAAAACAAAGCCCTACCTTTATAAACTACTATAAAAAAATGTCTTTTGCGTTTTGCACACTGTTCCGAAGATATCACGTAATTTTCCTTTGCCTTGTAAGGATCAAAACCTACTTCTGATTGGACAAGCTACAGCAACACACCAATCATAAGCTTTCTTTCTATGGAGCAGACATTTGAACTGTCAATACTGTTTTCCTAAAGACCTCGTCACCGACGGATCGTCTACAAAGGGGAATGCAGCTAATTTGAAAAAGTTAAGCATCACGATATTAATTAGTTAAGCATCACAATAATGTAGTACGGCAAAAAGATATTGTAAAAAAAAGTAGTTACATAGGAGTCTAAAGTCGACGCATTTAATTCATACCTGTTACCGGGGGCCAACTCGTAAAGGACCGCAGTGAGGAAGTATTGACAGTCAGCATCTGGATTAGTGTTGTCATGTAGTTAATTAAAAAAAAGTCATAAAAACATAGCGCGCATTATATCTATTAAAGAGACATTACACTATAAAATAGTAATATATATATATATATATATATATAATATTAATAATCTTAATAATTAATTAAAAAGCGGTCGTAAGTTGTATTTAATAGAACAACAACTTTATTCTTTTGTACTATATACATGTAATTTTTGAGTAAAGTCTAACTACTAAGATAAAAAAAAAGTAAAAGAAAGATAATTTTACCTAAGCTAAAAAAATAAGGTATCTTTTTAATGATACACAGGGGTAAAAGTAGATCTGAAAAAAGTAGGGGGACGGTAAGTAGCCGCCTAACTTTGCCCATTGTAATTTTTTAGGAACTGGGGGGACGCCGTACATACTTTTGGGATGTGGGAGGACGGCATTCCCCCGCACTTTTATCCCTGATGATACATATACTGTTATATAAATTACTTTGACCAAATTGTAGCTAAGTACAAACCCAGTGCAAAAAATTAAGTCGTGTTACGCGTTTTCTAATGAAAATAGTGGGCTGTCACTCGTACTAAAAAGTTGTTATATTAGTTATTAATAGCCACGACATGACCAAACACCGTTGCTACCAATCATTATTAAAATCTTCTTCCAAGTTTGAATAATGATTTGGAATGCATGTTATATCATTGTGGTATGAGAGATAACTGGGGGAATCACATCAAGCTTTTGTCTTGTCCTCTCAAACTAACGATAGCACAATCCAGAACTTTATTTTACTATTATTAGCATGTGTTTATAGTTTTAGAAAAGGGTATGACAACATTATTCCACTCTACTACCTTATTACATGCATCTTGATTCCAGGTTGCTTTTTGGTGAACCGAACCACCACCCTTCTACTTATCTAACTAGGGGAAACGAAGGTTAGTTTCAATTGAGGTTAAAAATATAAAGACTTAACGATTAAACCTGTCAATACCTAGATTATAATTTTAAGATCTCATTGTAGTTTGTTCGTGTTTAAGCAGCGGTAGCGAATAAACCTAGAACCAGGACACTTAAAAAAAAATATTTACATAGTTTCGAATATGATCCTTTGTGACGTGTTACATTTCGAAGCTGAGCCCTATTTAACTGTATACGAAACTCATAGAAGGAAATTCTTTCTTCCAAAATAAATAAATAAATACGAACATTCTTGACCCTTCTCGTTGGTCTTGCGCTAGCGCGTTCTTCAGTGCACGTGGTTACGGGCTCGATTCCCATGCGGTGAGCACTGAACATATCGTGATGATTTGAATTACAGCTTAAACTGTAGATTTCATATAGTTTGGCGCTGGAAACGATGCTACATTCAAAACAAGTGCACAAACAAATAAAATAAATAAATAAACTAAAATATATAGGAACACTCCTAATAACATATAAAGAGTGAAAAAGTGATTGACTGGACCGGGACTCCAATTCAGATCTCAGGCATACCGTGCCGATCCGTTAACCACTACGCCACCCAATCCGCTTCCCGGAACAGCTAAACACCCTCTCACTTCTGTAGTTGGTGCTCTGCACTCAGACCACATGGCTTGTACTACTGCCTAGCTGGTATGTTTGGATAATCTAGTGTCCACATATTGAGAACACCTTTTGATAGTTGTGATTTCATATATTAATAAAAGGGGGAAACAAATCAATCACTTTTTAATTCTTTGTATGTTATTGAATTCGCACCTACAGAGGATCTGGTGTGTAAGAATAACTTTACATCGTATGTTTGCTCCTTTTATTAATATATAAATACTCCTCTTATCTATAAATCTGAAATTCTTTAACCCATCCTTATTACGAGGAACAAGTATTTTAACTTTAATTAATTATAATACGTGTTTCTTCCACATGATTACCAGTTAAAATAAAGTTTTTTCAAACTTGTATCTAAATACCTTTTGAAGCAGATATCTAGCTAAATCGCTTCCTCATACCTTAAAATAACAGACTCACCCTTTTAATGGAAATAGTTAAAATAAATTATTTATTATTTTTAAATAATTTAGATAATTAGACAATTTAGACAAATACAACTCTTAGATAAAATTAATCGTTAGTTTTTTATTTGTTTAATCAAATTAGTACTATTTGATTCTTCACACAACGTGCTCTACATTTAGTCCATTGTTTAGTTGTGTAAACATGATGGCCAACAGCCTGTAACCATTTTAGAGATATAATGAAGGCAATGGTTACGCTTCCCTGTAATCAGCCCAATCCTTTTGAGTTAAATAAATACGCGCATACATATATCAGCTTTAAATTTTATATAAATGTATAATCTAATGTAGTCTTCACTTACGTTACGTTCATTTAGGTTTCAAAAGCTCCACAGAAATTACGTTTTTCGGAGATATTCTATATATATACCTCTCAGAAAAGAATGGTAGGGTTTCGTAAGGCTGATGTGCAGGAGTGATGGCATTTGGGTGATTGAATGATACGCCGTTTTGTTTGGCAATCAAAATAATTTATTCAATGCGAAAACAATTGTAGTGGTATCAGAATCTACTATACTGTCACAAAAGACATGGTAAAGTGCGTTTGCGTGTCACTATAAACAGGTCATGTTGGAACTGTTTGTTTTCCTACAATCGAAGCATAGAAACACCTAATGTTAAAATTATCTTCAGCACGATGAAATATCCTCCTCACTTTGCTCATACTGTTTCACGGCTTTGAAAATTCGTTTTGGAGATCAATGGATCGGGCGTCAAGGACCCACTCTTTGGCCTCCAAGAAGCCCTGACTTCACACCATGGATTATAGCATGTGGGTTTTAGCGAAGGGAATGCGGCGTAGGATCGACACTGCGTAGCATCGAAACTGCGTACGATCGAAAAATTCAGCTCAAAACCTGTTTCGATCCTACGCAGTTTCGATCGTACGCAGTTTCGATCCTACGCAGTTTCGACGCTACGCAGTTTCGACCGTACGCAGTTTCGATCCTACGCAGTTGCCCTGAAATGATTTAAGTTTTAATCATGCGCTCAAAAAATATATTTTTTTCTCCCTCTTTAATTTGTTTAACCTGTGCAGCTATAAATTAGGGTTATATTCATGGACTCCACACGACCTAAACTGCGTAGGATCGAAACTGCGTACGGTCGAAACTGCGTAGCGTCGAAACTGCGTAGGATCGAAACTGCGTAGGATCGAAACTGCGTACGGTCGAAACTGCGTACGATCGAAACTGCGTACGGTCGAAACTGCGTAGCGTCGAAACTGCGTAGGATCGAAACTGCGTAGGATCCACACTGCAGGTAGGATGGACAAGTTACAGGCGTACGGATTGAGAATCAATTATGATTTATAATGATGACTATGTCAGAAGTGTAATACTAACTTTGAAACAGCTTCGACGGAATATAATGTAAAATAGTTATGTAATATGAAGAATTTAAAGTAATGAATATGATGTATGATGAATATTGAAGGATAATAATAATAATAATGTTTAACGAATATTTCGATTGTAAAGATATTATTTCTAAAGGCTGTCAGAAAGTTAGAGAAACAAAAGTCAGATAAAGATTCATATGCTGTTCTGTGTGTACTTGTCTGCGTAATATGAATGAAAATTTATATGATTTTATGTACAGCTTAACGACCTAATCACCAGTTATTCATATGTATGTCAACAACGTTACAATATTGTACTTCGCTTTGGGAGTTTCTCATTTGTACACTGAACCTCAAATCGATTTATAATTGGAACACGTACCCGTGGGAGTAGGAGCATTTCAATGTATTCCGTTACATTTCACAAAAGTATTTTTAACCGTAAAAGATTCGAAATTAAACTACTATTCAAATAGAGAATAAAATTACGAAAGTTTACAATTATTACTGGAAATCAATGCTGTCATCCATTTTGAACATTTTAAAAGAACATAGTTTCTAATGTATTGAAATTTCATTTCTTATGAATAGTTTGAAACGTTGTAAATAGTTGTAAAGAACCTGCAGAAAATTCATCAAAATCCTCCTACAATGGGGAAGCCGTGTTAGACATGGAGTTAGTGGATGCAGATGGTGGCATTGGAAAATTCCGGGTCTCCCGAGCACAGTGGTGATATCAGAAACTGGGCCCCAGCCAATAGGCTCCAGAAAAATGGGGTCCCGAAGTTTTGGGCGCGGGTTCTTTCTATACGCCTATTAAACATGGAATTGTATGTGGGTGGTGAAGTTGGAAATGTTCGAGTCGTCTGAGCACAGTGTTAACGTCAGAAATTGGGCCCTTGTCTCAAAGGTCCAAAAATGGTGTCCCGAAATTTTGAGCTTGGCTTCATTATATTTTTCTTTTAAGCATGGAGTTATTGGATACATATTGTGGTGTTGGAAAGCTCCGGAACCTGAGACTCCAGAAATGAGATCCCAAAAGTTTGGGTTCAGGTCTCTTTTATTTGCCTATTTAACATGGTGTTGTATTATAGTGTTAGCGTTTGAAAGGTCGGGGTCGATTAACGAAAGCGGTAATGTCAGAAATTTGGCCCTGGCCACGAAGCTCCAGAAAATGTGGTTTCGAAATGTTGGGCTCGAGTCCACTCTATTTCTCGTTTAAGCATGGAGTTGTTGCATACAGATGGTGACGTTGGAAAGATCCGATTCCCCTCAGCACAGTGGTGGTCAGGAACCGGGCCCCCACCATGGGGTCCCAGAAATGGAGTCCCAATGTTTTGGGCATGAGCCCCTTCTATACGCCTATTAAACATGAATTGTTGTACGAAGGTGAAAAACTTGTATCTTCCTTAAAAAAAAAAAAAAAAAAAAAACTTGTATCTTCCTTATAATTATTAGATAATAATCTCAGCTCCTAAACACGTATAAAAGATACCGAAGTTATATTTCAGCAAAAAACAATTACCATAAAACATCTCTTTGCATGTGTAATGACTGAAATGTATTATACTTTTCTTCCCTCCCAAATAAATAAATAAATAAATAAATAAACGATTACAGTCGATAAGCGTAAATCTGGCAGAACCTATTTTCCGAAATCTAAAACAAATCACGCAGATTGTTTATTGCTTGTTCGAGATTGTCCACATTACATTTTCGGTCGCGATTGTCCACATCGCAATTTCGGTTTTTCATTGTATGTAAGTAGCTATACCATAACAGAAATTCCCGCTACGAACAAATTACACGTTAGGTATACGCTTATGTGTCTCGTCTCGAGGGCTTCTTGGCCGCAGTGGCTTAGTGGCAGAGGGTTCACACATGATGCGGGGCCCTGGTTCTATACCAACTTGCGCAAAGTGGGGTTTGTGGTGAACAAACACCGTGTGTGAGGGTTTTCTCGGAGTTTCCCTTTCCCACAACTCTTTCATTTCACCATTCCATTTATTCTCATCATCTGTGTCTCCTTTAGTCTACTCAGGATGACAGTCGGACATAAAACTTAAAGATTGCATTTTCATTTTCACATTTGGAGACCCTGTATCTGTGTTCGTTGAGTGCCCCAAACGCTAAATAATAATGGGTTGGAAGGCCCATGAAGTTTAGTACCTGGTACACCCATTATCTCAACTTGCCCAAAAAGTTAAGGGCTCACGTTAAGTTAACGCCCCAAAACTTTGGTTTTCACACCTTATTAACTATATTGGCCCAAAAGATGAAATTTGTTAGCCCATCGATCTTTATCTCGACTAGCCCAGAAAGTTGGGAGGCTCTGGTGAAGTTAGCCCCCAAATTTTCGGCGCCTATATCACATTAACTATGGGAGAACGAAAGCTGAAATTGGGTAGCCTATCCAGCCCGTAGACAGTACTATGTAGGCCATTCATTCTCTGGACCAGCCCAGAAACTTGGGGGGGGGGGGGGAATCACGTTAAATGAGAGCCCGAAATCTTTGGCGCGCATATCTCATTAACCCTTTCGGGACAAAATCGATTTTGGGGTTTTTGGTAGACTTTCAGTTAATGATTTATTACCCAAACACTGTTAGCCCGATTGATATCGTTTACGTCTTGTATTTTAGAAGAGGGACATGGCTATTTTTTGGTGTAAGTTAGATTGCAGTGTTGCTAACGGGAGGGATTATTGAAAAAATGTAGGAGTGAATTTTTTTTTTTTTAAAATCCCTAGCCGAATTTCATGATTTTTTCTAGCTGGCAACACTGCAATCTAGCTGGCAACACATGGGTTCAAGTCACCTAAAAAGAATTTTCTGGTATGTTGACAAGGTACAGTAAAAACCTGAAGTCGCTGGCTGCCATACAAAGAGAGAAAGAAAAAAACTCTCTCATAATACACATGAAATTTTGGCACTTCTTACGCGTCAGAAGCAAAAATCAGCGTACATGGAGGTTCACCGGTTTCCCTAATTATCCAATCGTGCTCCTCTATGGTGCGTTTTGTAGGCCAAGAATGATTCCAGACAGTTGTACGTTGGTTTGAATATAGCCAAGGACACTGAAATAATAGGGGGGAAAGGTTAAATTTCCCAAATTTTTCACAAACAATTACAATTAACATTTTCTGTAGCTGGCAACATTGCTACCAGTCAGAAGCAAACAATTTTAAAGTAATCTTTGGCCCACCAATAATATATTCAGCTAGTATCATGATGATATCTCTCAAATTAAGCATGTAATTTTAAAAAATATATCATTTTTCCTAGAAAGTCACTATTATCCTTAAAATTATGTAATATGGTATACTATAAGACCGGAATTGTAGTGTCCCCAATTATCCAAGTGAAACTTTTTATAGTGCGTTGTGTAAGTCAAAGATGAGGCTTCCAGAATCTGGTGTGTTCGTTCCAATGTAGCCAATAGAAGAGAAGGAAATAAGAGGCAAATTTTAGAAGGGAAAAAAGTGAATTTTTTACCAAAAAAAGTCTGGAAATAAATAGTTCTATGGCTGGAAATACTGCTAAGAGACAGATGCAACTATCTTAAAATAAACCTTAGCCCACCACTAATATATCCTGAAAGTATCATGTCGATATTGAATAAACGAAGCTAGTAATTAAAAATTAATAGATTATGGTAAATATAAAAGTGAGAAAAATCAAGGATTAGAACCTTAATACGAAAATGAAATGAAATGAAATCTTTGAGTTTCACGTCCTACGGTTATGCCGGTTAGGCTAAAGTAGACGCTGATGATGAGAAATGAATGAAATGGTGGAATGAAAAAAGTGGAAGGAAACGGGAGAACCCCGATAAAACCCACGCACACGATGTTTAGAACCTAAATACAAATTTATGGTGCGCCTCCTAATTACGCAATTGCAACGATCTGTGCCCAAGTTTGTTCAGTGAGGACCGATGTTTGACTGACGTAGTTCACTTGCGCTCGGACGTATAGGTACGGAATTATAAACATAAACTTCGAAAATTGACAAATCTGAAATTAATTTATCTTCGCATTGAATTTGGACCCCTCCTCCGAAGTAAATTCATGCGTAGGGTACGTACCACCATACTACGATTTTTAATTTCAGTAAAAATCCCTTTGTTTTCTTGCCTCCAGGATAACTATATACTCTGCCAGTTAATATGTTCTAAACATTTGGAGTGATGTATCGTCATATGTATAGATTAACCTCTTGCACACAGAGAATGTTTCTTTTCCAAGATTTAAATAAAACTGAAATGTTTTCCATTTCCATACAGAATTCAATTCACCTAAGATGTCCAAAGTTTGTGCGCTCACCTGCTCAGACAATTCCTTCCTCCACCAACGGTTGTGCTCGATGTGGCGACCACGAGCCTTGACTATCGCCCTGCAACGCAATTGCCACTGAATCATTGCGTGTAGAAGGTGTGTAGGGGAATTGTAGACCACACCGCTTGACAAGCTTTCCAAAGCCCTCTATGGTAGTGGGACGCCTTTGTGTGAGTCCTTGTTTCAGAAGGCCAAAGGTGCAGAAATCCATTGGCTACGCATCTGGTGACTCCATAAGTTTGAGCGAGAAGGGTATAACAGACACATCAGTCTCCGTGGCCATACGCCAATAGTATGCGATAGAACTGCGAACATTATGACTGGATGCTTTGACCTTGTGGATCCACACCTTCTGGGTGACCCTGCCGTACAACTGTGGGATGTGAGTTCTGTATAAGGGTTCCATGATGTTCGTTTGAAAGTAGTCTGCATTTACCTTGCCCTCGAAATTCACACGATGCATTGGCAACTTCCCACTGGCGCAGAAACCTGCCACCATCATGAAGCAATTCGAAAACTTCTCGCGACATTCACGGACGGACTCGCCGCGGCTCTTCGCATCATGTGTGAATAAAAAATGGCCCTGGGCTTATTGGTGTCATCAAGGTAGATCCAGGCTTCATCCAGAGTGACAACCCACTACCATTTGTCATCTGAGAGGTACTGTTCATGCAACTTTCTTGAATCTCTCTTGAATGTACCTTGGTGATAACTTATGGCCCATCGCCTTATGTCGTTTTTTTTATTTGCAAATTGTCCTTTGTGTATCAACACATTGTGCTCTGAGACTTCCTGCATGAGATGGCACGTTCGCTTTGGGTGGGTGGGTTCTTCTTCACAACTGCTGCCCTGATGTTTCTCACAACGCGTGGTTTCCTGGCTGGACTCCTTTCTTCACTCTCACGACTTGATCTTGACATTTAGGGCTGGTGCTTTTACAGCGCTATTACCCTTCCTACTGCACGCTTGATGATGTTGTTGCTGCTTGCCGCACACATTTTCACAATCACTGACTCATTGCATTTTGCATCGGGAAGTGCACATATGTTACCTTCGCAATAAGGTGTCACTTTAACAGAAATACTAGCTGCTCACCACAACAACTTCCACAGCGGTGTACGTGACTCACTACTGGATTTACGGGCTACTGACTTCTGGTTCCTTCTCCTACGCTGTGCTCGTTATCAGCTCTGTAAACCACCTTGGGTGAACTGACCTGTAGTATATGAAGGACTCAATGGGAGGGGTTACAATCCCCCCTCTTCGGTACGCCACTGCCTAGGTATATGACATATTTAAACGGGATGTGTTGAGTAATAGAAAAGATATTTTCGCAAACTCTCTCTAGTGCATTTTATATTTACAAATTGTGGTTAGGTCATTATTAGGTAAGTAAATGTAGGCTCAGAAATATGTCTCCATCATGAGACATAACAACATGGAACGAAACTTTATTCGGCAGGCCTGTACACGGCATTGAACCAGAAAACAGAAAGTCAGCACCAATATCGAATTGTAATATTTAAACTAAACACATGTGAGCATTGACATTCATTTATGAAATACTAGCTGAAATGCCCGGTGTGCACAGGGAAATATAGTTATAGGAAGGTCTCAAGGTAAACTTGAACTTAATTTCTCCTTCCTGAAATACTTTATTTTTGACAAAGTTTAAACCACTTCCCATTGAACCCCGCCCTAGGATCCGCACCCAATAAAATTAAATATAGGCCTACTACAGTCTTTTCCAGACTATTATGCCCTTGATGAATTTACCTAGAAGGAACTTATATATTAAGTTTAATCTTCCTAACATAAGTGTCTCGACAGATATTCTCCCGAGTTCGATCTCCGGTGGGGTAGATCCACGTCTTACATAGAGTCGCTGCTGAAAGAGACAGTATTCTATACATCACCCCACCTCGTAAGATATTATAATTTTTCATTACTTCTTACCCCCTTTTCCGTTTTTAACCTTTTCCTTCCCCTCTTTCTCCCCTCCCCGCAAGATGCGCACCAAAAATTCTATATAGTCTACGTTTTCTTCCAGACTACGATATCTTTAATAAAGTTAGTAGAAAGGAGCTTATATATCAAGTTTCATTAACGCCTTAACCTTTGACCTTGAATATCTCAAAATACCCCCTCTTCAATTTATTAAAAAAAACATTTTATAAGTCCAATATAGTAGCACCGACATGACAAATATAAAGATGGCACACCAGGGGCATCGTACAAAAAATATTTATCCACATCGCTGTATCACCGAAAATCACGAAAAAAGCACTTTAATGCATCTTAAGTACCATTTACTCTTATAAGCTTGAAAATTAATTTTACTAACAAGGTATGTATCTGGACTCGGACGGAGGAATCTAAATGAAACCATGTAGGTTATATAAATTATTGGACACAAAAACCGTGGGGTCAGCCATTCCCATGTAAAAGTCTGTTTGTCGACAGGCGGCATCTTTGTGTTCGGATATGGGGTGAACTATTCATCTTGATACTCCTTTACAACTTTTAAGCGAATAGATATATAATGCTGGGATTTTGCACATACAAATATCAGCAGGGTGACATTTTCTGGCATACTCTTCAATACCACCAAATTAACAGTGTTGCCAACCCATCACAAAGTTATTTTTTTTTATGGCTCTACGTCAGGTTATTATAAATTTCAAATCTACATTCAAAGCAAAAACTAACCAAACCAAACTTGTTGTTCATTGTTGCAAACCGAGGACGCTACAGCATCACCAATATTCAGGAACGCGAAAATTTTGGAGGCCTCTACAATACTAATAACTGAAGTAAGACGGACGGAACAGTTGCAAGGAATTGAAAATTGCATTTCCAAGGACTATTTCGAAAAAAAAATAGTGCTTAGATACGTACCATGTCTAATTACGTAGATTCTTTTTAAAGGTTGTGAGGATCATAATACTGTTTACGGCAATTTGATAATTCAAACCGTTCTGGAGGTATAATAATTATTGTTAAAGTTACCAATATTTCCTAAAATAACGTAGTCCTAGTTGCGATAAATTTTGAAAATGACATTTTTCTTCCCGATCAAAATGTAATGTTGAAAAGCCTGTCAATAATTTTCAAAATGTACAAAATATTCCTGTCACACACAAATTCCACATAAAAGTTGTGCAATTCATATTTCCTTTTCTCAATTTAAAAAAGCATTACATTCACCACATTAATAAAATATTGTTCACGAAACCAGTCAATTAAAAAAATAATAAAATTTACAATATAATTAACCATATTTGCAGTGTAAAAAAACATATTTACAATATTTACCATAGCCAATTACATTCGGCATCATTGCTCATAATTAGGGATGCGCACGAGACGAGTCGAGACAGGATTTTCCTTACAATATTCGAGTCGAGACACGGATCTTCTAATAGAGAAATATACATTTTTCGAGTCGAGACATCACTTTTACAGCACATTTTCGAGTCGAGACAGCCACAAATCTTGTCTCGTGCGCCTCCCTACTCATAATTCAAATACGTATTAAAGTAAAATAAATTGAAATGTCCCTTAAATTTTTTAAAAATCCACATAAAATATACATTCACTAACATAATGAAAATGGCATTTTAACATTTCAATCGTAGACTTCAAAGCAGCAAAAGCAATTTTCTTTTGGGTGAATTTAGGCACCCCAAGTTTTGTAAACACGTTTCTTGCAACATATGTTTTAGCTCCCCTGGATCCTATGACCAAGGGGAGAACCTCAAATCGCTCGTTATCATGGACCTAATGTTTAAGTCTTTCATACTTAGTTATTTTCTCTTCTTTTGCCCTTACATCCATGTCATTTCCTTCAAACGTAATGATAATGTCAATTACATGCTAACACAGTTATTCTCAACAATTAGGTCTTGTTTCAATTGTACATTCTCAATATCAAACTCTAGCTCTTTACCCGTCTGATAGCCTCTTAACGCGCAATGTCTTTCAATAATTTGAACAATCTGGTTATGCCTGACTATACGTCTGTTGGCATGATAAGTGATTTGGAGATACGCTCAATTTTTTGAAATTCTTAGAACCCCACTTCCTCCCCCTCTTCACCATCGAATTTCCAAAAACCCTTCATAGATGTTTCCAAAAAATGTATTGCGTTGTAAAGTTCTTTAAGTGGGGGAAGAGATCGAAGTTGTCCCGTATTATCATGGAAAAAAATATGGCAGGCTTTATATATATTGTGGCAGAGCCCATATTTTATGGTTAATTTTCATGTACATTTTATAAAATTCATTTTATTAAAGATTTTATTTTTGTTTTTGGTTAGGGATTGAAGAAGAATAAAAACACGGAAATAATTAATATCAGTATAAGAAATCACATGAATGTAATTGTTAGTAAATTCATAAGCTTGTATAGTTAGCTATTTAGAATAACATTTTAGCGAATTGTTCTTCGTCTGAGAATTCAGGAACCGAATTCTACAAATGTGTAAATGAGAACAATTAACAGAATTTTATTGTCATGCATTTGTAAAATTATTGTCAACAACAGACACATTCACGGGTATGCAGAAATCGCCAAGAATCATGAGACAAAGCATTCCAAGGGTTGCCAGTTGTTGATTGCAATGAGGAAACAACCTCGTTTGCTCAAGAAAGGAGGACACGCGCTTCTGACGTCGTGCGACTGTGGTGAATTCCGTGGTACGGAAGTTTGAACAAAAACTGAGGGAAGAGAGGTCTCGAGAGGGAAGTACAGGACAGAAGTTGAGGAGAAGAGTCGAGGACCACCACAGGAGTACCAGCTGAATTGAATCCCAGAGGTATGTGTTACTTTCAAGTCAGTAATCAACAGCTAAATGCTTGGTTTGCAATGCTCAATCTGGCGAAATTTCTAAATACCCGTAACTAATGGCACAACATTTTACACTTGCACATTTCCAATAAGAAATACAAACATCTTTTATCAATTTATTTCTGAGTTGTGATTTTATGATAAAATCCCCATAAGATTATGTACGATAAGTTAACCTCTCGCATAATAGTAGAAAACGTTCCCACTCATTTTAGATGGTGAGTTGAAGGTGACTTCTTCAGTTCACCGTATCATCCCCGAATTTTAGACACGAACTGAGGAGGTTGTCAATATATATATATATATATTATGAAGTAGTATATGAAGGAAATTGCGACGTATATTGTAATATATGAATGAAAAAGGATATTAAAGTAATTTTTATATAGGGGAAAGTGGGGTAGAAATGGGTAACTAAGGTTTGATGTGTTGTCAAAGTCAAGATTGGCAACAAAATGTAATGATGATCAGAACAATTACTCTTGACTTATAATTCGTGAATACTACAAAAATGTGATAGGTTCTGTCTATTGTTTTGCATATATGTTTTTCACAAAAAAGCAAATCACCCGGAAGTACCCTAATGGTGGGGTAAGACCAGGTGTACATGCTAATCGGGTTTTACCCCACATGTATCGAGTATGAAAAACGTGGCATCGCTAAACTAATACAATTTTATAGTTTATTTTATGTATGTATTAGTATGTTCATTTGTGTTACGTAAGTCCTCATGAAATGTGCAACAAGGAGTAATAATTACCTATTAAGTCACTAACAATCATTGCAATCCCGTCGACCACTGAAAGAAAAACTACAGTAAATACGATACAAGACGCTGACGGTTGTAGCAGCGGGGCGAAATGGCCGTTCCTTCTTTACGTGTTAAAGGCTGCCGAAAACATGAAAAAATGAATTCTAAAGGTCCATAGCTCCAAAACTATTGGACCTACTGTCGTCGGCTCAAGACTTCACTTAGGAAGTAGTATGTGCTCTATCCAAAAATACGTGTTTTAGAATATTAAGGTACTCACGCAACAATTTTTATGCAGGTAGTTGGAGAATACTTTATATCATAGGCCCGTAGTTAAACTCCCTCTATAAAAATTGTTGTGGAAGCACCTCAGGATTCTGACACACGCATTTTTGGATAGGGCACATACTAGTTCCTAAGTTAAGTCTTGACCCGACTGCGGTAGGTCCCATAGTCTTGGAGTTATGGACCTTTAAAATTCATTTTTTCATGTTTTTGGCAGCTTATAACACGTAAACGATGGGGTTTTCGCCCTATGTTTATTGGAACGTTTTTGTTTGTTTTATTCTCAGGAATAACTCCTCTGCTTTTGTACAATGAATTTAGTGCCATACTGTGTATATATATATGGGTGCACCGAAAAAAATATTTTTTCTTTTAAACGCTACACTGCGGAAAACTTGCCTCTATGGTAGATAAATAAAATGCAAAAGAAATATATTTTCTTGTTTCGTATGACGGTACGCAACGACCCTAAACTTTGAAAAATATACGATTTTCATAACTTTTTGAATATATTGAGAAAATTCAAATAACTTCTGTAACAAGTACCTATAGTAATATATCAATAGAGAAAATTATAGAAAAGATCAGGGTGTCTAGCAGTCGGGAAAATCGGGAAAGTCGGGAATTTGTCTTAAATTTAAAAAATGGTCGGGAATTCGGGGATTTGTCTGGAATTTGCGAAAAAAAATCGGGAAAAATGGAATTAAATTCCACATGTTCGAAATGATGCTGACGCTTGTCGGAGCGACTCCGATAAACCTCGCGTTCCCAAATGCATCGCGATGTAGTACGTTTACATCGTATTTTTTTAAAGTGTTCCTAAATACATCGCGATCCATCTCAACCGTTTTTCTATTTTCTACGTAGAAGCGGTCATGTGGTACGCGTTGCATCTCGTACACCGTGGATTTTCTGCGATTTATGTAAGGTGCGTGGTTTGTCTCCTGCTGTGGTGCTGGGGAAAGAAGAGTGGTGAGCGAGTGGTTGGCAACAGTGTTGCTAACAGCAGAAAGGTTTTTGCGTTTCAAGAGTAACGGGTGGTTAATTGGGCGTTGCATTGTACTATGCGTATATAATTTTTAGTATAAATTAAATGTTGGATTGTTTTTCACGTACAGGTAAGTCTACCTGGGCAATGATTTCGTAAGTAATTCAACACTTTAAAGGCTAGTTGTTTTAGTGTCACGGCAAATCACATGCCATTTCTTACTTTGCCATGAATCATAGGCATGTCAATTTTGAGTATTCAACATTCCTGCCGTCATAAATATGTTTACTTTATTGTGTACCCCATTTTTTAAAATTTAAAAACAAGTTATTAGAATGTAGTAACTTGAACTAATACACAAAGTTGGGCAAGATTTTACTTTCTGCAGAACAGTAAATGTAAGGTTAAGAATTCTAGTATATTTTAAACCTGACCTAATTAACTTTAAATAATCTAACGTAGGCCAACCACGTGGAAATTTGGACAAAAAAAAAAAAAAAAAAAAAAAAAAAAACTAGCAAGATTTGGTTGAAACGTTTGGTAAACAGTTTGAAGTAAGTTTAATTTAAGTTAGATTAGGTTAACGTTTATTTACGTAATCGTCGATTAGACCACGAACTAGCTCAGCACCGAACATATTCGTGTAGTTTTGCCATGATTTATCTTTTGTGTTTTCAGAGTCTGACGCACATCATGCCGTCAACGAATTTTCAAGAAAGGTGGAAAGATGAATTTCACTGGGTAAAAGAAGGGAAGACGAAGTTAACTGCAGAATATGTGTGGTGTCATGCCACATTTTCGTTTGGCACCATGAGACGTACAGCTCTTACCAGTCATTCAAAGAGCAAGAAGCATCAAAACCTTGCAGCGACTCGACAGAAGACTTTCGCAATGACATATCATTTCGCAACAAAACCTAAAGAAATTTCAGATGTTCCTGCGTTTTCATTAAATGTAGATCAACCTGGCACCAGCACTGGTCCTGTTCCATGCTCATCCAGCAAAACATGCTCTCCCACTCGTAGGTCTACTTCGACCCTGGACAAATATAAACTAAAAGATAGAGTCACACAGGGGAGATTTTGTGATGTATAAACGAGGTGATGAATCACAACTCTTTACGCAGTGCTGAAAGTAGTGTTCTTCTTTTCACTGGGATGTTTCCAGACACTGCAATTGCTAGCGAGATGAAATTGCACAAGGATAAAATGTCATATAGCATCGTGTACGGATTGTGTCCATACTTTCAACGTTAACTTAAATCCGTATTACAAGAGTGCGAACATTATGTCATTGGATTTGATGAGAGTTTAAATAGTGTTGCGCAAAGAACTCAAATGGAGTGTACGCTTCTGGGACGATAACATGAACGGAGTCAGAACACGGTATTTGAATTCTGTTTTTATGGATCATAGTACAGCTACAGATCTACTACAAGGTTTGCAGAATGTATTGCAATCGCTTGAACCATTTAAGCTTTTGCAAGTTTCAGTGGATGGACCAAATGTAAATTTGGCGCTTTTACGGCTAATGAAAGAGGAACGTTGGGCCTCCCTTGGTACAGACGCTCCACTGCTCCTTGAACTTGGCTCGTGTGGTCTTTACGCTGTTCACGGTGGTTTTAAGACTGGCATACAAAAAACTGGATGGGATTTGATTTCTTCTCTTAAAGCCTTGTATAACTTTTACGAAATGGACCAGCAAGGCGGCCTAGCATTCTGAAATAACAGGTTCGTCATTGTTTCCACTTCCATTTTGCCATATTCGTTGGGTAGAAAATGCGAAGGTAGCCAAGCAAAGCCAAGAAATATTACCGCATGTGAGAAAGTATGTTGAAACGGTTAAGGGAACACAAAGAACCCAACTGTAACAGTTTCAGAATAGTAGCGAAATTTGAACGACAAGTTGCTCTATGCAAAATTAGCGTTTTTTCAATCTCTTGCTGAGGACTGTGAGCTTGTCCTGACTAAATATCAGTCAGACACTCCTGTGACTCCATTTTTGCATGGTAGCCTTACTCAGTTATTGAAAGTATTGTCTCGCTTCGTTAAAAAAGAAATAATGGACAGGAAAAGTATCAATGCTATTGATGTTATGGAGAAAAGTGAAAACTTATATATTAATTTAATTCGTATCAAGGAAATTGACCTTGGGTATGCAACTAGGTCAGCACTGAGGAGATGTACAGAAGTTAGAACTTGTACACTTTTTCATTACATTCAACCTTTCCTAATTTTACGAAAACATTTTTTTTTAGAGTGAGTCGGGAAAAATTTGGAAATGGTCGGGAAAAGTCTGGAAAAAGTCGGGAAATTGCTGAGAGAAATTTGCTAGACACCATGAAAGATAAATAAATGGAAAAGGAATACATTTCACAATTTATTAGTAGCGTATTACACTTATAAAAGCACTTTTTTATATACAAAAAATGACATTTTGAAATATATGACTGATTGAAACCTACAAACTGTTTAGTGATTTCATTATATTAACCACTGTGTCGTGGCTGTTTACAAGAAAATTACTCGCTGCCAGTTTTACTGCCCGTTATTTGGCAACCCAAAAGAGTTATCATTGAATAAACTTCCAACTTATGAAGATCTTCTTAAGCGTTTTCTTTCATTAACATTACAACTTAGTAATGAAAACAAACAGCAGGTCAGTTAGTTTTTCTTAAGTTTCGAATATTGTGGCAGACAAGTTGAATCTGTGTTTGATAAAGCTTCAATACCAACAGCAACGTGTTACAGAAATGTTCAGTTAATAAATGCATACCAGGTAAGTTATCATAATCTTATGAAGTAGTTTAAGCGGGATAAGGAAAGTTCAAAAAGAGTGTTGAACATTTCAAAAGAAAATGTTTTTTACTGTTTGCTGTCTTTGCATGTAAGTGCATAATAACATTTGACTGCAATAGCCAAAAGGTCACTAATACTGCGGTCTGTGAATTCCCTGTGTCTATTATCTATAACTGTGAAAAACTGAAAAAAAAAATGCCCATCATTGAATTAAATTCTTGTACTCCGAAAGAAATATTGGCACAGGTAATATTGGAAGGGTAACGGTACAAAAGAGAATACCCAAAGACATGAAAGGAAGTTGGTTGAACATAAAAGAACTCAGTCCAATGTTAATTTATTTTCACAGCCATCTTGTTCAAAATATACAAATGCAGAAACTCTCCTGTCAAAAGAGGTAGGCAGTGATTTGCCTGAAGACAGTAAGTACGCCAGAAATGTTTACTTGGGGGGGGGGGTTCAAAATAAAAGGGGGTGTGCTCTCAGATTAGTGATATAACTTTTAAACAAACTCAAACAAGAAAACAGTATATTTTGTTACGCAACTATTGCAATACTACTACTACTATTACTACTACTACTACTACTACTAATAATAATAATAATAATAATATCAGCTCTTCGCAGTGGTAGGTTCAATAAAGTAAGTTCACACATTTGAGCATTTATTATTATTATTATTATTATTATTATTATTATTATTATTATTATTATTATTATTATTATTATTATTAAACTAAGTAATACAGTGAAACCTCTCAAAACGGACACCGATGGAACCGATTATTTGTCCGTAAATGAGAGGTGACCCTAAAAGGAAGGGTTCTCTCTTTTATATAACACCACACATATTTATGGCATGGAAGAATAAGAAAGTTTGTCCTCTTACGAAGATGTCCACTATTGAGAGATGCCCGTTAAGAGAGGTTTCACTGTATTAGGAATTAACCTCCACTATTTTACCCAGTAGTTACATGTGAATTCATTACATACGAATTATTGTAGTCTAATTATTTTGCAAAATTCTGCTATTATTTCAATTTATTCACCCCAGCAAGTTTTAGTGGGTGATTTTTTTAAATATTAATTGGAAAAAAATTCCCTCGTCCCATGCTGAAATCACATTCGTTTAGTAATTAATACTGTACATAGTTCCAATTTCATTATTTTAATATTCTAACCCTGTTATTAATGTTAATTGTTGTAATATTATTTGATCTCTTAATCTCTGTTCCTGCCCCTTCCTAGCTACGTTATTGGCTCTGAATATCTTTCATAAGCAATTATTCATTGATTTAGTTATTTTCCAGAAATTCAGTTTTTCAATTTACAAATATATTGTATCTGTCTGTTTTGTCTTCTTTAATATACCCTAATTTTAATAATCCCAGGGCTCATAGTGGTCTGATGTCTTGTAAATAGGTGAAAAGTGACCAAAAATGGCCAAAAGCACACGAAAAAGTGACTAAAATCTCATCATGCCTCTTTTTCCTTTCTCAATTTCCCCAACACCTCTCTCTTTGTTTGTTCTTTTGTTTCTTCTTTACTTCTTCTTTATGAGCTTCCTCCTTTCTTAGGTTTTCAAAGTATGCTTTGTAGTTACGGTAAGCAGACTTAGCAGATGTAAAAAGCTTCTGAGTAAGTGAAACCAGTTCTGGCCTATTTCCGAATTCGTTCATCCCAGACATTATATTTAACTTCGCATTAAGAGTTCTCAAAAACGTGAAATATTCGAATTCATCACCTACTCTTAAGAAGAACATACAAGAAGCGTAGCACAAGACGAACATAATGAACCACACAAACACACACGCACAACGTTGAATGGGGCATTAACTATTACGAGAGAAAACTAAAAGATTATTATGGTAGAAGGAAGAGTAGACAAAGAAGAGCTCTCAACCTCACTTTGAGAGCTTAAGCATTCACCAACCGTCCACTGTGCTTTAGAAAGAATAGAAGCTGAAGTGAGAATAAAGCTGACTGTTTCACATGTGGCAACAAGTACTGAAGCTTTCAGAAGAGTAATGAGTAACAAGTTTCTGCCTTTTTCCATTTGTTTATATATTTTTTTCTTAGAAAACTGCCAATGCGAAACATAAATCACACGAAAAAGTCACTTTACCTCTTAAAAAAAGTAACTTTTAGTGACAAATTTGAAAAAAAAGTAACTTTTAGTGAGGAACTTGAAAAAAGTAAATTTTAGTTTTAAAAAGTGACTCGCTATGAGCCCTGTTCCGCTCAATGAATTGACGTAAATAAAAATATACTTTACAAAAATTAAGCTAGCGCCAAATGCGTTCCTGCATAACACTAGACTCAGTCTAAAAAATATATAGTTCTTACTTCGATCGATCTCTTCATTTCTAAAAACGTTTTGACTACACCCTTCTAACGTCCGCCCGTTGATACACCACTTGCAGAGCAGGCTCGAGACCAGCCACAGAGCTTTGGGGTCCATGAATATGTTAGGAGGGGCTAAGTCATTAAAAATTCTCTTACAAATATCTAAATTGTGCATTTTGTATTGAGGTCTGGAGGGGACATGAAAAATTTAGGGGGGCCAGTCCCTCTTTACCCCCTTCTGTTTGCGAGCCTGTTGCAGATTAGCACTTACCAACTGAATCTGGTATAGGCTTATTGTCACATTTTTCCTTATTGAGGAGGAGGTAGGTGAATGACCGCTCAAGACGTTGCCAATTTTTGTTTTGTTTTTCAAGTCCTGGGGCATTGTAGAAGACATTATGTATGGTTTCACACCTTCCTGCGTCCAGACATAGGAGGAAATGACGTCATAATTTTAAAATATATATTTTATTAAGCCTATGTTCATTATTTTTTGACGGGCTTATTTTTGCACGTAGAAGATTGAAATTTTGCACAAACATTCAGTCTACCGAGTAGTATTTACCAGATTGTTTTTAAGATTTCTGCGTTAAAACAGGGGGGATCCAGAGGGGCAAAGAGTTGAAAAAAGGGATATTTTTACCATAAAATCCCTTTCTTCGGAATTTTCCCGCCTTAGATACATGATGGAGACACGTGCGTCATACTGTCTGAAAGGCAGTTCTATTCTGAAGAGAATGATGAGCGAAATATGACTCTAGGGTAATTAGGGATGTCTCAGGGAATTTTTGTAAAAATATACTTCTGTATAAAGGAATATTGGACATTTTCGGTATTTTTTTTTTTTTGGCGTGGTTATTTTTGCACGTAGAAGATTGAAATTGTACACAAACATTTAGCCCACCGAGTAGTATTTACCAGATTTTTTTCAGATTTCTGCGTTAAAACACGGGGGTTAAGAGGGGCTAGAAGTTGAAAAAAGGGATAATTAGACCAAAAAATCCCTTTCTTCGGGATTTTCCCGCCTTAGATACACGATGGAGACATGTGAGTCATACCGTCTAAAAGGCAGTTCTATTCTGAAGAAAATGATGAGCGAAACATGACCCTAGGGTAATTAGGAATGTCTCAGGAAATTTTTTACCTGAGATCATGGTCTTTTGCGGTAATTTGGGGCATTGTCGGGATTCTTGATAAAATTTCTCCCACCCTTAATATTCAAGATAGAAACTTGAAATTTGGCACACAAATTTAGTCTACCAAGTACTATTTATCAGATTTTTTTTGAGATCTCTACGTTCACACAGGGCCGCTCCAGAGGGGCCCAAAGTGTGAAAAATTCTCCCTCCGAAATTTTCCCTTTCGCATCAATTTTCCCTCTTCTGGTATATGATATGGGCATGCAAGTGGTACCATTTGAAAGCCAGCTTCATTCTGAAGAGAATTGGGTATGAACCATGATCCTAGGATAAATAGAGACGATGCAGTAGCTGCTTGACTGAAAGTCTAAAAAATAACCCAAAAACCCCGGATCACGTAAAGGATAACAGACTTAGGGTTCAGAAGAATTACAAAGGTTAGAAACTTAACTTCCAAGAGGAAGTCAATAAGGAGTTTCCAACTACCTAAGATCAATTTCCTAGCTAGAGACTACACCGAAATGATTCACTGGAACACTGTTACACTTTCACCTCAGCCTTTGCTGCGGAAATTTACCGATCACGAGATTTGGTCTAAGGTCCAATCAGGTGAAACAGCGGCTGAGTGGAACTTTGATAAATTCCCGTGTCACACCAAAGCATTAGAACGATGCGTGTAGCTGGTAACTGAGGCGTCACAAAAAGTTGTCGGTTTCAATTCCAGGGATGGTTTTATAAGATATTTAATGCCAAGTTTTCAAGCAAATCATTTTTCAAACTAACAAAAGAAACTAAAGACAAGTAAAAGACTGTATTTCATTACAAACTTAAGTATTACACAATCAGGAAAAATGTCTATTTCAATGGAAATTTGTCCTTTTTAAGTGTTTTTATAAGTGTAATACGCTGCTAATAAATTGTAAAATGTATTCCTTATACATTTATTTATCTTTTCTATAATTTTCTCTATTGAAATATGACTATAAGAACTTGTTATAGAAGTTATCTGAATTTTCTCCATGTATTGGAAAAGTTACGAAAATCGTATATTTTTTTCAAGGTTTAGGGTCGTTACGCTACCGCCAGACGTAAAAAAAGACATATTTCTTTTGCATTTTATTTATCTACCATAGGGGCAAGTTTTCCGCAGTATAGCGTTTCAAACAAAGAAAAAAAAAATTTTTCGGCCCACCCTAATATATAAGGGTCACTACGAAAGTTTTGAGATGTGAAATAACTTACATACTTAAAATCAATTTAACACATTTTCTCAAAGTATTCACCATTACACTGTATACACTTTTGCATCCTTGAAAACCACTCTTGGAAGCAGTGTTGACAGTATTTTTCTTCAAGTTTTGAAAGTTCATTCTCGTAAGCCACTACAGCTTCTTCAGGGCTGCAAAATCTCTTCCCGCGCATGCGATCTTTGATCCTGGGAAACATAAAAAAATCACACGGGGCGAGGTCAAAGCTATACGGCGGATGAGTCATAAGTTTGACCTCCGTAGAATCTAAAAACTGAATTGTGATGTTGGCCGTGTGTGCGGACGCGTTGTCATGATGAAGCAGGATCCCACGCAATCCAGTTCTTGGACGCCGTTCCCGAAGCTTCTGGATGGAAGTTCTTAGACGCTTTTGTTAGGCAAACAGTGGTGTGCCACTGAACAGTAACAGTCCTTTGTTCTTCAAGTGGAACAGTTGCAACATGGCCAGATTTGGAGAAGAAAGTTGCGACCATCTTCTTCCCCCACATCGCGGTCGCTTCACTTTCGTGGGTGGATTTTCGTCTGGAAATATCCAAACTGTAGACTGGCGTATATTTTCAGGGTCAAAGATCCAAGTCTCATCACCAGTAACAATGTCAGAGACACGTCGAGAATTGCCTCCATCAAATCTTGCAAGCATTTCTTCATACTATTCCACACGCATGCGTTTCTGCTGTTCAGTCAAAGTGTGAGCCACCCAACGAGATGAAACCTTCCTGAGCCGAAGATGATCATGAAGAATATTTGTTACTGCTGGCGATCCCATGTTCACTGTAGATTCAATGTCCTTGAAAGTTGTTCGAGGATTTTCTCGAATCATTTGTTTCACATAGGCAATGTTTTCATCTGACACAGCTGTTACCAGACGTCCAGCTCTCTCTTCATCTTTAAGCTATGTCCGGCCTCTTCTGAATTCACCAAGCCACCGAAAAATTGTAGAAAGGAGGGGCAGGAACCACCAACCTTTCAATTACTAGCCGCGTGCTCTTCCGACTTGGCCACGGATGCGATGAAGAAACCGTCGCTTGTAGAGGGATAAATTCTTAAGGTCTTTTGAATTTGGCTAATCAGAGTGCTCCTTTAACCCGCGTATATTCGACGATAACCGTTCGGGATAAAATCTGCTTGCCTTGTAGACCTAATTTTATAACAAAATGACGACTGTCTATTTACTTCATTTTATAGTGCTTCCATATTCACTTTCAAATGATCGGCGCCAGTTGCCATCTAATAAAGTTGATGCGTTTGTTGCTTCTAGTACACAACCGCTTTGAAAAAGAAGCAATAAATGCATCAAATGTGGCAGATGAATTTAGAACACCTAAATGGTACATGCCTCGCACATCTTGTGCTGTTAGGGTTTCTTCAGAAACATTTTGTAAAACAATTGAAAACACATCGCGCTGTTTGTATTTTGAAATTTTGCGTATACTTGGATTTGTTTAAGTATTTCTTTCTACTGTGTTTGCCTGTAGCTTCAGTTCATAAGCCTTTATAATTAGATACCCAACATATTTGGCAATCACGCAGAAAACAACACCGAAGATTCTACACTTGTGTTAATTTAACACACAGGCTGTGTGTCATTTCAACTAGGGGCATTTGACACACAACTCCAAACGGAGAGTGAGCTGTTCTAACCACTTGTTTGTGTTATATTTTAACACAATCGTGCTAACACATAGGCTTGTCGTTGAAATAATACAACGATTTTTTACAGTATAGGCACTTCCAGTAGAACTACAACGATTAAATTTGGCAAAGTTTTTAGCCTCCTGGGACTATATAGAAAATTTCCAAAAGTGAATATTTTCCATTTTTAGCAGCTTTAAAGAGACAAAAAAACTGTGTAATTTAAATAGACTTTTTGGATGTACAAAATCTCATATTTTAGGTACCGTAATTGAAATCGGAATAAAAACTAGGAATTTTGGTATGTTAGTAGGTTTATGAGGCGCGAGGCCGTAGGATGAGAAATTTTGTATCTGGCGAAAAATTCCCACCTACTTAAAACTAAACTCATTATATAAACATTCAATTGTGCCAATTGCCAAGTTCATAAAGAAATTGAAAATCCAGCAACTGGGTAAGTAAGAAAATGCTAATACAAATGTCAATTGAAAGAAACGGAAGTCTTTTAAGTAAATATTGGCAAAAATGCATTCTAATTTTCCAACTTGGTCAAAAGTAAGCAGGGTTGGAAAAAATACAGTTTTTAAAAAAAAAAAAAAAAGAACAAAACGCGTGTTTAAAACATGAAAAATGTGTTTAAAATGTTTTAAAGATGTTTTAAAACACACACGAAAAAGTACATGTTTTAAACATTTTGAACAGTTTAAAATATGATTTTAAACATATTTCAAAATCGTGTAATCACGTATTTATTAAGACTTTTTGCTCCTTCAACCGATCTTTTCATTTATTTCATTCTCTTTAAGACTACACAGTGTTGGGTACAGAACATTTCCGTATAGATTAGTAATTCTCAACTTATTTCATATAACGACCCCTTTTATTACACCCTCTTGCCAGTGACTCTCATACAGTAAGTATTTTCTTGGATATAGTAAGCTTTTAAGGTAGATTTTAAAATTTACCAACTATAGAGGTTTCACACAATCTATCAATATACATGGCAAAACAAAAGTCCTCACCATCCTTGTGCGTTGAGAACGGGTTGAGAGAGAATGATGAAACTTGGAAGTGGTCTGACACATCAGATGGTGGTATCAAGCATCATGGCGAACATCTGTGCTTAGTATTCGAAATTTTAAATGCAAATGGTGTCATGTTACATGAGGGCTAGAATTTTACCAGAAATGCTGTTGTGCGGTTATTTTAACCACAAAGAAAATCATTTCGAGTTACCGCTTCTAAAAGTTTTGTAGTTATGCCTTTAGCGGCTAAGCTAGCGTTTCGTGGAGGCGGGTGAGATTTTTGTTGCAAAATTTGATTACTATTTCATAACACTGGTGCTAATAAAATTATTTTATAATAATAGGGCTACGTTTTCGAAAAGTAATGTTTGAAGCACACTTCATATTGTGCTAACTTTATATTTTCTGCAAGTCTATGTAATTGGTTGTTTTTTGAGTCAAAAATTTATTGACGAAAGGTAATATTTGGGGCGTTCAGAGCACAATAGATCCAAATCCATTTTCAATAAACTTCAGTTTTCCTCAGCAAATGAATTCTATTTCAAAAAATAATACTTCGCAGTCAAGAATCCAAAACAAATGTAACTAAAACCATGCGAAAAGGCGTGGGATAGTTTCATATGACAGCCGCTAGTAGGGGCGTCAGTGGAACAGGAGGGCAACCACCCTCATCCGCACCCTGCATTTCAGATTTTGGGGACGGTAAGACAGTTTTAGAAATCTTTTGATAAGCAAAGTCCAACAGAATAAGCCTGAGGTAATTACACCGAATAAATACGAAGAACATACAGATGATTAAAACTGGGAAGTTGCTTAGGTCCAATTTCCTGAATTTTAAGCAGGCCCGAAACTCGAAAGTAGAGCCACCTTTGAAATCCTTGGGTAAAAAAAAAAAATACAAGAAAGCAATCTAGGCCTATAGCTCCTTACGGCCAATGATCAAAATCCGTATTTATTCGGTGCAAGGACTTCAATTTTTAAATGTTGGACTTCGCTAAGCAAAATGTTTCTAAATCTGCATTACTGCCCCAAAAATCTGAAATTCAGGGTAGAAGACGGATGACTTCTAAACGAACGCCCCTATCTAGCGGCAATCATACAAAATTCTAGATTCCTTTTTTTCAGGTAGTTTTTCTTTCTTTCATCTCGGATTCGTGGTTGTGAAAATATGACATTTTACGTCGATATATTCTTTTGGACACATTCTGCATTTATGTAACGTAATTATGCATCATTGACTATGACATTCGGAGCTTGACTTGTTAATCATTCCAACGCTGCAACATACACAATACAAGTATAATGTTAATATCTTAAATGTATGAGCAAGGAGGGGAAAGGGAAAATTAGCTCTCCTCCCCATTCCGTCAACGCCCTTGTCTAGCGGTTGTCCTATGAAACTCTAGTCCACACGTTTTCCCGTGGTTTTTGTTTCATTTATTTCATACCCTATGCTACGAAGATATTACGTTTGCTGAGCAAAAGTGAACCTTTCTGAAAATGAACTTGGATCCCTTGTGCTCTAAATGTTGAGTTGAAGCCAAATTTATCCTGCAACCCAAGTTTGTTCGAAACATATAAAATTAGTTTGTTTAGTTTGATTGATTACAACTTGCATCAGTAGCAAGGCTATATGAGACAGGGCTTTTTGTTTAAAGTGGGATCTGACCCACTAATTTTGAAATTTTACGTGGGATCGCAGTCAAAATCTATACAGCAAATTCCGACGCCTCGTGTCTCTATCCTCAAAAATTAATGTTAAAAGACTGAATATTGCACCCTGTAGCGTGGTACATACATACAAACAAACAAATTGATATCAAATTGTCCCAGACCTTGACGTTCAGCACTAACGTTATAATAAGTATCACACTTGGTTAGTTACACGATCGACTGCCATACCTTGCGTTTCTCACCTGGTCTCTTCATACAAGCTATGCCAAGTTGTAAAGTTTCAAAGAAAATTTAGAACTGTGGTGGGGAAGAGGTACGAAATAAAATTTTCATAATATAATGAAAAAGATATTGTTGATACAAAATTAATTGTTACCTGAAGTTTCCAGTTGCATCTCAGCCACACCACTGACGTTAGATTCATCAGAAGCAATTTTCGGATCAACATTTTTACCATTTGTTTGGGTTTCCATTTTTACCAAGCATTGCATTTTTCATAATGATTTTCGTTCTTGGAACTAAACCACCCATTTCTTTCTTACACGTTTTGCAACAAACTCGTTTGATCGTTTACTTACCTGATTGAGTTTGAGTTACTCTAATAAATTTGTACCAAATCATGTCCTTCTTTTCTTCACGTATAACCCATGTTAAACGATTCCATGTTGTACGGAGACAGAACTAACATGTACTGTACAAATGAATGCTTGCGATATTTTAATTTCAGAACCTCAACGTCGCAATGAATACAACACAACAGTTTGTTTCCGTGATAATTATTTTATTTATTTTTTAATATCAGTTCTATAAGTAGTCCAACCTTCGACTACGACACTTTCTCGCAAGTTAACTGAGAAGCATTTAAACAATACAATATACGTTAAAAATAAGGGGGAAAAGAGACAAAATAAATTGTAGATCACCACATTGACCTGCTGTAGCCGCGAGAAATCAAACCATTCACATGGGAAGAAAATGGTCTTCTGATTGGGGAGCACTTTTGGACAGTTCTCTTGCTCTGGAAGATTATTTTTTTTTTTTACGAACATAAAATAAAATGCAAATAAACATATGTTTAAGACAAGTCTTCAAAATACACGTGTTTAAAACAAAATGTTTAAAACATAAACAAAATTTGTCTTAAACAAAATCAATTGTTTAAAAAAAAGTTTTAATCATTTGTTTTAAATATTTTGTTTTAAACAAAACAACCCTGGAAGTTAGTAAATTTGGGACGAAGCCCAAACTAGCAAAAACTTGAACTAATTACATGAACCTTCGATTGTGCCACCTGCAAAGTCTATAAAAGAAGTGACAATTCACAGCAACTAGGTAACTAACAAAATGTTAAGCTAAGTCAATTGAACTTAACGGCAATCTTCTGAACAAGGAATTTGCCAACTTGATCAGAAGTAGTGGCTTTTGGGGGGAGGCTTCTCCTTTCTCCCTGCTGAGACAAGACTTAGCTTTTTTGGTCCTCCTGAATAAGTCATAGTCCCCCAAGAAAAACTTCCTGGGTACACCCCTGTATGATTATTTAATTATATTTGTCACTATTTTATTTGTCAGTTTCGTTTCTATGCAGTTTCGATCGTACGCAGTTTCGACCGTACGCAGTTTCGATCCTACGCAGTTTCGATCCTACGCAGTTTCGACCGTACGCAGTTTCGATCCTACGCAGTTTCGACGCTACGCAGTTTCGATCGTACGCAGTTTCGACGCTATGCAGTTTCGGTCGTATACAGTTTTGATCCTACTCCGGTTTTTCCCTATATAACTTCAAAAAATACTATTACTTAATATTCTGTGATTATAAAATAATTGTTTTTTTATTGTTCGATCATATGACCTTATCTGTTTTCGATCCTACGCCGGTTTTAGTTTCGATCGTACGCAGTTTCGATCGTACGCAGTTTCGGTCGTACGCAGTTTCGGTCGTACGCAGTTTCGATCGTACGCAGTTTCGACGCTACGCAGTTTCGATGCTACGCAGTGTCGATCCTACGCATGTAACCCTTAGCGAAGATATTTTGTACCGTGTTAAATCAATCATGTGAACCACCTGAAAACAAGACTCACCATGGCAATTGGCACTGTTCCGCCAGACATGCATTCCTAAGTTTATGTAAAGATTTAATTTATTCATTAACAAAGCAAACAGAATAAAATTACAAACATCAAAAAAGATTACCTGACGATTTAGTGTGATAGCATTCGGTTGGCATTTAGAACATATTCCTCGAGGCCACGGTGGATGATCCTTGCATCCAGGTTTGATGCGACAACTTATATCCTCCAAGGCAATAAATTTACCCCTACAAAATAGAAAATAACAACACGTTAGAAAAGAAAAAAAAAAAAAAAAAACAAGAAGTAAATTTGTTTAATTACCACAGAATTCCAGATACAGCCAAAAGCCAGTAGTAATTCAAGAATGACATTAATAGCTTATAGTCTTTTAATTTAACATCCCACGATTATGCCCTTTAGGCTAAAGGAGACGGATGGTTAAGGCAAGGGAATGATTATGGAATAATAAATGGAATGACGATGTGGGACGAAACGGGAGTACTCCGAGAAAACCCACGGACACAATGTTGTCCACCACAAACTTACTCGGCCGGGGATTGTACAGTTCGCAGCAAAAAAACTGCAACATGAGCATGTAACTTTATTGTGAAACGACGAAGTCTTTTGCTCCAAAATAAGTGTGCAGGGGAGGACGCTGAGATTTCTCCTGGCGTGATTCGTGCCACTTAGACGTTATGTTGATTCCCTGCGCTGTTAAGCGTAGTTTCACAGTAAACTTACATGTTCATGTTGCAGGTTTTTTGCTGCGGACTGTACCAGGTGCAACACGCTCTTCCATTTACCACTGAACTACCATAACCCCAATTTTCTAACGAAACAGCGAATAATTAACAGGAGTAATCTACCTAAATAAGACAAATATTGGAAACTGAATTAAGACAATAATTTTCCATGTGCATGAACAAATGTTCGTCATCAGAATGGTTTCTTTCGTGTTGAACTTTTGTCGATCTAATTGTCTATACCAAAATGTGGCATTAATAACAAAAATAAATATTACTAATAGCAATAATAATAGTAGGAGGCAACTGGAGAAAAGTTTTGCATTAAAGTAGCGTCGTAATGCTATTATGCAGCTTGGAAACTAAATAGTTCATTATACATGAGTAAGAGTCATCGCATAACTTCGAAAGTCTAGGATAAGGGAGGCCAAACTTTTCAAGTTTGAGGGCTACTTTCTACTTCATAATTCTTTAGCGGTCTACTTACAGAGGGAATAATAAAACAATAAAAACGATCGACATAGACAGTATGACATAGATAAAGTTCTGCACAGATATTCAATATCGTATCCTTATCCACAGCATCTCTATCTGCACCCGCACCCGTAACATTTCTATCTACATTCACAAATACACATAATTTGTTTGTTCTACGACAATCATGATTTCCAAAATAGTTTCTAACGTAACAATTATAAATAACTTCCAAGGATATCCAATAAAGAACATTAACTTTTGAAATGGTCGCCATTTCTGTTCTACTAAGTTGGCAGTACAGAACGTTACACGATTTTCATCTGTTGTCTTTGTGACTAGTAGTCACGGAGCGCTGAATAATGTATAGTTGCATCTGTTTTCCGTATGGATAGGAATGGAACGCTTCACGACGGAACAGCGAATTGTTCGAGTGAAAACTTATTACAAATGTAGTGAACGTTCCAAATATGCTCGCGCAATTTGTAAATTTCCAGAAAATTTTAAATTGTAAGCACAACTGTAAAATGAAACATTTTATTTCTTAGAAGCAATAGTTTTTATTCGATTAGTAAACCAATTATAGGATATTATAGTTTTTAAATATTTTAGCATCTATTTTTTTTACCCAAAAGCTCTTGCTTGATTATTTGTCTGTTTTATTTTGCAATTTTTTTTTATCTCTCTGCGATTGCATTTTAATGCTTCATTTTATATTAATATTTTATAACAACAACAATAATGAAATTTAAACATGTTTCTAAGGAGCAAACACAATTTGAATAAATATTATGTTACAGGTGAATAGATCAACATTTAAAGTTTAAACATAAAATGTTTTGGGTTTTTATTTCGTAATTTACCAGTAATTCCGGACCATATATTTTGACATTAATTTCAGGTTCTAATAATAGCCATTAAAAACTTTAGGACACAATACTTTTATAAAATGCCATAAAGAATTTTTAAAATGCCATAAAGAATTTTTTTTTTTTTTTTGCTAGCGGGTGATTTAGAAAAATGCACTGAAAAGGAGATTGTGTAGGAGGAAGGGGGGGGATTAAAGAAATGTGACAAAGACTAAAAATATTAGGCGTGAGAGATTTACACTTCTCTAATGAGTCACTCCATAACAAGTGATTCAACGAGGGTTGCTTGACCATTTTATAATTAAATGATTTTTTGTTTGTGGATTTCTACATGATTACAAAGTCCAAAAATAATAATTTCAATTATTTATCATTTTCCCAACTCTGATCGCAGCTATTTTTGATTAGCAATGCGTGCTGGTTCTTGCATCATAGAGGTTTGCGTTAACTTATATTACCTAGACCTTGTGAGCGATAGATTATGACAAAAACAATTTTATTCAAGAAAGAACAGCGTATCTAGTACATATTTAATGAAGTTTGTATACAAAATAGTCCAAATGTACCTAAACAGTTGACATCGAAATTGACAAATATGCAATGTAAGAAGACATATCATCCCAAGAAGAAATGTAATCTTAGACTAAATTGTCTCGGGAAGTGTAGCTACCTAAATGTACTATATGAAAAAAAAAGAACAGTTGCTTTTTTTTTTACAAGTTACAATGTTTCAGAAAAGGATTTTTAAAAAAAGAATCAAAATTTGGACACCCTGTGTCTTTGTTAGGACAAAGTTTAAAAATCAGAAATTTCGACAGATAACCCTCTATTGTATATTATACTGCTGTACACATATCATGTTTGAAATGTATTCATAAGCTATATATATATACAAAAAGAAAAAAGAAAAAAAATCTACGACATAAAGAATATATTATGCTTATTAATAGGAAATGATAACATGATATTAACATGACAACATGTCAGTTGACTAACATGTCATACAATATTTAAACGTACCTTTGTTAGATCAAGTAGCTGACAGGATGTAAATGTTGAACATGAATAACTGAGAAAAATTAGAAAATTGTTCATGGTACCCTTAGGTTCGAATTGAGCAAGTTCCACTGTGTAAATAACTTAGGTCTATTTTCTAACACACTTTGTATGAAGGATACAACTAATAAAAACATGTTTTGATTCGAACAAAGTTATTGCTGTACGATATGCAGCTTATTTGTTACTCCTGGATCTTGTTTGTAGTTCTACTGTGATTTGTATTCATAAGAAGTTTTGATATTTTTTCGCTTAATTTGGGAGTTCTAACCGTAGCTGTTGTAAGCTCTAAGGAACCTAGTTTCTTTAGAACATTTGTTTATGAGCACCCCAGTCTGATCTTTCTCATTTTTCGTAAAAGCAGTCTTTGGTCCTGCGGAATATAAAATATTACGTGCACATCTTTATATTTGTACTTATGTCATTTGCTTCTGCCAGCCGCAAATGACCATAATATACTCATGCGACACAATCTCCTCTGTGAAATGTGATTTGTACAGCTTTTGTAGTGGAATGAATTTCATATTCTGTACTTTTTGACGTAATGAAGCACTTAAGGATCCTCTCTAATGCAGCGACAAAATAGTGAAAACTCCTTGTGCCAGTAATTGTCACACGGTTTGCAAGTCGGTCAATGAATTCACTATTATGATGTTGAATATTTTTTTTATCTTTTAGATAAGTAAAGGCGATTTCTTTTAAATAGTCTTGACAAAATTCAAATATTAAATTTTATAACATATGCTAGGAAATAATTGCCATTTGTTCTCGTAGAGTGAACTAAAATGCTATCAACTGACTGATCTCGTGTTGTTGTCTAGTTTCAGTACATGTATTATATTCTCACTATGAGTTTGGCATTGCTTTCTGAAGTTGTATCTTTGTATAGTACATCAATCTGGTCAATATTGAATGACATTATTAACAGGCAAATACTAACAACGTCGATCCTACCAACTGTGCCACTGTTGAAATATGAAAGAAATCACTTAAAAACAAACAAACCACTTAGCTCAAAAGCCCATTCGAGGGCCTGAGCCGCTACAACGCCATCTGTCAGCGATTGGTTGAACTATGTCCAAGCACGTGGTCAGCGCGCTGCGTCACTCTGGCACTAACAAGGTATCGGAAGCTTTCAAGCCTTAGTGACCGTCACGTCTTTCATTCATGACTCCCTAGTTTGCCTCACGACGCTGGATGGACTTCGCAAATTGGGAAGCACTGGCCGGGAATCGAATCCGGCACCACGAGGACAGTGAGTCCAACGCTCTAACCACTCGACCACGATGTTTCTGTGGAAGAAATAACTTATACAACTAAAACTTGTATAACGCACTCTTAATAGGCATTTAGAAATAAATAAGACATTATTATTTTATTCACATCGGTCACAAGATCACAGTTGCAACATCGGAAAATTCTTCTTCTTGTTCACCTCAACCATAAGTTGGTGGGCAACATGGAAATTTTAAAACTTTTCTCTCCCTTGGGAGAGCTGTTTTATACTTTGATAAGGCCTCTTCTTCGTAAGTGCATCTAGATTTTCTATCCTTGGTCTTCCTCTTCCTGGTTTGCTTTCTGCCTTTCCCTCTATCAACACGATAATACAATCGGAGTGCCGAATAAGTTGGCCAAGCATGCTGTTTCTTCGTTTTCCTATTATCTTCATGATCTGCCGTCCTTCATTAGCTTCCTTTACTACACCTTCATTCCTTTTCGTTTCGGCCATGATATGCGCAGCATTCTGCGCCAACACCACATTTCAAATGGTTCCAGCTTCGATATTTCAGCTTTTCTCAATGTCCATATTTCTGATCCATAAAGCGCCACGCTCCATACCAGTGTCTTAATAAATCGTTTACGAACGTCCAGCGACACATTTCTTGATGTTAGCAGTCCTCTTTTCCTATTGAATGTTTGTTTAGCCTGCGCTATTCTGCAACTTACGTCTTTTTCACTTCTTCCATCCGAGGATATTTGACTTCCTAAATAGGGGAACGTCTTAACGTCTTCGATTTTCTCTCCATCTAGCCATACGTTTGCCTTTTCCTGTCCTGCTCTTGTACACTTTATCACTTTGGTTTTCTTCTTATTTATCTTCATTTTGCATGTTTTTTCCAGTTGGTCGTTCAAGTTTCAAAGTGCTTCCTGCAAGTCCTCTTCGTTCTCCGCTATCACTGCTATGTCATCAGAAAACCTTATTGTGCTGAAAACCTGGCCATTTTCCTTTACGCCTTTCTCGTTTTTTATCAAATAATTCTTTCATATTCTCTTCTATATAGACGTTAAACAGGAGAGATGAAAGTCCACATCCTTGCTTTATTCCTTTACTTATTCTTGCTGCCTTCTGATCTCTTCCTATAACAGCTGTCTGGTTCCTGTAAAGTTGATATATTATTTTTCTGTCTCTGTAATCCACCTTCAGATTCTTTAGCGCTCTAAACATGATATTCCAATCTATGTTGTCAAAAGCCTTTTTATTTATTTTTTAATAACATATCTATTTTCAACAGCAAACTCAAACTTAAATACGTTTTTGGAACATTAATTTATAAAGAAAGGAACTTGATTGTTTACTTTTGGGTTTTTATATAGTACATCTAGGTACTTACACACACCAAACAATTAAGTGTGAGATTACATCCTTCTTCGGGTGATATGCCTTCGAACATAGCATATTTGTCAATTTCGGTGTTAACTGATTTGGACTATTTTGCATACAAATTTCGTTAATATGTATTGGACGTAAGACTGTTCATTCCGGTCAGGATAATGTAAGATAACGCAAACCGCTACAAGCATAAGAATCAGTGCATGTTGTCAAACAAAAATGGCTACCATCAAAGTTGGGAAAATGATAAAAAATTACAATTATTATTTTTGGACTCGATAATCACGTACGAATCCACAAATAATAATAATAATAATAAAATAAATAAATAAATGGTTAAGCACTATATATACACTTGATATGGATGAGCTCTAATATCCATAAAATCTTTAGTTCTCAACCTTAGAAAAAGGACCTACTGCTTTTAGTTTTAACTCCATTTCTTTATTTTACCAACTTCAAGAAACTTCTTTGCAGGAATTTTTCTACATTTGTGTTAACAAGGGAATAACTTGAGCTTCCTCACCAAAAAAACGCTTTACTATCCTAGCGCATTTTATTAAGTTTTTTTTTTTTATTTTTTTATTTTTACGGTTATTACTGACATTTAATCCATTATTTCTTCTTCTTCTTTTTATTATTAATATTATTAATTACTAGCCAATTACAATGAAATTTAGAGCTATGTCGGCAGTGGTTCACTACCAGAACGGTCACCGAAACCAGAACGGGCTACGAAATCGAACTCAAAGAGGATTATAGAACTATTAGTCTCACATCGCGTGTAACGAAAGTTTTGCTTCGAATACTGAACAGAAGGTTGTATGGAAGAACAAATGAAAAAAAAAATTGAGGGGTTCAGGAAAGGTAAGGGCACAATAGATGTGGTTGGATAAGCATGTTTACGCACTTTTAACTGTAAAACCTCTAATTTATGAAATTGAATAAAAATAAAATCCAGGAACTTTCATGAACATATACAGCAAATATTCATCTTGAGAGTTTATAGCAATTACTTATCTCACTAAATCTAAAACCCTTCAACTCCTACTCCTTTCAGCGCTATTCAAAGATTTTTTTTAAACACAAAACACATCAAAATAGGAATTGGCACGATTATTATACTTGATAAACTGAGAAAATAACTGCCCTTATATCGTACCATTCTTCTATAGGTATCAATTCAATAATGTTATATATATATATATATATATATATATATATATATATATATATATATATATATATATATATATGTAACTTTAAGACTGAAAAATGCATAACTGGGCCGAGATACAAACCCGGGTCTCCGACTCATTGTGCCCGTGATCTGAGTGGCTGAGCACCAACTTCAAGCGTTATACGTATAATACATGACTGTTCAAAGAACGGATTGGGTATCGTAGTAGTTAATGCATCAGGATGGTAAGCCAGAAGCTCAGGTTAAAATCTCGGTCCAGTCGTGGAAGTTTCAATTTTTGTATATCACTTAGCAGAATTATTTGTTGGGTAACATGTCATGAACTATGTTTTATTTAATATTATTAATGAACTACGAGAAACGTGAGCTCTGTGTTTTTTTTTTTTATTGATTTTCGTACTTGAAGCGACCGAGAATCAGAGCAGTAGCGACTCTTGAAATAATTTCGTTGGAATAAAGATATTGGCACTGCATGGTTACTTCAATAGAATGGGAACAGCAGTCTTCGAAATATCGTCAATCTTCAATCAACATATGAGACATTCCAAAGTATATTATAAAGTAATTAATAGTTATAGTTAAAATCTATTCTTTGCGAGAACGATCTAATATTAGAGAAACGACTGAAATATTAACATGTAAAGGTCAAAAAGATTACGGGAACTTCTATTAGTATTATTAAGGAGTAAAGTATAGTATTTATTATTAAATTCCACGGCCAAAAAGTAATTACAATAAGTAATTCTTTATATAAAAAAACATATATCAGACTATGACTATGCACTTTCACTATGTATATAATAAGTTATTATAACTAATATAACTAAAATATCTATTTGTATTCCTTAATGCAAGATAAACTTTCCTACACTTCGGTTACATAAGATCTTCAGATGCTTATATTTTAATAGAATAAAATATTTTTATTGTCGTGAAGCCTATGATTAGGCAATGGATGACGTCAAAGGTTTATACGTGCGTACTTTAAAATATTACTCTAGCAACTTTAATACTTTACAATAGATACATACACTATGCGATCAAAAGTATCCCGACACCCCCCCCAAAACATACCTTTTTCATATTAGGTGCATTGTGCTGCCACCTACTGCCAGGTGCTCATTATCAGCCACCTCAGTAGTCATTAGACATCGTGAGAAAGAAGAATGGGGCGCTCCGCGGAACTCACGGACTTCGAACGTGGTCAGGTGATTGGGTGTCACTTGTGTCAGAAGTCTGTACGCGAGATTTCCACACTCCTAAACATCCCTAGGTCCACTGTGTCTGATGTGATAGTGAAGTGGAAACGTGAAGGGACACGTACAGCACAAAAGCGTACAGGCCGTCCTCGTCTGTTGACTGACAGAGACCGCCGACAGTTGAAGAGGGAGGTAAAGTGTAATAGGCAGACATCTATCCAAACCATCACACAGGAATTCCAAGCTGCATCAGGATCCACTCCAAGTACTATGACCGTTAGGCGTGAGGTGAGAAAACTTGGATTTCATAATCGAGCGGCTGCTCATAAGCCACATATCACGCAGGTAAATGCCAAACGACGCCTCGCTTGGTGTAAGAAGTGTAAACATTGGACGATTGAACAGTGGAGTGACGAATCACGTTACACAATGTGGCCATCCGATGGCAAGGTGTGGATATGGCGAATAGCCGGTGAACGTCATCTGTCAGCATATAGTGCCAACAGTAAAATCCGAAGGTGGTTGCGTTATGGTGTGGTCGTGTTTTTCTCTTGGAGGGGGCTTGCACCCCTTGTTGTTTTGCGTGGCACTCTCACAGCGCAGGCCTACATTTGATGTTTTAAGCACCTTCTTGCTTCCCACTGTTGAAGAGCGATTCGGAGATGGCGATTGCATCTTTCAACACGATCGACCACCTGTTCATACTGCACTGCCTGTGGCGAAGTGGTTACACGACCATAACATCCCTGTAATGGACTTTCCTGCACAGAGTCATGACTTGAATCCTATAGAACATTTTTGGGATGTTTTGGAATGACGACTTCGTGCCAGGCCTCACCGACCTACATCGATACCTCTCATGAGTTCAGCAGACCGTGAAGAATGGGCTGCCATTCCCCAAGAAACCTTCCAGCACCTGATTGAAAGTATGTCTGCGAGAGTGGAAGCTGTCATCAAGGCTAAGGGTGGGCCAACACCATACTGAATTCCAGCAGTACCGATGGAGGGCGCCACGAACTTGTAAGTCATTTTCAGCCAGGTGTCGGGATACTTTTGATCACATAGTGTATATATTACAATAAATTTCACATTCAAAGATGCCAGTGGACAAATAATTTTTGCACTTCAAAAAATTCATTAATATTATGAAAAGGAAAAGCCACTAAACCTCTATATACCTTACCTTTAAATTTCTCAATAGGCAAATAATGCATATAAGTTGGTAACATATTCATAAATTTTATACCAGCAATAATATAACTGTTTTTAACTTTAGATAATATACTATAAAGTGTATTGAGTAGTTTGCTCGGTCTTGCATTATATGTATGTATATCTTGTCTATATAATATAGCTGGAACATTCTGTTTTGTGTGAATCAATGCTAAATAAATGTAAAGATGAATTAGAGTCATTATCTTTAGTTGAACAAATAGTGGATTACAATGTTAACTGAAGGATAAACCACAAATTATTCTAACAGCATTATGTTGCAATAGTAACACATCATTTATGTAAACGCTGTTACCTGAAAATATTAACCATACGTAATTATACTTTGAAAAATGCAAACAATACCGTTCGTGAATAATTATTTGGCACTGTAGTTCTTAAAGATTACAACAAATATACTGTTCTTAATAATTTACGACACATGTATTGTATATGTGGTTCCCAGATCAACCTACTATCTAACACGATGTCCAGAAATTTTATATTGTCCACACTAATGTTAGGGAGAAAGTAAGATTTGAACTAAAACTGCTTAATTCTTCTGTTAGATAAACTAAGCCAAAATTTTACTTACCTGTCGACTCCAGCTGTAAGCTTCCTCAGATAAGCATGAAACGACATGTGCTTAATATTCTGCTCTTTAAGATACGCTTCATCATACGGTTCCAAAGGTGAGCAGTGTACGCAACATCCATTTGGACCATGGCGACACCTACAAAACGAAAATTATAAAATACAGAAAATCAACAAAATAATGTGTAGATTAAACAAGTAACAGTGTCATGTGTACATCAAATGAAGGAAGTTGGTTTGTACGGCCTGGTATTTTCTCAATTAACACTAAAAGAGAAGTAGCAGTAGATTTAGTAGCTAGATTAGATTGGAGCTGAAATACAGTCTTGGGACGCGTAATTAATTGCAATAATACCGCTCCTCGTTATCTTTATCGTTTTTACTCTATGGTGATCAACGTTGGGAGGTGAAATCGGAAGTGGTTGATGTCTGGCACTTCCGGTTAGAATAGAGGCTAAAGAAAGAATATGGTACCTGCCCTTAGAATGCTAAATCGATTCCTAAAAACCGCTTCTTGCTATCTCTCATCGTTTGGCTCTATATATCACCGAACACACACACACTCTCTCTCACTATATATATTACAGCGATATAGGATATATATGCAGAGGTTGTTCAATCTACATTTGGCCAATTTCGACTTACCTAAAAATTTAGAAGAATCCATGGCGCCAGGTCCGTAAGTGCTCGATGTGTTTCCCTTGGTTCCTAACAATAGCCCGACAGCGTAATTTCCACTGTAATAGGCTTCTCTGAAGCCCTGGGAGGGGAATCTTGTCCCATTCCCTTTGCACAGCTTTCCGAAGTTCTTCCACAGTTGTCACATGCCGTTTTCCCAAAGCCTGCTTCAGCAATCCAAATCCACAATAGTCCATAGGACTTGCATCTGGAGATGTAACAGGTACCTCATTGAAAGATATCACCTGTATACCACTTGCCTCCTCCATCTCCCTGTAGAATGCGAGGGACGATCGTGAGGTATGTGATGATGCCTTGTCCATGTGAATGCGCACCAAATTGGCGTCATTTCCGTACATTGTTGGAATCTCATGCTCGTAGATCGGCCGCATGATCTGCTCCGGAAATACTGCGATTTATTTTGCAGTTCTTCGCCACTCTACGAATCTTCAGTTTACCTCGATAACAGTAGCCAGTAACGACCATGAAACCTTTCGGGAAGACTTCTTTACAGACACCGACCCACCTTCTGAAGTTCTTGGCGCCTTTCTCCCGGTACATGATGGCTCTTGGTTTGCCGCAGTCGGAAAGGTAAACCCATGCTTCATCGAGCGTTACGACGTACATCCACCTTTGTTTTGCTAGCTTTGCTTTGTTCGTACAGCTTCCGGGCGTTACACTTTCGTTCCTTTTGGTGGGCATCCGTGAAAAGATGGCCGCGAGCTTTCATGCCTTTTTCCAGCTTGAGTTGATGGTGTAACGTCCGGCTCACAGTCCCCAAAGACACGTTAAGACGATTAGCCATACATCTTTGTGTTGGTGGATTTTCTTGCATTGCCATTTTGCGGAGGCATGGTGGAGGTGGCCTTAGTGCATTCCCGTTTCCTACGCAACATCGTTGGTGATCCAAATGGTGGAGCTTCGTTGCCCTTGTACTTTTTAATAACATTTTTTTATTCCACTTAAACTGATGTAGCAAAAATTCTTCTTGCACTGTTTTCTAATGACAGAAACACTAAAGTGGGCGTCACACACAATATAGCCTTCCCAAAACCGGCTTAGTTTGGGCGGCATTTTGGTCACAGAGCGGAAATCCACACACTTAGAAACAAATTTAACATAACACTCACAACAATGGTCCTGTTTTGTGCGTTATTGTCGTCCGCGCGGAAAAACAACTCCGTTTCTAGGAACCCACTGCACAACACTGCAGGACGCCACGAGCCATCCATTCTGCCCGGGAGGGGAAAGGAACGAAATCGGCCAAACATAGGCTGAACAACCTCTGTATATATATATATATATATATATATATATACATACATACATACATACAGAGGTTGTTCAGCCTATGTATATATATGGATTCTCAAATGCTTCCTTTCGGAGTTATAGGCTCCCGAAAACATGAAAAAATGAACTTTAACCCTTTAGCGCGCAGCTTTGCATATATGCAAAGTTTACTTTGAAATTGTATTGTAGCATGCACTTTCTAGTCCGGACATAGAAAAGGAGCTTTGTGTATCAGCTAAGATCCCCTTTCACTAATAAAGTTCTGAATTTCCCGCTAGATGCCATAGGAAGCCAGTGTTGCACTCTTTGTCTTACTTGCTGCACACGGAGCTGTCATCTTGTCATCTTTGAGCTTTCTTTGCTCGTTTAGGTTTACAGGTTTAGAACTTTTTTTTGTGTGTGTGTAGAGTGTGTGTGTGTGTGTGTTAGAAGTGTAATGAGTGCAAAAGTGCAAGTACGCTGACAATTCGTCGAGTTTTATTGTTTTTTTCTGTTTCTAGTGGACTTTGCAGATGTCAACGCGCAACTTTGCATAGACCCTTTATGCAAACACGATAAAATGTCCCATATACCCCATAATATTTGCATTATTTAAAAAAAATCCCGTGTTTCCTACACCGAAACCACTCTAAATTTAAAAAAAAAAAATAAAAAAAAAAAAAAAAAAAAACAGTCTGATTGGAATGGCGCATTAAAAGGTTAAAGGTACACAGCTCCAAAACTATGGGACATACAGTAGTCGGGTCTAGACTTCACTTAGGAACTAAATGTGCCCTATCCAAATATCCAAGTTTCAGAACCCTGCGTTATTTCCGCGATAATTTTTATAGAGGTAGTTGGTGAGTACTTCAAATTATATGCCTGTAGCCAAACTTCCTCTATAAAAATTGTTGCGATAGTACTTCAGGATTCTGAAACGTGTATTTATGGATAACACACATACTAGATCCTCAGTAAAGTCTTGACCCGACAACAATAGGTCTCAGTTTTGGAGCTATGGATCTGTAAAGTTCATTTTTTCATGTTTTCGGCAGCCTATAACTCCGAAAGGAAGCATTTGAGAACCCAGGTTGGTCTATACTCTTTGTCTTATCTTGGTGTTAGGAATCACCTCCCAAATGTTATCGGTGTTGTTTTGAAACATCGAATACGTTTCATTTTGGACCGTATAAAGGCGCCAAAACTGTCACCAACCAACTTAAGGACCCAAAACCTAGGAATTCCTAATATCGGTCATTTTCATGTATTTTTACATGTCAACATCCCCCCATAGGAGTACTAATGGGGGCTGAATTTGAATTTAAACGGCATCAGAAGTGCTACTGTTCTTCTTAGCAACCCCGAAAACTATGGATTCGACACTTATATCGATCATTTTTATATATCTTCTTCCTTCCCTAAGTTGCACCGTCAAAGTGAAATGATAAAAAGTAGCCTAGTCCCGAACATCATCTACGTTGAATAATTCATCGAGATTGGTCGGTTGGTTCAAGAGTTATTAAATCACAAACACAGTCACTTTCATTTTTTATATATACAGATTAATATATATATCTTAATGAGTGTATTTTGTTCTTATTAAGTACACTAATTGCCACAATCACACGAGCTTCCTACTTCGGGGTACACACCTCTCTCACTTCCTGGTCGGATTATTCTCTTTACTTTCAATATATCAAACTGAAATATATCATTACCAATTCAGCTAACTTTTTATTTATTTATTTATTTATTTATTTATTTAAACGCCGCTAGAAGATTTTGCATTAAGACATATTTTGTGTAGCTCAATAAGACATACGGATTGCTATGTCTTATCTTTTGATATTTTTTTCGTTAAACACCAATATTGCAGTAGAATTACACATTTTGAAATAAATAGCTTTAGCACGATTATATAGTTGAAAATCCGAACTAATTGGGACCACAGATAGTTCGAATTTTCAAATTGTTCGGATTTTCGAAAATGACCAAGAAAATTCTATTCAGGCTTAAATACTGTACGGTATGCTCTTTTATCGGTATGCTCTTTTTAAATATGCCGATTATACAGTACATACAGTAATTACAATACCGTACATAAGACTACTTACAGTTAATGTTTCTGAAGAACCTGCTCGCACACTAAATTACACTGTTCTTGTAACTCACACTTAAAACTTAACTTGTACAGGCGTAAGGAAAAATAAAAATAAAAATATGTGACAAACACTTACATATGAATGCGCTTTTGTAAAAACACTGACTTCAAACAACGCCGACGGACAACCCTATTATTTGTTTATCGCTAGCGCTAACACAAAATTTAAAAAGCTTCTGGGAACCGCGTTCGGATTTTTGAGGTTCGGATTATCGACGTCCTACTGTGTATATATATATATAAAAGAAAATTTGTTGGTTTTGCATGTATTATCCACGAAAATGTAAAGATGGTTACAGACTCAATTTTGTAAGGAAAACCACCATGCAGATGTAGCTGTCCAGATAAAAATTAACAAGGCAGAGATATGAATTCCATTTCCTTTATACGATATACATAGTGGGTTCAATAAGTTGCGGAAGTACCTCGAGGGGCTTCTGAGATACTCTATGGTTTTTGAACCTTCAGGACGTGTGTGTGACCTTAATTCCCTCTCAAGTCGAAACAACGGCTTCGTATGGGATTAAATTTGGTGAAGATGTATTTGTAAACAAGAATTGGTGGCTCCCTCCTATGCGAAAATCTGGTACGTGTGTATGTGAGCGAGAGACGTGCGCGCTCTTTTATATATTAGTAGAGATATAGATAATGATCATTTGTAAAAACTGACATATTAACCAGGAAACTACCTATAAACTTATTAAGAACGAAATTTTAGACTTTTTCTATTATTATTTTTCCAAACGTTTTTTTTTTTCATTGTCAAACTTTTTAATTTCATTGCATAAGCAATGACAACATTAATCTTAGTACGTTAGTTCGTGCACTGAGAATCCTTTAATAAATGAAAGGTTTAAGAAATTAGTTTCTTACTTGTGCAGAAAATTAGGTTAATTTAAGTACTGCACAAGAAGAAATTTAAATAAATAATAATATAAATTTATTCATTAATCAAGCTGTAACTATTTGCTAATGGACGCTTAGGATACATATTTGTAAATAATATATTACCAACCTTGTATCCAATCACAATGTGGATTAAGGTATTTTTTCTAGTGTTTTTAATGATTATCTTCATTCAAAGTGAGCGTAATACTCAGTTTAATATAAATCGCTACTTAAAAAATGTTTTTAGAAGATGTGTCAAGTGCTTAAAGAATTTCTGTTATTTCTTAATTTATTTTCTAAGTAATTATGCTGTCCTCTTCTGGAATAATCCTAAGATGAGATGATCCACATAGTTTTAACATAGCACTTCAACACGTTACTGAAGAAAATAGCTGAGATTACTGAAATAACTTAAGGAAGATGAATCTTTTAGTTGGCAGGAAGTGTCACGGAAGAATGCACATATAGTGTAGCTTAAGGTTAGTTATTCTATGGTTGTCATGTTAAACAACATGTTGTCAAGATAAACAAGATATGAAGGTATAACAATATATGTCGTAAGGACAAAGATTAGAATGAAGATACTAGCTGAACCTGCACTCCCTACGCAGCGCATCATTTATATGAGCACGAATCTCCTTGTCATTCCTCGCAACATCTGTACATATCCCTTTACAGACAAAAGTGAAAGACATCTTGATAAAAATCGGTAAGGGGTACTATAAACGGGAGATTTTTTTTCGATTATTTTTTCAATATCTCGTACCGTTTGCAAGACTGAGCCTGCTTCCAGTTGGCGTTTCTAATTCATATATGATCTGTGTTTCTTTCTTCTTGCATGCAGTATGTAATAAGCAAATACATTACATGCACAATTAATTATAATGTCAGTGATACATGGTGTTTATTGGGTAAAACACTCAAAACAATAGAGATTCATCTTAGAATGGAGAAATTGCAATACGTAGTTTTTCATTATCATTTGGCCATGAAACAAACGCCAAAAAGATATACAACCCCTGTGCACAACTATACTGTGTTGGAATGTATAACCCGTAGGATATGATGCTTCACTTTTTTTAAAAATTTCAACATTTCCAGTGTACCCCTAAAAATGTAATAAAGAAATAATGGCCGTTTTTTAAATATTCAATTAGAACTGGGCAATCTACACAAAATTTGGAATCGACCAACGAAAACGACAAGTTTCTAGGACTTGTGGTTTTCGAGATCTCATTGTCGAAAGGATTGGAGACAAACATATAAACTTTTCTTTGGAACCAAACATATAAACCTAGCATTTTAATATACAGATAAGTATATGAATTGGAAAGATTAAAAAGGCGTATATTGTTAGAAAGACTGGAGAACAAGGGTACGATTAAATGAAAGAATAAAGAGTTCATGTTGATATAAGAGTGCAAACATAAGTTTAATTTATGGAGCAATACGATTACGGATAGTTTGAGATAAGTAGAACTGAAAGGTAACTAACACTAGCTAAAAGTCTCCTTATTAGAAAAGTAACAACCTTTTGCATTTATTTAATGAAGTAGTACTTTTTACGGCTGTACGGTTAGTAGTGTTTCATGTTACAGCTATTTTACACAGAAAATACTGAATTTTAAAGGTAGAATGAAAGTTATGCAGAATCTGTATATCTTTAGATGTGCAATAATGAAATGAAATGAAATCGTTGAGTTTTACGTCCCATGGTTATGCCGGTTAGGCTAAAGGAGACGGTGATGATGAGTAATGAATGAAAATGGTGGAATGAAGATAGTGGGAGGAAACGGGAGAACCCCGAGAAAACCCACGACCACGGTGTTTGTCCACCACAAAGTTCACTTGGCGGGGAGATGTGCAATAATGTCAAATAATGGGTTCAGGGTTAATATGATTCTACTTCTGTCAGCCGTGCGGTGGCAAAATCTTCCAATTAAGAGACCACATTTCTTTGGAAGAAACACTCACGTGTTGGAACTGATCCAATTTGATGATTAACCAAAAACACTAACACTTTAGAGAAGAACAACAAAAAACGACTACTTACAGCTTATCATCTCGCTTTCTCTGAATCTTCCCATCTAGCTTCAGGAGCTGGAGATCCACTTCGTCTTCCTGCATCTGCTGCTTGTTGACTAAATTCGCAGAGCTACTCGACGAGTGGGGATTTGTGAGCGAAAAAGCATCCACATCTCCAGGGGTTCCATCTCCTGAGGGGCTGGAATTCACAGACGTACTAGAACAAGGGTCTTGGTTCCAGACTAGTGTCCCATTCAGTGGAGCCATGAAGATCATATCTCCATGTTTAAGGCCATAGCTTCGTATGGTCTTGCTTCGTGATGATATAATCTCGTCCTTTCTGTTTCTCTGACGATATAATGCAAAACTAAAGCCACTCAAATTAAAGGCATCGTGGACCTAAAAAGCAAAGAAAGAAAGAAAAATAATTATAACTTCCTACAAATCTAGCTTTCAAGAATATGATTCGATTTTGGACAAGTAGACAAGACAAACTGTTGAACATTCGCTCTTCTAAGTTTTCGTTCCACTTTTCTGTACTCTAGGGATTCAGAGGTAGAGTGAGCTAGCTTATCTCTAATACGAAGGTTTATTTTTGATCACACGCTATAGGACTTACTTTAAGTAGAAATACAAACCATTAAACAAAGCAACGTTTATTTAAAAATAATAAATGTGTAACAGTTTCGCCAACTAACTGAACATATTGGCTTCATCAGACACTGTAACATTGTAACTTGTTTGTTACTGTAGCAGTTTCGCCAGCCGCTGTAACAGTTTCGCCAACTAACTAAACATATTGGCTTTATCAGACACTGTAACATTGTAACTTGTTTGTTACTGTAGCAGTTTCGCCAGCCGCTGTAACAGTTTCGCCAACTAACTGAACATATTGGCTTTATCAGACACTGTAACATTGTAACTTGTTTGTTACTGTAGCAGTTTCGCCAGCCGCTGTAACAGTTTCGCCAACTAACTAAACATATTGGCTTTATCAGACACTGTAACATTGTAACTTGTTTGTTACTGTAGCAGTTTCGCCAGCCGCTGTCACAGTTTCGCCAACTAACTAAACATATTGGCTTCATCAGACACTGTAACATTGTAACTTGTTTGTTACTGTAGCAGTTTCGCCAGCCGCTGTCACAGTTTCGCCAACTAACTAAACATATTGGCTTCATCAGACACTGTAACATTGTAACTTGTTTGTTACTGTAGCAGTTTCGCCAGCCGCTGTAACAATTTCGCCAACTAACTAAACATATTGGCTTCATCAGACACTGTAACATTGTAACTTGTTTGTTACTGTAACAGTTTCGCCAGCCGCTGTCACAGTTTCGCCAACTAACTAAACATATTGGCTTCATCAGACACTGTAACATTGTAACTTGTTTGTTACTGTAGCAGTTTCGCCAGCCGCTGTAACAGTTTCGCCAACTAACTAAACATATTGGCTTCATCAGACACTGTAAAATTGTAACTGGTTTGTTACTGTAGCAGTTTCGCCAGCCGCTGTAACAGTTTCGCCAACTAACTAAACATATTGGCTTTATCAGACACTGTAACATTGTAACTTGTTTGTTACTATAGCAGTTTCGCCAGCCGCTGTAACAGTTTCGCCAACTAACTGTACATATTGGCTTTATCAGACATTGTAAACCGGCATGAAGCTAATATGTTCAGTTAGTTGCCGAAATTGTTACATATTTATTATTTTTAAATAAACGTTGCTTCGTTCAGTGATTTGTATTTCTAGTTTTAAGTTATTTAAGATAGCAAAGCTCATTACAGGTTTCGTGAAGCTGTGAAAATGGAAATTACACCAATTGTTCTATGAACATACATTCTACTCTAAATATAGCTAAATGGGTAGCTATCTAGTTGCAAAATTTTATACAAGTTTCTTAGTGTTTTCGTACGTAGTTCACCAGTACTAAGGAGCGACCATACGTAAAGTGTGAAAAGAATCTGCATCAGAAAATCATTCATTAATCATTCATGAATTTTCTGTAGTTCATTCATCTTCAAGGATGCGGTCTGGATCATTGCCTGGGAAACACTAACGTATGGGCAAATAATTTATGTTACTTTCACAAGTGGAAGTAGCAATACCACAAAAATATAGAAGGTTTCGTTAAAACATAGGAAACATAGGAGTTTATAGGAAGAGACGCAAATATATAGGAAATATAGGAGCATTGGAAAGCCTGTTATTCGTTGTTCGCTGGCAATTTTTTCCAAGTAATTTAAATGCGCTGATGAACTGGGAACATAAAGGAAAAAACATTATACGGTGGGGGAATATTTCACTTGCTTGAAGAGTTAGTAATATTTCAAATATGTGAAAAAGAAGAAGAAAAAATCTTGCCATCTTATAACGTATTTTTTTCAGAGGCACGTTTACACAATTTTTAAAGCAACGATTAAATTTACTTATTTTTCCCAAGCAAATGGAATCTACGGATATGAAGGAACCTACCTACATGTTTCCAGTTGAGCAGTACATTAGGTGACAAAAATTTGCCAGCAAGCAACGACACAGTAAAGAAAAGTTTTCTTCCCGGGTACACAGTAAGATATTTTTAAGTATTCAATATATATTTTATAGTTATTGCTAACAAACTACATCATACGCGTTTGTATAAACAATGTTGTATCCATGGTTTGTAATATAACGCATGACACTTTTTTTAATACTGAGAAATCATACCTTTCAACGTGCCTGCTTAATTTTTGGTACATTTTGATCCGGTATCTTCACTCTATCTCATTGTAAAATAGGCTTGGAATTTAAGTTGGAACAGGCAAGCCAAATGGTTTCTATATGAATACAGAATATTTTAAACTTATACAGACATATGAAGAGCTTCGTTCCAGATTTCCATTGTCCAGACGAAAGTAGCACATCGAGCTACAGAAAATTAAGCTGACAAATGAAAAAAGAGGCACTTAAAAGGTGCAGTTACTTAGTATTAAGTCTATGCTGCAATGAGTACTGAAGAAGTGAAATGATTTGTCAAATAATCCATACGTAATATGCGCAAAAGTAATTACGAGGAATTATCAAAAATTTCATGTAATTACTTAGAAGGTAACGAACTCTCCCGGATATGCATTTTATAGTTAGGTCTTTGAATGTTAAACATAAAAAACTCGTTAGAACAACTCTTTCTCTCTTTTTCTTGCTGGAAAATCACTGAAGATGCGATGATTGACAAACTTGAGGCACGGAGCGTCGTTAATTCCTTCATCTTCAGGAAAAATCAGCAAAGCAGTTCCAAGAAGAGATGAAAGTCCATCCTATGAGATGGTATCCAAATGGAAACGGTAATTCCAAACTGGACACATGACCACTGTGGACGCCTCTACATTTGGAATATCATTCATTGATAATGGCGCCTTGACGGAGAAAGTTGAGTTGATTTTGAGTTTAACGTCCCTTTTAGCAGCGAGGCTATATGAGGCGGGACCTACTGATTAACGTGGAATCCGAATCATATGAGCTCCCGCCGGGAATCGAACCCTGGACTCCAACGTCAAAGGCGCGTACGCTAACCACAGGAGAAAGTTGAGATCATAACGGAAGACAAGAGGGTAACCATTGAAAGTTTTATGTAAGAAATAGGTATGAGTTGTGGGTCTACCTGTAATATCATTCGCAACCAGCTACATCTTCAGAAAGTGTCCGTATTGTGATGTCGCGACTGATCACACCTTTCCAGAAGAGAAATCGCGAGGACGTTGCAAGAAAAATATTGCATCGCTGTGAGGTGGATGAAGAGGACTTTTTCGGCAGACTAGTGACACTGGATGAAAGTTGGGTTTATCTTTATGTCCCAGGAACAAAGGAAACGAGCAAACAATAGAAACACCTCTCCTCACCCAAACCCAAGAAGGCATGTGTGCAGAAGTGCTGCCAAAGGGATACTTTCCGTTTTCTGGGACCGTGAGGGGCAAACTAATACTGTACTCCGCGTCACTCGAGTTGGCGTATGGCATTAGCCAATAAGCTTACAGTGTGCGCTGTTACTAAAAGTTCAGGGAGGAATCTAATTATTCATAATTGATTTTGTTCGTATTTGTAGACAATTATGAATGATTAGATTCGTAACTGAAGGTTTGGTAACACCGCATTCCGAGCGTATTGACTGACGTCATACGCCAATTCGGCTGACGTGAAGTATAGTTATCGGCTGACGAGTTACCTATTATTCCCATCTCCTGACTAAGTTACGAGAGGAACTGAGGAAGAAGCGCCATGGATTGTAACAAAAGATGTGCTGCTGTTGGCACACAATGCACTAGCTCATTCCGCCCATGCACCCAATGATGAAGGTAGTGGAATAAAAATATGAAATATTGCCCCACCCTCATACTCACCAGACCTAGCACCAAGGGACTTCTTTCGCTTCCCAGAAATGAAGCTTCCATTTAGAGGACGTCATTTTGAGAGTAGGAATGACGTCATTTCTGAGGTTGAAATGTGGTTTCAAAACAAAACTGCAGACTTTTATAACATGGGCTTACAAAAAATTAAGAACAGCTGGCAAAAATTTGTCACTAGGCACGGTGACTGCGTAGAGAAGGACAAATATTATAATTGTGTCAGAGTTCTCCAGAACGGAGTTTTTCTAGGTGATTGCACGAACTTTTGAAATCCCGTGGTACGTACGGACACTGACGACACCAACTTGAATATAAAGAGGAAATCTGTGTAACAGCTTACAGCTTTGCGTAGATACTGACACAAGTTAAACAGGGAGAAAATATACTACTTAAGCTCAACAAATTTCTGGGTCTTTGGATAAATCATAATTTCTCTTGGTAAACATATATACGTAGTAAATCATCGCTGAGCCAAGATGAAATAAAGTACATTAAAATTAATCATAATTATCTTATCTTAACATTTTATACGACTCGTAACCAGTGGTGCTATTCAGCCGGTTTGCACCGGTTAGGTAGCACCGGTTGTTAAAATATTTCGAGTTTGCAGAACCGTTTGTTATACCCAGACATAACAGTAAATTCTACCCAGTTATACACAGGAACAGTAAATTTTAGTTTAACTATCTTTGTTTTTAGAAATTCTTATTGCTACAAGGTTAAATATACGATCTCTTAGAACAAAGTATAAGCGTTTATTCCTTAATCTCAAATGCTCAGATATTAAGAATGATAACAATCACATGAGTGTAGTGATGAGGGTTATTTATATTTGAAACACATACACACCATTATCAGCAATAGTCGATCCATTGCTGGATTAAGGTCTTTCTAATACTTTTTGACAATCTTGGATTATTCGTTTCGAAGATATAAGCAGTGCTACCTAATTTCGTCACACCACTTTGTATTAGGATGCTGTATAGGTTCCTACTTATCCTTTGAAGTATCCAGTAAAAGATTTGCTTTTGTCTTCCTTGATTATATATATATATATATATATATATATATATATATATATATATATATATATATATATATATATATATATATATTAGGGCGGAGCGAAAAATCACCTTTTTATATATCGAAAACGCAATATTGCGGAAAAGTTGTCAATTGATGTTGATAAAATACTGTAAAAATTTCGTCGCTGACATCGAATATCTTCGGGTGGCGGCGAATCACCAAAAAAGATTTTGTGTCTTTATAGGGTATGCAAACCCGCCGTACACATCACTCTTTTGCGTTTCTACGGTAAATGAAAGAGTATAGCCTACATTTCTTAAGTTACGTAATATATAAAATTTAAGAAATGTCTTCTGCATGGTTTCGGCACATTTTGGATCACACACTAGCCAATTTGATCAAAATAACAATCTACTTAATACAAAATACATATTTTTTTCTGCATCTCTCTGCTTGTTTCAATGAAACGACCCAGGACCCAAGACGAAGACGTGGGTGCCGGTCAGGTCCCTCCTATGCCCACCCTACCATCCATACACGTATGTTCAAACTTAGATCTTTGGTTATTTGCAGAGCATAGTTTGCCTTTGTTTCTACTTTTGTGTTTACAAATCGGCATTTTTAGTTTAAGTCTGATAAAACCATCTCTGCTACAAACTGCTGCAGATGCTTCTGTTACAAGTTTCACGCAGCGTTCTGTACTCGTAATGTGACAGGAGTATTTTTAAGCTCTTTTTATGACTGGATGTTCACGGTTATTATTGTAGATTTCAAGTTCTTTGTTGGAAAACAAGACAACGCTGGAGGATGCCTCACTTCAACTGATTCCCAATTAAGAAGGTCTGTGTAATCGTTCGCATTGAAATTGAGCTTTGGTAGCATAAATTTTTTTACATGTGACTCATTGTATACTTTAGCTGGTCTTCTCCGTTTCGTCTACTGATACTACTGTCATAATCTCTACTCTTCTCATTCCTAGCTTTTCCCATTACGTTGACTATCTTTCTCCATGCCTCTTTTCTGACGTGAAGTCTTTCATCGTCAATCATAGAAAGCAATATATTCCCCGAGTGTGCGAAATAACAGTTATTTTGGATTACGTACTTCCTGAACCGATTGCCGCTCCTTTTGTGGTATGTACCTTGAAGAAGTTCTCATTAACCACACGTGTTTAGCTCCATCTTTACAAGTAGTGTATCTTTTTACTGAAAACCATCGACCTCCAGTCTCTTTCCTGCATAGAGTTTGATCTTTAAGACCATCAAAGTACAAGCCTCTACGATCCTTTCCTTTGGCCATTAGCACTTCCTTTTGTGCTATATTTTCCCTTTCTCGCCGGATTTTTGAGCAGTCTATCATCTAGCCAGCATTTTTTGGATCAATTATTCCAAAAGATTGCAATGTAGCTGTTGCTATCAAAGCAATTGCACGATCAGATGTTCGAAATCGGTCTGCCAGCATACCGAGAAGTCTAAGGACTTATCGTTGCTGCTTGCTTCTTTTTTCTCTAATATTCTGTTGTTTTCCAAAGTAATCATCAACACCTGACTCATCCCATCAGAAGATGATGTTTGGAGTTCATTAGAAGTACTCGTTTGTAATGTGTAAGAAGACTGTTGGCGAGTGGTCTCTCGTGATTTACTTTTAGTGCGTATGATTAGTTTTAGTTACCTCGTAGTCAACTCCCTCTATTCTGGCTACTAGTGTTGTTCTCTGTTCTTGCAGAAATGTCCACTCCTTCCTAGGTACTTTCTTTCTTAATTCACATGAACAAATGGAAAGTTCATGACATTTACAGGAACATATACCAAAAGACTTGTAAGACAAGACGTGTAATCTTGTTTAAATATATCAATTTTTCTGAAAACTAGCAGAAGCTTTCGTTTTCTTTTCAGATTTAACAAACTTAATATATACTTTCCGTGCAAGGCAAATAGAAACTGAACTACACGTTCTAACGACATAGTAGGGATGGAAGCTTTGCCCTAAACAGATTTCACACATTGAGCAACATCTCTCGCCAACTTTCTTACAGATCGATCATACCCTTTCTCACACTTTTCCAGCTCTACCAATTGAAAATAATGCTTCATTACATCTGATTTTGTGGGCAACTGCACATCTGAAAGTTCAGCTGAATATCCAAGCACGGGGGGAGTCGTTCTTATCTTGTTTCTTATCTTCGACATGGTTAGTTTCAATATTAACATAATATACAGATCTCACATTACATAAAGTTTAATTTACAGTACAAAAACAAACTGTTTATACACGTACCAACTACACACAACGAAGTAAACAATGAAACGCAATGTTAACGCCGCAAAATTACCTTGAAAAGATCGTCTTCCACCCTCGAACAAAGTTATCGAATACTAACGTTGTTTCTTTTTAATACTGCTACTATCAACTGGACTAGTTCAAATTGAATTTTTATGAAGGGGAGGAAGTTAAACTCTATAAAGCAGTACGAGAATTTTTACAAGGAAAAAGAGTGTTGAAAGAAAAACTATAATGAACAATGAACACATTTATCGGCATATTAATTTAATGCTAGAACCTTATATGAAACCACAAGTACAGTATATGATATACAATACTTTGTTTCGCTAAAATGGGTTATTTTATGGTTCCAAATCTGCCTAAATCATCTAGAAATTATTTCTTCAATTTTATAGACTGCTTATGTTAAGAAATATATGTAATAATTTTTCCATTTATCGTAGAAACACAAAAAAGTAATGTGTACGGCGGGTTCGCATACCCTATAAAGACAAAATCTTTTTTGGCGATTCGCCACCGGAAGATATTTGATTTCAGAAACGAAATTTTTACAATATTTTATCGATATCAATTGACAACTTTTCCGCACTATTGCGTCTTCGATATATAAAAAAGTGATTTTCCGCTCCGCCCTAAAATAAATATATACATATAGGGTGAACCTGAAAGATGTGCTCAAACTCCAGGAGGTGATTCGTGACATCAAAAGAATACAAAAAGTCCTCTTGCATGTTGTCGAATTCTGTGTCGTGTATGAGTGACAAGGATACCAACTTGGAATTGAAAATCAAATCTTGACAATTGGAACGGAACAGAAAGATGTGCATCAACTTATACATGTGTGTAGAGACGCGATACTAGGCCACAAGGTTGTACAAGTGTCAGTGACCGATTGCTGGTCGACCTTGGTGCGCATGAGCGACATGTTGTGGACCAGCGGTCGTGCTTTACAGTATTTATGTACGAGAAAACAATTCCAGAACAGAGATGTGTAAGTGGAGCAAAAGGGCCTGAGGGTAGCACTCAGGCCCGTGCTGGCCCACCGGAACACTGGGACATGTCCTGGTGCGCCCTGCACCCTTTGCAAAGGCGCCCTTGCGTAACCACATCAAAGATAAATGGTTTTATTTTTCTGTATGGCACAGTTCTGTACAATGAATACATACTGTTGATGAAGAGCCCGTGAAGGGTACAGTGCGCCCTTTACGTAAGGCGTCCTTGTCACGTGATTATTCCTGTGTGTTTTAGAGCAGTACTGGAATAATCAGTGCTTATTGTATTTCTAAAATGTAGCTATATTGATTTATTAGTATATATTTAGCTTCATGTTGTTTGACAAAAAAAAAAAAAAAAAAAAAAAAAAAAAGTTTCTTTAGTAAAGTTTTCACAGTTTAGCTATTTACGTTATTAAACAAACTTTGGGTTTTAATACACAAAATGGCGCCCGTATATATACAGGGTGTAACTTGATTAACATAAACTTCAGGAGGTGACTCCTGACACGGATGTAAAACAAAAAATAAACACCGACCTGGGTGTAAAAATGCCTCCTTTTGGCGCCTTGATCACACGAAAATTTGTCGACAAAAAGGAAGAACAGCCATAACTCAAGAATAAAACATCGGATCGAAGTCGGGTAAAAGAGAATGTCCATTATTTTTAGTCGTAGATCCCATTAGTGTACAGAGGCGACGCAAGGGTGCCTCCCAAAGAAACTGGAGTATTCCGTCGACTATTTTATTAAACTTTGAATAAGGGCAATAAACAACAATCAAGTACAAGATTTCAACAATCAAAAGTAGATCTAATAGTACATCGTTCAAATTAGAACACTTAGAATTCGAAAGAAAGATATATACACATGTGTGATTGATCTATTTCGTCTCAGCACAGAATAAACTCTCGGGAGAATAATATAAACGAAAAGAATTCTTTAACGTATCATAGTTATATCTTCTAGGCTATTGATAACGAATGATAAATGAACGGCTTTCTGTCCAAGTTACGAGTGTGTGAAAATGAAAAAAATAACTTTGATCCAAATTAGGTTTAAAAAGATCGTGCATAGGACAGTCAGGAGGCATGTAAAGAAACATAACATGTAGTATTCAAAAATGCAAAGATCATATGTGATCAAAGAGTGTACAAGGGATTTTCCACATACATATTGGGCGAAAGTAAGCTGCATTAAAGAACTGCCTCCTCATAGTACGTAACTCCGTGGAATATGATACTTCTGTGCACAGAAGCAACAAAAATTAATGAAATACGAGATGTTGTACAAGTTGCATAATGATACAAAGAAATGCGCTGGAACAGTATACTTAATTTATCGGTTAGGTAAACCTTCTTCCAGGGATACTTTCGAGGGGCTTTTACCCTCTCTTGGAGTTGGAAAACGCCCCTTAATCCTGATCTACGAAAAACTACATTCCTACTGTGAATATACCAAAATAGTGTCGTAGTGTAGCCCACTTATATTTTGATTTTGTCACTGGTGGAACAATTTTTTAGAAGAAAATTGTTTCTAGAAGAAAACGCATGCAACAAATGGGGGAAAATATTTTTTCGACGTTCTCTATGTACTTTGGAGGTGGATGAAATACCAACACGGAGGAAAGAGAATGTGGCACTTTCGCTTAGACGTAGCAGCACTTACGGAATTATCGTCCCTTGTATGCCACTTGCAAGTGGTTCGCGGAAGGCTGTATTGCAGTTTTGATGTGGATGGCATAAATTAGTGTGGCTGTGTTATAGTAGGCATCGGACGCAACTTGTGAGTGATATACAGTGTCCGATGCTCTGATGTTAAGTGTGGAATTGCTGTATAACAGGATAGGAAGTGTTGCGTACGACGATAGAGTGTAGTGTCCAGGTGTACGACGGTAGAGTGTAGTGAATACGTGTAAAACTGTAGACGTTGGTGTTTAAGTAAAATTAATTTTGTTAATCTGTATGTGCCTGCTCAATGGCAGATTACTCTGTCCACGAACTGGCAGATATGCACCTCATTTATGGAAAGATAAGGGGAAATATCCAAGAGGCAAGGCGTTTATATCGTAATCGTCGCCCTCATAGGAGAGTAACTTTCCCTGTATTTTTTCCACGCCTCCATATTCGCCTTGGAGAGATAGGGTCTCTTCAATTTCCCCTACATGAAATCGGAGGAAATTGCACCATGTGGACAGTTGAATTTGAACACAGCGTACTGGGAATAATCAAAGATCGTCCTGAAACTAGCAGTAGCCATGTGTAGGGCGTAAAAATCCACATGCAACTCTAGTGAACGATCAGCAGAGAGATTTAGAGTGAGCGCGCGGTCCAGTATGGTGGATAATTTTATGGTAGGATCTTATTTATTACCGGCCTGCCTGTGTGGAAGTACGTATAATTTATTTTTACGTAATGTTCTCACAAAATTGTTAGAACATGTGCCCTTCAACATAAGACAGCAGATGTGGTTCCAGCATGACAGTGCACCTGCACATTTTGACAGGTATATGCAGACCTACTTAAATGAAACATTCCCAAATAGTTGGATTGGGAGAGATTGACCTGTGTTATGACCACCTCTTTCACCCTACATCACGCCCCTTGATTTGCCTTTTGTATGCAACACTAGCCACGACAGCCGAAGAACTTGTTGCTCGAGTTAACATAACTCCGAAATTTCAGGTGTGTTTGACCGCACGCGGAAAAATTTGCTTCGGCAATGTCATCTTTGCAATGCGGTCAACGGCTGACAATATCAGACTGTGAACTGTTATTCTTCACAGCTGTTTCGTGTACACATACGTTTGATAAAATACTCCAAGGAATACTCCAATTTCTTTGGGAGTCACCCTTGCACCGCTACTGCACTACATCCGATTGTACACTAATGGAATCTACGACTAAAAATAATGGGCATTCCTTTTGCACGATTTCGATCCGACATTTTGTTCTCGAGTATGGCTGCTGTTGCATTTTCTCGAAAATTTTCGGGTGGTCATAGCTCAGAAGCATTTCTACACCCAGGTTGGTCTATATTTTTCGTTTTATCTCCGGTGTCAGGAATCACCTAACGACGTTTAGTATATGAATTAAATTACACTATATATATATATATATATATATATATATATATATATACGTTTGTATGGGCGCCCTTTTGCTAGACTTGTCCACCTCTCTCGTTAGTGACCCAGCACGGGGCTGGTAGCACTTCCCGAAGACAGTATTTTCTGAATGAAAGCTAACTTCGTGTCCGGTAGTAGTACAACGTGTTGTCGGACGGCATAAACAAACGCGACGGTGGTATAGGGACCTGCGAGGGATGCAATTAAGGTAGGTAAAGTGTGTAATAAAGCTCCGCAGTGCAAGTGTGGTGTTAGTGTTGTAAGAATGGTCCGTTATTCGCATGATGTACAAGCCTATATGCTATTTACATACGGCAAGCGAACAGAAATGCTCAGGAGGCTGGTAGACAGTACTGCGATGACAGCAGCATAATCAACAAGCATTCATGGAAGTGTGTCGTTCTCTACGTAAAACGGGAACTTTGGTATCTACGTATGCAGATGTAGAACGGACGCATACAGTCTGGACACCTGAGAACACTCGTGTGCTACAAAATGTTGCGGAAGATCCCGATGTGAGCTCCAGGCAGTTAGGCAGATGCGTGCAATTGGTCAAAGCACTATCTTACGAATTCAACATCTAGAATACCTTTCATCCCTATTACTTGCCATGTGTTCATGGTCTCCAGACTTCCGGTTTACTCCCCGGGAGGCGTTCTGTCGCTGGTTGCACCAACAAGCTACAACTATATTGGGATTTCTATCATTAATTATATTCACTGATGAGGCTGCCTTTGGGCGAGATGGCATTATCAACTTCCACAACACTCACATCTGGGCGAAGGGAAATGCACATGGAATGGTCGAGTCCCACTATTAACAGCAGTTTCGAATAAATGTCTGAGCTGGGATTAGAGGTGACCAGTTAATTGGATCCTTTATTTTGCCACAAAGACTAATAGGCGACGCGTATCTGCAGTTACTCCATGATACAATGCTCCTTTTGTCCGATGATGTACCACTGGTATTTCGAAATAACATGTGGCTGATACACGATTGAGCTCCCTCCACTTCTTTGCTCCCGTTCGTGCGTATCTGAACAATGCTTTTCTCCGCAGGTGGATCGGTCGGTATCGCCCTGTTGTATGCTCCGCCTGGTCACATGTTCTAGATTCCCGTGATTTTTACTTGTGAGGATATCTTCTGAGGTCGTTTACGCAGAGCATGTGCCTGTCCACAGCGCACTATTCGTGCACAGCGCGTCTTTCTTGACATCGTCCATCACTGTGTGTTGGTTGACTTTGTTTTCTGTTCAGTCATTGAATTTGTGCTTCTTCTTCGTATTTGTCCAGTATCATGCTTATGCCCGATCCACCTATCGTCTCGACCAGAGTGCAGTACCATCAGCTACCAGACTGATCCTGCTCGCAGTGGCAGCTCTGTCTGCGCAACTGTCTAACGTACTATTTTGTTGATGTTCATAGCCAAATTTAACTAGTTTTACTCCTTCCCATAGTTTGTGCACATCTTCCTGTTCCGTTCCAATTCTCAGATAATATATATATATATATATATATATATATATATATATAGAGAGAGAGAGAGAGAGAGAGAGAGAGAGAGAGAAAGAAAGAGAGAGACGGTTAGCATCACTGCTCGTAACCTCTGTTTTGGGCTTTCCCAGATTCCGTCGATATGCATAATCTCAAGAAATTCTCAACAAAAGAAACAGGTACTTTGTCACTTAAAAAAAATTTTAAGAACTCTAGCAGTCGCTAGAATAAGTATCTTGTCTAGGCTAACTTTCCAAAATCTTAAAATATTACCTGTATTTTCTCTTTTATACAGTACTAGCTAAACCTGCGCTCTCTACACAGCGCATCATTCACATATGAGCATGAATTTCCTTGTTATTCCTCACATCTGTACATGTCCCTTTACAGACAAAAGTGAAAGACGTCTTGATAAAAATTGGCAAGAGATACCATAAAGGGGAGATTTTGTCCATTACCTTTTCAATTTCTCGCACTGTTTGCAAGATTTGAGCCTACTTCCGGTTGGAGTTTTTAATTCATGTATGATCAGTGTTTTCTTTCTTCTTGTATGCAGTATGTAATAAGCAGATACATTACATACACAATTAATTATAATGTCAGTAATATATGGTGTTCATTGGGCAAAACACTCCAAACAATAAAGATTCAACTTACTGTTAGAGTGGAGAAATGGCTATCCTTCGTTTTTCATTATCATTTGGCCATGAAACAAACGCCTGAGAGGTATGGAACCCCTGTATACAATTATGTGGTATTGGAATGTATAATGTGTAGGATATGATGCTTTAGTTTTTTTCTTTTGCAATTTCAACCCTTCCAGTGTACCCGTAAAAATGTAATAAAGAAATAATTGCCATGTTTTTTAAATATTCAATTAGAACACAAAATCTGCAAAGGATAAGTGAAAATGTCATCTTTCTAGAGCCTGTAGTTTCCGAGATCTCATTGTCGAAAGGATTGGCCACAAACATATAAACGCCCAGACACGTATAGTTTAAAAGAACTCCAAAGATGACAGCACAATTCATTTGCATTGATTTTGGAAAAGGCTTTGAACAATAATTTAAAAAAATAAACTTTATATGAAAAAAGATCTTAAATAATTTATTTAAAGGGGACACAGTTTAGAATATTTGTTTCTGTTAAACGTGAAATCACAAATAATCGTAAATCAAAGGTTTGAGATCAAAGTTTATAGGTTGGAGATCAGCATTTTTGTTGCTATTGTAGCATTTTAATAGATAGATTCTAATTGTTAGTGTTCCTTGAAAGCAATATTAATTTGTTTTACACATCAACAACATGCAACTACGAAATCAGACATTACAATGACGGAATATATACACATGTCAAGATGACGAAAATCACCGCTTCTGTTTTATGAATAAATTCTTTAATACGTAAATGCAGTATAAATATTGATAGCAATGAATCAGGTATATCATGTATAATATTCTAGATACTACAATATTTAGTATTTAAAACTACTTTGATGCCTACGTTACAGTCAGCATATTAGCCCACTTTTATGTATTGTGAAAAATATTGAAAACTTGAGAAATAAAGCCTGATCATGATGAGAAACAAAACCTGAAAAATCAGCTGCTATTTGCAACTTTTGACATTTTCAATGTTGTTATAAATAGAACTAGTTGAACTTATCGATAGTGGACTGTACTTGATTTTTACAGAAATTTTTAAGCCAAATTATATTGACAATTTTTACGTGTTCCAAAACTATTAATGATTATATAGTTTCATTGTTTATTCAGATTTAGTTTTGAGTCCTTGATCCTAAATATTCATATACTAATCTCTCCAATAACGAGGATAAAAATTTTAAAAATTGCAACTTGTAGAGGATTTTTCAGTACTCTAAAGTTTCCACCATAATTCTCTTAAGTTTTCGATATTCTTACAATTTTTACTATGCATTTAGTGTGATCTCACTCGAAGGCTGATCTTGATACAGCCTTGTAACTTTAAACTACTAGACACATAACACTCAAATTTTATACCATGCCTATATCGACAGGGGGACATTGTTTTAAATACTATGTGAAACCAGCAGGTTAACGGTGTTGCCAACCCAACATAAAAATGCATTTTCTCAGATGACATTACGTCAGGTTATTACATATTTTAAATCTGCTTGTAAAATGGAAACTTACAATATCAGTTTTGTTATGTAGTGTTATGCAAATTAAGGATGCAATAGTAGCACAAGCATCAGACAACCAAAATTTCCAGGGTTCTACAACAGTAATTACGCAAGTGGGACGGACGACGTAACGCAGAATCAAAGCACCTTACTGTCGAATATGTGATCATATGACTTATTTCGACCAAGTAGAAAATAAAATTACAAGGAACTGGAAACTGGGCTTTTTTCAAAGAACTTTATTTCAAAATAGTGTTTAGATAAGTATCACATTTAATTAAGTAGATCGTTTTCGATAGACATAGCATCACAATGCCGTTTATGGCAATTTAATATCTCAAACAATTCCGAAGAAAAAATGGTAAAATTTGACATATTGCTTAAAATAGCGTATTTGTGGGGACTTTTTAAAACAATTTTGATTTGCTTCGTTTCTATAACATTATAATAATATATTGACAAAAGAAACACTGACCAGAGCTTAAAACCCACTGTATTTTAAATTATAATATGTAACGCCTGTATTTTCATTTATGTTCGATAGTGTCTGAAGAAGGATATGTTAGATATCCGAAACCGTTACATATTATAATTTAAAATACAGTGGGTTTTAAACTTTGGTCAGTGTTTCTTTTGTCAAAATAATCAATCCAAAGCCATGAATAGTCTTGCTATTATAATAATACTTTTAAGGCAGGTGTAATTATAAGAAATTCTCGGAATTACATAGTTTCAAGCAGTGTTGCGAACTTCATCAGTGCTTACCGTATCTTCAGAACAATTTGAAACATCAAGTTACGTAAACGATATTATGATCATCATAGCTACAGAAAACCATCTATGCTAATGGATAAGGAACTTACCTAACCAGTTTTTCGAAACAAATGCTTTTGAAAAAATCAAATTTCTAATCTCTTATAACTTTGATCTTATTCATTCGAAATTCGTCTTATCGTGATCGTATTATTAGACACTAAATACTTTAAATATGCACTGCCTCATCTATCTCACTTGCGTTATTACTGCAATAGAGACCACCAGAATTTGGATGTTGTGTGATACTGTACCGTCCTTAGGTTGGAACACTGAATAATAAATGTAACATTGTAAGTTTATTTTATAGATTTGAAATGTGTACAGGGTGGATTATAGATGGAATATATACAGGGTGGACCATTTATCTTGATGCGCCCTTGGAACTTTTAAACCAATAGACAAGAAACACTGAAATTTTGTACCATCCAAATATCAGTACGGGGGCGTTGATATATTCTGTGATACCACCAGGTTAACTGTGTTCCCAACCCAACACTAAGTTATATTTTTCAAACGGCACTACGTCAGATTATATATATTATCTCACATTATTAAAGCAAACAATTTTTGTGGACAATTTGATCCAACTCTACGAAGGCATGACGAACGCAAAGAACCAAACATCCAGGTAATTTTAAGGGTTTATTAAAATTTTGCAATTATCCTAATTGAAAGGTTCAGATTGAATAAAAGCGATAACTTAAAATGTTATCAATATCAAATTCAAGCTTCATTGTGTTTGTCTTCCAGCATTAAATTATTACGTGCATTAAAAGGTGCTAAATTTCAAAAGTATTAAACAGTATAAAGTACAGAAAAATTTACAGTTAGGCTTACTTAGATAACTTAATATTTTCCATATTGGGAAGGGAAGGTGCAGATAACAAATCCACCTTACATTTTAGAATTTAAAATGCGTAAAATTAGTTAGGTTGCTTTAGAAATGAAAGAATGAACTTACAATGTGATGCATACTATTTTATAAGACCATGTATACAACGAAATAATAATTTCCTTATATTCTATGTAAGTGGGCCTGTTATTTAAACCCTTGCCTGAATATTTTCAGACAGCGCTGTTATAGTGTACATGGATAGTGCAAGCATTTTTTATGTACCCATTTATAGGGAAAGCGTCACGAGCTAGTCAGAGAAAAGTTAGAAAGAAAAACATGGTACTATTACGCGTGCAGAATGATTATACGGATCCATACATAAATTCATGAAATGCATACTTCCTTGTCTGTTTTCCTTAAGACTTCTGTGGCCTTCTGATGATGATGCCATTTTGGAGCTATAAGGCCTTGTATCCACGTGGCGTTGTTTCAGCCTGCTACATATGAGGGATGACATCCCTCAACAATCACACTATCTGAGGAAAGGGTACGACGAAAGGATTGGGGAAGGAAGGAAGTAGCTTGGGACCTATATATTAGGTACCATCCCGTCATTTGCCTGGTGTGAATGGGGAAAACCTTACTCAGGATGGCTGGCCTGAAAAAGTTTTTACACTTTTTCGACTAAGTGTCCCCCTTGGGAATCGAACCCGAGACCTATCTCGTAATCGAGTTATGGGTTCAATTTCCTATAACAAAATACTGAACAGCAGCTCGAATAAAACTACACTTCAAGTTAAAAGTGAGACTCAATTTATGCTAAAGGTTTTCGTAACTGTTTTATATAGAGTAAGACTATTCATGGCTTTGGATTAATTGTTTTAACAAAAGAGACACTGACCAAAGCTTAAAACTTTACTTTGATATTTATAATTTAAAATAAAGTAAAGTTTTAAGCTTTGGTCAGTGTCTCTTTTATATAGAGATTTAAAAGATGATATCACAATAACCACTAGACACAGAAACATAAGTGTTGGTACTTTCGATACTTGCCAATCCGCCAATTAACACACTCATATACTTCCATGCAGTGCGCCTGCTATTACCAACATTTGCTGTAGTACAAATGGTCACAATATCTTTTGTTGCAAACTTACAATACCACGTGAACCCCGTTAGACGAAGCAGTAACTTGACTTTTGAAAAGCATTGGCTACAGGTTCTGTGTGAAATCTTTATAGAGGTCCAGCATTTTCATTCCAGCTATCGGATAAACACATTTATCACATAACTGTATACTTTGACTCAATTTGACACAGAAACATGGCTATTGTGAACGTTAGATCTTTTATCAAACACTTTTTTGATGGAGTGGACAATTTTTATCGTATACACGAGGGAGAAGAAATGAACAGTGAATTCTTAAATACGAAATCCCGTCTGGTTAGTAATGATAGAAGTAATTGCATGATTACTCTTAAAGTATGATATAGATAGTTTATGTGCTTTGGAGCTATATCTGGTTGAAAAACTTCCATATTATTGTGGAATATAGTCCTATAAAGTATTTTTCTGGCAGCTGTTAAAACGTTCGCTATTGTAAATACACTTAAACTGAGAACTAGAAGTATTACATTTGTGCAAAGATTTGCGAAATACTTCAGCTGTGACAGCGATGTTACAATTTATCTTAGAAAAACATCCTGATCTGTAAATTTTAGCAATACTGAAAACGTTAGTCACTATTCCAATTATAACTGTTGAGCAACAAAAGTGCATTTCTACGCTCAAGCGCGTAAAATTATTTTGGAAAAATATCATGAATACTGAAATACTTAGTGTCAGTGTTGGGCGTTAATCAATTAAAATCTATTGCAATTGATTTCAATTTGTCCTTTGCAATTAATATCAATTGCCGCTGAATTAAATCATACAATTTACAATTAAATTTAAGTCAGTTGTTAATTGATCACTAGGGAATTAAAACTCGTAATTGTTTATTGTCAATCACAAAGGCGTAATTCAAATACTTAATTGTCAATCGCAATTGAAACTTGTAATTGTTAATTGCAATTGAAATCAGCAATTAAAACTGAAGATACGCAGATACTTGTCTATTGTCTTGTCCGCTTGTGGTTACTGTTTTACATATTTGAAATAAGTATTTACATGGAATGCTGGACAACGACCATTCTCTCGCTCCCTGAGAAAAGGCCGGAAAGGACAGTTTTTTTTTTTTTTTTTTTTTTTTTTAAATTATTATTATTATGTTTATCGTTTTATCTCTCTCTGGAAGTCTTCTGAATTGGTGGGTGTTACTTTCATGTTTGTTGGATGATTTGACATGAATGACCCGCGAGTCTGCTAAGTATTGAATATTAATATCAATAATATGCATCAATTTATTATTATTAAGTTGTGAATTGATGAATTTAGACATTATGCTGTAGAATTGTCGACCTAAGTATTAGCTGTCTTCCCAATTCTACATTGCTCATCATTATGAATACTAACAAGCTTGTAACCCAACAGCACCATATAGAATGACGTACATCGTGAACATAAAACCCGATCTATTATAAATGATTTTTGAACTTCACATTCGAAGGATATTAACAAGTATACTTACCTTTTCAAACAAACGCAAAGTGCTTTCGGAAACTTCAATCTCAACACGCTTTGTTCCCTCGGACGACTGGACCCTTAAAGTCTGGAAGAGAAACAAAAAGAAAATTATGAAATAAACAATGCTGTAACTATTTAAGTACCAAATCAACAAATTAGCTTTAAAGAATATCTTTCAAGCTAATATTTCATTTCTAACCACATAAATTATCATAAGACTATTATCTAATCATAAGAATTGTACAATGTATTCCACATGTAATAATTTCTGAAAAATTCTCATCAGTATAACGGTCTTCAAGAAAAGTTCATATCTAAAAATTTTCCAGCACAGGATGAGAAAAGTGAAGAATATCACACTGATCAATAATACATCAGTTTTGTACTTTCAATTTTCAATAATCACAATAACAAGTCTTTGCAATATGAGATTACTTGAGTAACGAAACGTAACCAATTACACTGAAGAAACAGCAAGTATGTCTTGAAACTACTTGTGAAATTAACGTTTAACGTTGTTCTACGTAAGACTATTTTGTCAATTTGAATATAGCTAAGTAATCTATTCTATATACCACATATGGCAAATTATAGATGCGTTAAAATATCGAATAATACTTTTGATAAAGTAGATACTTTCAAATATCTAGGATCAATATTAACAGACGAAAACCATATTCACGAAGACTTCGCAGGAAATTCGTGTTATTATTCAGGTCAAAATCTCTTGTCGTCGCGAATTCTGTCGAGAAATTTGAAGCTTAAAATATATAAAACGAAATCATTCCTGTTGTTCTGTATGGTTGTGAAGCATGCTCGCTTATTCTGAGGAAAGAACATAGACAAAGTATTTGAGAACAAGATCCTGAATATTCGGACCCAAGAGGAATGGGAATGATGAATGGCTGAAACTTTATAACGAGGAACTACATAATTTATACGGTTTACCAAACATTGTCAGGGTCTTCAAGTCTAGGAGGTTCAGCTAGGCAGGTCATGTAGCCAGAATGGAAGAAAGTAGGAACGCTTTCAAAGTCTTAACTGGAAGACCAATCGAAAAACGACCATTAGGAAGATCTAGGCGCAGATGGAAAGACAATATTAAAATGGATGTTGCAGAAATAGGAATACAAAGTAGAAACTGGATCCAGTTGGCTAAGGATAGAAATCAGTGGAGAGCTTTTGTGAACGCGGCACTGAACCTCCGGGTTCCATAGGCCATAGGGATAGTTAGTTATATATCACATATGGATAACATGTCAGTTGTGACATCTTTTGCACTTAAAGCAAAAAATAAATTTAGAAAAGATAAATGAAAGAATATAATAAAAATTTATTATCAGCATTTTATAATTTTGTCACCTAAATTAACTCCTTAAACAGGGTATAGTGTAAAGAAAGACGGACTAATCTCTGTAGAACTCACTTAAATTACAATTCAACCACCACCGTTGCTCATGAATGGGTAGTCGAAGTATTGTGGTATAGTCTATCGGCCATTTCATGTAAAATTATTACATATTGAATATAATGGTTGCGCAACCATCAGGAATGGTTTGATACTTTCAACAAATATTTTCTTACTAATGACGTACTTAGAAAAAATTTCAGATATTTCTTTTCATTTGCCGCCATCTTGGATTTAGATCCATTTTTCTGCACTGACGCGCGTGAAAATATGGGTTTGCAGTAAAGTACAAACGATAAAAAGTTGATGTTTGCATTACCCTAAATCAGAGATATTGGTCTTCCAGAAAGCATATACAAAGGTAGTATAATGTTTTGATAAGAGGGATTTTCAAGATCTGGGATGCAGTCATCTAAAGCACAAAATCTGCCAATTTCGAGAGCCTGCCAAATCAAAAGTACCTGAACCATAGGATGAGTTTTTTCTTTTCACGAGAACTATGAATAAGGGTTTTCAGAAATGATGGAATATAGTTGCAGTTGAAAGTCCTTCATGCCAATTTTTGGGATCGAAAAAAAAAGAATTAAGGTCAAATTTCTCAAAGGGGGAAGCAAAAATGAAATTTTGGCTCTAGGTACTTCTACTAGTTCTGAATAGAAACTGTGGATTTTACTTTGTGGTTTACACTGATGTACGATTTACAGGCTCTCAAAATCCTTATTCATATACATTTAGAAAAAAAATCATATCTACATTTTATTCTATGAATAAGGATATAAACAATCTTCAGGTGCTTCATATAGTTGTAAAAGAAATAGCGCAAGATATGCTGCACAAAATTTGCTTTTGAAAATGTTACGCAACACATTTTATAGCAGAGACTATTTTTCGTAGCTGTAGTAAATTCACATGGTGTTAGAACACCAAGTTTATTGTTCAGTTTCACCCAAACAATGTCGCTTCTTTGGAACGTAATGCTGGTGAATAGTCGAGCTTATTTGCAAATCATCAGGGTCAATCCATCTGAAGTGGTCCAAAGATAGGGAAAATGGTAGCTTGACCATCTCCGAAAATTATAGAAATTGGAGTGTGATGAACCTAGTGTATGAGAAGGTCAATAACATCATCCACGTCGTCGTATGTAGAAGTGTTCCTGAATGGCGGCCATCATTGTTGTCGGTGGAGTGCCATTTTTTGCATATGCAAGCGTTTACGAAGACTACAGTTGCTCAGGACGTGCGTATCAAACGAACACCAAACAAGAACGAATGTTTAGAGGAGAGACTGAGATACACGGAGAATATATATTCTTGCTTCTAAATAAATATGCAGGGTTGCAAACCAATACATGAAATTACTAGAAAAAGTACAGAAACTTACACTTTTAAAGGGGCTGTAATTTGGAATGGCATTAAGTGGGGTGGGGAGAATGGCATTAACACCACTCGCAACTGAAGCTTTTGCACAACTGAACACAAACAAAAACGGGCCTAATTACTGAACCATGCACAGTTTTTGAGATCTAGCACGAAACATATCAAAACATTTATATTTTTTCGGGCTACGACCATCGTGACGCGCATGCTTTTTTCGCATTTTTACCATGTCCTCACTTTTTTCTCCATGTAATATCAGTCATGATTTTTTTGCAATAGTTTATTCACATTCAGAATTACTTTGTGGCCTAAGCAGCAACTTTTAGCACTTTGCCCTCCTGAGATATTACGCCCCAAACATGGCATCAAAATCTTCAACTTTCGGACACCCATAAATCTATGGTGCTAGTAGTATCATAGGTGTGGATATTTCTGCAGACTCTGTACATGCAATAGTATTCACCCCCCCCCCCCCAATTTATGCCATTCCAAATTACAGCCCCTTTAAAAGTGTAATTTTCTGAACTTTTTCTAGCGATTTCATGTATTGGATAGCAACCCTGCATATTTATTTAGAAGCAAGAATATATATTCTCCGTGTATCTCAGTCTCTCTTCTAAACATTCGTTTTTGTTTGGTGTTCGTTTGATACGCACGTCCTGAGCAACTGTAGTCTTCGTAAACGCTTGCATATGCAAAAAAATGGCACTCCACCGACAACAATGATGGCCGCCATTCAAGAACACTTCTACATACGACAACGTGAATGATGTTATTGACCTTCTCATACACAAGGTTCGTCACACTCAAAGGTGTTTTCGGAGATGGTCGAGCAACCACCTCTGGACCACTCCGTATGGACTGACCCATCATTGTTATTCTCTAAGATCTCAATTACCTTACCGGTCATTTTATTGTATCGGCAAACACAAACAACATAGTCATTCAAAGCATTTCATTAACATTATTCAGTGTCTGTGACCCTTCAGTTCTGGACGAGTCTTTTGGGATGTATCAATGATGATCCACCACATCTCTGTGATTTGTTTGAAGCGACTGTTGAGATGCCCCAGTTCTTTCTTCGTCTCGTCTGCTGTTACTATAACAAAGTTAATTCCAGGGTTGGCAAAAACCATGTTTTTTTGGTTGACAAGAAAGGATCTATTCCTTCGTGGGTCAGTGAAGGCTTGGATTTGCAGTAACTCTTCATTGTCCCTTCAATTCTATCACAGGGATCTTAACCTGACTTGAGGCCAAGAAATGTTACTCGGCATGTACACTTAAGTCTCCTTTGTGGTTACATAAATTAGCATTTTTTTTTTTTCTATTCTTATATTATGCTGCTGATCCACCTGAAAAATACTGTGTTGTAGGCAGTGTGCGGCTGTACCGTATTGTAAGCAGTCAGTTACAATACAAAGGCTTTTGTTTAAAATTTTTTAGTTCCAGTCTTAAAGTAAACACAAAACGGATATATGGATAACTTCCGTATTCATCCAATGGTACGACTGTATTTCATCCTGGACAATATATGTGACATTTTCAGTGAAATCGCCAATCAAAACATATATCTCTGGGATATATTTTTTTTTTCCCAGAAATTTTGACTCACTTTGCGTAATAAAGTGGTGACTTTTTAACTCCAGTAATGTTGATGCCAAAGTTTCTTTCAAGTTTGGCATAGTTTCTAAAACAATGATTAAATAGCTAGGATCTGATGTCACACATTATTTGCACGAAATACTTTCTTCATTAACCTCCTCTTGAGCACAAGAATTCAATTCAGGGCTCACTTCATGTAATCACAATCCCGAAATTTTCATTGTCTAAATCATATACTACTTTTGTCAGCAGATATTTCGAGTCGTTGATCTTTGCTGCCGATACCATCAATTTCACATTTTTGATGTATCACACAAATACACGGTGCATGAGTCCCACTTGCTCCAGCCAGAACACATCATTTGGATCTCAACTCATAAAATTTAGAAAATCCAATACGAACTGAAAGCTGGTCTTCTTTAAACTTTTTATAATTCTTTCAAGTTACCGAGGCAAAATCTCTTAATTACATTTCCTACACCAACAGATCTTGTATCTTCCATCCCTGGACACACTTTACTTAGCTTCATCACTGGTATAAACATTTAAACCCAAATCCATAGTTTCTTTACTGACCTTTCTCCTTCATTTATTTATTTATTTCACTACATTCACGTCAGGAATCCCTCTATGTTTTCCAGCAAGTTTATATGTTTTTTTTCACAAGACATTCACAAGTTAAGAAAAGTTCCTCCGTAGTTTCCTTAATTGACCAGCTCTTGGAGATTGCATTGATGACCTTAATTCTTTCACTATATGATGTGCAACTTTTTAATTTTCCTTTGACATTGTTCACTCCACGTCTGTTACTACGACATATTACATCTTTTCTTGTTCTCTTTATTGTCTCTTCCTCCAACTCACACCGTAAGTGGTCACCTAATTTGTGTTTAATCGCACTTGTGAACTTTTGCACTGTTCGATTCACTTCTAAGTTCTTATTTTTCTCTCTCTCTCCCATTGCTTAGATTCATAATCTTAACCGGAGACACTCTCATTGCTTCACCTGCTTTGTTTACAGATCGCACAGCTTTCTGAAAGGGTGTGAAGGGCTCATCATTGACACTATTAGTACCACTTTCAATACACTTGGATAGTCTTTTATGACACTGATTTTCCTGGTTCACTAGTCCACTTTTCTCACATTTCCACACTCACTATCTCAAGTTCTTTCTCTTTATCACATTTTTTCCACATATATTTCGTAACGATAAGTGCACATGGTACCTATTTATTTCTTCAACTGTTTTTCTCAAAGGAAAAAAATTGACATCACTTATATTAGCTAATGTCCTGACAACTGCTCGTCCGTAAGAATTACTTTCACAGGTTTCACTACAGAGCACTCACTCCATGATATCTTGTACAATTCTTAAGTAGTAGTAGCACAAACAAGAAAGCCTAGCAAACTCCAAGTACACAAGAATAAACAATGACACGTGTGCACCTTGCAGCAGTTCACAACATCTTGTTTTAGATTGTCTTAACTCACACGGATCTGCATGAGTATGTCTATGCCTGTGAAAGCATATACATCTTGACTATCTAAAAGAAATTCCTAACCCATACAAACTAAAAATATAGACACGAACTCACAAAGTGCTTTTTATGGTTTTCACAATTGGCATATAAGAATTCTGAGCCTGTAAATCGTTCATCAGTGCAAACTACAAAATAGAATCCATATTTTCTATTCAAAACTAACAGGAGTATATAGGGATATAATTTCAAATTCATTTCTGCTCCTCCTGCTCAGAAATTTGAAATGTTAATTTTGGAACCCAAAAACTGGCATGTAGGACTTTAAACTTCAACCATATTTCACAATTTCTGAGAATCTTTAGCAATAGTTCTTACAGAGAAAATTTCATCCTGTGATTACAAATACTTCTGACTTAACAGGCTTAAATGAGTCTAAATCTAAGACACATGAAAAAAATTGATACCCGTAATTTTTCTTAGAATGGCATTAGCAAGATAATCGTTGCTGAAAATATATAAATAAAAAAAACTGATAAACAAGCAACCTCCCCTTGATGTTTTGGCATCCAATGACCCCTATACGGTCTGAATGGCCAAGCGAAGACCCCAAAAAAATGACAGATTGCCATAGAGCGAACTGTATTGTGGTTGATTAGCTTACAGGCACGGTGCGCTGACGACCCAGATTCGATTCCTAGTCCAGGAGTATATTTTCACTCTCTGAATTTTTCATTAAATCTGTTTTGTCTGCTATCTATTATATATCAAAATCTACATTCAAGTCCATAAATAAGAGGCTGAAACCTCTATTTATACTAGGTTTTTCTATGCGAGAGGTGAAATAAAAATCTTACAATCCAGTGTTCAGTACGGGTGGTGACTGAATAGACGGGGGGAAAGGAAGGGGATTCTAATAAGGAAAACCGATAAGAAATCCTAATATGGAAATAACTTACTACAAACATAAAAAAGTGCTAGATATTAATTGTGTATTTGATATGTGTTTTATTTAAAATGAAGAGAAAGGTTGTAAATAGGGCACTTAAGTCGTAAAACATAATGGACCTTATGCAAAGACGTTCTGACGCATGATTAGTGCCATACTAAAGAGTTCGACTAACATATTTCTTGCAGTAGTCAGGCCTTTAGAATGACGCTAATCATACGTCAAAACGACTCTGCATAAGGGCTAATACATGCAACGTGAAAATTTACTCAGGATTTTAGAAATTAGTGATATAAGTAATGAATAAAACGTAAGTCACTTAAGCTGTATGGGCATTCGCTTATGTTTACACCGATAGGAGTCAACATCGCTAATAGATATTTAACTCACGTTGTTGTCAATAATTAATTTTACTAAAATACATTAGCTACTCTCAATGCTTAATAAGGTCACCAATTATAGGCGTAGTTTTGAAGGGTCAAGTACTGTATCAGAAATGATATTTTTTTAAAACGAATTGCCTATACATAAATGGGCAATTATGTTATAATTTCCTCAGCAATGGGGTATTCAACCTAAGTAGCAAACATCATATTCTCTATTATACACGTGCATTATAAAGGACGGCAACACTGCCTAGGCATTTATCTAAGACAAATATTTCCATCGGGAATCGAACCCGGGACTACGTAGATACATTACACGGGGCATAAGCGTGAAACAAACGCTACAATACTATGTAAGTTCACTCGACAACGGGACTTTATCGTGTTAATGTAAATAGGGAACAGTAACCATAGGAACAAAAGTAAATACACACCCTATGGCGAAGGGCTGGCATCGAATGTTTACAAACAAATGGCGCACTCTGATGCATCTACAAACTATGAAACGATACTTGTTTTATTCCCAAGTAATGACAAAGAAAAATTCTATGCTAGACGGGTAATATATTGAAAAGCATTCTCATCATTATGACGAAATCACCGCGCAATCGAGCGAGATCCTCCCACACATATGTCAATAAATCAAATATTGAAAATTTATTAGTGTACAAGGAAACTTAATTTCCGAGTCGAATAACAGTAATATAAGCATACATTTTAATACATTTTGATAAAACTAGCTGATAAAATTTTGCTCTTGTTAGGAAAATAATTTTACACTAGATTAATCATTTTTGTTTACTGCACTGTCATTCCACTACAGAATTCAAACTAAGTATTTGCTAGTTCCGTAGAATTTTCTATGACTTAAAAAATAAAAATTAAATCTAAAACTTGTAATTTCCCTTGTAGTTGTTTCGATCCGCAATATAACCACAAAGTTATTCACATAAGGAAAACTATTTCGAAAGTGATCAGCGTTACTGTAGTTAGCATTTTCCAGATTAATACTATTTCACGTAGACTTGCATCAGAAATATGTTTAAAAATTGCAAAATCATTCTTATATTAATCAGCTTACTATTAGCTTAGACTTCGACATAATAAAGAGTTCCTTCTTTTTTCACCGCAGTTCAAATCAGCTGATGACACTGTAACGCGACTTCTTCTCACATCACATCATACAATACAAAGATACACACCAATAAACGGAAACGAAATTTCGTAGATGTCGTTACTGTGAGACAACTTCCGTGCAAGTTTGACAGACGCTAAGCGAGTAGCAGAAGAAAATAAAAACAAATGAATAAAGATATTCGTTCACAGGTTTATTTTTTATTATGCAAAATAAAATAACATTACTTTGGTGAGTGTTGATGTATTTCGTTTTCCAGAACTTCTGCACTTGAATTTGTGTGAAACATACTTAGGAACATGAACAAAAAACATATGAAATAGCGCAACTCATAAAAACAACAACTTAATGTTATTAAAATTTGAAGAACGAAAATTATGTGCGTAAACGAAGTGTCATCATCCAAAGATGGTAAGTAAACATTTTCAAATTATTAATTTCATTCATTTAAAGTACACAGAAATACAATAATATTTCTTCGCCTGATATTGGTACTGCTCAGTATATTCTTTCTAAGTACATGCATTGTACAGTGCCAGTAATTGATAATTTTCGAAAATCTTTTATATTCTACGCGTTGTTTATTTTATCTGTGTTTCCATTATATATCCTTTTTAAGTTAACATTTCGAATTTTGCAACATATTAGCTGTTTTGTTGGCTTAGCCAAGGTGATGAGAAGGGTTCTTATGTTTATTTCACTTATCATGAATAACTGCATTTCAATTCTATTAAAAAAAAAAAAAAATCAGCTGGAAATGAAGATTTTTTGGTACGAAAATTGCAAAACTGTAAGTAACATTCCGTGATTTACACAAAAGTATAACTTAGAGTATTATTTAGTTTCTCCCTCAAATAAATTGTTTGTGACTCTGGCTCACTTGGTAGTGATTCCGGTTCGTTATTTGTAACTATGATGTAGTTATACAAATAACGAATCGCAATCACTACTGAGTACATAAAACAAACCAACTTGTGCTAGGTGGCTACTAAAAAGCACGAATGCTATCTAACCGAGTAAGGTCAGAAGCACAGCAGGGGTCACGAGCGGTGGCGATGGGTGCTTCAGTAGGAAGTAGGCGCGTCGGCGACGGTGAGTATACACATAGACGAGGATAGTGGAAAAAACGCTTTATATAACATAAAATAAAAGATGGAGTCGTCCATGGATTTGGAGGAGATATTACTACTAAATGGCATCCATACACTTACTTATGCCAGTGTCATACCTTTAATGAACGTAGTAAGGTAGAAACAACATAAATAGGTTCTACCAGTAATGTAGGTTTTCAATAAAAATCATCCGTACTAGAAGTACTGTAAAACCTACTTTCGTTAACTTTTCCAGTACCCTCCTAACAGTAACTTCATATAACGCCCAGCCCTGCGCCTTTGGCACCCTAACATTATCTACTGCATTCTATTTTTCCTCTTTAAATGTATACTTTTTGATTAAGAATAATGTACAAGTGTTCTTAAAACACATTATTCAAAGCATACACTGTTATATCTGTATCATTTTAGTGTTATACTTTTAGTTTCGAAGGACATATTTGGGGAAAATTAAGTGCATGCTTGGATGCATATTATGGCGATTTTAAGGACATATTTAGATGCATATTTTGAGATTTTTTAGTACATAACTATTCGAAGTCTAGTCATGACATTGTCAATGACTTAAAGATATATCAGGGCCACGGTGGCTCAGTGATTCACTTCTGTTGCGTGGGGTCCCTGGTTCGATCACAGCTCTCGCCAAGTGAACTTTGTGGTGGGCAAACACCGTGTACGTGGGTTTTCTGGGGGTTCTCCCGTTTCCTCCCACTTTCTTCATTCCACCATTTTATTCATTGTTTCATGCTGGCATAATCGTGGTACGTAAAATTCAAAGATTTCATTTCATTTCATCTCAAGATCTATCACCAAATCATTTGGAGAAAGCTGGCAACAAAAAGAGGCTCGACGTTTGGAGCCTCATGATTTCATGATCTGGTTTAGAAATGTTTATTCGATAGAACCAGAGCCATTTCTAAAGCTGTTGATCGCGATAAAAAAAATGAATAATCAACAACAGCAGTGTGTTAGGAAGATCATGATTATGATTCGGATTAGAAAGTAGATTTCTGGGATATCGGCATCTATAGTTATGTTAGCGCGTGACGTATGAGGGATGTCGTCCGTCGGCGATCACACTATGAGGAAGAAGAAATAAATGAGCGACATTTTTCTGGTATGAATGAGGAAAATCTCACTCAAGATGGCTGATCCGAAAAAGCTTCTACACTTTTTCACGGAGTGTTCTAAACGGGAATCGAACCCGTAGCCGCTCGCACTAAAGCATTAGCGACTACGCTACGCGGGGCCACGCGAAGATTGTAATCACAGCGAAAAGAAGCTACACAATCTGTAGCATAGCTTACACTAACGCTCAGGAAGGTTATGCCGTTCGTTTGATGGGATAGGAAGGGCATTGTACATCATGAACTGCTGTCGCCAGACAGATGATACACTCGGATCTGTACCATCGACAGTTAGTGCGGATGCACCTAGCAATTCAAACGGAGTGGGCTAAACTGGCCAACAGAAAAAGGTGCGTATACCACGCCAAACAAACGATCCATCAGGAATTGAGAGGGCTCCGCTGAGTTTTTAATGCATCCGTCGATTACCTGGACCTGACACCATGTCAATATATATATATATATATATATATATATATATATATATAGAGAGAGAGAGAGAGAGAGAGAGAGAGAGAGAGAAAGATATTGGTCTGCACAAGTTCCTAAATGATGTTAAGTTAGTTTCAGAAGACACCTGTGGAAACCACGCGTCACAAGTTTTTGAAAGAGACCACAGAAGTTCTATAGCGACTGTATGATGGTGTCTTGCTGGAAGAATAGCAGAAGATATTCGAACAAATGGTACACATGTGACTTCATAATGTTATTTTCAAATCGTAATAAATGTATTCTTAATTTTGACCTTCAAAGCTTGGATACTTTTTAGACCAGGCCTTCTCGGCCTATTTTATGTACAGAACCCCCTTTACCACACCCTCTCGCCAAGGGCGCCGATTTCTCTGTAAGCTTGGGGGGGCATTCAGATGCTGAAGGTGTATATCTTTGAGGATTTTAAGACAAATTACATTCAAATTATGCCAAATATTGTATATTCATAAATACCATAGGGGGCCCACATGAGCTTTGGGGGGGCCCCGCCCCCCAGTATCAGCGTCCTTGCCTCTTGCTAACAACTCCCATAAATAATTTTCGGTTTGTAATAAGCTTTTTGATTATTGATGCTTATTGCTTACAGTTGTATATGTGTAAGACAACTGTATACATGTAAGACTATAAGACAACTGTAAGCCTCATACAGAAATACGAATAACTATTTGACAGTAAATATATAAATATGTCTGTCAAAATAAGTCTGTGTCTATTAGTGAACTTTAAAGATATATTTTTTACTACTAGATCCTAATTGCATTTATCTTTTTCACATACCATCGCAACCCCTTAGGCGTCCCGACCCGCAGGTTGATAAACTGTTTTGGGTTACCTGGTAGTATATATTCTGTCGTGGCTAAAATTTCGACCAAACTTTTTGCGGTGTTTTTGCAAACACCCTGTACTCCACGACAAAGTTCTTCCTTGTATAACCTACGAGAACTTGTGTAAATCAATTGCTATGTGAGTATCACCCAGATCTATTCTCAAATTTCTTCACTTACGAATCCAGTGGAACAACTTTATTTCTTAAAACTCTAGAGAAGACGATAGGTTTCAGAAATAGATGTCTGTCGCATTCTGCTCCAGACACCCTTCCCAACCAACTACGAGGCGATAAGATTATTCTTTTTTTTTCTCTCTCTCTTTTCCCCTTTAAAACAACTTCTCTGTTTCCCGGTGAACCATCAGTCTGATATTAATGTTACCAAACCCTCTTAGAGTCTTAGTTCTGATATGACTCCTTATTCTATATTTAGCGCTGACTTCATACTTTCGCAGCTGCTAGATTGACCCTTGAACCGATTATTAGTAAGGGACTTGTGTCACCCTTTCCTTGTATAATGTTGTGTAATTTTAACTGGTTTTAGTTGGAACCCATATCTGTATTTTTTTTTCTTTTTTGTGAAGGTGTGTGCGTTCTGGAAACTCTCTATACGATATCAGAAATGTCGCGCGCCTATCATAAGTAGTATGATATCACCTCTAGCCAATCAGAATTCACCAAGTGTTCCGAACCATTACATCATTTACATCCAACCAGATTCTAAAGAATTTTTTCTAAACGATTGCACAATCTGTGGTAACATTGAGTCATCTTAGATTGACACATAAAACCTCGAGGATGATCTTTCGGTGGGGCAATTACCGCCGAACATCCGAAGAGCACATAGTCCGTGCTTCTCTCTCTCTCCTCATGGGGGGGGGGCCGTCCTCTGCACTCTTTGTAGAGAGAAAGAGAGAGCCTCTCATTACTTTAGTGGTAACTTAATAGTGTTACCTAGTGACGTACAGTGAAGTTCATGTCTAGGAAGTTGTAAAAAGCCAAACTGTGCTGCGTCTACTATCAGGCGTGCTGACCGTTTCCACGCCAACTTCTTGAAATTGATATTGTGTATAGTGAGTAAGTACTGTTTCTTTCTTAGCTCTCCAGAGAGCCATTTACCCTTACTCAAGACTTAAATTCTTCCATAGACTAAATTAACTACTTCGCCCTAATTTCGTTGAACTGTTTCCTGGACGTCGTCACACCTGTGTGTACAAATTGTGGATATGTAGAAACCTGTAACTGAATCTTGCTTAGTAAATTATAGTGATCCAATTTAATGTTTGATATTATGGTCTGTAAATAAACTGAACTCTTTCATAATAAATAACTCGCAACATAATCATACTGCTTCCATATTATTATTACTATAACAGACCATATAAAATCCTCTATCTCTCTATTCTATTGAGAGACGCCTCCGCTAAGATCACGCACTGCGATTAAGTGGTAAGACACCTTACAGTGGATCTTCGTGAGAGTAAATCTACTGATATTCTAGATCCTAGTTCTGTCTGTTCCTGGGGACCTCCGTCCCCCTTTCAAGGGACTACCAATGAGCCTGGTAAGTCAAGATCCTGTCCCGACAGAGATGCCAGATGCCGACCTCCTCTCTGAACCATCCACAGGTAAGAGTAACATCTTTTCAGCCAATCCGCTCGGGCTATCAACTACCGCTACTAGTTTGCCAACTCCAAGAGATTAATGTAGTGAAGGAGTTAATTGCGTCATCTGTGATTAAAATGTGTAATTTGATTTGCAGTAGTGTTGTGTGTCGCCAGTGCATAGTGTAAGAGGGCTTTGGTAGGAAAGTGCCTCTTAGTGTAAACCATGTGTTCCTTACTCGTTTGTTCATCTCAACGAACCGACTTCCTATCCTTGCGGCTTTTCAATATGTTCTTTGTAATGTAGTAGTTCATTTAACCAAGGGGAGTCGCTTCCTCAATCGGCTTAATATTTAGTATATAAATGGATATTCTTAAGCCCTAGTAAATCACTTGATTAAATTAAAATGATCATTGGTTCTAATCGTCTGGTCGTTCAACTAATCTAATTGTTGTAACTGCCCATTTGCTTGAACCCTGTCAATACTAACGAGGCGCACTTTCACTTATGGTTTAGTCCGCTCCTCGCGATGTCATCATTGATATCGGGAAGTGTTTGACCTCCCTCTCTCTTTTGATGTACAAACCTAGAAGCGTTTCTATTAGTCCCTTGTGTGGCCATATTTAAATTATAGATATTATTATGTATTTCATTAACTATTAATGTGTCTAAGTAGACATCACGGCGGACAGTTCAATACTAAATATCTTTCTGTAAAATTGTAATATAATCCCTGCCGGGTTAATGAGTTATTGCGCCTCCCTCTCTCTTTTGATGTACAAATCTGTAAGTGCTTCTATTAGTCACTTGTGTGACCAGACCTTAATTATATATTATTATTATGTATTTCCTTAACTATTAACGTGACTGAGTAAACATCACGACGGACAGTTAAGTGCTAAGTATCTTTTGTGATATTGTAATATAACCTCTGTAGGGTTATTGATTTATTGTGCCACTCTTGGGTTGAACGACCCCCTTTCTTGTGCTGAGGCCGTCGTCTCAGACTTAATATCATAAATCACACCACTCCCTGTCCAGACCACTGCTATCGGTGTGATCAGAGAATTATTGTTTATTCGTATTAATTGAGTTTATTACTTTGATACTGTCTCAAGAACCTCGTAATATTTTGTAATATTGAGGAAGCGACTGTTTGACGAGCCTTTTGCCTTTCACGCAAGGACGGGTGTAACCTTATCAAGATCAGATTGTTATTAGAAAAATCCTACCGGTGGTTCCGCTTGAGCTCGAACCCCTGACGGGTTCTTGCGGCGCTACATAAATGGTGTTCAACAGTGGGATTCGATTATTAGCTCGTCATCTAATAATGTGTTAATTGGTATTGTTTTATATAATCCTATGTTGCGTTTGTAAATGACAAAGCAGGAGTTATTTATATTATTAGTTTCATTGTGTTATATTGTTTGCTTAGGGTCACATCTATATTCTAGATGAGTAACGTATAATTTAATGTTTAAATTGTGTTAATTGAAATGACAGGTTTCCTATTAAGTTGCTTGAAATTTAAAGCTAAAAGTAAACATTTTGTGTTAATGTGTTGCGTTGGGCAAGTGCCCCCTTCTACCCTGAAAGTTTAGCTATCATTTTGCTTGTTCTAGAGAAGTCAATGAGGGAAGGAAAAAGAAACAGTCCATATATCAAAAGAATAGTTCGTTCCTTTTTCTTCAACACAGAGAGAAAACATCTGTTCTCTGTTAGTTTCCCCAGCTGGGCAAAACAAAAATATATATATTTTGTGAAAAGAAAAAGTGAGAAAAAGGAAATGTGTTGGTTAGCATTCCTCGGTTGTGTACTGCCTTAGTATTCAAAAAAAAAAACTGTAGGGAAAAATATCAACACAATACCTTGAGAAGGTTTATGGCGCCAAAATACGGAACAGATACTTCTTCTCCACCTATCGAGATGAAAGCTATCCCGTTCTGTATTCAAAGCTTCTCAACGTATTCTGAGTTCGATTCTTGCAATGGATTTTCGCGAGATTCATTTCAAGAATCATCAGTCGTAAGGCTGGTGTAGGAACTCCAAGTATTCAAATTCTGCTTGTGTAATTAATGAACAAGTCAGTCAAAACAAACATCATTGAAATTTTGAAATTTATTTTGAAATTTTCATTCTGTGAGTCCTTATACTCACGCGTTGTTAGTTCTTTGATTGTGGGTAAATTCTTGATCTTTCCCCGGCTGGCTTCTCAGCGTTAATGGTAAATTAAATATTATGTTAGTTGCTAAAGAGATTCCTTACACGAACTATACGAACTAAAGCCTTAATATGTTTCGTTTCTCAGTAAAAGTTCATTATTGTGATTTTGAAGTTTTCAAATTATCTTAAATTTTCTTGGAGGCCAATTTAATCTTATTGTTTATGAATGGACGTGCTTTTTGTTAATTATGAGAGGATTAAGTATACCAAGATTGAAAGTTTAAAAAGGGCAATAAATTCAGTCTAGTAATTTGTTTTAAGTAGAGACCATTCTTAATAAGTTGTTGTAATATTAAGCCTAACTCGTTATTTTATTATTTTAAGTCGTGTTTGAATAAAGACAACACTAATGTGGGACACCCCTGAAGTATAGTACCCTGTATTCTAAGACCGCGAAGTCCCTTGTATTTTGATTGAATGATAAAAGCGTAAAGTATTAGGATATGCGTTATTGCTTTTGAAGTCCATGGCATCAAAGTTTTGTAATTTTAATAAAGCTCTTGTAAATTTTAATTGCCAGTGTAAGGCTGTTTTATTACGGAAGATATACGTGAACTTAATGTAGTAGAAAGATTAATCCTAACAATTCCGTTTGTGCTTAGCTATTGTTATTAATTAAGGAGACGTTTAAATAATTTATTAGTAGACATTATTAGTCAATGAATCTTTTCTTATTCATTATGTCAGAAGTTGCATTATCTATAAATTTATTACTTTCCGGTCACGACAAATTCGACCGTAGTCATTGTGTTAATAATTTCATTTGTTCAGGACGTAAAACCGTGCTCTGTAGTATTGTTATTAATTTTGCTATTCCTTGCCGAGTGCTAATGCCTCGAGTTGTGTAATTACTTTGTAAATTTTAGCGAGCTATCTAATTTTGGAACGTGTCGTTGGGAGACACCCTGTCGGAAAATATTGAGACGGTGATCATACCTCTCCCTTGTTCCAGTAATAATTCATGGAGTATAGATTAGGTTAGGATGTGTCAATTCCCTTTCCTAAAAGGAGTACCAATTCCATCAAACGTGATAATTAACTATAATTATCAGCCCCAAAGCGTACATTGGTCGTCCAGAGAATTGCCGCCTGTTTCTATCGCTTGTATTAGCTGAGAACCGCGCAATCTCTGATGATTATACTCCGTTGAATCGATCTTATTGTACCAATTCCATCAAACGTGATAATTAACTATAATTATCAGCCCCAAAGCGTAAATTGGTCGTTTCAGAAAATTGCCGCTTGTTTCTATCGCTTGTATTAGCTGAGAATCGCGCAATCTCTGATGTGGATCCTCTGTTATATCGACCTTATTGTATAATGGTGCGTCCGCGTAATTGTAAGGATGTTAAGCCGGATCTTTGAGAAGGCTTACCCCCTTAAAGGTACGGGACCCTCCTATTACATCCCAGGTCGACATGGACCCCCTAGGTCCCGAAGCTGTTTATTATCGTTCTGTTTACTAACGAACGACCAGGGAATGTTTGGTTCTTTCGGAAGGAAGCCCAGTGTTTCGTTCGAAAGACACCCTATGGTGTTAAAGTTTTAATTATGTGCTTTTCGAGATGGTAATGATATGTTTGGAAGCTAATGTTGTATTTTAATGGTCATAAATGTTCTTGCTCGCGAGTGCCTAATCTAATCCAAGGTGCGTTTGTGTAGACCTAATCCTTTTTGAGCACTCTTGCTCCCTAATGAGTCCAGACACGAGTCCTTAAAAAACCTAAGGTTGTCCGAAGAGATAATTAAATTCACTTGTCCGATGTATCAAGTATTGTTATGTTTTCTAGCTTCCGAGTAACTTAGTGATGTTATAATATCATGAGTAAAAGAAATGTTTTTGCAAGTCCAGGAATCGAGCTATTTTCTAGAATGAAATCCTTATCGGGCCTAAATGTCAGATACAGCCGCCCTGTTTAGAAAATAAGTGCATTGTTGATCATTTTGTAATTGTGTAATTGCATATAAACTCTTTCTTGTCTCCTATTTGAAATGATAAATCGTTCTTTTGTGCATCTAGATATCCCAAAAGGTCTCTAAAATGTAAATATGCGGTTAAATTCCTCAAAGTTAAAGTTATGAATAAATGCGAAGTAAATGTAAGTCCCAGGGTCATATGAGTTAATATTAGAAGATAGACTAAAAGTAATCCTTATTATACCTCTCTTGCCTCCTGCCGTCCGAGTGCCAACTTAATTTGTATCTAAGAGTCGACATCATGTCTCCTGTAAGGAATTCTCGTTGATTTGTATTAATTGTTCTTAAATGTATTTAAGTAATTATAGTCTATTCCCGTTCGATTGTATTTCTATAAGGTTGTGGCACATTCTATTTTTATCATTTGGATATATTGACTATTGTATTTACTAGGAATAGACTTGTTAAGCTGTAATTGTAATAATATTCTAACGTCAATATACATTATAATAAATATGATAATGGCATTTGATATATTATGCGTTATAATGCATATGATAATTGTATTTTGATATCTATTATATGTTATAATTAATATGAATTTTTGGTGAATATCCAGGTTGAAATTAAGACCTACCAATTGAATGATATCAATATTTTGCTGTAAAAGGTAGTTGTTATCATAGTAAGGCAACAAGATAATTGCCTGAAGTTATATTTAAATTTATTCACTTCTAAACGTCAGTACTTCAGTTATATTGGTTCCTTTGTTAATAGAATGACGTAAAAGCGAAGTACCTCTGTGCGAATAGTACAATTAAATATATGTTGATTTAAAGTTCTATATTGTAACTCGACCTCTCTTATCGATTAATTATTTGTAGCAGTTCATTCTATAAATTGAGATGATTTACTTGATTGATTTAATTAAGCGTTCGTTCAACTGCGTGACAATAGTCACTAAACAATAATATTGAACCACGCGTTAATTGGCATATTGCTAAATAAAAATGTTGAAAGTTTAGACAATAAATGATCTTGTATATTGGTCGTTTGCGTCATATTGTAATTTAGGTATTTTTAGACGTAACTGTAAAATTGCCATCTAGTTTATGAACACCTTGTATTGAGTCGTGTTCCATATAAATGTTATTTAAAAAGGGTTCATTTTGAAACATTCATACGCTGTCCCGTACTGAATTCTAATTGTTTAAGGGATGACTGTTATAAAGTATATATATGTTTTAGCTTATCCCTTTTGCGCTAAAAGAAATCCGCCTTCATTTCATTCGAAAGCTTGCAGGAAAACGTAGAAATTCTTCTTTTGGCCGTTCTCTGTTTAAAGAAAAACCAGACCCTTACCAGACAGGGCTGTAGTATACTTTCTTGTTCTTCACACCACCCTGACCTCAGCGTGGAGTGTAGTAGTAAAAAAAAAAAAAAAAAGAAAACATCTGAGTGTCAATTCTCAACTACCCTCCGGTAGTGGATAACCTTCGACCTCAGGGAGTCCCAGTGACCTAATTTTGAGTAAAGACTAGAAAAAAAAAAAAAAAACAAAAAAAAAAAACAAACTGGCTCCCTTTCTTATCGTATAATTAATGGTTTGTTTTGACAATTTTGGAGTCTGTGATAATGTGTAAATTTTAATTAAAGTATCCAAAAAACAAAACGTAGAGAAAAGGAAAATTTACATATAATAATAATAATAACAAAAAAAATAATGAATTAAATCTTGAGATTCTGTGTAGTGTTTATAATCTCTAGACTTTTTAGGTAGTTGATTCTTGTACTTTTATAATATAGAAGTCACTCAAATCTTTTGTTAATTCAGTAATTCTATATGTATACGTAGTGAAACTTCGTTCAGGAAACGTGCAGTTTCTTGAATGTCTAGGTAGGTTAAGCATACAACTATCGAATGATTTTTGATTAGTAAAAAAAAAAAAAAAAAAAAAATGCGTGTAAATATTTATTATCTATATATATAGTCCATATGTAGTTATAATTGATTTGTATAGCATAATTGCATGTTCCTTGGGTTTAATATCTTATTATATTAATTTAGCATGGGTCATCCATTTTCATTACATACATGCGTACCATTTGTATGTATAGGAACTCGTATCATAATAATAACTATAAAAACTGTGTAAAAAAAAAAAAACTATTTTTACATGTGTACTGTATATAATTGAGGTCTTTTGTGTTATCCCTCGCTATAGTGTTTTAATAGGTATAATGTAGTAATATGAAATCATGTTGTATTGGCCTTGTTAATCTTTGTATATCTTTATAGACAAGACTTAGTTTGTAAATATGTAGGAACAAATCGTACCAACTAGGGAATTCTTTGTATTATACGTATATAACCATTTGTAGAGTCATGTAGTAATTTCTCAAATTTGTGATCCCCTCACAATCGAGATTGTATATCTAAATAATTGTCGTAGATAGTGAGTGTATATAATAATCGTAACCGATATTAATCTTGTAAAATTGCTATATTGATACTATATTATTGTAGCCATTTTAATATATGTATAATTGTCGTTTGAGGTAGTTACTAATGATAAATTTTATTGTGTATGTGTTTGTAATTGATGGGTCCAACTACACATATATATATATACATATAGTTTAAATTTTAGTTGATATTGATAATATGTGTATCGTCAGTGTGATATTATGAGTTCACTCTGACCCTTATACATCTTTTACCTAGTATAAATTTGTATATATACTTTAGCTTAGATAAGTGTTTTAAAAGTTATTTCTATCATCATATCTATCTATGTATTAGTTACGTAAGTGTTTTTCTCGAAGTTGTAATCATGATCCTAATCTTATGTAATTTTGTATTTAGCAGTGTTGCAAACCCCTTTCAACAATTTCTTACTATTTTTACATTACTGATTATTTCAAGGTAGTGTTGCCAACCCTGCAGATAGTTTAATAGTAGTTAACAGTGTTTCCAACTCACTTAAATTTTTCTTCCATTCCAATCCAAATATGGCTCTGTAACGAAATTTTGTTAACTTCACTCTAACATTAAGTACAAAATTTCTTTCCCAAGGGGCGTCGAATGTCGTGGCTAAAATTTCGACCAAACTTTTTGCGGTGTTTTTGCAAACACCCTGTACTCCACGACAAAGTTCTTCCTTGTATAACCTACGAGAACTTGTGTAAATCAATTGCTATGTGAGTATCACCCAGATCTATTCTCAAATTTCTTCACTTACGAATCCAGTGGAACAACTTTATTTCTTAAAACTCTAGAGAAGACGATAGGTTTCAGAAATAGATGTCTGTCGCATTCTGCTCCAGACACCCTTCCCAACCAACTACGAGGCGATAAGATTATTCTTTTTTTTTCTCTCTCTCTTTTCCCCTTTAAAACAACTTCTCTGTTTCCCGGTGAACCATCAGTCTGATATTAATGTTACCAAACCCTCTTAGAGTCTTAGTTCTGATATGACTCCTTATTCTATATTTAGCGCTGACTTCATACTTTCGCAGCTGCTAGATTGACCCTTGAACCGATTATTAGTAAGGGACTTGTGTCACCCTTTCCTTGTATAATGTTGTGTAATTTTAACTGGTTTTAGTTGGAACCCATATCTGTATTTTTTTTCTTTTTTGTGAAGGTGTGTGCGTTCTGGAAACTCTCTATACGATATCAGAAATGTCGCGCGCCTATCATAAGTAGTATGATATCACCTCTAGCCAATCAGAATTCACCAAGTGTTCCGAACCATTACATCATTTACATCCAACCAGATTCTAAAGAATTTTTTCTAAACGATTGCACAATCTGTGGTAACATTGAGTCATCTTAGATTGACACATAAAACCTCGAGGATGATCTTTCGGTGGGGCAATTACCGCCGAACATCCGAAGAGCACATAGTCCGTGCTTCTCTCTCTCTCCTCATGGGGGGGGGGCCGTCCTCTGCACTCTTTGTAGAGAGAAAGAGAGAGCCTCTCATTACTTTAGTGGTAACTTAATAGTGTTACCTAGTGACGTACAGTGAAGTTCATGTCTAGGAAGTTGTAAAAAGCCAAACTGTGCTGCGTCTACTATCAGGCGTGCTGACCGTTTCCACGCCAACTTCTTGAAATTGATATTGTGTATAGTGAGTAAGTACTGTTTCTTTCTTAGCTCTCCAGAGAGCCATTTACCCTTACTCAAGACTTAAATTCTTCCATAGACTAAATTAACTACTTCGCCCTAATTTCGTTGAACTGTTTCCTGGACGTCGTCACACCTGTGTGTACAAATTGTGGATATGTAGAAACCTGTAACTGAATCTTGCTTAGTAAATTATAGTGATCCAATTTAATGTTTGATATTATGGTCTGTAAATAAACTGAACTCTTTCATAATAAATAACTCGCAACATAATCATACTGCTTCCATATTATTATTACTATAACAGACCATATAAAATCCTCTATCTCTCTATTCTATTGAGAGACGCCTCCGCTAAGATCACGCACTGCGATTAAGTGGTAAGACACCTTACAGTGGATCTTCGTGAGAGTAAATCTACTGATATTCTAGATCCTAGTTCTGTCTGTTCCTGGGGACCTCCGTCCCCCTTTCAAGGGACTACCAATGAGCCTGGTAAGTCAAGATCCTGTCCCGACAGAGATGCCAGATGCCGACCTCCTCTCTGAACCATCCACAGGTAAGAGTAACATCTTTTCAGCCAATCCGCTCGGGCTATCAACTACCGCTACTAGTTTGCCAACTCCAAGAGATTAATGTAGTGAAGGAGTTAATTGCGTCATCTGTGATTAAAATGTGTAATTTGATTTGCAGTAGTGTTGTGTGTCGCCAGTGCATAGTGTAAGAGGGCTTTGGTAGGAAAGTGCCTCTTAGTGTAAACCATGTGTTCCTTACTCGTTTGTTCATCTCAACGAACCGACTTCCTATCCTTGCGGCTTTTCAATATGTTCTTTGTAATGTAGTAGTTCATTTAACCAAGGGGAGTCGCTTCCTCAATCGGCTTAATATTTAGTATATAAATGGATATTCTTAAGCCCTAGTAAATCACTTGATTAAATTAAAATGATCATTGGTTCTAATCGTCTGGTCGTTCAACTAATCTAATTGTTGTAACTGCCCATTTGCTTGAACCCTGTCAATACTAACGAGGCGCACTTTCACTTATGGTTTAGTCCGCTCCTCGCGATGTCATCATTGATATCGGGAAGTGTTTGACCTCCCTCTCTCTTTTGATGTACAAACCTAGAAGCGTTTCTATTAGTCCCTTGTGTGGCCATATTTAAATTATAGATATTATTATGTATTTCATTAACTATTAATGTGTCTAAGTAGACATCACGGCGGACAGTTCAATACTAAATATCTTTCTGTAAAATTGTAATATAATCCCTGCCGGGTTAATGAGTTATTGCGCCTCCCTCTCTCTTTTGATGTACAAATCTGTAAGTGCTTCTATTAGTCACTTGTGTGACCAGACCTTAATTATATATTATTATTATGTATTTCCTTAACTATTAACGTGACTGAGTAAACATCACGACGGACAGTTAAGTGCTAAGTATCTTTTGTGATATTGTAATATAACCTCTGTAGGGTTATTGATTTATTGTGCCACTCTTGGGTTGAACGACCCCCTTTCTTGTGCTGAGGCCGTCGTCTCAGACTTAATATCATAAATCACACCACTCCCTGTCCAGACCACTGCTATCGGTGTGATCAGAGAATTATTGTTTATTCGTATTAATTGAGTTTATTACTTTGATACTGTCTCAAGAACCTCGTAATATTTTGTAATATTGAGGAAGCGACTGTTTGACGAGCCTTTTGCCTTTCACGCAAGGACGGGTGTAACCTTATCAAGATCAGATTGTTATTAGAAAAATCCTACCGGTGGTTCCGCTTGAGCTCGAACCCCTGACGGGTTCTTGCGGCGCTACAATTCTGATTATGTGCTAGGAGAAATGTCCGGATTGTATATATATATATATATATATAGACTAGCAACTGGCTGCCTGTGACAGGTTGCCCGCTCGAGTCAGTTACCATGCACATTGTTGACTAAACTTGGGCTTGCATGTGATCGGGACTGTCACTAACCAGGCTCGTGCTAATGTGGGGGCTGAAGTTCAAATTATACGGCATCTGGAGTGTTACTGTTAATCTCAGCGATCTCGAGAACTATGAATTCCACACTAATTTTGGTCATTTTCGATTATTTTTACTTGTCACTCCGCTTCCATCCTCCTAGAAATGTTTTACTCTCATAGTTTTTTTGTAAGTCATATGTAAATGTGGACTTGTTGAAAACGAATTTACGTATTGAGTTTAATCTTCCTAACATGATGAACTCGTGAGATACTTTTGAGCATGCATTTTAAACCACCTCTTCCCTTTTGAACCCCCTTCTCATTCCCTCTTAGAATACACGTCAAAATATTCTAAATAACCCACGGTCTCTTCCAGACTTTGGTATCTTCGATACAATTACTTAAAAGTATTGCAAGTCAGCGATGTGGATTCCGATTTTTATACCTGGTAAACAAATATAAAACATTCATATTTATATATAAGATTATCATAATTATTACTGTTATTAAACCGTCTCCATTCCATACCAAATTGTATGCTTAGCTTACAGGAGTTGCTATTTCACTTGTCTCTCTCTCTCTTTTTTTTTTTTCCTTTTCGGTTGTTTTAGTCAGAAATGAAATGAAACTAAAAGATTTCATTGTAACGTCCCACTATTACGAGTTTTAGGCTAAGGAAGACAGATGATTAGGGCAAGTGAATGATGGTGGAACGACTGGTGGAATATTAATTTTGGGAGGAAATGTGAGTACCCCCGAGAAAACCCACTGACATGATGTTGCCTACCTCAAGCTTACTTGACCTGGAATCGAACCAGAGATCCCACGTACCAGAAGTAAGAGCTCTATAACTGAGCCACCGTGCCTCCCTTTCCTCAGAAGTTTAGGGTCGATTTGGTTTGGCTTCTGGTAAGTAATACTAGATTGTAAAGTGCTCTTTTTCCTTTTCTTTTTTTGCATGTTTTTAATTTAATTTTTTTTTTCATTAAATACATATGCATTCATTAAATATAAATTCGAGGTAGGGTTGCCAACTCTTGCCGTTACCCCCTCAAAATACCCTATTGATATTGATCTAAGTGTGAAGTATCTCTGTTCGGCCTATCCATAGGAAGGAAATGTACTATCGTAAACAAAAGTGCATTAGTACCTGTCTTAGTACACTCTCTAATAAGCTTAATAGATACATCGTGTTATAAATGAGAAACTGAAAGCGGCATTGATCATTTTATTGTATTTACCAGTAACTGCCACTTCTTTAAAATTATCGATGAACAAAAGTATACTAATCTTTTATGTGACAATTTTGGATTTGGAAAATGACGTTTATTCTTTAAACTTACACTTCAAGCACAGAAAGTTGCTTTAAGAAGTCCCTTTTCACTGTCAATAAATGTATAAAATTCCTTACAAGTAAATTTTAAATTTTTCCTGATACGATCTCTGCCATCTCTTTAAAATTATCTAAACTGATGAACAAAATATATTAATCGTTGATAGATGGTAAAAGGTGACAGTTTTGGACTTAGAAAATGAAAGTTACTTTTTAAATCTATACTTCGAACTAGATGAAATTGCTTCGAAGTATATACAACTTTGAAAAAACCTGTCATAAAGGGGCTGATAAGAACTTCGTACCGATCACCACCTTAAATCAGAATAACAACAATATTTCCGGCCGGTTGGCAACTCTAATTCGAGGGTCACTCCCAAAGTTATGCAATAGGGGAGAAGTATACGTCTCTTAAACAAAATTTTGTTTCATTGTTCAAAGTGAATCTCTTCAACAGTGATATATATATATTTAACCTCTCGTGCTACAAGTCAAAATCCCGGTGGCACTCTCGTGTTGGAGTGCAGTTAAAAAAGTCCATAATTGTTTCTATTTCGTCTTCTGAGTGAAGATTGGAACTGGGTTCGATTCCCAGCGGGAGCTCATGTAGTTTCCACGTTAATCAGTAGGTCCACGTCTCATGTAGCCTCGCTGCTGAAAGGGACGTTAAGCTCAAAACCAACTCAACCCAACCCAACTCTGAGTGAAGATTAGGATTAATATCGAGACGAGACGAGACTTGATACATTCGGACTCGTTGCAAGTCGAAAATCACCGTTCCGTTCTCTGTTTCTTCTCGATTGTTTCGATATCAATATCAATTATACGAAAATAAAATTGTAGGTAATATATTACAGCCTAACGTGCCCCTACTCTCTTCCATTCTTAAAATTTTATCCTCAGTTTCAGAACAAAGTTGGTTTGTATCATTACTTACACGACAGTTACAGTGGAACAAGGAAGCAAAAGAACAAGATTTCTTTTTTCTTTTAAGGAAACATTTCTTTCCAGATAGAATTCCTAAGCTCTGTGGAGAAAGAATTTGGGAAGTTTAAATGTTATATCAAGAGTGGTCAACTGTTTTGCATTTCAGGACTACTTTTCATTTCAGAAATTGTTGGCCGCCTACTTATGTGTTCAGTAGCCCGCTAGAGGAAATCATAAAACAATACCAGTGATCGATACGGACGGTATAACACAGACTACTGCGGGCTACCTCTCATAATTTTCCCGTACATTAGTCGGTCGATGCGTTGGCTACCAAAGGTACCGAAACTCACGCTCAGACGTAATGTTGAGTGAGCACGATTTGATTTCATTTGATTTTGAGTTTAACGTCCCTTTCAGCAGCGAGGCTATATGAGACATAATAATTAATGTGGAATCCGAGCCATATGAGCTCCCGCCGGGAATCGAACCCAGGTCTCCTACGCCAAAGGCGCGTACGCTAATCGCTTAGCTACGAAGGAGCTCTTGAGTGAGCACGAATTTCAAATCATAAGTTTGAGGTCGAGTGAACTTGATGTCAAAAGGATGGTGTGAGTGTGAGTTCGAGTGAGCGTGAGTGCGAGTGAGTGATAGAAAGGTTGTAAGCGGAAGGTCGAAATGATGTGAGTATGAGTTTGAATGAAATTAATCCAAAATGGTTGCCTTTGTTGGCTGTTCCTATCTTATATGCTTGCTTTACAAAATTAAATTTCGGGTCATTTTCACAGCGTGTCCTTAGAGACATTTAAATGATTGGAAAGAAAATAAAATTGAATCCAAACTTAAAAGTATGTGCTGATTAAAACATTTTTCATTCAGCCTACGTACGTATCAAGAGATCAGTGATAGCATTTGACCCTTTTCTCCCGGGCCTCCATGCCTATAACTGCAACCATCCAAGAACAATTGACCCACTATCTTACATATAACAAACATGAAATGAATTTTGAGTAAAAATTGTAATTTCAGTAATTTCTGTTAATATTCGAAACGAAATCGAGAATGGGCTTGGTCTCATCTCAGTATCATCTTGAAATATACGTAAGTGTCTGCTGGTCTCAGTCTCAGTTCGAGTCGAGTAAACCTCGATATAATGAATCTCGTCTCGATATTTTAAACGCCCATCTTGAATTCGATCACGTTTCGCGATCTCTGGTGAAGGCGGCGTCCCCACAAATGGGTTTTATGGTTAAATAACAATCAGAAATCATACACAGCTAGATCAGGGAAATACGAGGTATGTTGACGTATTTTGCCATAATTAGCCCTTAATATGCTCTATTGTTTCCTTTGTATTGTACGGGGAGGAGGCATTATTGGGGTGGAAGATAAAACCTCGGATTTTCAGGGTTTCGGGATTAGAATTTAGATTTTTGTGCTGTCGACATCTATGGCCATGTTAGCCCGTCACACCATCCGAGGAAAGGGAAGGAAGGAAGCGGCTTGGGACCTTTATGGTAGATACCATCCAGGCATTTGCCTAGTGGGAATAAGGAAAACCCAGAAAATGCCACTCGTGATGGCTGGCCTGAAAAAACTTTTACACTTTCTCGATCGAGCCCCACCGAAAATCGAACTGGGACCGCTCGGTCCAAATGCGAGAGTGCTTATATATATATATATATATATATATATATATATATATATATATATATATATATATATATATATATATATATATAGATAGATAGATAGATAGATAGATATAGATATAGATATAGATAGATAGATAGATAGATAGATAGATAGATAGATAGATAGATAGATAGATAGATAGATAGATAGATAGATAGATAGATATAAAGTAAATAGGAAAATTCCTACTCTGGCAATTCAGTCAAAGTCTGTGCATAGATAGTAACAGTGGAGTTGAGTTGATTTTGAGTTTAACGTCCCGTTCAGCAGCGAGGCTATATGAGACGTGGACCTACTGATTAACGTGGAATCCGAACCACATGAGCTCCCGCCGGGAATCGAATAGTAACAGTGGAGAATGTGCTTTGGATCAACTAATTTCACCATCAACTGGTGAAAGTTTGCCAGGAGAAATTGATCCAACCAGAGCAGAATCTTGCTTAGAAATGTATTACTCCGTGTACTACGTTCTTGACTGGTATATTGGGAGGATTATTGCTTTCCCAGATGAAGGACCGTGCAAGGTTAAATTTTTGAAAAAAAAAAAAAAATACTAAGGGTTTCAATTGGCCTACCTATGATGACATTCAAACAGTGACATCCAAAGTTGTGTTTTATTTGCCTATCAAACTGGGTGGAAACGGAAATGGACTATTCCAGATTTCCAAAGGATACTTGAAAAAAATTGTTGTGTTTATAGCAAAGTGAGAAAGGACTTTTGAAACCAAAACAGAAAGATTAAATATGACTCCTCTTCTTTTGGTAGGCCTAGGTGTTTGTAGGACTATTCTTAATATTTGTTAAACTCATGCCTATATGTCAACAGTTCTTTTTGGCCTATACATTTTTCCTGTGTTTGTTTAAGTGGTCCAGCCTGAGATAATTAATAAGGCCTACCTGCTATAATTATGTAACACTAAAGTTTAAATTGCATTTATGAGGTTTTTAATGTTAACTTGGGTTTTACATAGGCTAACATGACATTTCCAAACTCTTTTTGAACATTTTTCATATGATCGTTCGACTGTACATCGTAAAAGGTTTAATACTCATCTTACATGTTTTTCGAAAATGTAGTTTTACATAGGCTACAACAGTAGGTTGGACAACAATACAAATAACTAATACCTTACTAATATCTTGCTAAAATTTGGACAACAATAGGTTTACAACATTTTTCAATGTTCTCTTCGTGTATGATTACAATTTAGTAGCTTTTTCATTTATTTAAGTTAGCTAAAACTATTTTTCAAATGCGGTGTTTTTTTTTCAGTGAGAATTTAGGCACTTTTTGTTCATTGTCGACATTCTCCAGGAAATTTCTTGTCAGCATTCTTTTTTATTTGGTAGTATGAGTTTGTCCATGATGTATCTAGATTACGTAAAACACGACTATATTTTGTTTTAATGGTTTTTGATATTTAATACTTAGGCAACTAAATTTTCCGAACGGACTATTGAATTTCATCTTTTAAATCGAGATATTTCTGGAACATATGTACATATTTCAGATCTGAGAAAACTAAATTGGTTAGAATTGTCTGAAGATTTTTCCTTAAACCACTACTCATTTTCTGTTCTATGTGTATGAGTACTGAGAGCCCTGTCTCTTATTACCCCGGCCTTTCCTATATATATATATATATATATACCAAATATGTGCGAATAAACCAGTGCTACGAAAGAATACATCGTACATGACTTTCTTCATTATTCTTTTTTTTTTTTTTTTCCTCCACAGTTGCTAGTATGGGCACATCTTTATGGACCCATACATAGCTTTCCTGCCGAGTGGGGTAGGCACAAAATGGTATATAAGTTTCATTACTTTGTGCAATTTTAGAAATAACCTGATGTCCATCTCAGTGAATTTGTGATCCTCTCTGCTTTTTGGAAGTCTGACAACTGATGGGATACCCACCGGGAAACTTGTTTTTTTCAGTTCATGTGTTCGTGTAAAATTGTATGTACTGACCAGGATCCAATGTCTAAAGCCTCTCCTATCATTGCATAGGTACGTCTTAGATCTAATGTCTTGCAAAATGCGCAAATTCTAGCGTTCTTGCATACGTATGTCTCCCTTAATTGATTTCGTCCTGCAATGACTTCTAACCTCTTGAAAAGTCCTTATACTCTCTCAACACTGTCATATTACCAAACGCTGATCTCACTCTCTCATGACAGTCTGTTTCTTTTATTTGCTAGGGAAACGCGACTTATACCATCTCAGCACTGTCGTATATGCCGTAGCGGCATCACCAAATGCTGATCTCAATCACTTGTGACAGTATCGCTTTTAGGACAACGCGAATAAAGTCACGAAAATTCTATCTTGTCTTGTCTCTTTCGGAACATGGATTCAACAGTGAAAATGAGAAGTCCAAAAAGAAGGAAAAAGAAGTCTTATTAAACCTTAGGCAAGCTCCTTGGGGTATAACGTACTCTATGGTTACCCTGTTCGTACACCATTGCAACACTGTTCGTTTAGTATTTGAGCTGTCACTCAAGTTATTTGCCATTGCTCGTTAATAAGTTAGCAGATGAAGTCGAATGTGTTTTTTCATGCGAGTTTGAGTAGAAACTATTCTTTGTGTATTTCAAGTGAATGTAAATTGGGAATATAATGACATTCCACGAAAATGTTCTGATTCGAAACACAACAAAATTCAATGTAATTGGCAACCCTAAATCGATCAATGTTGGAAATTAATATTTAAGTAATGTGATATGATAACACTAATGTGCTTCAAAATAATGTTAAAATACTACAGTAACAGAAAAAAAAATCTTCATAATATATGAAGGTAAGAAAATTTCATGCGGTTGGCAACCTTGAGACTATACAAGATGTTTCAAAACAACACTGGCAGTGTTTGAGAGGCGATTCCTAACACCAAGGTAAGACACAAAGTATAGACAAAGTTGGATGCACAAATGCTTCTTTTCGGAGTTACAGGCTGCCGAAAACATGAAAAAACGAACTTTAAGTCCAAAACTATGGGAGCTACCGGGGTCGAGTCAAGACTTCAAGTGCACTATCCGAAAATAAATGTTTCAGAATCCTAAGATACGCAACAATTTTTATAGAGGAAGTTTGGCTACGGGCATATAATTTGAAATACTCACCAATTACATATATAAAAATTGTTGCTGAAGTACCGCAGGATTCTGAAACATGGATATTTAGATAGGGCACATACTAGTTCCTAAGTGAAGTCTTGACCCGACTATGGTAAGTCTCCAATACTATGTGAGTTATGGATGTTTAAAGTTCATTTTTTTCATGTTTTCGGCAGCTTATAACTCCGCGATGACGAATTTCTACATCCAGGTTACTTTTTGTCTTATCTTGGTGTCAGGAATCACCTCCCAAACGTTGTCAATGTTGTTTTGAAATACCCTGTACATTATGACTGTATTAGTAATTTATAAATGATTTTGTTTTGCGATTGCAAACCTCCCCGAAAATAAACATATAGAATAAAATATTCCCTACACGTATGCTAATGTTGACGCGCCTGCGTAAGGTTTAAGGATGGCCAGCCACGGAATTCAAACCCGGGCCTTTTGATTGGAAGTAAGAACGCCAAACTCACCTTGTTCGTGGGTTTTCTCGGGGTTCTCCCGTTTCCTTACACTTTCTTCATTCCACCATTTCATTCATTTCTCATCATCACCGTCTCATTTAGCCTAACCGGCATAACCGTGGGACGTAAAACTTAAGAATTTCATTTCATTTTCATTTCACTATCTTAATATTTCAAAATTTGATGGAATTTTAAAACGAAATATGCAGCTATAAAATTAGTTATAAAAATAATTTGAATAGTTGTATTTATGTGATTATACCGACGAGAACTGAACTTGAGCTGACTTTTGTATGGTGATTGAAGAAGATAGGAGCTTCGTGTAGTGCGCTGTGACATGGATGAAGCGGCTTTTACAGGGGAAAAAATTGTGGGCAACTTAACCTTCACGTCGGAAATAGATTCAGGTGTCAAATTCTTTTTTGTGAAGTTGAAGTTGCCCTACTTTTCGCCAGAACCACAGTTTTCTCTTAGCTGACATTGCAGGAGGTGGATATTTCGTTTTGCATGGGCAACGGAAGCCTAAGTGGAAAACGTGAAGGACAAAGCCTGCTAATCTGGTGACAAGAGAAGTACAGAGAGAGGCTGAGAGAAAAAAATCGAAAAAGAAAGAAGAAGAAAATGAAAATAGCTCCCACGTGCACTCAAGATATTCCACCCTAGTTCCCTTCTCTTGTAGAGCTCGAAGCCTGAAATAAACGCTCCTGCAACAGCTGTCAAATTGCACTCTTGATATCTGAGCGAGATAGTTTCATCTTATTTTTCTATTAAAATTATTACAATCAGATCCATATTTGATGTATTCTTTTGAATACAGCGTATAGAAATATTTCTCTTTCTCTCCTGAAGATTCGAGTTCCCAATAAGTAACAAGACAAGTAAACATTGTTCAAAGAAACATTTGCTCTCTGAATTTATATACAATTCTCTCTCTCTCTCTCTCTCTCTTTTTTTCTTTTTCTTTTTTCTTTTTTTTTACGTAATTTCCGTCCCAGTTTAAACACTGTCGTAACGAACGAGTTTCTGGGTAACATCATAGAACTATGTATTCTGTGGTAATAGTCAATTATTCATGTTCGTTTTCACTTCTTCCTAACTGTCTAAACACTTGCCGCCCAGAAATTTCTTAAGGCGGTTGAATACGTGATAGTTGCTAGGCGCAAGCTCTGGATTGTATGGTGGATGCTCAATTTCTCGAAGTCGCGATTCAACATAGATTTTTTCCCCAATCTTCCTTAAACTGTGTGAGCTACTTTCACATTTGCTGTCACTTATTGTATTGTCACCATATGCGTTACGTATGTGATGATGAATTACTGCAGCTGTCATATTTCTCCTGTTACGGAGCGGATGACTATACTTTACAGTTAGCAATACGCACAGTTTTCTTAAGTATGTTAACTTCGCACTATGAAGCGTGCAGATTGATCCTATAAATGCGAAGAGCCTTTGAGCCCACCCTGTTGGTCTAGTGGCTAGCGTGTGCGCCTTTTGTGCACGTGGTCCCAAGTTCGATTCCCGGTATGTGAGCACAAAATGTGTGTTTCGCAGCCATCCACTTTCATTAATTATGCATCTTCTTTAGCCTTAAGGGCATAATCGTGGAATGTTTGTCCTGCTCCAGTTGGTACTCTTATCAGCTATTACTCCATATTACGTACTTGTCGACGTCATCTAGATATTATCCTTCGGAACTCCGGTCATCTTATTACCGCAACACAGGACAAACAACAGCTTCTGACATAGCAAAGCAAAGATGAATAAAACACCCAACGGAATGAATTGGCACAATCCCCCCAGAAATTAAAATTTTCTACTACAGAGACTGGGTCTTGCTTAGCCCCTGGGTCGTTAGACAACCTAAAGCTGTCAAGGTTTTTAAAAGATTGGTTCTTTCCTGATATCAGTGGCGGATCCAGGGGGGTGATAGCCCCCCAGAAGAGGAAACTTTCTTATTTTATATATAAATAAAACCCATCCAAGAGTTTAGAGCTCTGAAAATAGCTCTTAAGTTGTAGTTTACAACCCACTGCCCCCCCCCAGAAGTCCATCCTGGATCCGCCCCTGCCTGATATAGTGGATTTTTCGAAATGCGTTTGTGAATCACTCTACTTATTAAGACTTCAATTATGACGGAATTCCTAGATGGAGAGGGTTCACGGCCTAAATGAATGATGATTAATTAATTCCGATTTCAAACGAATAGTCCGGAACAAATTAAAGTAGCAGAACGTAAGAATATTCCTATTTTAACTAAAGCTCATTCACAAATAAACACATGAAAAAAAAATTTGACGCAAGTGCATGTATACAATATACTATTTATGATTTCATTACAAAATATCACAAACTGACTCTTCTGAAATATAACATTGGAAAGATGTGCTCCCTTTCGGCGTTCACATTCTAATAGCCTGTTACAGAAACTCATCCGGAATGGTCAGAAGTAGCATGTTTCGCGGAATAACAATGATTTCGCCTTCAGTCTTCTGTTTCAGTTGATGGATAGTTGCAGGACGTGTGTTGTATACCTTGCCTTTGAGATGTCCTCTCAGGAAGAAATCGTACATATAAGATCAGGGGATCTTGCAGGCCATGGAATGTCACCGTTACGTGAAATGACGCGCCTTCCAAAAATTGGCGAACGGCTTCAATCGATTGTCGAGCAGTGTGTGACGGGCTCTGTCCTGCTGCAAGCCCATGTTTTCGATGTTAATGTTACGATTGTGAAATCTAGGTGTAAACAATGTTTCAAACATATGAACATACCGATGTTACTGTTGTTGCAATGCCATCCTCATATTCAAAAAAGTAAGGGCTAATGACCATGAATGATGCAGCACACTACATTGTGACCTTGCTGCTATGTAATGGTGAAGCTCACAAGGATTTTCGTGTGTCCAGTAGCAAAAATGCTGCTTGTTAAAGCATTCGTTAAGATAGGAAGAGATTTCATTTGACATCCATATTTTGTTCACCCAGCCATCTATCGCGTCGGAAACTTGACCTTTGGTATTCTAAACTAGTTTCTCAATGTTAGATGGTACACTGGATGTTCCAAAGTGGAGGAAATGTTGAGGATGATGTAAGTTTTCACGAAAACGTTTCAGTTTAGTTAAAGAGACTACATAAGAAATACATTTTCAGCAACAGATCAGGCAGGCTGGATGAAAGGGTTCAGTGGACCGATTCTTGCATATGAGTACTATAGAGCAAAAACTTTAATGCGAAAGGCGGCTGATAAGTTCGCCGCTGAAGACATTAAATAAACGAAAAGTAACAACAACAACAACAAGGTTCTCAATACAATCTCCCTCGAGTGAAATGCATTTGTTAGATCGACCATGCAGTATTTTACTACCGTTTGAAAATATTCTTTTCCTTTGCTTTAAAATAGCTTTCTATAATTGCCTTGATTTTGGTCTTATCTTCAAATCTTCGGTCTCGTAACTCCTTTTTCAGATGGGAACGAAAAGAAATAGTCGCTCGGAACCAGGTCTGGGCTGTAGGGTGGATGATCTATCTGTATAAAACCTGTATTCGTTAAAGTTTGCCTTGAACTCGCACCGTGTGAACCGATTCGTTGTTCTGCAAAAACATCTTTCCATAACTGTTTCCCACGTCATTTTCAGTAAGACTATCTCATCAACCTGAACAAAAAAGAAAAAAAAATCCATGTACTCTTGACCTTTCATCGTAGTCCCCTTCGGTATATAATCGATCAGTAAAACACCTTTCCTGCCTCCCCCCCCCCAAGAAAAACAGTCGACATAATTTTCGATGCTGACTTTTGCAACGAATAATTTTGGTGGTTTTCTTCTTTTTTTAAACCACTGCATAAACTCGTTTTGATCCGAATCATATTGGCGATTCCGAATCTCATCTACAGTTACGATTCAGCCGTAAATTTCGTCGAGATTGTCTCTGGCAGATTAACTCCAGTCGTCGCTGCTTGTCGGGCGACGTGAGCAATTTCAGCACCCAGCACCCCACTTTTTTTTTTTTTTTTTTTTAATTTAGTATTCATGCAAAATTTATCCGATCCATTCTTTACTAATCAACTCTTCCGCTGTCTGACGTAATTTTATTCTTCGGTCGGCCAGAATTGATTTCTCGACTTTTACGATGTTTCCTTCTGTGATCACCACCATATGACACCCTGTGCGGAGTCATCTTCACAGCTCTCTTGCCTTTGTTGAAATAAGCGGACTTTTTTTTTTTTTTTTTTTTACCATGGTATAGGAAAGCCCGCAATCCTTTAAGGTTGACGACGTGTCTTGAGATTTTTTAAAGGCAATTTTCCTTATTTCACGAGATATTTTGTCAAGGCTCAAAATTGCGAGAATTTTCGGAATATCTGACGTTGATGTTTGTCCACAGGAACTTTTATCAGTCCATCGTAAATATCGAAAAGCTGTTTTCTGGAATCGGTTCAATGTCTGAAGAATAGATCTTACTTCTACTCTGTTTCTTTACTTAAAACCGGAAGTAGTAGACCTACAGTACAACTTCGGATTTCAATATTGATCTGTGTAGAGCAGAAACAGGAAGAGGGGAGCGTGGAATTTTTCTTCTTTTCTTTTCTTTCTCTTTTTCGTTTTTTAGTATGGGGATTCTTCACAAGGTTAAGTTTTATCATCTTTATCTCTCTATCTAAACTTGAAGTAGTAAGACTAGTACAACTTCAGTTTCAACATTTGAGTCCAGTATATAGTAGTACTCAGTGGCGGATCCGAGGGGGGCTTTAGAGGCTATAGCCCCCCCATGACGCTCAGATATACACTGGATAAAATGGACTTCAATCCTGCTTTACACTATATATATATATATATATATATATATATATATATATATATATATATATATACAGGGGCGGATCCAGGATATGATGAAGGGAGGGGCAAAACCATAGTTTGCCGTTTTATCCAATGTAAACCTGAGCGTCAAGGGGGGGGGTACAGCCCCTATAGCCCTCCCCTTGGATCCGCCACTGTATATATATATATATATATATATATATATTGCTAACTGTTATAGATAAGGAGAAACTGGTTTTTGATATTGTGTGAGCGTCTTACGACGAAGTCCTATCTCCAACCGGATCCATCCGTTGCAACTGGAAGTTATAGATCTGCTTCTTCCGGTTTCAATATTAAATTCACGTAGTTTGAAAGTTTACCAAAGTTTTACAATGTGAAACAAAAGAACTTATTTGTTTGTAGTTGAAGAGACTACCCATTGGGAGTAACAAAGGGGAATTTACTGAAATTTCTCTGCCCGGAATTTTACAAATTACAATAAAATTACGGATGGGCACGAGCGAGTTCGAGTGAGTTTTCATTGAAACTCGACTCGACTCGAAACAGACATATTTGAGCTTGACTCGAGAACTCGGCTCGAAAAATATCCTTCAACTCGACTCGAATTTGACTCGAGTTTCGAGTCGAGTCGACCCAAATCGAGCCAAGTACGTAGTTTCAAGTACTTTCTCCAAGTATTCTACATAGACATCATCATCATCATCATCATTATTATTATTATTATTATTATTATTATTATTATTATTATTATTATTATTATTATTATTATTATTATTATTATTATTATTATTATAACAACACCGTGTATAAACATGAAAGATAGGTGGTTTGTATCTGAATACTAAAACCTAGTTGACTGCTGACCTCGGTAGTCGTGAAGTATAGGAGGCAAGGACAACGTTCACGAGGTTCTGAGTTTGAGTTCCGGAGGAGCAAGTATCCGGGCTCGAACCAAAAATCGTTAAAAGTTAGAGGGCGCCGGCTACACATGTTCAAAACTGCTTAGTCCGGGTTTAGTGTTCTCAACTGCTCGAGCGACTCGGCTCACATCTCATTCCCCATCGAGCCGAGCCAACAGCTCACCCACCCAAACCGAGACGAGCCGAAACAAACCGAGCTAATGGCTCACCCCAACCGAGCCGGCTCGAGACGATGGCTCACCTGAGCCGAGTCGGTGCCTCATTTCAACCAAGTCGGCTCGAGCTGTTCGCTCAGTTGATCCGAGCTAAGCCGGTTAACATTCCTACACGGGTTGAGCTTCTGCTTCGGCTCAAAACTTTCACCATGCAGGTCTCAGCCTTGGTGGTGAGAACTACAGTATATACTTACGTTAGTGCCCACGACATTTGATGCTGTCTCATTATAAAAATCCATTGTCGTCTTGTTAATCGAGACGAGGCGAGATGCGAGCAGTGTCTCACCTCATGAGTAACACTAAAAATATTCTACATTACTGCTTACATTTCTTATAGTTTTCGCTTTCCAGTCTAATCAGGCAATGATTTCAAAACGAGTTAAAATGAGCTAAACGAGCGAGCCATTTTTCAAACTCGATTCGACTCGAAACTCGACCTCAAAACAGTGACTCGGCTCGGAACTCGAGTCGAGTTTTAGCTCGACTTTTGCCCATCCCTAAACAAAATTCAACTCACAAACAATATACAGTGGAGTCGTGATAATCCGAACTAATTGGGATGGAACCCTGTTCGGATTACGTGATTGTTCGGATTAGCCGCAATAACAGTAAAATTGCGGTTTGAAGCGGGAGAAAGGGTCGATTGTGTTGTAATATATAGCGTACAGTATTTCAAAACGCGTTTTCTGACTACAGTGTATGCACTGTACTGGAAAAATGTTCAAAATGTTGGAAAAACTTGATGCCTTTATTTTTCCACGTGCAATAGGTACAGTAGTTTATGCGACGATGGCGAAACTACGCGTCGTCCAATAAACTCTCTTCACTGCGATAAAAGACAATAACTGAGTTGATGTCTTGTAACAAGCAATGCTAGTACTGTACTACGGTACTATGTAGATACTAGTACAATACTAGTACTGTACGCTGTACTTCACCTGCTCTCACAGTAATGTTACTTTGTACATTTAATGTATATTCGTATGTGAGGTTCGTGTACTGATGCAGAAACTCCCACAATGAAGAACGTCTGACTAGTAATACTCAAGCTGTGCATTAAACTCTATGAAAATACCGACCAGATTATGCAGCATTTAAGAAAATATATATTTTATATCATATTTTAATTAAAATCAATTCTGAAATTTTCCACAGTTGTTCTTTACATATTATAAAGTATTCATTATATAGATTATAATATTCTTTATATTTATACAAGATTTTCATACTTTATCGTATTATTAAAATCACTCGTATTTCTTCATCGAATCCTGTAAATGGCTGTTTTCAAAACTAGAATTAGATTCTCAATGTATGTAGCATATAGACATCATCAAAAGTACTAATTGATTATAAATCACTGTTTCTGTAAAACTGCAAATCATTGATAGAATATGGACATAATTGCGACGCTCGATCTAATTTTAATCATTTAATTTTATCTGGTTATTATTTTTAGATCTAAGCACAAATGTAATTTTACAGTTGGTTTTAGCACTAGACATTTTGATCCGAGGCTCTACCCATTTACATGTGCATCTTTCCAGATTAAATTACCAGTTAACAATCACAAAATGTCACCTACCTCTATGTGATTTACAGGTCATCTTTTTTTGTAATAGTTTGTTTACGAATTTCGATTCGAAAAAAGTTGAAGTTTCAATTTAGATTTTAAATTTTGAATCATCCGATACAGATCGGTGTCCTTCTCAATACTTCCAAAATGTTATGTAATGCGACAGTACAGCTATATCATAGTGGCGCATTACCACACTACCAGTATTACACCTTCAGTTTTATGTCACAGTACAGTAATTATTCTACTACATTACTGTATTTTGACCCATACTAAACTTATAAGTTTCAATATTTTACAGTACGTGTACTGTAATCTATTTCAAACTTGGTATCAGGGATGAATTCAGAGGGTAGCTCGGGGGGGAATCTCCCCCCCCCCGAAGAAAATTCATTCCGCCCCGGAGAAACTCAAAAAATTTCAGTCACAAAATGTAGAAATTACTTCACCCAATTATTTGTTTTTCTTTCCGTGCACGTGCAGACGAAATCCGATCTCTCAATATACATATAAATGACGCAGACCCATTCTATATACATATTAAACATGTAACATCTAAGATAGAATACCAAAATAGTCAATAAAACTTGTATTTCTTAACGCTATGACCGAGTTTGGCAGAACATAAAAATTGTTAACTGTTGAAGAAAGGTTTGTATTTTAGTAGGTACTACACTTTCGCCTATATTATATATTAGTAGGTAGCATTAGCACAGATTGAGATAGGGTAGATCGTTCGATCATTCCACATGATCTCTGATGTCAGCAGACTTCAATTCTTGAAAATGTACAGTCCTTGCATTATCTGAAATAGAGCGCCTAAATCCCATTTCTCGCATCGGAAGTAACAGACGTAAATGTATTTTACGATTGTTAAAGTAAACACACTTTTCTTTAATTAAAAATAAGTCAGTTAAAGGGTGAGATTCAGAGCGCGTCATTTAGAAGGATCAGGAAGGACAGTTATTCCTCCTGGGTTAGAGATTTATATAGAATTTATCAATATAATAGTAGTATATAAGTGAAAGATTACTATTGAAGGTGATGAAGATCCTGTTCAGTGCCGTTCCATGGGGGAGGGGAAAGCGGGGCGACGAAGTAAGGGGCGCAAAATTCGGGAGGGAAAAAGAAAAGAAAAGAAGGAAAGAAAAAAAGAGGAATGAAACACATGTGCACATGTGGGCATGTGCACATATTCTACATAAAATGAAAGGAAAAAATTAATAAAAAGTGCTCAAATTCAAGGAAAAGAGGGTTTACTTTTTAAAATTTTCTCACCTTTCGCGGCTGGTCTGTCGACCTCACTCATATATACAGGGGTGTCGTCGTATACTCTCGCGCCAAGCACTGATTTTCCACGACACGGCACTAATCCTATTGAAGATTTCGTAAACTAGAGAGAGAGGTAGAGCGTTGGCTTCGTATTCGGGAGGTCGTGGGTTCGAATCCCGCTGCCGACCACCCTGACTGAGGTTTTCCAGGGTTTCCCTCAGTTCTACCAGGCAAATGCCGGGATGGTACCTACTAAACAGGCCCTGGCCGATACCTTCCCAAATCCTTTCCATTGTTATTGTTGTTGTTGTTGGATATCCAGTGTAAAATGGTCTCTGAGCTGTATCTGGTGATTGTTAAATAAATAAAAAAAAATAAATAAAATAAACTATTGCAGTGCAGAAACCAAGGCTAATGTGCTTGATTTAGAATCAGAAGTGTGAGAAAGAATGATAACTTTTTCTTAAGGTGTTCCTATGAATGTTTGTTTTAGAACAAAAAAATATTTGAGTTAATTTAAATCTTTTTAAAAACCTCTACATTAGTAACAAACAGTGACTACTGAATATAGGAAATAACAAAAATAGCTACTTAAATAGCAGTTAAAGTTTAGTCTAAAATATTTTTGCCAGTCTTTATTTAATGTTTTAGATCAGTAGTTTTCAAAGTGCGGTCCGTGGGACCTAGCCAGGGGTTCCGCGACGCCTAAAAATTGAGATGTGTTCTAATAAAATGGAACTCACAGCTGTTACGCAAGAAGTATTTTTTTCAGTTACTATAAATACAGCAATTAGAAATTATACCTACGTTTGTAAATTTAAATGTTTTCCTACTTTAGTAAATTTCTGGCCTGAAGTTGGTCAACCGTTATATAGGACTACTTCAAGTGAGAGAAATTTCTTCTTTGTTAGGGCACTTTTTCAAAAATAGTTAAGCATTAACTGCACGACGCCTCTGAATTTCATGGACTTCATCTTCAAGTGGCGGAAAGCTTCCACAACTACCACTAATTTCAGATTTTTTATTTTTTTTAAAGAAGTAAATGTTAGTCATCAAGCCTCCTCCTAATTCTGTGATGAGAAACTCTTCCCAAAATATGTTCCTAGATCCGCCACTGCGAGTAACTCTTGACTCAGATTGGTTTGCGCGTGCGCTGTGAGTACGAAGAGTTGTCTAAAAAGACAATGCAACATTTGACGCCTTCCCTACCACTTACTTATGTGAACAGACCTTTTCTGCTCTTAGCAGTATTAAAACCGTAAAGCGAAATAGTCTTAATGTAGAATCGGACCTAAGATTGAAGGTGACAAAAATTATACCAGATTTCAATGCTATTATGGAAAAGCACAAAGAATTTCATTTCTCAAATTAGTGACCTCACATTTGAGAAAGTTGTTTATCAAGTAAATTTCATTTTTTAAAATGATTTTTAGTCTTGAAAGTTTTGGTATTTTCAATTGAAATTTTCTTCACTAGGAAACAATCATGTATCTTTGGAAGAAATTAGTTATTGCATTATTTTTCTTGATCTTTTCATTGTCAGTGATAATTCTAATTAGTATATTTTTAACACTATGTGAAATTTCAGATAGCAGTCCGCAGATCACTTCTCGAATGAACAGGGGGTCCGCGTTATTGGAAAGTTTGAGAACCACTGTTTTAGATAAAATTAAACGATTGTTTTTTTTTAATTATAACCTCACATTGAATATTTACCAGCAATTAATCCCAATATTAGGTAAGATGTGCATGTGAATGGAATTGTTAAATATGCTGTTTTCTTGCAAAAATACAGAAAAACAACCCTCCCCCCCGAGAAGTTGACATTCCCTCCCGGGTGAAAACGTCTGAATTCAACACTGCTTGGTATAATTATCGTAATGTGACTTGAGACCTAATTACAAGTATTAAAGAAAATTTATTTAACAAATTTACTTTGTTTTCTACGATAACGTGCATCCATTTTCATTCTTTTAGTTATTAATTTCCTAAAACTGCTTATTTTTGCCACACACACACACACACACACACACACACAAATCCTCCCGGACCTGTTCGGATTCACCGGATGTTCTGACTACACGTGTTCGAAATACCTGTACTTCACTGTAGAATATATGTTTAAAATAATCCAAGTTAATGTTCTGATTGATGTGGAACAGTATATCCAAGTGTAAGCTTCCCTCCTGTTCATTAATACGTTCATAATAATATAGTGAATTCAGTTGCATTGGTTGCTTATACGTACGCAGATTTTATGTAAATAAGAGAAGGCGTGAGAAGACGAAAAACAGTCAAAAAATATAAATTTGTTGACTAACAGCTACTTGTGACATTTTTCTTTATCTGAGCTTTTATTACCTTCAAAGCACGATAACATACACAAAACGTAAAGCATGTATTTTCTCTCTCTCTCTCGTGCTTGGTTAAGCTATAAACAAACAGTCTCTGAAGCTCAGAAACGCAGAAGTAATGCTAAAGGTACTGCAAAGTCAACAAGTATTTAAACGTGCATTTATGCCAGGTATTTAAGTGATATAGATTGATATAAAAATCCTGACTCGAGATTTTTTTTTTTTTTTAAATACATAAATAAGAGGTACGGACCACCGCACTAAACTTTCGTACTCTCACATCTTAAACTGAATCATGCCATGTTGTAGTTATTGTGAAAACAGTTATTTGTGAGATATAAAAAATAATTATGTTCGTTTTCGGAAATTTTTGAAGAAAACCCACCCGTTTCTCCGACTCACTCCAAGAGCAGTCTACCCCTTGTGAGCAATTTTGTGAGAAATTACTTACGCAATATTGCAAATTTGCGCAATATTGTATGGATGTTTGAGAAATAATTATGAAATACGAACAAGATCAATCGAACAGTTCCTTGAAAAGCAAAAGAGTCCTAAAAGAACTTACCACAAGAGTAAATTACCCCTTGTGGACTTTTTTCATGAGGTATTGTATGTATAACACATTGTAGCTTGTTATGAAACACGAGCAAAATCTAACTAGATATACAATAATTGCAAATTTAGAGCGAAGCAGTCGAGCTTTATTGATTATTCCCGTTTTTCGGGGATTATTCCTCAAGAATGGTATATTCAGCCGGGACACGCGACCTCTAACGACACTCACCGCGTGCTCTCCAATCACCATGCCAAACGGTTATTAAAAAGGGTACAGGCATCTCAAAGGAATATCCGGTCAAACGAATGCCTAAGTCAATTTTAAGAGGAGCTTTCGCTTTGAAAAATTGTGTTCGCAGAACAAAACGAAAAGAACTTTGCCCTTTTTTCTAATGCTGAAAATTCTATTGTCCATTGTTTACAATGAAATTCGGGCGCCAAATGCTTTTCCAGTGTTAAGTGTATGGGCATCCCATTTTTCGGTGTTTATTCCTCAATGATGTATCCAATCGGGACGTGCGAACCGGTACGACACTCAGTGCGCGCTCTCGAATCACCATGTCAAATTTGGTTGAGACGGGTTCAGCAATCTCGAAGGAGTATCTGAATAGCCGAACGCCTAAATTGAGTAAAGAGTACCTTCGCTCCAGTAAGTCTTTTGAGAAAATTGTACGGAAAGTAGTCACTCCAAGAGTAAATTACGCAGCAAGAAATGATCATGTTGAAACAATTCGATTTTAACAGAACCTAGTGATTCCAATATGACTACCACTTTAGTAGGTTATTTCAACATCTAGAGTCCAGCGTTGCGGTTAACAGAGGCGCGGTGTTACCGGCTTGACACAAAGTAAGTGTTGAGCAATGTAAAAAATAACACCACGGTGGTGTTACAGAACTACGTGAATAAATACCAGGATAGGAACAGCACCACCACGGTGTTCTTTCAATAGATACTGTGTTGTTAGTAACACATGGCATCAACTCACATGTTGAGCGCAAGCTTTTGAGATATTAATGTTGGTAACTGTATTATTTGTTAGTGATCAGCCAAATCCTTTTATTTGCATGATTTGTCCTACACATGATTTGAGATACAATATATTTGTTTGTGTTATGATGTCCTTCTTTTACTGAACAAGGGCGCCGCCATAGTTCCTTCTTGTTGGTGCAGTATGGGTACAATGTTGCCAGACATGCAAGTGTTGCTAGTCAGTTCTCCGGAATCCACCAGACAGAACTTTAGATGTTTCAAGTCACTGGCATGAAGTTTTATTATATTACTCTTTTATTTTTTTTCATGGTGCTACTAATCCAACGAAAGGCGAATACTGTTGACTGTTACAGTTTCTGTTGAACGCAGGGATTTTGGACATAGAGAGCTACTAACTTCAACTTATGGTATGGTAACCGACTTCCGACTTGTGTCAAGAAGAAATACTTCAAAATCACTTACAGTTAAGAAATCCTTACATCCTATTACCCATCTTCTAGTCTTAGTTCTTCTGAGTGATGATATCCAATTAAATTGTGGCTCTTTAGCAAGTTCTCCTGTATTTTCGGCGTATTATCAGAACTTACAAAGCGTTAAAAATAAACTAGCCGATTGCGCAATATGTATAAGTGAAACTATTAGTTATGACTGCTTCATCTTTACTGAAACCTTGCTAAATGAAAGTGTTGATAACAGTGAGCTTTCCATAGATTCATATTTTAACATCTATAGGAATGATCGAGGAAGTCGTGGTGGCGGTGTAATGATTAGTGTGAACACTAAATGGAAGTGTAAATTACGCAATGACCTAGCTACAAACTGACATAATATATGTTGAAATTAAACTTGCAACAGGCAAAAAATAAATAAATAAATAAATAAAATAAAATAAAATAAAATAAAAATTTTAAAAAAATAAAATTGATATAGCTGTTACTATAGATACAGAAACTCGCCTATTACTGTGCTCGAGAATTGTAGGGATTCTGTGCTTACAACTCGTAATCAATGCGATATTGTTCTTTTCCGTGATTTTAATTTGTCAATAGATTGGTTTGACCCCAAGACGAGTGTAGGTAATTGTCCCATCGCCCCAGCGACGACTGGTTTTTAGATATATTTATCCAAGGACTAGAGATCAGTCAATTTAACTTATTTCCTACTCGTCGCGAGAATATTCTTGTTTATGTAGTCTCCTTTCTTAATGAATTTGACATCACTGCAAGTAGAAATTTGTTTCCCTCGGATCATGAATCTTTGGAGGTCGATATCCATTATCCAGGCTGGGGGCGCGGTGGCTCAGTGGTAGAGCGTTCACTTCCGGTGCTTGGGGTTAGGGGTGTTCGATAAGGCTGAGGACCTATCGAACTTCGGGAGTGAAAATTTATCGAGTTGTCATCGGTTACTCGAAACCGTTCGAGTATTTGAAATTATCGAAGTTTCGGGTATTATCGAAATTTCGAGTATTATCGAAGTTTCGGGTATTATCAATATTTCGAGTATTATCGAAGTTTCGGGTATTATCGAAATTTCAAATATTATCGAAGTTTCGGGTATTATCGAAGTTTCGGGTATTATCGAAGTTTCGGGTACTATTAAAAGTAGTGATGAACAGTTCGGTTCCTTCACCTCTCCAGTGATTCCTTCTTGCAGCCAAACTAGTCAAACAACTTTTTTCATCTGATAAGTTATTGCAAAGTTGTATTTGTCGAAATCATACGTAAAATTATGTTTCTTCCTGTCCCGTTATTGGCGCAATCGACAAAGTGACTATTAGTAGACTAATGGTGTTTTGGGTTCCAATTCCATTCGGGTGATGCATGTTTTCCCTTCCTCTTTCTCTCTTCTGACACACTGCTTAAACCTTGTACAGATCTGTGGAGAAAAAAACTTTTCCTTCACTTCATTGCTAAGGAGAGAAGTTTTAATATGAACACTCTGCATATATGTAATACATATTATAAACAACTATGATAACCTCGAGTGCATTGTTTCTTCCGAATACTCCGATAATCTCGAACTTTTCAAAATATTCTAGCGACTCGACAAATGCGATCATATTGATATATTTCTGTATTTGTTGCTTTCAAACAATTCGAGACTCTCGAAGAGTTCGAGTGTCTCGAAGTTGTCTAATGTTTCTTACATTTCGAGTGCCTCAAACACCTCGAGAGTCCCGAACATTTCGGAGTCTCGAATATTTCGAGAGTCTCGAACATTTCGAGAGTCTCGATCATTTCGAGAGTCTCGAACATTTCGAGAGTCTCAAACATTTCGGGAGTCTCGAAAGTTCGATAATTCGATAAAATTAAAATTCTTTATCGATGAAACGGTTTTGAAATTTTATCGAATTGTTATCGATTACTCGATTATCGGAACAGCCCTACTTGGGGTCTCGGGTTCGATCCCAGCCCCCGCCACGTGAACTTTGTGGTGGACAAACACCGTGTGCGTGGGTTTCCTCGGGGTTCTCCCACTTTCTTTATTCCATCATTTCATTCATTTCTCATAATCACCGTCAACTTTAGCCTAGTCGGCATAACCGTGGGACGTAAAACTCAAAGATTTCATTTCATTTTGTTTCGTTTTCGCTCTACAGAAATCAATATTGACACCGGTAGTAGGGATTCCCCAAAGGATGCGAAGCATGCCGCGGACGTTATGATGGCAAAGTGAGGTGAGAGGATGTATGTCCCTTGCGCTCGCCTTGTACACATCTAATCTTAGTATCTTTGGATAGTCCATGTTGAGAGTCAGTGTGGGTCGCCTAACACCGCCCTTCTATCTCGTGTCGTTTTGCCAGAATTAGCCTTCAAATTTCATTTTCCCACCCTTTTGGACGTCCGTAAATCGGTTAGGAGGCCGAGATAAACATTGTGTTACATAGACATTTTTACTTGTTTTTATCTGTAGAATCACCTCCCAAGCGTTGTAAACAATCTTTCTTTACACCCTATATATCAGCATAGAATAACTTTTTTTTTTTTTTTTTACGTTTCCCCTCGCTGCGTGCCTGGTCACGGGATACGTATTTTGTACCATACATTGTTATTTCGGAGATTTCTTTATACAGTAGGCCCTACTTGCATTTTTTATAGTCCTACTAAAATTAGAGAAACTGACAGAGCGGAAAAATATTGGAATACGTGCCCCGTACGTTGTTGGTAAACCTGCCCCATCGCCATTTTTGAACTTCAATATAACCTTGACGACTAATGGTGTATAGTATTTGCTAAACAAACACATCATTACGTAAAGGAAGAACACCATCTTTAGTACATGCCATGTCAAAGCAGTACGTTTAACACTAGTACATTTACTGTATTTCAAGTTTTAATGCAGACCTGCTACTTTACTCATTTTCGAAAAAATGGTTTCACAAGATCTCCTGCCTACGTCAACACATCTACTCAACTGAAACTTGCATAGATGGCGTGCCAAGCATTGCTGCTTCAGCCAGTCCACCCGCAGGAGCGATCTACCGGATCCCTTCAGAACTAAAGCCAGTTGAAAAACTTGCCCCTATAGAAAACGTGCCCCGGTCTCCCCTATTCAAAACGAACGTAGTTCAGATTAACAATTTTCAGTTTAACTTTTATCGCCATTGAACAAAAACATCAAGGCAAAGCGATTAGGATTTAGATTTCTGTGCTTTCAGCATCTAAGGCCATTTAGCCCGTCACGTTTGAGGGATGACGTCTCTCGGCGAGCACACAATCCAGGGAAGGGGAAGGAAGAAGGATGGGGGAAGGAGGGAAGCGGCCTGGTACCACCCGAACCACCCCGGCATTTGTGAATGAGGAAAACCCAGGAAAACCTCATTCAGGGTGGCTGGCCTGAAAAAGCGTTTTACATTTTTCGACCGAGTGCCCCCACCGGGAATCGAACCCGGGACTGCTCGCACCGAAGGCGAGAGCTTTAGCGACTACGCTACGCGGGGCCACTCAAGGCAAAGCAAAAGGCAAAGCGAGTAATGGCTTTTTGATATGTAACTACCGTCCGAGGAACTGGTTCTGTCTTTGATCCTACTAATCCGTCGCAACTTGTAGTTATATTGTAGACTATACTTCAAGTTTGAGTATTGAATTCCCGTAGTGTGGAAGCAGGAACGGACCAAGGGCCGTCAACTGCCCGGGGCGCCACAGTAAAGAGGGCGCCAAAACGACCCTCAAAAAGTAAATATTATAACTTTTTTCTACTGACCATTTTGGTTTATATTCTTGAAAAGTATCGTCAATTATGTCATATTTTTCTATAGTATTAGGGGGCTGTATCGACAAATGAAGACATGGCATGCAGAAGAAAGAGTGGAGGGTGAGTTGGTATTGTTTATAGCCGGCCATGTTCTTTGTGAACTATTTCCAAGCAATGAATGCTATTCTATTTAATGTATGTTACTCTTTTAAAGTGGTAGTGGAGGGGGAACAGTATATACACACCTACTTTTGATTTCTTAGAAACGACACCGCCGCGTTAAACGGTCAGCCTTTGTTGAACGTAGTGTCTATTAGATTTTTTTTTTTCAGTGTACCGTTCTTGCCAAATCATTCATTTCGACAGTGTTTTTGAAATCGAATATGCCAATCTGCAACAACATGGGAGGGGATAGAAGCGGCTCTACGAAAAAAATAATATAGTAATAGTACAGTAATAAAATAAAAAATATAAGGTAGGACTAGGGGGCGCCAAATAGTTCCATTGCCCTGGTGAAAATTTTGCCTTGGTCCGCCCCTGTTTGGAAGTCTACCGTAGTTCCATAATTCGAAACGAAACTTACTTGTTAAGTCAATAATATTGCTCTCCACGAACTATATATCCTGTTCCGTTATGCAACCAAATTGCATAGAACATAGCCTGTACAGTATAACATTCAGGAGATCTTCGTAAATTATTTTTTAGATTGTGAAAATACGATCTACTTCAAGGACTGATTGAATGTGAAAACTCTTGTAACTTTTTTTTAAATGATAAGTGTAAAAAATAATAAAATGAATGTTTTTGTAAATTTCACAAAAAGGACATTCTTTTGTAGGTAAAATGTAGAAATAGGTTTAAGATTATATGTGATATGTGTAAGTATACCTTAATTTATATCAATAATAATAATAAAAATATTGTATTATATAATGGTAACATTATATTATATTACATCAGGTTTAAAGAATGTATCAAAATGAAATATTTCAGTTTAACGTCCTACGTGTATGTCGTTTAGGCTAAGGGAAACGGATGATTAAGGCAAGTAAATGATAATGGAGGAATTTGTGGAATGAGAATATGGGAGGAAACAAGAGTACTACGAGAAAACCCACAAACGCGATGTTGTCCACCACAATCTTATTTGGCCGTGGATCGAACCAAGGACCTCACGCACCAGAGGTATTCGCTCTATCACTGAGCCACCGTGATCACCAAAATTTACCAAGTAATTGTATATAAGAGATTGCTCCCCATGATTTTCTTTTTAGTTAAGAATAAATAGATTTTTTCGAAGTGATTTTCTGGAAAATAATTATTTTTACTCTTTAGTACGACTTGTCAACGAACTTAAAAAGTTTGGTACTAAATCCTCTATGTTTGTGTTCGTTTGTATATTTGTATATATATATATGTTTGTGTGTGTCTGTGTCTGTCTGTCTGTCTGTTATTTGCGGATTTTTCAATTTGAGCTCTCCATTCGACAGAGCATCAAAAACTATGTAAAAGAAGTGCTGGAATTTTTCGCGTCACTCTTACGGTTCCCGCGATGTTGGCCAAAAATTTCCCATTTCGGGAGATTTAAGGAGCCATATCTCGGGAACCGTAAGTCACAGAGAGATGATATTGGTGTTGATGATTCAATTTTGAGCCCTATATTCGATAGAACATCAAAACATATCTGAAAGAAGCGATGGAATTTTTCGCGTCACTTGTACCGTTTCCGAGATATTGGCCAAAAAAGTTCCGATTTTGGGAAATTTAGGAAGCCATATATCGGGAACCGTAAGTCAGAGAGAGATGATATTGGTGTTGATCAATACCATATTGATTCAATATGAGTCATTAGTTAATTCAATTTAAACTTTTAAATAATTTAAATAACATTATCTATTTTGTATTGTCGATTGAATTTAATCAAATAAATTTAATATACAATTTCATATACATTTCGAAAGAGTTAATTCTTTTTAAGTTCGGGGCGCGGTGGCTCAGTGGTAGAGCGTTCATTTCCGGTGATTGGGGTCCCTGGTTCGATCCCAGCTCGTGCTGTGTGGACTTTGTGTTGGTGGACAAACACAGTGCTCGTAGGTTCTCCTGTTTCCTCCCACCTTCATTCCATCATTTCATTCATTTCTCATTATCACCATCTCCTTTAGCCTAGCCGGGGCGACGTAAAACTTAAAAGATTTAATTTCATTTTTCTTTTTAAGTTCGTTCTTGCAAAGCTTTTCAAGAATTCTCAACTCGTTTTATTTTGTTTATTAGTTATATTTGAAGAAAAGAAAGCATGTAATCTGTATTCGTAATATTGTCGCAGTGCGCAAACTACAAGATTCCGCGTAATTACAGTAATTGAGATCAAACAACTGATGTAATACTTTCAGTTACTACTACAGATGATGACAGAGACGAAAGTAGTTTCTGGAATGTTTCTTTTACTGATTGCACAACTTTCTTTCCTTCTCTCAGTGTCGTGTGAATGTGATTCATCGGTTATGAGTTTCCACCTGTTTGCAGACCACAACATTGCAAAGTTGTGATGATTTAGGTGGTTACATACACTGCTCGAGAGATGGCAGCATCGTACAGAAAGCAAGAAACTGCTGAGTGGTGCTCATTTTGAAAGGCGCTCAAATATAGGGAACCAGCGCAGAGCGACCACAATACATATGTGAAGTGTATGAGTGAATGGTAGTTACAAGTTCGTAAACTCGGTGACACAGCAATTATTCGTCGATTTCCGCTCCGTTCAAAACATTTCAACGTCGGCAGCAAATTTACACATAGAGAAAAGTATTCCATAATTCATAAGGTAAGTAGTATGTAGTGTGAAATAAATTATCTTTTTGTTGTTTAAAATTTAAATGTCATTCAAATGGAAAGTTAGTTGTGGTCGGAGTTGCGACATCGAAGAATTGTTTGCAAAAGTCAAATATTTTGACAGATTTTATATATTTTGACAGATATTCATAATTTTTTCTGTGACGTAACTAAAGTCTATTTTTTTCAAAAATAGATTTTAAAAAGAAGGTTATATTATTATTTATTTGCACAACGAAGGGCAAGATTAAAAAAAATACCAGTGTTTGCTGATTATAATTTACACGAAAAAAATTTGTAAATAATCCTGCGAGATAAGAAGAAAGCGGTGGCAACCTGACGTTCGTAATACTTGTTCATTTGGAGTTCAACGTCCCACTCATCACCACATCTACATGAGACGTAGACATACAGCTTAACGTGGGATGCAAAAAATATTAGATCCATTGGGAATCGAACCGGAGTCTTCGCGCGAAAGGCACGTTACGCTAACCGTTTAGCCATGACGGCGTTTATCTAGAAGAGATGTGTATCGAAGGGTATGTTCAGGAGTTCAGAACTGTATGACATTATTATTATATCGGTTATTTCATTTCTGTAAATTTTTATTTTTATTCGTTATTGCATTTTGCGTAAATTTAAAAAATGACAGAGAGAACGTAGAAATTCACTCAGCGCAGATCTGTTGACGGTAATTTGGACTACCGTAGTGCTGTGAAAATAGTGTACTCTTTTAAAACAATGTCATAGACACACTACGTGCTGGAGTGATGGTACGCGCACTTGGGTTAATGGGGGGGGGCACCGCTCCCATATTTTTTAAAGGGATGTTCAAAATATGTATGAAGTTAAAAAACAATGCTGTGGAGGATCAGGGGACCAGGGACGTTGTTGGGGGAGTCCACAAGTTCCAATATTAGGGGAACATGTGCCTGTATCTACAGCTGAGACAATTTTCCAGCAGGGGCGCGGTGGCTCAGTGATAGAGCGTTCACCTCCGGTGCTTGAGGTCCCTGGTTCGATCCCCGCTCGCGCCGTGTGGACTTTGTGGTGGATAAACACCGCGCTCGTGGGTTTTCTGGGGGTTCTCCCGTTTCCTCCCACTGTCTTCATTCCACCATTTCATTCATCTCTCATCATCACCGTCTCCTTAAGCCTAACCGACATAATTATCGGACGTAAAACTTAAAGATTTCATTTTTACAATTTTCAGCATGAGAAGGAGGACATATCCTACTCTACCTCATACTGTTTTTTGTGTCCAAGTAGCGGGAGTGGAATTATACAGATTGATGTGACCTAAATGCGCCTGGACACGAAGTTCAGTTTGAAATATTAAAGAATGCGATTCTTATTTTAAACTGAAACAAGCCAAGGGACATCAATTTCATCTCACTTTCCTTTGTGGCAGTCGGGCGCAAATCATCACATTTATCCCCCCCCCAAAAAAAAATAAACATATTTCAAATCGGATTATTGGGGAACAGTACCCCCAGTTCCATGATAGGAGGGGGCATGCCCCCTCATCGTCCCGGGGTTTGCGCCGGTGTTTTGGACTAGTACTCTGAAAATTATTTAAATAATTATACGTAAATTCGTTACTGGAATATTTTTTCTGCGATTATTCAAATATCCAAATATTCGTTTTTAACATTTGAATAATTTAATAATTCGTTATTCCAATTTTTAGTCGAATTCCGATTTTTTTCAAATAATAATAAAAAAGGAATCCAATAATTGAATATATAATTATTCGAATTTTAACAGCACTAGTTTGGACTTCACTTTAAACTATAAATTCATGTATCATATACATTGACGATACTGAAGGAAGCAAAGGAGCGAGCGCCCTTCTGGTAGTTTTGTCCGTCTTCCCGACTGACCCTCACAGACATGTTTTATTGTAATGTAGGTCAAGTAATACAAAACTACTTTCGATATACATTGAAATAGCCTAGTTGCCACCCCTCCAAAAAAAAAAAAATCCTCTCATCCTCTCCTAAGAACTTAAAACGTGTCGCTGATCATATGGTTTTGATGCTTTAGGAAAAAGTCATTAAACATCTTCTTAAAACAAGCATAATTGTCAGTGTGTATTGTCTTTACCTATTACATAAATTTTCTTTTACGTATGTAATACAGATAGGTAGCATTTTGCCCTATATTGTAGTGAGGAGAAACACCTGCCGACTGTGACTTCCTTTTTTGACACCACTCACTGAGGTGAAATTAAGAAAAACTGAGTAGTCAGTCAGTATCGGGAATCGAACGTGGATCTCTTTGATTATGAAGTGATTACGCAGCCGATTGGAACTGTTCGCCGTATTATGTATCTAGAGTTTGTGACGAGAATGTAGATGTTAATACCAATATGAAATTATTTTTTATGTGCCACGATTAATGCCCTTTAGGTTAAGGGAGATGGATGATTGATGAAGTGAATTATTGTGAAATTGAATTTCTCGTTTTCTCCAACCACGAATCGAACTTGGCACCACGTGCAGCACAGACACACGCGCTTGTCTCTAGACAAACAGGAGGGTTAGTTGTTAATACAGGGAGTTATTGTGTTTTCTTAGTACAGCATCAAAAGCTCCGAAAATATGGGTAATGTTTTCATCTTAGTTTTTAGGATAACTATAAGCTTTTACTAATCAAAAGTCCTTTACATATTTACCCTTTCTGTCCATGCGTCCGGGAGAGATAGCCGTGTTCGTGTGTTCATCTGTCCGAGATAGAAAACCGTGTTTGTTCGTGTGTCCATCCGTCCGGGATAGAAAACTGGGTCTGTTCGTGTGTCCATCCGTCCGGGAAAGAAAGGCGTGTTTATTTGTGTGTCCATCCGTGCGGGAGAGAAAGCCTTGTTTATTTGTGGGTCCATCTGTCCAGGATAGAAAACCGTGTCTGTTCGTGTGTCCATCTGTCCAGGATAGAAAACCCTGTCTGTTCGTGTTTTCGTCTGTCCGGGATAGAAAATCGTGTCTGTTGGTGTGTCCATCTGTCCGGGATAGAAAACCTGTATGTTCGTGTGTTCATCTGTTCAGGATAGAAAACCGTGTCTGTTCTGTTCGTGTGTCCATCTGTCTGGGAGAGAAAGCCGTGTTTGTGTGTGTTTCCATCTGTCCGGGAGAGAAAGTCGTGCTTGTTTGTGTGTCCATCTGTCTGGGAGAGAAGACTGTGTCTGTTCGTGTGTCCGTCTGTCCGGGATAGGGAAGCTTGTCTGTTCGTGTGTCCGTCTGTCCGGGAGAGAAGACTGTGTCTGTTCGTGTGTCCATCTGTCCGAGAGAAGAAAAAAACATGTCTGTGTGTTCGTTTATTCGGGAGAGAAAAACGGTGTCTGTTGGTGTGTCCATTCGTCCGGGAGACAAAAATCTCAAGAACCACTTGCTGGCCAGGATGTAGAGGATGAACAGTTAGGAATAGAGTGCGTTGAATGATTGTAACCAAAAGTGATGATTAATGATTTAAGTTTTTATGTTGATCACTACAGAGGAGCCAGTGCTGTAGTCCTAAAATTTTCTGAAGGTATACGCTCTTTTGCGATCATTTATAATTATCATAAAAGACATGAAAGGCCACTTTTTTTTTTAATGAAAACGCATGTATAAATTCAATTAAAATATACAGGATACATTACTGTTTTATAGTCTAAAACATTTCATGTCATCTTCTTGATGACACTTCTTACTTAAATCACCACTTCCAAAGACTCCCACCAATCATTCACGGCACCATTCGATCAATTCCATGCGCTTCGCTCCTCCGTCCCATAGCTCCGGGTCCACGCGACTTATAACCACAAATCCATTTATCATAAACAGGCCATAGCAAGGTTGGTATCCAAAAAGAGCAGTCCACATCCGAGGCTTATCTTTCTATTATACACGATCCCAAGTTTTAAATGCCGGGCGATCGGCCCGACTCTACCCCCAACCTGGAGGACCAGGCTGACTGCAATTCCGAAGTGGCGATGGAGTCGCCACATCCCGACGCCGGGTTATCATTGGAGTCATGGCCCAGTTAAATAAATAAATATAAACGAAAGAAAAGTAGAAAGTACTATAGGCTTTGAAGCAGAAGGTACACTCTAATGACTACGAATAAGCAGAGAGTATACGCCGTGTACCGCCGTGTACCCTCGACTGCAGCTCTAAGAGGAGCATAGTAATAAATAGACAGAAACATAGTAAGCGTCACCAGAATACATTTCATCGCCATCCCTAACTCTAGTAAAACCGTAAGTGAAGGAAATGCACTACAACTTCCGGTTTTAGTATTGATGTACATAGAGCAAAAACAACAAGAAATAGCGAAAAGCTGTTTTTTAATCGATTTAGCGTTCTAATAATAGGTACCATGTTTCCCGTAATCCTTGATTCACACCCGAAGTTACAGAAATCAACCACTTCCGATTTTAACATTGACTACCAAAGAGTGAAAATGGTAATATGTTACAACTAGCGGTTATCTACAATTAGGATTAATATTAAACAGGGTTGGATGGTTTAAACCAAGGTGGTTTAAACCCAAAAAAAAAAAAAAAAAAAAAAAAAAAAATGTTCATAAAAGTGTAAGTGTTTGTAAAATCTTGATGAACACACATTTGTGGGTTATCACGTTTCACTCCCGTATATTATTCGTATTATATTCAGACCTAAATTCCCCATTCATTACTCAAAAAGATAATACTACAAAAGCAACTTTTTCTTTTTATAAGTTTATAAATGTTTATTTTGTGATTTTTTGTAGTTGTTATTATTATGTAATTGCAATCGAAGAAAAATTCTAAATATTGTTTTCTTTCAATGTTTACTATTGATAAAATACATCGAAAATGCCGTACTTTGTGTGTGTGTGTGGGGGGGTCTTTGGTATCTATTTATGTATAAATGAGTCTGAGCCAAAGTGGACTCAAATAATTCGTATCTTTATTCACTTTTCTTATTGATATGCAGATTAAGTCGATGTATTTCTTTAATTTGGACCAATAAAAGTCGTTGTTAACTAACTTGAACTAAATTAGTTCTTCTGTACTCCGTAGTACTTTGAAATTGTTCATATGTAATTCTGTGTAAGGTTTCACTTGTGCAACTGTTTATCTTTTTGTCCTTCTGAAATGACTCTTGACAGTTATATAAAGAAGCATGTAAAGATCAGTACAACGTATTTTTTTTTATCAGGATTCCTTCGTGAGTGAGTCGGCAGACGTATCGCATTTGTGGCCAATTAGTCCTGGTTCCGAGTTCAAATGGAGAACAATTTCTCTCGGATGTAACTCGAGAAGCGGTTTTTATTCCGCTTTAAGCTTATGTGACCCCTTCCAGCATAACCCGGTTGTTGCATAATAACATCAAGGCGAAACAAACTTATTCCTGTTCATATATGATATGAATATATAGAGCAAATTATTTAAACCATAAAAACCTGGTTTAAACCAAAAAAACCGGTCTTTTTGGTTTTTTAATAAAAACCATGGTTTTTGCCAACCCTGGTATTAAATATTAGATTTCTTGGCTTTCGGCAACCATCGCCATGTTAGTCCGTCCGTGTGAGAGAGATGACATCCCTCGGTGATCACACTATCCAAGGAAAGGGAAGGAAGAAAGGATTGGGAAACGAAGCAGCCTGGAATCTGTATGTTAGGTACCATCCCGGCATTTGTCTGGTTTGAATGAGGAAAATCGTACTCAGTATCGCTAATCTAAAAAAAAAAAAAAAAAAAAAAAAAAAACTTTTACACTTTTTCGATCGAGTGTCCCCAGCGGTAATCGAATCTTGATTATCTGCAGTTTAATTAAATGTCCCAAGAGTATTAACATCTCTAATCTCTGTACTAAAACCAGAAGTGCTAAAAATCCAGTATCACTTCCGATTTCAATATCAGTCACGGCATGTCACGGCATTAGTAAACGTTAAATAAAAATAGATTGCGATGGCATACCAAAGTTTTGGAGTGGGAGATGGATGATGAGGATAAATGCATTGTTGAGCTGAGAAAAAAATTCAGTTTTCACGTTGTGTATACTATGATAAACCCAGGGGTGCCCACAAAGGGGGGCTATGACGCAAACTGCGTCATTGAAATATTGGGGGGGGTTAAAAATCTATATAAATAATTTGAGGAGATGTAAAAATTAATCGAAAATATGTTTTTTTTTTTCATGGAAGAACACCTACGGATAGACAATTGAGGGCGGGGTGCGTCATGGACATGAGCGGGTGGGCACCACTGATGAACCAAACTCCTTTACGTGCTTTACACTATGACAAGCTATATGTTGTAGATGTATAGGTCTGTAGGATAATTAATTTATCTAGATTTTAAAAGTTTCATCATCGGGGACACTAAAATCAGCTGATTTAAGTTCATCCGCACTTACGTTGATGAATTGAGTTTGAAAACAACCTCTTCTAGTCTTTAAAGATACCATTCCGCGTTGTAATTAGTGATCCTGTTGTTGCTGAATTCCGCGATAGGTTGACTGCTCTTGATGCTTGAACTTGGGATTTCCGTAATGAAGCGAAAGTGTCTGACCTACGCTGTCCGATTGAGAATAGCCTGAGACAGGATTGGCTATAGTTAGAAGATAGGCGAGTGACAAGATTAATCAATCATCGAGAGATGCGGAACAATGTGATCTTAAATTTTTAAAACTATTATTTTAACACACATACACAATCATGCACTACATACTTCGTTGTTAGGATTAAGATAGCAGTTTTCCGGACATATACAGTTGTATCGCTGGGGGCTCGATGCCTCAGTGCCAAAGCCCCTACCTCTGGTGTGAGAGGACACAGTGTCATGTTCATGAGTTTCATCGGAGATTCTCCGTTCTCCCCCACACCCGTCTCCTTTAGCTTAAAGAACATTACTGTTGGTCATTAAATAAACAAATAGAATCGCTGTGACTACAGTACAACATTTTCCAATTTGTGGTCCAGGGGCCTGCGAGAAACTGGAAGGGGAGCCGCGGGACGTTTTCAATCAAGTTTATCTCATCATGTTCGCAATCAGGACATTAACGTCGTTCATTTTCCCTAGTGGTACCCACGAAATGTGATTTGAGGCACCTCGTTTTGAATTGTAATTTGTCCTTCATTTTTGTATGTACAATTTATTTTAAAAAATCATTTTTGATTTCATAGGCAGCCACGGAGAGTTAAGAGTCGCAACAAGTGGTCCGCGACATCAGAATGGTTAGGAAATACTGCTGTAGCAGATGATATTCAACATTTAAAGTGATGAGATTTGTGTGTGTCGATTCAAGAAGTTAATAAAATGTTAGTTCGAATTTAAATTTTGTAAAGAGGATTCCCTCCCTGGTGCTACCAAGAAAGATTGCCTGTACCATAAGTTTAACCAATTCTCTAAATGACGAAAATGAATTATTAAAGTAAAATGTCCTCACTGTCAAGTTTTAATTGATTGATTAATTAATCAAGACTCTTCACAAATTTTGATTGATTGATTAATTATTTGCGTCCTTCGTCAACTACGAGGAAAGTGTTGAATTCAGACTTTTGTACAAGGGGGGCAAATAATTTAAGGGGGACTATGTTCTAGATTGCAATAGAGCAGCAGGAATCTGTCGCAACTTTAAGTTTTATTCACTCCACCTGTAGAACTACAAGTTGTGAAAGTTCCTTAAATTAAATAAGGTTAACTAGTAAAAATAAAATACTGTACATGTATTATTTTGGAGGAAGGCTTTCGTGTCTATTATCGAGTTACTGAAAGGTGGCCTCTGACAGATAGCTGCACATGTTGTAAACAAAGCGAAAAGGGAGGATTGTTAGCCAATCACAGCAGTATTCTTTCACGCTGTTTCTAGGCAACGAAGGTCACTGACCGCGCTGTTACCGGTAGTTGACAAGGTTTACCTCATGCCTACTTTGGGCGGGCCCTTCTTGAAATCAGGATATATCTGAAAACTCTATTGAAATCATATCTGAAAATTACACCCTGTAGGGAATACCTATTGACAATTGATGAAATGTGCAGTTTTGGATCGTGTATGGTGCTTCCTTTACGCTAACAAGATCCAACAACCACAGTTTCTGAAATTCGAAATAGGGCCTGTTAAAATTTACCTTTTTCGAGATTTTGGACAGCCCTAGCTCTGAAACTATGCACTTTTGCCATAGGTCCATATGATTTTTTTTTCTTATTTTGATGTGAGGAATCACTTACAGTTTGTCATATATAAAGCATCATACCTGGGCTAAAAATAAACCTAATTAATCTACAAAACATGTATTCTCCAGACATCTGTATTTTACACCATAAGTCTAATAAGGTATGTACTCGTTTCATATTCATCAATGCCTAGTCGTAACTCGGTACTTGGGAAGTTTCAACAGACACAAATAAACATAAAATTACATGCATTATAATCATCCGCCAACACTGTATTCTTTCATTTCACCAGAAACAAAATGTTAATAGATATTAGTGTAAAAATTATCATTATCTAGATTTCTGAAGAGAAAAAAATTGTTATTGCTATCAGTGTTGAATTCAGACATTTTCACCCGGGGGGAATGTGAACTCCTCGGGGGGGAAGGGTTGTTTTACTGTATTTTTGCAAGAAAGCAGCATATTTAACAATTCCATTCACATGCATATCTTACCTAATATTGAGACTAATTGCTGATAAATATTCAATGAGAAATTATAATTTTAAAAAAACAATCATTTAATTTTATCTAAAACATTAAATAAAGACTGGCAAAAATATTTTAGACTAAACTTTAACTGCTATTTACAGTAGCTATTTTTGTTATTATTTCCTATGTTCAGTAGTTACTGTTTGTTACTAATGTAGAAGTTTTCAAAAAGATTTAAATTAGCGCAAATATTTTTTTGGCCTAAAACAAACATACATTCTTTCTCACAGTTCTGATTCTAAATCAAACATATTAGCCTTGGTTTCTTCATTGCATACACATCAGTAGTTTAGTGTACGAAATCTTCAGTAGGACTGTCTTCAGTAGGATTTTCCACGACTTTGTGCCGTGTCATGGAAAATCAGCGCTTGGGGCGAGAGTATACGACGGTAGCCCCGTACGTGTGAGTGAGGTCGACAGACCAGCCGCGAAAGGTGAGAAAATTTTAAAAAGTAAACCCTGCTTTTCCTTGATTTTGAGCACTTTTTATTACTTTTTTTTTCCTTTCATTTTATATATGTAAACATACCCACATGTGCATATGTGTTTCATTACTCTCTTTTTTCTTTCCTTCTTTTCTTTTCCTTTTCCCTCACGAATTTTGCGCCCCTTACTTCGGCGCCCGGAGCCGTTGCCCCTCCCCCAATCCACGGCACTGAGCAGGATCTTCGTCATCTTCCATAGCAATCTTTCACTTATATACTACTATTATATTGATAAATTCTATATAAATCTCTAACCCAGGAGGGATAACTGTTCCTCCATGATCCCTCTGAATCTCACCCTTTAACTCACTTATTTTTAGTTAAAGAAAGATGTGTTTACTTTAACAATCAAAAAACACATTTACGTCTGTTACTTCCGATGCGAGAAATGGAATTTAGGCGCTCTATTTCAAATAATGCAAGAACTGTACATTTTCAAGAACTGAATGAAGTCTGCTGACATCAGAGATCATATGGAATAATCAAAGCCCTATCTTTCCTTTCCTATCTCAGTCTGTGCTAGTGCTACCTACAGTACTAATATATAAAATAGGGCGAGAGTATAGTACCTACTAAAATACAAACCTTTCTTCAACAGTTGAAAATTTCATGTTCTGCCAAACTCGGTCATAGCGTTAAGAAATATAGGTTTTATTGACTATTTTGGTATTCTATCTTAGATGTTAATTGTTTAATATTTATATATAATGAGCCTGCGTCATTTATATGTATATTGAGAGATCGGATTTCGTCTGCACGTGCACGGAAAGAAAAGCAAATAATTGGGTGAAGTAATTTCTACACTTTGTGACTGAAATTTTGGAAGTTTCTCCGGGGGGGGAATGAATTTTCTTCGGGGGGAGATTCCCCCCGGGCAACCCCTGAATTCACCCTGATTGCTATGTCCGTTCTGTGTTAATCATAGATAGCACATAGCGTAACTTCAAAACAAGAAATCATATGTGTAATTGGAGGCCTTAGCTCAAGGTAACGTACACACAAACACCGAATTCCAAAGCAACGTTCTTACTTCTGGTACAAAATACGTTGAAATTTTTGGTTCATATCCCAAATTGATTGAATTCTGGGGCGCTCGGACTCCAGAAGCAATACTCTGAACAGGCAATAACAGCACTGAAGAATTTATAATGTTGGAGAAACTTCGAGTTGCGTGAACTCCGTTGTGTACGATCTTGTTTTGAGTTAAACTATTGAGAAAGCCAGTCCTAGGTATTGCACAGAGAACAACATAATATACTACTTATCAAAGATTTTTTTGACAGAAAATAAACTATAGTTAGTATCTAATATTCATGTGCTTACTTACCATTCTTTCTAATTTCCGTTTTTTCGCTGGAGTACTCATCACGAATAAAATATTATTGAAAACTTTTGTAAAAACCGTTTGAGCGCTGTGGTTGTCCGGAGAACAACAATAATTATTTACAAAAATGGGCTGTATAAAGGTACATACATATATTTCATTTACAAATGATAATATCCATGGTAATTGTGTTGCACATTTATTAGGCCCTATCATGATAAATATAACTGCTGGTGTGATAAAGCAGTGAGAACCATAGATAATTTCTTTTCAGTTGCGAGTTATTCCAAAACGAACAAGCACTTTTCAGGAAAATTCATGAACATTTGGGGTTTTTGGACCATTTAACTTTAAAAGGTATTATGTGTACTAACAAATGGATATTGATAAATGAAATCACAAAATGTATTTTGGACAGTGATATTGCATTTTGAAACTGTGAAATAAAATGCTTTATAGTAATGACATATCAGGAATAAGATTAACTGAGAATCAATTCCAATATCACGAAGGAGACAATACAATAAGGGTATATCTACACATGAAAAAAAAATTCAATAATAATAATAATAATAATAATAATAATAATAATAATAATCGGAGCATATCATCATCATCATCATCATCATCATCATCATCATAGGTATTCTGCCATTATTGACTTGGCACAACTGAGAAGCTTCCATGCTTCACGCTCTTCAGTTAACTTCTTCGTCTTCACGTACGATTTTTCTGTTTTGATATCGTCCATAATTGTAGTCTCCTTCGCCCCCTCCCTCTCTTTCCTGCCACAATATCTTATAGCACTTCTATTTTAATACATTTCTTTCATAGTCACTGTCTCAACCAGTTTCTCTTCCTTTTTTTTTAAATAATGTCTAAAATTGTTCTTTTCTCACAAAGTATTTTTGACACCCTCGCATTGGTTTTCTGCTTGACCCAGCTAATTCTCTACATTCACATTTCGAAAGCATCCATCGTTTTTCATCACTTTTGCTTAATGCCCGTGTTTCTGTCCCATATGGTACAACAAACATCGGAGCATAGAGGAAACAAAAATCAAACCTAAAGATAAATAGATGAATAAAAAAGAATCTGCCGGGTGTATCAAAAGTCCAGGGACATAGGCCAATTCCGTTATGATAAAGATACAAAAAACATTGGAAGAGAGGAATATTATTGGAAATACGTGGTTTGCAATCTGAAGAGGTGTAATTTTTCCAATCATACCAGCCGTTTGGGCTCACTACTAAGCTCTATGTCAAATGAAAAAAATAAATTTGGCAGTTTAGCAGATTCCCTTGAACCCTCACCATACGAACAATACAGCTTTGTTGGGAAACGGATTTGAGGTGTTCAAGGTTGTCCTCACGTAACAATGTGCATGTTCCCTGCGTCATTTTTGCGTGCCCTAACGCTCCGTTTCAATAACCTGTTAAACCGGATTGTAAAAGTGCTATAACACTCCGTTCCAATAACCTGTTAAACCTAATTGTGCAAGTACGATAATGCTCCGTTCCAATAACCTGTTAAACCAGATTGTGAAAGTACGATAGACTTCAAGCAATGATCGAGCGTGAAATCTTTAACAAAAAATAAAATAATATTAATAATAAATGTAAAATAATAATTTTAATGTTTTTGTAAAATGCACAAAACGGGAATTCTTTCGTGAATCAAATGAAAAAGTGGGTCTAACGTAAGACCCATTGGGAGCGATTGATTAAAATTGAGACATTAAGAAGAAGTGCAGTGACATTGCTACTGCTCTGGTTGACTTGTTCCAGCTCTCTGAATACGTGTTTTACAGTCGTAACCCGAAACATATTTGCTCTTAGATTTAGAGGCGTCTACTCCAGACAATTACTCGATTCATTTTGTAAACTATGTGGAAAGGTTCAAAAAAATTCAGACATTTATAGTAGAAATTAATAGAATGATGAGTTTCACTCGAAATCCGAAAGGGAGACCCTTTTTCTTAATTGGGAACCTAATTTGGAGATACTTTCTGATTTTACTTTTTTCCATGGAAGTTTTCGAGTATGAGAAAGCAGTGTAGCAATCAGAAGTGCTGGAAATATTGAGAAAACAGCAATATTGGGTGTAATTTTAAAAAGATTGGTTGATTTGGAATTTAGTTCTCCTTACAGCACCGAAGCTATACACGGTGTTTCAAAACAATACCGACAACGTTTGGGAGGTGATCCCTGACACCAAGATAAGACAAAAAGTAAAGATCATCCTGAGTGTACAAGTGCTTCCTTTCGGAGTTATAGGCTGCCGAAAACATGAAAAAATGAACTTCAAAGGTCCATAGCTCCAGAAATATGCAACCTATCGTAGTCGGATCAAGACCACTTAGGAACTAGTATGTGCCCTACCCAAACATCCATGTGATTAATAAAAATGGTAATTTAACATTTTTGAGTATTGGTAGTTAGTATTTTATGCTGTTATATAATTATTGGGGATTTGTTTTTCTCTCTTCTCTGTGGAAGTAAGTAAAAGAATTGGGAGGAATATTTAAGTAAGCAAACTTTATTAACACTGAGAGAGATTATATGAAAATGCAAAAACACAATAAAATTACATTGAAATAAAGTAAATTTTGTAATTACAAAATATTATATACGAGAGACCTTACTTGGCTTAGATTTTTTTTAACTAAGATTTGATAAAGAGAAAAAGGTTTTACATGAATGTTAGGTGTCCTCTCACCCACATGACTGAATTTTCCCCTCGTCTTTGGCTGCTTCCATCCTTCCCTTTTGCCAGCCTGTATCCTTCTTATATCTTCCCTCTTTATTACACTTAATTATATTTTTAATAATTACAAAATCTTTTTTGTCCCTTAGGCAAGGTTTTTTTATTTAAAAAATATTTTAATAGTTTTTTTTCTTAGCATATATTAAATTATTTTATCCATTTTTTTTTGCAAAATTTGTTTTTCAACACACATGTTTAAGAGTCCTGTGGTACATCCGCAACAATTTTTATGAAGGTAGTTGGTGAGTACTTCAAATTATATGCTTATAGGCGAACTCCCTCTGTAAAAATTGTTGCGTAAATACCTTAAGATTCTGAAACATGTATTTTAGGATAGCGCACATATTAGTTCCTAAGTGAAGTCTTGACCCGACTACGGTAGCTTTGGAGCTGCAGACCTTTAAAGTTCATTTTTTCATGTTTTCGGCAGCCTATAACCCCGAAAGGAAGCATTTGTACACCCTGTATTGTGTATACATTTTTGTCTTTTCTTGGTGTCACGAATCACCTCTCTAACGTTGTCGGTGTTGTTTTGAAACATCCTGTATAACATGTGGATCTATAGCGTAACGTGGGATCCAAACCGGATGAACTTTCACCAAGAATCGAACCCAGGTTTCCTTAAGAAAAGAATGGAAGAGATGCTAGTCAGGACTTTCTTGGGAAAGAAAGTGTGCTTTGAAGTAGGAGTCGAAAAATGAGCTGAGGACAAGGCTTCCATACTGGGACACTATGAATATTTACACTAAAAGCTGGTATACAATATAAAATCTTACAATACAATCATAGCTATGTACTTGCTTCTTGGCGAAATGTCAGGGTTCACTAATAAAAGATAAATACTTGCCAAAAGTGAGTGAAACAGGGTAGATCATTGCTATTAATTGAATATCAATGACTAATACAAGTGATGTTTAGAAATATCGCAAGAATTATGTTAACTTCTGATTTGGAGCGAGGGAGAGCGCTTACCTCCGGTGCATAGGGTCCCTGGTTCGATCCCTCGCCAAGTAAGTGTGTGGTGGTCGACATCATGTCTGTGTTTTCTCGTTATCCTCCCATTTTCACCTACATTCTCATTCCACCAATTGTTCCATCATTCACTTGCCTTAATCATCCATCTCTCGTAGCATAAAGGGCAATAATCATGGGGCGTTAAACTGAAAGATTTCATTTGATTGTTTCATGATTTTGGGCAAAACCGTGATATTTGAAGTTTTGAATATTTGGGGGGAGGACTGTACATCTGGAACTATCCTGGCTGTACCCGACCGTCTTGAAGCTTTCGATAAATGGAATTTTTAATTTTACGCCACGCTGTTAAGGCCGAAATAATTGGTTGAAAGAAAATGTAGGAGGAAATGGGATAGCCCTCAGAAAACTCACAGACACGATATTGACCATCACAAACTCACTTGAACTGGGATCGAACCCGGGACTCCTCGCATGAAATAAAATGAAATAAAAATCTTTGAGTTTTACGTCCCGCGGGTATGCCGGTTAGGCTAAAGGAGACAGTGATGATGAGTAATGGAGAAAGTGGGAGGAAACGGAGAACCCAGAGAAAACCCACGCACACGGTGTTTGTCCACCACAAAGTTCACTTGGCGGGGGCTGGGATCGAACCCGGGACCCTAAGCACCAGAGGTGAACGCTCTACCACTGAGCCACCGCCGGGACCCCTCGCATCAGAGGAGGCCCGATACCACTGAATAATCGTGCCCCCGTGGGAAACCTAGATGAGGAGAAAAAGGTTATAATTGATATGGTAGAAAACATATTTTGGGGCGACTTGGGGAGGAAGGTAAGGACAGGAGGAAATTTCCATAACGATTTTTTTTAAAGAAAAAATGTTTTCGGATCTAAGATCGTTTACCTATCTTGACCATGGGGACTTTATATGAACTTAAGCATATTTAATAAATTCGATTAGTTCAGTTTTGCATTTCGAAAGCTAGATCGAACGGAATACCAATAAAGATGGAATGAGAACAGTAAGAAAGAAAGCTTCCTTTTGGACATAAATTGCTGAATTTGGACTTAAACGGTATCGGAAGTGTCACTGTTTGTCTCAGCGACTCCGAAAACTATGGATTCGACATTAATATCGGTCATTTTCGATAATTTATATATATATATATATATATATATATATATATATATATATATATATATATATATATATATATATATATATATATATATATATATATATACACTTCCCTCCGCCAAGATGCGCGACAGAATTTGGATTTAAATAGCATCTGAAGTGTCACTGTTCATCTCAGCGACCCCGAAAGCTATGGATTAGACATTTAATATCGATGGTGGGGGCCGCGGTGGCTCATTCGTAGATCGTTCACCTGTGGTGCTTGGGTTCCCTGGTTCGATCCCAGCCCCCGCCAAGTTAACTTTGTGGTGGATAAACACCGTGTGCGTGGGTTTTCTCGGGGTTCTCCCGTTTCCTCCCACTTACTTCATTCCACCATTTCATTCATTACTCATCATCACCGTCTCCTTTAGCCTAACCGGCATAACCGTGGGACGTAAAACTCAAAGATTTCATTTCATTTCATTTAATATCGATGATTTTCTGTCATTTTTTAGATATTTCTCCCGTCCCCCTTTTCTAAGTTCCACCGTCAAAATGAAATGATAAAAACCATTCCAGGCCCGAACCTCACCTGTGTTGAAAATTTGATCGAGATCGGTCGGATGATTCAAGAGGTATGAAATTACAAACATGTTTCATTTTTATATGAGTCGTCCAGTTCTAAAACGACTCTTGTCCATTTGCAGAAAATCCCAGAAAACCAAGAAAAACTGTAGGTTCGATGCGCTTTGTAGAACTGGAAATATTTGTAAGTTTACGTAAGTTTTTGTAAGTTTACTGGGATTTTCTGTAAATGGACGAGAGTTGTTTTGGATCTGTACAACTCATATATAGGGCTCTGTAAATGGTGGAAGAGAAAAGACGGACATTAAGAAAAAGGTTATAATTGAGGAAGATATTAAAATGAATAATGACCATGTCAAGTTGAAGGAGTTAACTGAGGGCTGTCTTACATAGCGTTATCCATGAGGCGAGACAAAAGATAGGGTTTTCAAGCTTTTGTCCTCTCGTTTCGTTTTATAGGTCGTAAATTTATATATAAAAAAAAATATTCCCTTTTATTCTTGTTCTCAATTTCATGTAAATGTTATCCGAATCATCCTGAGCTACGAAAGGTTCTCGAAGAGTGTGTTCTGACAAATAACGAATATACTTTTTTTTTTTTTTTTTTTTTTTTTTGTAATATACCATAATTTTAGACACTTAACTCGAAAATTTTGTTCTCTGTTATTGGAAACTCTGATTTGCATTATTCTCTACTCAGTGGTTGAAATAGAAAATGAGAAGTGCCTGTGTATTTTTGCACTTCAATATTCAACTATACCGTCCAATAAAATGTCAAATTTTAGCATGAAAGTAGATAACAAATTTTCTCGCTCGCATCAGCATAATAATGAGATAGAGAGGTGGCTTCTGATTCGGAAGGTCTTGCAATCGAACCTTATCTTGACTCGGATTTTCCATGATTTATTCTCAGCCACAACATCTAAATACCAGGATGGTACCTTGAACATAGGTCCTTGCTGACTCCTTTCTCACAGTATCTCTACTTTTCATGAGTCCGTCTATTGTATCCTAACCTTTTAGAAGTAAACAAGAGCTTATTATTTGCTGTTTTCTTCTCTTTTTTTCTTTTTTTTTGGGACGGAACCTACTGATTAACGTGGAATGCAAACCACATGATCGAATCGCCGCCGGGAATCGAACCCGGGTCTCGCCTGCCAAAGGCGTGAGAGTATATTATGTAATTATTTGCGTATCTTTAAACCGTTTTACATGCTTCTCAATGTGTTCGTACAATCACATTATCAATATATATATTTTATACTATGAACCGTGTAGCACAAAAATAGTGTTTGAGATCTGAGACTAGGGTTTTCTACGAGACTGGTATAATTTGTCTCGTCTCGAATTTGAAAATGCACTTCTCGACACATTTTCGAGACGAGACGAAACGGAAAACTTTTTTTCTCGTGGGCAATATTACTTGTACACTCATGTCCAAAATGATTGTCGCATATCTATAACTGTCTTCTTGTAAGAATATAATTTGATAATGATTTTGCAGAGTATGTTTAACACTGTTACTATGTGTATGATCGGGAAATGTATATTTGTGGTAAATTTCATAGGAAAAGAATTATAAATACGAAAATTATAATGAGTAAAATAAAATGTTAATAAATAAATAAGACAGTTTTATTTTGGTTTTATTGTTCTTATTTACTGCTATTTTGACATGAAATTTGCTACATACATGTCTTTGCCGATTATACACATACTAACATCATAAGAAATTCCGGGCGAATTCGTTTTCAAATTATATTCCTACAACAACATATTTATAGACATGCCACAATAATTTTGGACATGAGTGTACATAGGAGCTTCTCACTTTCCTTCAATGATGACAGATTACCTATGGTGATGACATGTGTTCAACAGTATTACCATGGATATTATCATCTGTTAATGAAATATATCTCTGTATAGAACCCAATTTTAGAAATTATTAGTATTGTTCGCAAGACAACCACACCGTGCAAATAGTTTGTCTAAAGCTTTTTTGTTTTAAATATCATTCATGATGCGTTGTCCTCCCAAAAAACGGAAATTGGAAACGATGGTAAGTAAGCACATGATTATATTATATTGACTAAGATTTTATTGTAAACAAAATCGTTAAGCAATAGATCATGATCTCTGTGTAATACTTAGGACGGATACCTGGATAGAGTAAACTGCTTCAGAGCAGGAGCTTAATCAGCTGCGCCCCAGGTCACGTAAATCTGAAAGATTCGACACTGAGTGAGATGATATCCAAAATTATTAAGTACTATAATGGGAAATAAAGGCAAGGATAGGAATGACCAAAAGAAAAAAAACTTTAGAAGGAAGAAAATACTATTTTGTGGGACTTTAAGTAAAGAGTTGAAAAAAATATGTATAAAATGCTTCGTGTGGAGTACTGTACCGTAGGGGGTAGAAACTTGGACATTACGCAAACATGAATAAATACGACTGGGAGCTTTCAAAATGTGGGTGTGGAAAATAATAAAGAGAAATAGCTGGATTGAGCGGAAAACAAATGAGAAGGACTTAGAAATGGAGAGGTGGGAAAGAACAAGTTAGATATTATTAAGAAGATGAAGAGAAACTGGTTAGAATATTGGCTAAGAAGAAACTGTTTTCATGAGGGACATCCTAGAGGAATATGTTGGCAGGAAAGAGAGGGAAGGGGCGAAGGACATTGCAATTAATGGGCGATCTCAAAACAGAAAGATTATACGTGAAGGTGAAAAGGTTAGCGGAAGATCATGGGGCATGGAAGCTACTCAGTTGCTGCAAGTGATATGTTAATAATAGCAGAACACCTGTGATGATGATAATACTATTACGCATACAAAAATAGACATGCACAAACTAAGTTAACAAGTCAGGGTTTGAAAAAACCCGGGTATTTTTGAAAAAACCCAACCCACCTGGGCCCATATGGTTTTTTCGGGTATTTTCGGGTTTTATTGGTTTTTTCGGGTTTAATTGTTTTGTTTCGAAATATCTCAATGTATTTGGGATAAAAGTGTTAAAATGTGATTTATATTTCAAGATTGTCATGGTCGCAACTTGCAACAATTTTCTGTTCACTACTGTTTTGACAAAATGGCGGCCATTTTGAAATTTTATATTGAATCGACGAGAAAATCTATACAGCAAATTTAAAACGTCTCTTGCTTCTACCCTCAAAATTTCAACTTTAAAGTCCGAAAATTGCATCCTGTAGCGTGGATACACGCTAGTTGAAAAATGGCCGCTATTTTGAAATTTTACGTTGGACCGCCGCCAAATTACATAAGCAGCTAATTTAGAGTCTCTTCTTTTGGTCTGAAAATTTGTTTTTAAAAGACCGAAAATTGCTCTTTGCAGCGTGGATACCCGCAATTTAAAAAAAAAAAAAAAATGCCGCCATTTTGAAATATTACGTTGGTGTGCCGCCAAATATTTATGCAGGAAATTTAGTGTGACTCGTGCCTGTACCCTGAAAATTTGAATTTAAAAGATCGAAAGTTGTACCCTGTAATATATGTGTCTCGTACAGGCAAACAAACGAACAAATGTAGATCGAATCATTCCAGGATCCTCAGTAACGTTCGCCAAATACAGTATGAATGCCAAATATATATTAATTTAAGACAAATATATAATTCATGTATTATAAAATAAATGTTTCAATATATCTTATATGACAAATATTTTCCAGCGTAAACCCTAATCCAAGGGTTTGCGCACGCCTGTAATTTAAAACAATTAACAAAGAGATAATTCCTATTTTATAAAGTAAATGTCTTTAATTAAAATAAGTATCTTCCAGCTTAAAATAAATAGTTTTATATTATTAAAGATCTTAAAATAAAGATTTTAAAAATGGTGAGGACAGTGACCCCGATTTGAAGTTCGAAAGTGACGTACTTCTACAATTATCGCGTACATAATGAATATACTTTTTTTTGGTAACATAGGATAATTTTAAACACTTAACTCGAAAATTTTGTTCTCTGTTATTGGAAACTCTGATTTGCATTATTCTCTACTCAGTGGTTAAAATAGAAAATGAGAAGTGCCTGTGTATTTTTGCACTTCAATATTCAACTATACCGTCCAATAAAATGTCAAATTTTAGCATGAAAGTAGGTAACAAATTTTCTCGCTCGCATCAGCATAATAATGTGATAGAGAGGTGGCTTCTCATTCGTGAGGTCTTGCAATCGAACCTCATCTTGACTGGGATTTTCCATGATTTATTCTCAGCCACAACATGTAAATACCAGGATGGTACCTTGAACATAGGTCCTTGCCGACTCCTTTCTCACAGTATCTCTACTTTTCATGAGTCCGTCTATTGTTTCCTAACCTTTTAGAAGTAGACAAGAACTTATTATTTGCTGTTTTCTTTTCTTTTTTTCTTTTTTTTTTACTACTCAAGTAAAAGTATTGAAATAGAAATAGAACATCCCACTTGAATACCACAAAGAAAGACATTTCGATTGTTATTTTATTTTTGCGCTCTTTATCCGTAGCAAGTTGAACGCCCTTCAACCAATGATCAGCTCAAAGGCGGAAAATACGTAATACAGGGTCACGGTTGTGTTTGTTTATCGACAAATAAATTTGCAATTACTCCTTTTTCTTAAACTCGATGAAAATACGGTAATGGTTGTTTCATTATGCAAGTTTAAATCCGTATGAGCACAGTTAGTATATCGGTAAAGAATACTTGCTTCTAAAATGCCTGTATGGATATTAATGGAATAATAAAGTGATGGTATGACATACAGGCCCATTTCGAAAACAAAAAATGAAATGAAATCTTTGAGGTTTACGTGACGATAAGAAATAAATAAAATGGTGGAGTGAAAAAAGTGGGAGGAAACGGGAGAATCCCGAGAAAACCCATGAGCACGGTGTTTGTGCACCACAAAGTTAACTTGATGCGAGCAGGGATCGAACCAGGGGTCAAATGCACCAGAGGAGAACGCTATACCACTGTGACAACGCGGCCCTGCCCATTTCGAACACTGGTTCTACTCCAGATTGTCTTTAAAGATTGGAATCTTAGGATTAGTCTTATATTTCTATATTCACTATTGCCTAGGAAGATTTTTTTTTTTTAATATTTTTTTTTTAGTTTAATATCCCACGATTATGCCCTTTAGACTCAGGGAAAGGGATGATTAAGGCAATTGAATGGGGGTGGAATAATTCATGACGTGAGAATATAGGAGAAAACGAGAGTACTCCGAGAAAACATACGGAAACAATGTTGCCCACACAAATTTACTTGGGGATCGAACCAAAGACCACGCACTAGAGGTAAGCGCTCTATCACTGAGCCACCTTTCTAATGATAAATTGAACTACTGGTAGCATATTTGGAAAAGCTGAGCTTAAAACTGAACAGCTGTATAAAAAAAAAGTTTAAAAAGTAGAATAAGGAGCTAAAAGCTTCCTTTTGTTGAATATATGTGAAAAATAAATATATGTTGAAAGCGTGAGGGATTCGTTCATCCTAGGCCAACATAAACCAACTGTGGTGTCGACCCATTTCTCTACTTTTACTTCTAGGTCATGTATCGCCTCATTGACACCACCGACAAATAAAGTACGCGAAAGTCACACCTGCCTCATCACAGTAGACGTCGCTGCATAGTTTCGTTGTCCTTGTGTTTAGAAGTGGTGTCCCTCTGAAGAGAAAGGGAATCCAAAATGCGCTAGAGCAGAATATTTAAATCACTTGAATTTTGATTGAGCTATTAGAATGATCAGATCCTGACCTAGTATTTGGCTTTGTCTGTTTGATTTAAAAAGTAGTTGGGCTGAATTTCTTTGGCTACAACAGTGTATCCTTTGAATAGTAGCGTTTGGTGTATTTTATTATAGACAATATGCGCTGAAATTAAATCTTAAATTACCATAGCCATCATAGGTATTCTGCCATTGCGCCATTGTGTGCAGGTCACTTGATTCAACTGAGAAGCTTCCATGCTCCACGGTCTTCCGCCAACCTCGTCGTCTTCACGTATGATTTCTCTGTTTTCATGTCGTCCATTAATTGTAGTCTCCCTCGCCCTTTTCCTCTCTTTCCTGCCACCATATCCTCTAGTGCGTCCCTCATGATACAATTCCTTCTTACAAGGAAAGCTATCCAACTCCTCGGCGAGTATCGCATTGGAACTTGCACAAGTGGAAGGACATATTGAAAGATGGAAATATACTTACTTTTATGATTCGCAACGTCGTGGAACCGGAAGTAGACTGTCGTTCCACCATAGCCCCTGAAAGTTATGTACTCTGGTCATACACGCCAGAATGTGATACACTGGAGCCTGTTTTCTCACGAGAACAAATATTGCAAGCGCAAGATGATAACAGTTGGTGGTGATTTGGATCTTTAGTACGCCATTGATGCGAATCCATGTCAAATGGAACACGTAAGTTCCAAACGAAGACGTTTACCCGATGGAGAAAAGGGCCACGCTGAAACCACAACGCAAAAATAGCTTTCTATAATCATTATTGTTGTTGTTAGTATGACTATTATCATTATTATTATTATTATTATTATTATTATTATTATTATTATTATTATTATTATTATTATTATTATTATTATTATTTCTTTGTCGTGTTCGTCTTATTGCCGACGTCATGTTCGTGTTGGTTGAGGCGTCAATCCAGCGACTCAAGGATCCCTACTTCGAATCCCTTCTGGGGTATGATTGTGGATTTTAAAACGTTTATAGCAGTGCTAGAGGACACTCAGGACGGGCCGAAGTCCTTCGTTACTTAAGGGACCCAGCAATATAGCCCATTTCTTCTCTTCTCATTATTATTTTTACTCATACTGCTCGTATTAATAATGCTAATCATACTACTACTACTACTACTACTACTACTACTACTACTACTACTACTACTACTACTACTACTACTACTACTACTACTACTACTACTACTACTACTACTACTACTACTACTACTACTACTACTACTACTACTACTACTACTACTACTACTACTACTACTACTACTACTACTACTACTACTACTACTACTACTACTACTACTACTACTACTACTACTACTACTACTACTACTACTACTACTACTACTACTACTACTACTACTACTACTACTACTACTACTACTACTACTACTACTACTACTACTACTACTACTACTACTACTACTACTACTACTACTACTACTACTACTACTACTACTACTACTACTACTACTACTACTACTACTACTACTACTACTACTAATAATAATAATAATAATAATAATAATAGAAAGTCGTTTTGCGGTGTGGTTTCAGCGTGTCCCTTTTCTCCATCGGGTAAACGTGCTCGTTAGGAATTTACGACCGTGTGTCGTGTTCCATTTGACATCGGTTCGCATCAATGACGTACTAGAGATCCCAATCACCACCGATTGTTATCATCTTGAGTTTGCAATATTTGTCTTCGTGAGAAAACAGGTTCCAGTGTATCACATTCTGGCGTGTATGACCAGAGTACATAACTTTCAGGGGCTATGGGGGAACGATCATTCTACTTCCGGTTCGACGACGTGCAAATCGTAAGAGTAAGCATATTTCCATCTTTCAATATGTCCTTTCACTTGTGCAAGTTTCAGAGCAATACTCGTCGAGGAGTTGGATAGCTTACCTTGTTAGTCAATGTCCCAACCAGTTTCTCTTTCTCTTCTTAATAATATCTAAAATTGTTTTTTTTCTCCTCCACCATATCTGGCACCCTCTCATTCGTTTTCCGCTCGATCCAGCTAATTCTTTCCATTTTTCTTCATACCCACATTCGAAAGCTTCCAGTCGTTTTCCATACTTTTTGCGTAATGACCATGTTTCTGACCCATACAGCACAACACTCCACACGAAGCATTCTATAATTATAAGTCTTTTTCTCAACTCTTTATTACAAGTCCCACACAATAGCATTTTCTTCCTTCTAAAGGTTTCTTTCGCCATTCCTATCAGTCCTTTTATATCACGTCCACACATCATATCATTATCACGTCCACACATCATATCATTACTAATAATACAGATTGATTCTTTTAAAATTCACGGATTTCATTTGGGTCTAGAATTTCTAACTGAGGTCCGATTTTCATGCGGTTTGTGGCAAATGATCAAGTAAGGATGGGAGATCTATGGGACTGTTTACTCGTTTAAATTCATCCGGGGAATATCGGCCACGCCTTAAGAAAAACAGCAAATATTCGCCAGTGTACCTTGCAATTGGAATGAGGTTTTGGATTTTTTAAGCGAAATTGCAGAATACAAATTAAGTGTTGGTGGGAATACAAATTAAATGTTAGCAGTAACACCCAAAAATCCCATGTTGAATAGCTACAGCAACCGATTTCTTGCGACAAACAACGGAGAGATTTCTTGGGCGACCTAAGGAGTCGATAAATGACATTTTCCACAAGAGCTGCCTACAGGGTTCGATGCTTCTCTGTCTCACTTAGAAACGATCCTGTTTCTTCCAATTCATTCACTAGCTACCATAGGTATATTATGTTACTATCTGAAGCAGAACGGGAGGCAAATTTGTTTCTAAATTACCTTCACGAAGCAACAACAGATTTCGTTTACCAAAAACTTTTAACGATAAACTCATGTTGCTCCAAAGAGTACACTATTCTCACTGTGTCAATGTCCTAATTATACTCACACAGTAGCACAGAATTGTACAGCGCAATTCCCAATACAACGGCCCAGTTTCCTATTTCTTATTTTTATTGACCTTGGCGAGGTTTCCGTGTACGAAGAAAATTCAAATCTTCACACCGCACCACACTTGATTCCAATTGTAAGGTACACTGGCGAATATTTGAGGTTTTTCTTGAGGCGTGGCCGATATTACTCCGGATGAATTTAAACCAGTAAACATGGTCCCATAAATCTTCCATCCTTCCTTGATCATTTGCCACAAACCGCAGGAGAATCGGATTTCTGTTAGAAATTCTAGACCCAAATGAAATCCATGAGTTTTTAAAAAATCACCCTGTACTATCCAGGTATCGGAAACTAGTCACTTGTTCTATTTTTTCCCCTCCTATATTTGACACCGACCGCTTCGTTCCAATCACCATGGCTTTTGTCTTCCTAACATTTATTTTCATCCCATATTCTTCACAGCCCTTCCTCAAGTTTTGTAACATCTTATTGATTTTCTCTTCGGAGCCTGCAAAAACCCAATGTCGCCTGTAAACCGTATACACGACACCACCTTAAATAATAATGAGTACTTATTAAATACTGTTGTGATTAGAGTCATAAAACCGCTCCATGACAATGTAAATTTCTGCGATTTTACGAAGTTTCGAATTATCGAATTTCTTTCTTCCATTTGAGGTCTGTTTTGTGCACGTGGGTGTACAACCTTCACGTTTTACAACTACATTGAGTCAAATATGATTTCTTCTTTTTTTTATCCATGGCGGTACGGATCTCCACCCGCCGCGGACTGAAAATCTGACGGCTGATAGTTACGATCCGGGGCAGTTGCCCAGTTTCTAGTAACACTGTGTCATATGGGATCTTTTTATCTATTGCAGTTCGGTTCGCCAAGCATCCGCAGTGCTGCCAATCCCTATCGTCACAGCTATGGTTTCAGTTGCTTGTTGTCTAAAGTGGAAGTATCTAAACATGAGATGAAATCTGATCATCTGATTACAAAACAGCACTGAATAGGACGGTAACATTGTCTTTGACGTACTGCCTTTCCATCATTGCCAATAGCGTCTGCAGACACAACCGCAACTGAAAAGGACACTAGGAGATCCGTGGCGGTCGAGTAACTGCGTGGATAAAGCCGGTTTGTTATCATGTTTGTAGGTAGAGTACAAACCACCGTAATGCGTTCAAATTTTCATATTCTCCCGCCGGAAATTAAACCCGGAACCCCAATCAAAAGCGCACACACATGTCACTTGACCAGCGCTTAGGGCATCATGGCCTCACGGTGCCTTCCTGTACCAGAAGTATGAAAAATAATGAAAAACAATAAAGAAGTCAAGTTAAAGAACGAAATGATTATTGTCATGTTAAAAATTGTTTTTGATTTGTGAAGAAAGCTATCTACTATAGTAGTTTTTCGCAGCAGTTGGTGGTCCATGAACCCTTACAGCTGTTTGGGATCGTTTACGTCTCATAATTTATAGAAGACGTGAAAAATGTCATGATCCCCTGTACTGTATGTTGCATGCTTATAACATAAATAATTGTATGCAATCTAACTGTTGCCAATATTGCTATTTGTCTCTCAATTACTACTACTTCACAGATACCAAAATTTAAAGGCCGCTCCTTGTCTTAATAAGAAGGGGTCTGCAAGTCTGAAGTAATTGCGAAGCAGTATTTTACATTTGTCAACCACTGAATTTTATCATACACATAACACTCATCTCCACTCATGTCAGACTTGTTTTCATAATCTCTCTTTAATTGTTCATTTATTTATTCTTTATCTTTAGGTCTAACCTATCCAGCAAGTGTAGGGGAGAAGGTTACCTTGATACGAAACGAAACCGAATTTTCGTTACGAGACATAGCTCTTTCAATAGAAACCGAAATCAATAGATACACTATCCTATACGAGACATCACTTTCACGATATATTTTCGAGACCACACAGCCTCAGTCCTTATCTCGTAGACAATCCTAGAGGGAAACGATTAATATCTATGAATCTGGTTTTTAATATTTATACCAGACCATGTTTACATACAAGTACTTAACAGTCAAAGTGCCAGTTTAACCCTTTTGATATCAATAGTCGAGCAAGTAGTGGTAGTGCTATCGGCAGTTTATCGTACATTTTCTTGGAGTAGTGATGGGCACAAAAACCAGTTTTTCGGTTTTCAGGTTTTTAACAAACCAGATTCCGGTTTTTATAAAAATAAAATATAGTAGTTTTGCCTATCCCTTGAATAAATAGGACTTCAATCTGTTGACTCAAAAACTAAGTACAAGCATTAGAAAATTACCGCCATTAAACCATCTGGTTGCATTAGTATTGCTATTGCCATTGTTCGGCAGCTACACGAAGAGGAAAAATGAAATGAAATCTTTCAGTTTAACATTCCATAATTATTTCCGTTAGGCTAAGGAAGACGGATTAAGGGACAAGTGAGAAGGTAGGAGGGAGTACCCTGAGGAAACCCACGGACACGATGTTATCCACTACAAACTTAGCTCACTGGGAATCGAACCAGGGACCGCTTGCACTAGAGGTATGCTCTACCACTGAGCCACCGTGCTCCCTACACGAAAAGATTTAAGCTGGACAAATTAAGAGGAAAGTCTGTCAATGATTTTACATATATTTAAATGTACTATTCCAACATTTATTCTCCCCCATAGCCGAATATTTAACATGAGCGCACTTGGTGCATGGTTCTGTTTCCGGTGATGGCACCTAGTTTGTGTTGAACCAGCGTTGTGAGGCCATTGGATGGTAAGAGATAGTGAACTTTGGTCTAGAAAGCCGGAAATAATGGCGCTATGAGCTGGTGCGGTGACTATGCATAATCTGTTGAACGTTTACCATCTGACCGACCTAGTAAATGCAAGTTACCTAAGTAATGGCATATCAGGCATTTTGTGAGTATCTGAGTATTGTATCGGATTGGCCAATCGTCTGTTTCAACATTCGCTGCTGATCATTCCATTGTCTATTAAAGAATGGGTTCGCAGTACTTGTACAATTTCCACTCACTGAGATCCTTCATGCGCCTAGGAGTTTGATTTACTTTTTCTAGCATTTCCCTGCTCCGACTGAAAAGAAATACTGGGTATACAGTCAATAGGACAAACCTTGTAGACACAAGTCATTCACCTATGCCCGCTAAAGAAAAATGTTCAATTAAAAAAGTTGAGGTAGTGTCGATATAGCAGTAAGATGGTTCCAGAAGAACTATTCTATTAATGCAAATGCGCGTCTTACTTCAAATCTTGATGATTGTGAACGTATTTAATATGTTTTTCTACTCTTAACTTGATCATAATATCATACCTTGTGCACCGTGAAATTATTAAAATCAAAGTTATTATGTAAGTTTTGGTTGATACAAAGTAATGTATTTTGCTAGATTTCTGAATAGTTCCTGGATTACAAAATACGAACGTATTTGAATGTATGGTTGAGAACTAGTAATTTTGTCCCAACTTTCTCATGAATGTAAGGATGCATAGAATTTATAAATAATAGACATAAGAAAGTAGAATTGTGATTCGTGAATTATTCTAAGAATAAACATACGGGTATACTTAGAAAGAAGAAAAGGAAGAAAAAAGATAGGTTCTGTTGTCTGTAAACTGAAGACTAATAATAATACAATACAAGGAAACGTGAATATGTTCCTGGTGGCTTGTTAGAAACTTTGAGACCAGTAATACAGTGCAGAAAAACGAGAATATCTTCTTAATAGTTGGTAAGAAATTTGAGACTAGTTTGACAGGAAGACACAAATATCCTACAGTTGATATGTATGATAACCGATTGAAGTTTGGAACTATTATAGTGCAGAAAACAACAATTGGTTTAGTGGGATGGTAATCCAGCAAGTGGGTCTTGAGTTTTTTATTTTTTCCTTCCCATATTGACAGACACATGAATATACATTTTCAATCTCACGAACGAATGGAAACACGAATAGACACGTAAACCAAAGTCCTCTTTTTTAAAATGAATATCTTATTATACTCGCTTTAGATTAATACTGGGGAAGGAAAATTGTTATATATTCAGTAACCATATTATACGTTTTGCACAGAGTCTCCTTAGATGAATTGAAGAAACATATAGCCTAGAATTACCCTAACTTACATTTTTCAAGGAACCAGAAGAAAAATTGTATAAATTAATGGAAAGTATAAACTTCTGGAAATGAGGATCAGCTTTAAAACGTTGTCCCGTCATATTCAGTGTATGTTCCAACGTGATTTGGTTTACATTGCTATAAACTTATCGTCATACAGTAATTCAGCGTGGCCTGTTGCCAGTATCGTGTTGTCACTTACCAGAGGATCGATAAGCGTACATAGAATGACGAACCGAAAAGTGGACAAACCTTTCTTTTCGAGTGTTGAATGTGTGTAATCCAATAGGTAGCGCACAAATCACAAGTGTTACCACGTATCACATTAGCGACAAGCAGGAACCCGTTGTCATGACTAGTTCTACAGATAATTATTTAGCTCTGTGATGCCGTGTTGCTTTTACACTGTAGGTCGACATGTCATCGCGCAAATAGCGGGAAATTAATATTTCATCATAGAAAACGAGGATTCTAATATATTGTGAATATAAGAAAGCTAAAGGAACCTCAAATAAATGTTGTAAAAGGCGAGGAAACGTGTAGTGCGGGAACGTAAAAGCGGGGTATACTGTATTTTTGTCGCGCCCTCATATGACTATATTAATAACGATCTACAGTTGAAAATTCAAGTTGATATGCGTTGATCGTTGCTTTCGATTAGACAAATCTAATTTTTCAACTTTAAAAAAGATTTATAAAAGAAGCTCATTGTTAATTGAATTCAGCGGAGGATTAAGTAAAATTCGGTATCTTCGTCTGTGTTTGGCGTTTGTGAAGCTTTACGGGATACTTGAGTTGTCTGAGAATACTTTTCAGTAGCTGTTGGCGACGAAACAAAATTTCACAGCCAGCAGCTTGTCAACCAGCAGGGAAGTTGATCTCCTTGGACAATGTCCAGTGATTATTTTGATTCTAGACCTATTGGCTTCTTCCGTATAATTGTATCTTCTCACTTAACAGTGTTTTAACTCATTAATAATAATATTTTAGTGATTAGAATAAACCATTTTGTGAAGAGAATAAACTATAATGACAATGGAAATACTGTAGTCAGCAACTGGTGATGCCATACATAGGAAAGGCGAGCTCTTTTTTTTTTTTTTTTTTTTTTTTTTTTTTTTTTTTTTTTTTTTTTTTTTAAGTTGAAGAGTTTACTCCTTGCCCTTGACCAGTTCGAAAGCAAACATCCATGTGTAAGATGTTTTTAACGAAACTCATGAGGGCGATGGCGATAGTTTTAGGTGTGCCCCCTTATCCAATTGAAACCAGACGTTTTACACCTTTTCACTCATCATAGATATGAATACACATTTTCATCCTTTGAAACATTTAAATAATTGATCATTCCACACATTTTCGTTGATGTTGTTCACAGTCTTCAAATAAGCGGCAATCATATTGTAATTATGATAGATAAAAAGCTACGCCAATGCAACTGTTCCTCCATTTTGGAGTACACGAAAAAATCACACAAGTGTGGAGCCGAACGGCCATCCTTCCTCGTGCGTAACACTTATGCGACCATTTTTGAATATTTCAATCCATTCGTAGACATTGTTGCAGCAAGACACTGTTCCGGTATTGTGCGGAAAGTCTTTGATGGGTTGCGGCTTCTGATACATCTTCTGACCACAAAAAACCGGATCACTGCTCGTTGTTCCTCTTTGGTGCAAACTTCTAATGCAGCGGCCATGATCTATCTGCAACAAAAGGAAAACAAATGGAGGAGTTAGGGTCAAACTTTCATAGCGTGACCACAACAGTATAACAATAAAACAAACGAGAACAGGTCAATATGAACCATATAAGAAAAGTTATAGCTACATTGCGGGTAATTTTTGACTTACCCTTGTATTTGTGTCATTTAGCCAAAAAGTATAACCACAGAACGCTAACTTGAAGATTGTTTCATTTTTACGATAGCTGCGTAAAAGAAAAACTACTAATCACCATAATGTGCAGCAAATGGCAGCTTATTTTAGTCTATCCTTTCAATATCGTTTACTTGCATTTCTTTCGTGTCCTTTAGCCTACAAGTCATTATCATGAAATATACTGAAGATTCGGTTTCCTGTTTTCGCGATTTCCAGACACATTTTTTTTTCTTTTTTAACTATGCATATCTTTAAAAGTGGGAGATGTACGAGGGGTATACTGAAAGCTTTTAGATACTAAAATTATATATATATATATATATATATATATATATATATATATATATATATATATATATATATATATATATATATATATATATAAGAGAACGTACAAAATCCTTTGTCCGCTCATCACGCTAATACGGCTGAACCAATTTCTTTCATTTTTGGGGGGTTATTAGGATTTGGACCCTAGATGGTTTTTATCATATCACTTTAATTTTTAATTACCAGTGTCTTGAGATAATTGACCATTCAAGTGTCCATAACGTACAAATCCTTTGTTATTAGTTCATCATAGGTAAAAATAAACGTATTTATATGCAACCCGCATGACCGTGTCACTCGGCGGGTTAACATAAATGACAGGCGATATACAGCGGAAAATAGCTTGAATCTTCTGTTTAAAATTTTTTAATTGATTTGCTTATTTTTACAGACACTTTTACAATATGCCAGCACCGGGATGACCGCAGCGAAGCGGGGCGGGTTAACATAAATGACAGGCGATATACAGCGGAAAATAGCTTGAATCTTCTGTTTAAAATTTTTTAATTGATTTGCTTATTTTTACAGACACTTTTACAATATGCCAGCACCGGGATGACCGCAGCGAAGCGGGGCGGGTTAACATAAATGACAGGCGATATAATGTTAAGATTTACTGCAATCTTCTATGGTTTTTATCATATCACTTGAAAGCGAAAAAGTAAAAATTATCTAAGTAACAAAGTTTATTGCGTTCCGGGGTGACCGCAGCGAAGCGGGGTGAACGCTGCTAGTATATATATATATATAAACGATACCGTCTTGAAACGTATCACATTTAAAAATGTATGCCCTCTAGTGGTGAAAGATATAACTTCAAGGCTGGAGTTTGTTTGTTCAAAATTAGAAGGATGGAAATTATGTTAGTGTGAGCCTGTCAGTCGGCAACAATGGAGCTCGAGCGACGTGATTTTCGTTCAATAATCTTTATGTATGATTTTAAGTACGGTTTAATAGAGCAGTGCCATGATAGTTTAGAAAAGTATTTCGGGTACTCTGCCCCTTCACGCACAACCATTGTTTATTGGTTTGCTCAATTTAAACGGGGTTGACAAAGGCTGACAGATCAGCTTTGCTGTGGGCGCTCTAGCACCGCAGTTACGAATGAAAATGTCGCAGCAGTAAGAAATCTTGTGAAAGAGGATTGCCATATCATATATGAGGAAATTCAGTCAACTTTAAAGATTGGATCAACTGCAGCCAGTCCATAATAAAAGATTATCTCGTTTTGTTTTTTTTTTTTTCAAACTTTGCAGTCGCCGGATTACACATGTGCTTACGCCTGAGCCGAAAAATGACCACGTGGAATTGTGCCGCTATATGCTTAAAAGATTTTCACAGGGACGAATTAAAGACGTTTATAATCTCGTCATAGGTGACGAAATATGGATTTACAATTATGACTCCGAAACAAAACAGCAATCGACAGTATGCTTTTCCAAAATGAAACTCTACCTTGGAAAGTTAAACGAGCACGAAGCATAGATGAAGTTATAATGACATTTTCTTTTCTAGAAGACCGGCCATGTAGCAACTATCCAGTTTGATAATCAACGCACATTGACAGCAGAGTGATACGTTACTTATTTCCTTCAAGTGTCTTTGAAACTTCGAGATTTATCCACCGAAAGTCTCCATTGTCTCACTTTTTTCTTCATGACGACAATTCTCGGTCACACACAGCAGCGAAAACTTTGAAATTTCTACAAGAAAGTGGAGTCCGTATTCCGTCGCATCCTGCTTATTCTCCAGACTTAACTCCATGTGACTTTGTCTTCGTCCCAAACCTCAAGAATATTCTTCGATAATGCCACTTTCAAACAAATGAAGAGGCTATTGAAGCGTATAATCATGAAATTTCTGATATTAAAAAAAATGTTTTAAAAAAAATATTTGTCGTGGTTTTTAAGGACACAAAAATGTATTGATGCTTGTGGGGACTAGTTTGAGAAATAGTAAACGGTGTTATGTACGTAAATGAATTTTTCAAAGGGTATTTAAAAACTTTATACACCTCGTATGATGGCACTTGTGCAGACTAGTGGTCCGTAGTCCAACTACGCTGTTTCTTCCTTGCTGCAAGATGTTCATTGTGTTGTTAACAGTGTTATCAATGATGGATGGAACAACAGTGTGTGAGATGTTACTGGGTGATTGCATCCGGTAAATTCTGTTTATTCTTTCTTCAAAATACTGATACGAGTTTCGTCTTAAACATCTCTGCGTGTTTTTACATTAAGTTGTGGCTATAATTACATTGAATTTACTGTGAAATGTTTTTATTGAACACCTTGTCCTCGTGCCCTAATTTGTTTTCTTCTGGGCTTTTGGCCAATGACAGGGATTATTTCTGGATGTTGAACTTATTAATGGTTTCGTTGCATTATTTGACGGTCATACAGCGAAATGTAAAAAGGTTTATCCTTAGCTGTTTATTTTTAAAAGAGATTGTTCAGTGCAGTCCAAAATTATGTGTCAGGGTTGTATAAGTTGAAATGGATTTTGGTATTTTATCCCTCTTTTTTATTTATTTTTTAAAAAATTTTATGTACTTTACGTTTCGCTGACTTGTGAATAACTATTATATAATAGCTTCTGTCGTCGCATCTCTTCTGTTAAAACCTGAGAGTCGTAGCGTATTTCATAAAATTGAGGTCAAATTACTGTGTCAGCTATTTGATATTAAGATAATTTATTTTAATAGCTTCTGTAACATAAACGAGTGTGAATATCAGCAAATCTGGTGAAAGAAATTAGGTAACATTATGAAATTTTCTTTAAGAAGTAGTTGGTGTTTTTCTTGCAAAATACATATGAAATGTATTTTTCTTAAATGTTTCTTTCGGTCCCGGGTTCGATTCTTGATGGGAACACTCGGTGGAAAAAATGAAAGGGCTTTTTTTCTCAAGCCAGCCACCCTGAGTGAGGTTATCCTGGGTTTTCCTTATTCACACCAGGCAAATACCGGGATGGTATCTAACATATAGCTTCTAGGCCACTTCCTTCCTTTCCTTTCCTCGGATAGTATAATCGCAGAGAGACGTCATTCCTCATACGTGACGGGCTAACATGGCCATAAATGTCGAAAACTCAAAAATCTAATTCCTAACCTAACCTAAATGTTTCTTCCCTCCTACCATTACTTAAGGACAATTGAAAGTAATATTTGTACCATTTATTGTTTTGATTTGCTGTGAGTGTACAGTCTATTAAGGTAGAACTAATAGCTATGAAAATATCTATTTTGCAGGCGGAAGGTAGCTCAACCAGTAGTGGATATTCCAAAAAGTCAGCGGATAGTGAAGATAAAATGGACGGCGACATCGGTACCTCCGTTGAGCTGTATGTGTATGATCTCACTCGGGGCATGGCCTCTATGATGTCTAGCATGCTTTTAGGTAAGGTCACTTTACTATTTATTTATTTTTCTTTATCTTTTAAACTTCTATTTTCATTCTTCTTTTTTTTAAAAAAAAGTCCAGTACAAATGAAGTTATGGATGAATTAGGTGAAAATAAGACTCAGACAATCTCAAAAGTTTGCGTTACTAAAAATAATACAAAAGTTACCATTTTTCTTTGGCTTGTTTATTCATAAGTGAAAGGAGATAATAAACTGCAGCTTACCATAATGATAGATAATGTTATTCTGCAACAGAAAATATAAATCTGAAGAATTTTCAGTGTTGCATTCCATAGAAATTACAGTATTGCCAGAATAACAACGCCCCTAAAATCCAAGTTAAGGCAGCGACTAGAGGAACGAACTCAACTGCATTTGGTTACATATAATGTTGTTTTGGTTTCCTGCAAACTACTTTTTAAATAACATTATTATTTAATTTTAATAACTGTATTTTAAAACTATTTTGTGTATTACAAACTAAATACAACTATTATTTAAAAAGTAGTTCACAGGAAACCAAAACCACATGATATATAACCAAATGCAGTTGACTTCGTTTCTCTAATCGTTGCCTTAACTCAGATTTTAGGCGCGTTATTATTCTGGCAACACAGTAATTTATATAAATGGCAACACTGAAAATTCTTCAGGTTTATATTTCGTGTTGTAGAATAACATTATCTATGATTGTGGTAAGTTGTATTTCATTATCTCCTTTCACTTATGAAAAATAAGCAAAAGGAAAAATGGTAACGTTTGTATTATTTTTAGTAAGGCAGGCTTTTAATACGGAAAATGTGTTCTTTCCGAGCTATAAAGTATGAGATTATTTGATTTTGAAGCAACTTCGCTTAACAAGTTACTTGCACATATAGATTTGATAAGTCTAACCATACCGGAGATCTTTCGCTGAATTTTGAAACTATCATCGAAAGTATTCAGTCATTATTGGCGGGTCACTTGCGACAAGCAAGAAGCTTTCATGTTTCACGGTCTTCCGCTAACCTCTTCGTCTTCACGTACGATTTTTCTGTTTTGATATCATCCATTAATTGTAGTCTTCGCCCTCTCCCTCTCTTTCCTGCCACCATAAGCTCTAGCACGTCCTTCATGATACAGTTTCTTCTTAGCCAATGTCCCAACCAGTTTCTCTTTCTTTTCTTAACAATATCTAAAGTGGTTTTCCCCCCTCCCCATTTCTAAGACCCTCTCAAACGTTTTCTGCTCGACCCATCTAATTCTCTCCATTCTTCTCCACACCCACATTTCGAAAGCTTATAGTCGTTTTTCATTATTTTTGCGTAATGTCCACGTTTCTGATCCATACAGTACAATACTTCACATGAAGCATTTTATGAATCTTTCTCTTAACTCTTTATTCAAGGTTCGGGGGCCGCGGTGGCTCAGTGGTAGAGCGTTCACCTCTGGTGTTTGGGGTCCCGGGTTCAAACCCTGCTCCCGCCAAGTGAACTTTGTGGTGGACAAACACCGTGTGCGTGGGTTTTCTCGGGGTTCTCCCGTTTCCTCCCACTTTCTTCATTCCACCATTTCATTCATCTCTCATTATCACCGTCTCCTTTAGCCTAACCGGCATAATCGTGGGACGTAAAACTTAAAAATTTCATTTCATTTTTTTATTCAAGGTTCTACAAAATAGAAAAGGGGTCGTCTATTTGCGACAAAAGAGCTTCGCCAAAGGCGAGGCTTATATTGCACTAATACAATTAAGAGGATTGACGATAGTCAAATTGATATGCAACAATTTTGTTTCTAAGTGATGCACAATCAAAGCTCTGAATCAGTTAATTGGACATAACAAAAACGTAATTATGAGTTAAAGACTGGCATGGGCGGTCATATTTTCATTTACGTTCCATCTGTACAAGAGTGACTTGTTGCTATTTAAACAGTTATTACTTTTTTTTTTTTTAAGAATATGTCCAATGTATTGATTTAGAGCTTTTGTTTGTAAATAATTCAGGAACCAAATTGCCGCATCCTTAACATTTAACATGCTTGCCCTATAGGAGGTCATAGTCTACTACCATGCCATATTTAATGTTTGGTCGTATGAATTCGGTGGTCATACGATTTACAATAACCTTCTCATTAATTTTCTGGGGGGAAAGATTAAAATGAAAGACGAAAACTATCTAACGTATATTCGTACTTTTTTTTTTTTCGTCATTATCTCTTTCATTGTAAGTGTGATCAATAAAGGCAGTAGCTACGCAAAATCTTAAAAAAAAAAAACTTTTTAGGAAACTTTTTTTTTTTGACATCATGTTTCTGTATTGTTATGTTATTCTTGTTTTAAGTGCCATTTAGTGCGTAACAGTTTTTGTGTACTTTTGGTTCGTCGACAAAAGAAATTTGTTTGCTTATCCAATTTTGGTGGTATTTTGAAGTGGTCAATTAAAAATAAGTTGAAAGAGTTATTTTTTAAAAAAATAATCAAATTCGGAATATCCTTAATAAAATCATTTCGACACATTCTTTTCTAAAATCTCCTCTTTGTGTTCAAAATGCCATTCAAAACGTAATTTCAACGACTAGCATTGGTGAAGAAGTTTGATTAGTATGACGTGTTATTTTCCCAATTAATGTTGAAACCGAAAGTGGTTGTAAATTTGTTCTCAGCTCCGGTTTAGTAGAGAAATTACAGTGGAAATGTAATACATTCTTGGGTCGGTTCAAAGATTGAAGAAAATCGCTTCTCGCTATTACCGTTGTTACTCTATAGCGATCAACATTAAAACCGGAAATCTGGTCGAGCGTTGAAGGAGAAGATTGTACTATTAGAACGCTAAATTGATTAAAATAATAATAAAAAAAAAAAAAAAACTCCCGGTGCTATCTCTTGCCATTTTTGCTCTATGCAGACCAATATGCATTTTTGCTCTATAGTGCTCAATATTAAAACCGGAAATAGTTGATTCGTACCTCTTGAGATTTGATACCACCTCCATTAAGGAACTCGATTCATAATTTTTCACCTGCTACATCTTGGCCAAAATTGATGGTGGTTCATCAAGTGCGTCTTGAGATTTGTTTGTCTCCCAGGTGGACACACACACAGAGATCCGTGATCCATTGTTACTGTCGCGATGTTTTTACGAAATGTCATCCTATCCACTTTGCATCCCCCAGACTGTTTACATGGAGAAATATAGTAGGGTTGCAAGATTTTTTTTTTTATGACAGCTACAATATTCTTAGAAAATGACAACTTGGCTTTAGGTTTCACAGATTGAATATACATACACACACACACACACACACACACACACGCATATATATACGGAAATTAAAAAAAAAATGAAAATGGAAAAGCTTATGGCTTTCTGTGTAACTGTTCTCTCTACATTATAATTCACAATAAACGCGCAAAAATCTATTGGCAAAACACCACATTTCCTTGACATTTTCAATTTATTACATTGAATGCTTCCAAGAAGAAATTTTCCACGGCTGTAAACCAGGCACGTGTTTGTAGACACTATGGGACTCACTCCGTAACAGTAAGCGTGAACGCAAAGCAAAATTTGCGATTTAGTTTGCGATAATTGGCATAACAGTTATAATTCTTATTCCACTATATTTTAATTGTGTTACAAGACGCAAATTTTGCTAAGACTGTTACAAAAAGATTCCTTGTAAGTCATATTCTGTGCAGATTAATGCTGACGGAATTGATTTACAACTACTTCAAGCAAAAATATCAACTTAAACTGAAAATGACATCCAACAATTTATGCCTGAACAGAAAGATTGATCAAATGTAAGTGTAATACACAGCTCAACACCACAATATAAAATATGAGTTCTACTTATCATTTAGTCATTAGGATTATGGGGTAGTAGACGTATAGATTGATCGATTGAAATTTTGAAATATGGATATACTGATATATAACTACTACTCGACAAAATTCGATTATGTGATTTTCGAAATCCGATATTTCAATATGTTCAGATGTTTTGATATTCAATATTTTTTGATATTTCGAATTTACAATACTCGATGTTTCAGTATTTACGATGTTCCGATATATTCAATATTTTCGATAGGGTCTATATCGATCATATTTTATCAATATCGACTTTTAGTATCTAAATTCAGATATCGCAAAGTCCTACCTACAATACCAGTATGTCTTTATATCGTCTCGTAGTGCCTGTATTTCTCTTAAAGACACGCGGAGCACTGTGCAGAGTCGTTTTAGCGTCGTATGAGGAGGTTGACTACCATGTGTTGCTAACTTCCGTGTTTAGACACAATAGTAAAATTAGCAACGTTTTATATTGAAAAAGGCCAGCCATGACTTCTGAAAAGCTGTCCAAACATATTAAGAAGCGGTACAGGAAAATAATTCTCTACTACCTTAATTGCTTCTAATGTGCGTGGGCAACCCTGTGAAAAAGTACTGGCTAGTGATTTTTGGATATAAATCCTTGCTAACTTCAATAACATGTGTCTAAATACGGAAGTTAGCAACACGCGTTAGTAAAGCTCTTCATACGACGCTAAAAACTACTCTCCATAGGGTACAAGATGTTTATATTCTACACTCAAGACAAATTCAAAATTTATAATTATAACAAATGAGTTTCGTTCCACGGTGTGAAACTACTTCCAAACTATGGGAATTCAATATTCAAATTTGAAGTACGGTAGTACATCTATAATTACTGGTTGTAACAAATTCGTAAGATCTAAGGCATAACTTATTTTCTGGACGCTGAATCCATATCAAAAAGCCATTATCTGCTATGCTTTACGGTTTTTGTTGTATCATTCATTTGAACCACTTATAGACTGAATAGATAGTTAAGGGAGGAGAGAGAACCTACTCACAGAAAGCTGAATTGATTGCATAAAACGGTATATCGATCTCTGTTACCGATTTTACTGAACAGAAATCAGTATTGAAACCAGAGGTAGTAAATTTTAAACACTTCCGGTTTTGGTAGGGTGTTGCGGATTGTGATGGCATGTACTCTTCGTCTTCCTGGATCGTCTTCCGAAAACCGCTGGTCGCTACTTAATGTTAATTTTGTTCTATGGCGACAAATGTTGAAATTGGATTTGAACCGCTTCCGGTTTGAAGCGGAGGAGATGAAAAGAATTTTTGGAACGCTGAATCAACTACAAAAAAGCTGCATCTTGTTATCGCTTTTGGTCTATGAAACCAGCATTGAAACCGGAAGTAAAATTTAATTTCAAGCACTTCCGGTTTTACCCCGGAATTTATAATTTGTGAACCAAACTACCGGAATTTATATTCCGAAAATCTTCGCCAGTGCTGTACAATGGATCTCTCACAATCTCGGAAAGGGTCTACTGTACTCGGTAATGGTCTAAAGGTAATCGTTTTCAGGCCAGGGATTTTGACGCACGCCTTAGAAGGCTTTTTTGCGCAACATAGGCAATGTTGTGGGACATTGTTCTGTTAGAAGAGCACATCTCCTTGATGGAGTAGGAATGTTGAAGAAAGTGGCTCTGGATGTACCTACATTACACTGGTCATTGTTTTGTGTATGAAACTGGAGACGGGCCATCACTGTTGATTATGCCCCTCATATCATGATACTTTACGTTGGCCATATGCACGCAGCAGATGCAATTCAATCAGTCGACGTTGCATTCACTAACAGTCATCAATAGGTCCTAGGTAGAATAGTTTCCCATCACTGAACACAATGCCGCGTTATTAATTCCTCCAGTAACTTGTTTCAGGCACAATTGCAAGCGAACTGCTTCGTAGCGAGACGTGAAGGGGATGCTAGCAAGTAGTACTCATGATTGTATTTCTCCGCTGCCAAGATAGGTTTTCAAAAGGTGTTGCTGACATCCTGTGTGCAAAAGTAGTGCTAATTTGTGATACAGTGACCGCGCGGACTGCAGTGGTAGCAACTCTGATTTGGGGTTCCAGATATTCATCCGTATGCTGCTGTCGTTCGGAACTGGGCTGCGTTTGTACGATCTTTCTCAAACTAATGGTACAAACATTAATGTACAGCAAACAGTTCCTTCCATGTAAGACGTGTTGCGATTCTGTGGAATGACTAATCGGCTTCTTTCAGGCCCAGATAAATGACCTATCTCAGATTCCACAAGCAACACGAACTGAAGTCACCTACTCCGTTCTGACATGCCCCAACATTCACAATCAGTTTGATGCGGAATAACGTGTATTTATTTATTTATTTAACAATCACCAGATACAGGTCAGAGGCCATTTTATACTGGATACCTAACAGCAACAACAATAATAATAATGGAAAGGATTTGGGAAGGTCTCCCGGCATTTGCGTGGTAGTACTGAGGAAAACCCTGGAAGACCACAGTCAGGTTGGTAGACAGCGGGAATCGAACCCACGACCTCCCGAATGCGAAACCATTGTTCTACCACTTGAGCTACTTCGCAATTTGCAGCAGAGAAACGGTGCGAAAAACATTCGACTAGTCATTTTGCATGCCATCAAATAATCTATAAGTTGGGGAGTTTTCACGCCTAATTTTCTGTTGCATCTACAGCGCAGCGCTCTCAATAACTCACAAGTATACGGGCTTTGTATGTTATTTTCTACTCGGTATTCATTTTTCAGCTTATACCAGTGCATTATACCCTCTTTAGTGTTATTTTCTCTTGCAATCAAGTGTTATATTTTATTCTAATTCCCCCTAAATAAAGTTATAGGAGCATTGGTTGAACGCTAACTTACTATGTATTTATCAATTTTTACTTTGAGTATACATTAAATTAAGCTTTTTTTTTATAAAAAAAACGTTTACCCGACTCTCAGTGGCGGATCTAGCCTGGGGCTGGGGGCCTAGGCCCTTCCATTTTTCTGAGTGACAAAAGTAATTTAAGCTATCATTTATGTATTTTTTGAAGTTATAGTAAACTCATGATATACCTATCATAGACTGAGTTTTGCCAGGCCCCCTCCCAGTTTTTACCCTCTAGATCCGCCTGTGTCAACTCTACGAGTATATGGATATTAACGTACCTACAACTTCGATAACTGCTGGTCCTAATGACCAAGGGTTTCATTCCGTAACGATTTACGTGAACTCAGTGAACAATTTGTTTTATTTTGTGGTAATCGGCAAATGCTTTTGGCATAGTTTGTGTTGCGTTGCGCTCCGCAGTTTTTGCGAAAGATTGTACAAAATGAGCCTTCGGGTTTTGCTCAGTGTATGTATTTTCTCTTATACGCAGTCAGTATTTTCGAAACGTTCATTTATCATAATTCATATTAGCAAATTAATAAATAACAAATGAAATGAAATTTCTAATTTAACTTCCACTAATGAATAATAAGTCAAAAGAACTTGAACGGAAAACAATGTCTGTGTGTACAGAAAGCAAGCTTGTCCTGAATAGACATTGTTGATCTTTCTCAACAGCTTTAATGTTTGTCCTCAATATGCATATGATGGCAAAAGAGGTTTACAATGGGGCTTTATTAATAGCATAGACTTGAAGAACATCAAAAGAACACTGCATGCTCTCAATCTGTTATTACCGTGCATTTTCTTTTTGTCTGGTAGCAGTAGAGTTCCATTTCTGTAAACAGTGCATTGTGCCAAATATAGCACAGAGTGGCGTAACTAATAAGTCGACACTGTGGAAACGTCGACTTTTTTAAAATAATAATAAAGGCAATATTTTAAGCAGTGATTTAGTAAATTCTTAAATACGTGTCATTACAATTTTTAAGTCTTTAAGTAGTCCTCCTGTTCCCAGCGTAAGCGTACTCCAAGTGTATATGGATGTTTGTGATACATTTTTTTTTTTTCGGTAACTACTGTCCGTATCTGAACTAAATTTGGTGGAGAAGTAGCCTATCGTCTTAAGGCTATATCTACTGGCCAAGCTAGGTTAGAGACCAAATTTCCACGCCAGAAGCTTCTGGGTTCCGTACACTGACTCTGTTCCACTTGTTATTATTATTATTATTATTATTATTATTATTATTATTATTATTATTATTATTAATTGCATTTTGTTGATCATCAACAAAAGTGTGTATATACCGTACATATATATTGATTTTATTAAAACAATAACTATGTCCGTAGTAAGTTTCGTTCGTTCTAACATATATTCATTTGACAATACATCTTAAAATCTATTGGATCATAGCATTGTTCGTAGTACAAAGTCTGTTCGGAAAGTATTCTAACCAAGTCTACAAATATGAAAAAAAAAAAACATTTATTTATATAATAATGAGAATAATATGCATTAAAATTCTCCAAAATGTTGTCCTCCTGCGTCGTCTTTGTCAACGGGGTTTCCAATCTGCGAAGCATGTTGGAAGGTGTTCAGGAAGTGTGTGTAAAGCCATTTCACAAGCTGCTTTCACGTCGTCAATTGTTCTTCTTTTGGCGAGGTGACTCCGAAGTGTGTCCCTTCGCCTTTTCTTTTCGGGGCCGTACTGGAATATCCACGTTTCATCATCATACATTTTATAACATGAAACAATATCCAAAAAATGAGGATCACTTTCACACATTACCAAACCGTCTTGACAAATTTGCACTCGGTGAGATTTTTGGTCATCGGTCAAAATTCATGGGACAAGCTTCGCCCCACAGTTTTCTCATGTGCAAATCCTTGGTGACAGTCTCGTGGACGATAGTTTTTTTTTAAACATTTAGCCTGTCAGCCATTAAACGAACACTCAAAATTCTGCAAAAATTCTTTCACACATTTTCATCGTTCGAGGTTGTTGACGGAGTCCAGCGCGTACTTCGTCGTCGACCTTTTCATTTCTTTCCAAAAATGCCTTGTGCCATCTGTAGACTTGCCTTTGTGGAAAACACTCATCCCCAAAGGCCTGTTGAGCCATTGAAAAAGTTACCGCTGCAGACTTACTGAGTTTCACATAAAACCTGATCGCGTAATGTTCCAGTGAGCGCTGAATCTTGACTTGTGCAAGAGTCGGAACAGAGGTCTACGAAATCGCCCGTTCTGCACTTCCGAGAGCTCGGATACAAATGAGCAAGCACTCGCTCGATAGTTGACTTACACAAGCATCGATCCGGGTGGATAGACCGCGCTGCAACGTAAAATCGCTTCACAATACAATACATGACACCACATTCTGGACAGACCTCGTACTCTTGGAATGTAAGGTAACAGGCTGAGGATATTCATAACTCAAAGAGATTCACATTTCTAGAAGAGAAGATTTAGGAGCGTTCACACATTCTTTGTAAATGGGAATCGTCAGTGTAAGACCATATCCGAAAAGATATATTTGGCTTCAAACCCCTCTCCCTTTTTCAGGATTTCTTAAGTTTATGTGAGATGAACTGACATTTTTCATTTTTTTTTTTTTTTTTCAAGTTTGAGAACAACCATGCTCGAAACTCACCTTACCTCGGTGACAAATCTCAAGACTTGGATATTTGTTCTTCCTAATTAAAAGAAGAAGAAAACTTTTGGTTTACTTTATAATACCTCACAATTCAATTAATACCCTGTACTGTATTCTGTCAATGTACATGTTTATATAAGGTTAAGCTTATATTGATATGAATAGACGTTTCCATAATACTGATCACTTCGAACTGCTGCAGTTCAAAGATTCATAACAGGACGACGTACGATAGGAAAATCAATAATCGTTTCATTTATGCTTTCGTGTCGTACAGAACACAGTAGTATTTTTCTAATCTTATATTGCAATGTTTTATACTTCACAACTGTCCTATACATAAGCATGTGAAGTCTTTTAGACTTCGCCCGCCCATCTATACTCCTCTTGACAGCTATCAGCGGGTTAAAGAGAGGGCGAGAAAGTTTTTTTTTTTTTTTTTTTTTTTAAGAAGTTTGGTTTATCAGAAATTCCTTTATATCAGGTTGTCGAAAAAATGTTTTGAGCCTTTGTAGGTAAAACATGAGAAATAATTTATTGTTAATTGAAAATAACATTATGAAACTTCATATGTATCATTTTGTTCGATGACCTCCTGTAACTTTTCCAACGCGTAATTCCATTCGCCGTAATTCCACCCGTGGACGTTTATATGTTTGTGGTCAATCCTTTCGACAATGAGATCTCGGGAACTACAGGCTCTAGAAAGATGTTCTCACTGATCGATTGCAAATTTTGCCTGGATTGTCCAGTTCTAACTGAATATTAAAAAAAAAAAAAAAAAAAAAACGACCATTATTTCTTCATTACATTTTTACGGGTACACTGGAATTGTTGAAATTAAAAAAAAAGTAAAATATCATATCCTACGCACTATACATTCCAACACAACTTGATTATATATAGATGTTGCATATCTCTCAGGCGCTTGTTTCATGGCCAAGTTATAATGAAAAACGAAGGATAACCATTTGTCCAGTCTAACAAGTTGAATCTTTATTGTTTGGAGTGTTTTGCCCAATGAACACGATATATTACTGGCATTATAATTAATCGTATAATATATTTGCTTATTACATACTACATGCAAGAAGAAAGAAAACACTAATCATACATGAATTAAAAACTCCGACCGAAAGTAGGCTCAAATCTTGCAAACGTGCTAAATATTGAAAAGGTAATCGCAAAAATCTCCCCTTTACGGTAACTCTTGCCGATTTTTATAAAGACGTCTTTCACTTGTGTCTGTAAAGGGACATGTACAGATGTGAGGAATAACAAGGAGATTCATGCTCATATGTGAATGATGCGCTGTGTAAAGAGCGCAGGTTCAGCTAGTATAGTTTAAAAGAACTCGGAAGATGGAAGCAGAATTCACGTGCATTGATTTTAGAGAAGGTTTATTAAAATACAAAGGCTTTGAACAATAATTTTATATAATAAACTTTAGGAAAAAGATCTAGTTAACTAATTTATTTAAAGTACACGTACTTAAAATGTTTGTCCCTGTTAAACGTGAAATCACACACAACCGTAAATGAAAGATTTGAAAGCCAAAGTTATAGGTTGGAGCTCAGGCGCTTTTAATTGCTATTGTAGCATTTTAATAGATAAAATGGTAGAGGTGAATGATTTTAATTTACGCATTTGAGGCTTGTTCATTTGAGAAATTACTACATAAATTAACATATTAAAGAAACATCCAAAACAAGTTGTTGAATGACAAACCATTGACTTTCTTTTTTCACTTTTTAAATATGCGCACTATCCATATTTTCAGCTTCCCAAGACTAAAGAATACTGTACTGAAAGAGAGAGAAAAAATATCAAAGTAAAAGTTAATAGAGCATAAAAAAAAGAGAATTGGCAACATTTCGTTAACGGTGTCAGTCGATATTTATTGAAATAGTAATACTAGTTTTTGCCGATAATTATCAAAATACTCATATACAGATGGACTTATGAATTAAATAAATATGACATTTCGTGAGCGATGTATATAATGTGTAAATCCTTATATTTTTGAAAAGTATGTTCTTTTCTGAGTCTGTTTTTCCACTTCCACGTCATTAATTCCTAATGAAGCAATTCTTGAAGTGGATTTACTACTGTCGTGGACACGTTCCAATATAACAGTGATTGCTTTCAACGCTCTTTCTTAATGTCTGTTGGCCAATTCGATTCAGAAAATACGAAAAATCTAAGCGGCAATGGCTTAAGAATCGTATAGGTCACATCTCATTTGGTCTGAATCTAATTTTGGTCATTGAGTGGGTGTTGTGTGCGTGATAAAAACTGCATATTATACGTATGTATACAAAGACTTTGAAGTAGCCTGTGTATCTGTGTGTATGTGTTGTGAGTAGGAAGTTAAGCAAAAATCTTGGCATAAACAGAGGGACCTTCAGCTCTCAGAATAACTAGGTGCACTCACCACGTCGCGCTTCCGAGGACAATTAACCATAGTTCAACAGCTTAGAAAACAAAGGTAGTTGGCCATACCCAAATATCTTCGTAGTTACGATGTGGCTTCTTGCTGTGTAGCTTTTGGAAATCTGGCGATGATTTCTAAAACACTGTTCTAGTGTGAGATTAGGATAAATAAGCAGTTACGACATTTTTACTGTCAGCTTTGGATGTTGATCTTAGTTGTGATTTCGTAACCTTAAGTTACTCTTGAATTAGTTATGTTGATTAATTAATCATGTGAAAAGTAGAATGGTTTTCCCAATTTTTTCTCTTCATCTTTCTGTCCTTGGGGAATTAGTACTGCATATACTGAATGCCAAGTTAAACAGTTTAATTTAAATTTAGACCAGAACATCATGTTAATACGAAATCTGTAAATTTCCAAACTATGCTGTTCACTGGCGAGGAATACATGGGTCACAAGGGCATGTATCCAAGGGCGCCATCCTGGGGGGACCGAGGGGGCCGGGCACCCAAAGTCCATGTGGGTTCCCTTATTGTATTTGTAAATTTATAATATTTGGCATAATTTGAATGCAACTCGTCTTAAAAATCCTCATATATGCTTTCTGCATCTGAATGCCCCTTTCCCAATTTGCAGAGAAGTCGGCGCCCTTGCATGTATCCCTAACAACTTTGTCTGGGGGAGACATTACCCCACACGAAGCACTTACCGTTGAGGGAAGTACAAGGCACATACTTTTAAAAAAAAAAGCCATATCCATTTCTGGGAAGTAGCGTAGACGGAGTTCAGTTGCAAGACGGAAAATCCTAAGGGGAATTGAGATCAAAATGGCAGACTAATTCTCACATAGATCTGTATTTTTCTACGCGATGCAGAGTTAGAATTGGAAATTAGGTTTCTGTTCTCTCGGCATCTATGGCCATGTTAGCCCGTCACGTATGAAGGCTAACTTCCCTCGGCGATTACACTACCCGGGAAACTGGAGAGAAAGAAAGGAATGGGGAAGTAAAAAAGCGGCCTGAAACCATTATATCAGGTACCGTCCCAGCAATTTCCTGGTGTGAATGAGGACAATCTAGGAAAGGGTGGCTGGCCTGAAAAGGCATTTAAACTTTTTCAACAGAGTGTCTCCATCTGGAATCGATTTCGGGACCACTCACACCAGATTCACCCATGTTCAGTACAGTAAATAATTTATTTCCGGTAACATTTAAAAATAATAGAAATTGATAACCACTGATTACTTCTTCATCTCCAAAGTTTCGCTCAAATAATCAATCACTGAACTGGTTTCAAACTGGAATATACCGTAGTTTTATCATTACTGACAAATGTTATTTCCTTGTTAATCAAAGTTATACGCAAAATGCACAATAATTGAAATGGTAGCAACGGAAATAAATAGCGAAAAACAGTTTCTGGTATGGATTTAGGTTCCAAAACTGGTTCAATCTCCACTCTAGTCCCTCTATTGTAATTATAAGTTACAAAAATGTACTATTTCCGGTTTCAATGTTGCTTAGTATAGAGGGAAAACTGTAATACATAGCGAAAAACTGTTTCTTTGATACAAGTTTACTGTTCTAAGAATAGGTTTAATCTGGACTTCAACAAATCTATTGAAATCGGAACTTGTAGAAATTTGCCGCATGTTGTAAGTTAAATGTCCAGAGAATAGTTCTATCTTCCTTCTTATCCGCCTATTAAAACCGAAAGTTATAAAACTATCACTTGTCGTTAGAACACTGGACCTCTATAGTTTGGAAATTACTATAGTTTCACAATGCGAAACAAAATTCACGTTGTTCTTCGCAGTTTTCCAAGTAGCAGGAAGATAAAAGGCAGTAGTAAGTATAAATTGGATATGATAGTAATCTAGCCCTCCCTGCTTGTCTAGTGGGTAGCACGCACGCCTTTGGTGGACGGGATTCTGAGTTCGATTCCCGGTGGGGAAATCCTTGAAAAAATTGAACCCATTACGTTGGTTCGGATTGCACCTTAAAGCGTAGTTCCACGTTTCGTATATATCTTCGGTATTAAAAAGGACGCTAATCCAAGCAATCAACCAGTGATCGCATTCTAGTACTAGAGTACTAGAAAAGACTATGAGACAAAATGTCTTGTGTATTTGAAGTATTGCCATTATGTAATTATACTGTCCATTCCACGACGTTATAGTCGACGAGTTGTCAGATGATGCAGTGGCAAACAGTGACTCAAGGTTTCTGATCACTTGTGTAATACAACAGTAACACCAGATATAAAGAGTGTCACATAAAGAACGCAACTTTTGAAATGCCCTCCATTTCTACTCTAGTAAGTTGGCGGCACTGAACGTTACACGATTTTCATTGGGAACCGTTCAAAACCACCACAGCCAAAACCCCCCACACTCAAGAAATGTCAAAACGCCCACACAAACGGTCATAACCCCCACACAAATGGACAAATCTCCCAAATACACGAACGGTCATAAACCCCACAGCCAAAACCCCCACACTTGTAGTCGGTCATAACCTCCAACGGTCATAATTCCCACACAAATGGACAAAACAGCTACAAATAGTAACGGTCACAATCCCCACATAAATGGACAAAACCCCCACACAAATGGACAAGACTCCCACATGCAGAAATAGTCACAACTGCCACACAAATGGACAAAACCCCCACACAATCGGACAAATCTCCCACTTTCTGAAATGACCTTGTTGCATGTCTTGCCCTTGTACTTTTTAATAACATTTTTTATTCCACTTAAACTGATGTTGCAACTATTCTTCTTGAGCGTCATAAAGAACCGCAACAAAGACGAGAAATGACGATCATTTCAGAGTGTGGGGGATTTGTCCGATTTTGTGGGGGTTTTGTCCATTTGTGTGGCAGTTGTGACAATTTCTGCATGCGGGAGTTTTGACCATTTGTGTGGGAGTTTTGTCCATATATGTGGGGACTATGACCGTTGCTATGCGTGGCTGTCTTGTCCATTTGTGTGGGGGTTATGACCGATTGTGTGGGCGTTTTGACATTTCTTGAGTGTGGGGGTTTTGGCTGTGGGGGTTTTGACCGTTCGTGCGTTTGGGAGATTTGTCCATTTGTGTGGGAGTTATGACCGATCGTGTGGGCGTTTTGACATTTCTTGAGTGTGGCGGTTCTGACCGTTCGTGCGTTTGGGAGATTTGTCCATTTGTGTGGGAGTTATGACCGATCGTGTGGGCGTTTTGACATTTCTTGAGTGTGGGGGTTTTGGCTGTGGGGGTTTTGACCGTTTGTGCGTTTGGGAGATTTGTCCATTTGTGTGGGAGTTATGACCGATCGTGTGGGCGTTTTGACATTTCTTGAGTGTGGGGGTTTTGGCTGTGGGGGTTTTGACCGTTCGTGCGTTTGGGAGATTTGTCCATTTGTGTGGGGGTTATGACCGTTTGTGTGGGCGTTTTGACATTTCTTGAATGTGGGGGTTTTGGCTGTCTTGGTTTCGACCTAGACCCTTTTCATTTGTTGTCTTTGTGGTTAGTAGTCACGGAGCGAAGTATGATCGTCATCTGTTTTCGATAAGGGTAGGAATTCACAACATTCACCACATTTGTAGTAAGTTTTCACTATAACAACACACTGTTTCCGTCGTGAAGCGTTCTGTTCCTACCCGTACCAGTGTTATCACAATCGTAGCTCTGAAGTGGGCTGAAAAATAGTACCAAATTGAAACAAAAAGGGCTGAATTTTATACCAGTGTAATACACAGCTTTATAACACGAAAAACTGAAAGAGGTAATGTTCTAGAACAACCCCAATCTTCCAAGAGTCCAAATCAACGTGGCGATATAGATCTATAAAATGCGGAAATGTTGGGATATCTTTACATTCGTCAATATAGCGTCACTAGTAAACAACTTAGCCAGCAATTATTTCAATGTATTTTTCGTGCTATTTATTATCTTTTGGTGTAGAATCTTTGCAGACATAAATTATATACTTACTTGAGCACACACTGCTCTTCAGAATATTCAACACTTTTTTTTTTTTTTTTTTTTTTTTTTTACAAAATTTAAAGATAATATTTCCACCACACTGCTTCCTTCTCGTCTCCTACAAGCGCGGTGCGGAAGCGCCCATCTAGCGTCATTTGTTTCCCAGTATAATTCGAATTACGAATTTTAGACACAAAGTTCCTAGTGTTAAGCGGTGCAACGTCACAGAATGAAAGTTCAACAGGATTTTTTAAGAGTTCAACACACGTTATACAGTAAGTAACGCGAGATGTAGGAAAAATCTAACTGACACTTTAGAAAATGTGACAAGTATTTGTTAAATGGTGCTGAATTGGGTAGAATTCTACCAACTCTTTCACAAAAGGAGCTGAAAATGCCAGCGTGGTACCAACGGGCCGATGAAAGACACAAATGACTGAATTTGGCACAATTGTACCAAGTGTGGCAACACTGATCTGTACAGAAAGCAGATGATCAAGCACTATTCGGCGCTCTATGACTACTAACCACAAAGACTATAGATGAAAATGATGTAACGTTCAGTGCTGCCAACTTACTAGAACAGAAATGGCGGGCATTTCAAAAGCTGCATTCTTTTTGGAACATCCTATAACAATGCTACTTGAAAATATGTCCAATGTCAATCATTTTGTAGAATTAACCTATAGATGGCACTAGTATAGAAATGAGTATAGAATCATTACATATCAGTCATTTTGAAGCTGAGCTCGAACAATTTTCTTCCGGATTTCATCAATTTGATGTATTCTCTTCTTTAATTCATAGATAGAGGGCCCTGATGCTTTAGTGCTAGAACGATCACCTCTAACGCTAGAAATTCCTGGTTCGATCCCAGGCCATGTGGATTTGTAGTGGACAACATCGCGTCCGTCTGTGGGTTTTGTCGGGTGCTTCGGTTTTTTCCCACGTTATCACTCCACCAATTCTTTCATAATTATTCGCTTTCATTAATTATATCTGTTGCCTTGAGTCTAGTTTTACCGTGGGAGTAAAACTAGAAATTCAGTTTCATTTCTAATCCATTGATTGATTCAGTGACTTTCGTCGTCTGTCAGCTAAGGCTATATCACGAGGGTTTTACGTGAATTACTCGGAATGAAGTCCCAGTATAATGATATTTTGTTTCAGTTTATATTGGTTATTTTAGACACTAGTCATAATATCACGGGTCCTAAGTTGATCTATCCTTATCTGTGGAAAACTAAATATCCGAATTTATAGTTGTTTAACTTCTTTGATTGCTGTTAAATGTGCTCGTTCTGAAAGGAATCATGTGTGAGCAATGGAAGATCTACAAGGTAAAAAACTGAGGGGGAGAGGGTAAACAGAACTCAGACTATGATAGGTACAGTCGTTCTCTCAGAAAAAAATCCGGGGGAGGGCACACTTAGTATCCCGGGGCGCACTGCTAGTACTATTCTATTTATTAATATATATGTATTATTTTGGTCTCCTCCGGGGATACACTCTCAGAGCTCCGGGGAGAGTGCCCCTCAAAAGCACGTCTGGAACAAACACTGGATAGGTATATCATGAGCATACAATAAACTTTCAAAAATATATAAATATTACCATAAATTATTTTTATCACTCAAAAAACTGGGGGGATAGGCCCCCCGATCCCGGGCTAGATCCGCCACTGTGTGTGAGTACCTAGGTATAACATCAATAATCGCTTACTTCAGTCAAAAATTTAAATATGAAAGAATCGAAGGCTATGATTCAGATCAGTGTTTGTACGGACCTTTTGTCTGTTTTTATACTCATACATATTGCTAAGAAAAGCACACACATTTGAAGCGAGCATTTATGTTGATTGGAATAACCTCAGACTGCCCTTTTCCATACGAGCAGCTTCTGGTTATTTTGGAAAGACCTGAATTGCGCGTGACATAGCCATCAAACGAAATGGTTCTTAGTTCCTCTTTTTCCATCGTGTTCTTATTTTCTCACTTGAAGCTTTTCCAGATTCAAGCCAGTTTTACTTGCATTAGTGAAGGTCATCAACGATTTTTTTGTTTTTGGCAGCCTTAAAGTCCACTGCAATGTTGTTGTTATCAGTTAACTACCTGACAAGATTACGTTGTTCTGTTACGTCGTGCTATATAAATACCTATTTTGAGTATTATTCTTAGACTGTGAGCAAGCTAGATGTATATTTTCTTCAAAACTCTCACAACCTCAGTCTTATTAACGATGAGGGTGCTTAAGGTTTGACTTTTAAGGACCATATACAGCTTAGTTATTAGACTACAATTTTTGATGATTTTCCGTATTTTTATATTTCCAAACTATGCTATGCATAAGTATCGCAAGTCTTATAGAATGGCTATGTCGTTTTGCCTGTCTGTCTGTTGTCAGGTATCAGAGCCAAAACGTTAAGAGATATCAAGAAGAGACTTTCTATAATCGATTCAGGGTCCTAAAAATAGATTTCGTCTCCTCTTCAATCTGTTATTCAAACCGAAAGTGGTTGAAATGAGCCATTTTCGGTTTCAACTTTATTTGCCGTAGAACGAAAACGGTAATAGATAGCGACAAACGTTTTTTGCAATCAATTCACCGTTTCAAAGACTCGTATCGTCGTCATCTGCAACACCGCCAAAATCCGAAGTTGTTGAAATTTTCTACTATTTCCGGTTTCAATACCAACTTCTATGTAGCAAAAACGTAAATAGATGTCGCGAAATGGTTTTCTGCAATCGATTCAGCGTCTCAAGAATATATTTTACATCCTATACTATCTATTTAAACCGGAAGTGGTAGAAATCAACCATTTCCGCTTTAAGTGTTTATCGTCATAGAACAAGAATGGTAATAGATATCAGCAATCGTTTATTTTATTCATTTTTTTTTTATTTTTGTAATCAGTTCATCATCTTAGGAGAACATATCATCACAATCCACGCTCCCTCTACCTTTTTGAATTTTCGTGAATAACTTAGAGACAATGGGGAATAGGAAAAGTTAGGAAACGAGCCATATAACGTCCACAAAATGTACTAAATTAAAACTAATAACAGTGTGTAGGTCTTTTTTTAAGGTCAGAGATCTGAGTGCACATTTGTAATATCATTTGTAATACCATTACATTGTTTGCCACTCAAATTCATTGTGAGAAAGGAAGGCGCGGTGGCTCAGTGGTAGAGCGTTCACCTCCGGTACTTGGGGTCCCTGGTTCGATCCCAGCTCGCGCAGTGTGGACTTTGTGGTGGACAAACACCGTGCTCGTGGGTTTTCTCGGAGTTCTCCCGTTTCCTCCCACTTTCTTCATTCCACCATTTCATTAATCTCTCATCATCACCGTCTCCTTTAGCCTAACCGGCATAACCGTGGGACGTAAAACTTAAAGAATTCATTTTCATTGTGAGAAAGTGTTGAAAGCAGCAATTTGTTCACTAAATGCAATGGTCTACTTTTCAAAATTATCACATTGTTTATTGTTACCAAATTGTGTACAAGATAAATAAATAAATGACTGGAAGGAAGCGTAATGGATATCCTTAATAATTAGAACATTAATTCGAAATACTAAATAACTGAAGAAGTTACGTTAATGTGTAAAAATTACTTCATGTATTTGTAAAACAGCATTCCAAATATCATTTAACATTAAATTCCCTTCCTTATTCACTTGCTGGTGCTTAACTTTATTGCCTCGCTTATCGAACTTTTATAATAGCCTACAGTTGATTGATTGTGCTGATAGCAGACGCATCTTCAAATATAATTCCGTCCAAATGTATGTTTAGCTAATGCAGATCTTTCTACCTGGGTTTAATAGATATATCTTGCGGTGTTCTTTGTGTATAATACGACTTGTAGCTCTGCTTTGTTCAGTATATGGGAGCAGATGTAGACATGAGGTTTTTGCATAAGCAAGTTTAGGGGGATGGCAGAAATATCGTGAAGTTTGTAAGCACTGGTGGTAAGTATCCAATGATATTTACTTTGTGAAGTAAGTGAGCGAAAATATTAAGTGACTCCAAATACCGGAAGTTAGCAAGGGAAATCAACAGAAAAGAAAGTGCACGATACTTGCTCGTTTTCCGGCTGGTCTTCCAGTTAAGATTTCGAAAGCGTTCGTACTTTCTTCCATCCTGGCTACATGACCTACCCCACCTGAGCCTCCTAGATTTGATGATTCTAACAATGTTGGGTAAACGGTATAAATTATGTAGTTCCTCGTTATGAAGTTTCCGCCATTCCCCATTCACGTTTCTCTTGGATCCGAATATTCGTCTCAGGATCTTGTTCTCAAATACTTTCAATCTATATTTTTCCTTCCGAGTAAGCGACCATGTTTCACAACCATACAGAACAACAGGCATGATTATCGTTTTATATATTTTAAGCTTCAAATTCCTCGACAGAATTCGCGACGACAAGAGATTTTGAACTGAATAATAACACGAATTCCCTGCTTTTTTTCGACATGTAATTTCTTCGTGAATATGGTGTTCGTCTGTTAATATTGATCCCAGATATTTTAAAGTATCCACATTATCAAAAGTATTATTCGATATTTTAAGGCATCCATAATTTGCCGTATTACGATCCCGACGAACTTCCATGTATTTAGTTTTCTCTGCATTTACTTCTGTGTATCTTGTTCCACAATTTTTCGCCTCCAGCTAAAATTAACTCAGCTGGAATTTCGCCTATACTCGGAGATTTGTTTCTTTAATTTCTTTATAGCAGTTTCCACTTCTGTTGGGTTAGGTTCTGCGGTGAGTATTTTCCTTTCTCCATACACAGTTTTTGGCTGCGTGTTAAGCAATTCGTCAAAGAAATCTTTCCCTCTATTTAAGATGCTGTCTGTGTTAGTGAGAACTGTTCCGTCAGCTTTCTTAATATATAGGCACGATGTTGATAGCCTTTCTTAAATTCTTTGATCCCCTTATACTTGTCCCGAATGTTTTTATTTTTACTATTATATTCAAGTTTCTTAATTTTAGCTTTCATAAAATCGCGTTTCTTTGTTCTAAAAGTTTTTGAAGTTTCCGGCCTGATGTCTACGAAATTTTGTGTAGTTATTACATTCGGATTTTGTAGTCAACGTAATTTTGCCTGTTTTCTCTTCTCCGCTAGTTGAATGCATGTCTGGTCGAACCATGGTTTATTCCTACGTATTTCCGCATGTCCTGATTTCTCTTTTGCTGAAATTTTAATGCTATCTCTAATTTTAATCCTAGTATTCTCAACACTAGTGCACTCCGAATCTTCTAAAACCGAGAATCTATTCGAAACTTCAATTTGGTATTCCTCTCTTACTTGGCTCTCTTCAAATTTCTTTAAATTAAATCTCTCTGTTTTCAGACATTGAATAGTTTCTCTCTTTTATCGCTGCTACCAGGTAGTGATCAGTCGCACAATCACCTCCTCTAAACGACCGAACATCAATTATGCGCCAATAATGGCAGAACACCAATTATTATTATTATTATTATTATTATTATTATTATTATTATTATTATTATTATTATTATTATTATTATTATTACAAAATGTACACTAATTTTCTTTCTATTGTTTAATGGAAAGACAATAAAAATATTCTCTGCTAAAAGACAAAAAATGATCAGACGATTCTGTATCCTTATATTGTAGGCAATCAACATTTCTTTGATGCATGTCAAGTTGCATAAAACTTAGGGAATGGTATAGGACTTACGCATCCGTTACCCTTGAAGATGCTAACGGATTAGCCAACTCGGCCGAGATAATTGCTTTAGCTATCTATTGCAGAAAAAAAAATTGAAAAAAACTTTTGTTCAAGAGTTAACGTGTGAAGTAATGGATGGATGGACAGACAAACAGTACAATCCCACTAGCATGATCCAAAAAGCGTGAATTAGGGGAGGATTGGATTTGATAGAATGGATGTGATATTAAGATTGCAGGGACGTTAACACTTTGGTTGAGCAATATTTGTTTTCCGAATTAATGTGAGAATAATTTTCAAGTTATTACGTAATACCAATTATTGAAAAATTGCTATACCGACTGTTCAGTAATGTCTATGGATTCTTATCGTTGCTAAGTGGTTAAATTTATCCTCTTGCGTGAGAAAAATTCAATTTGAGTTCTGAGAGAAACGCATGCAGTTTGGATCCTTCCTATATATAACAGCTTCCCATCTTATTTGTGGCAAAGAAAGAAATTTAAGAATGTTTATACTATTTGAATTCTAAAGATGATAGCTAATTTGCTTTTGAAATATCAAGAATTAAAACACTTCTGCGTATAGAAAACAAAACCCTCTGCTTGTTACGTCATAGAATTAGTTTTACAAATTTTCATGGCCACGAGCACTACGTTTCAGCAGCTTCAGTATTGACTTTACCGACATCAATGTTTGTGCTTCATGTTAAACGGTTTAGATTTTTCTGGATCGGTATCTTGTCTATTTATAGAGAATCTAATTGTATATTGCATGATACGATTTCACGGTCGTAACTGTTTCTTTACAGCTGGTTCAAAATGTTGGAAATTTATTTTTATTTGTTTGTATTGATTTTAGCGAAATTGGGTTTTTGGATTAATTTGTTTAATTTTCCTTCTTTGTTACGGATGTTAGAATACCTGCTCCATCTTGGTCTCTTATTCCGTTGATTTGTGTCGGAAAGTATTCTAATTTCTTTGAAATGAGCGGTGATTTTAACAGTTTGATTTTAATAATTTATTTTCAAAATCAATTTAATTGAATCTCACTTCGTGAAAATTAAATTGTGTTTTTAATTATGAATAAAATCTAATTTAAACAATTTTCAACGTGGCCTATAAGTCGCACTAGCAGTTATTCAGCTCTTAATTTTTGTTTGAGTTTTACGTCCTACATAGCAGTTATCAGTTCTGATCTTGCATCGTTTTTCCTAATCCTCGATTCGCCTAACCAATTATCTGACACTTTTATGACAGATAAAAGATAAGCTTTATGTCCCCCATTTTAGGCGAAATAAGGATACTCGTTTGACCTAATCCTCTTTTTGCCTAAAATGGTGGACTATAAAAAAATCGTGGAGATAAAGTGGAGGGAAATTTTTCGGAAAAAAAAAATATTCCCTACTATGTGAAGAACTGAGAAATACAGATGCAAAACCAGTTAAATACCTCTTCCATATTCAGTTTCATAAACTGTTAAATCCAAAACCTGCAAATAACCTAATGAGAAAAGCAGAATCAAACCCGGTTAATTCCATTTCAAACAATTTGAGGTTTAATACTGTATAGGATTAGTTTAGTAATCTGAATATTTATTGCAACTTTTCATAAATCATTCGAAATTTTATTTGGCAGAATTTGAAGTGTGTGCTTTCATTATTTTTTTTAATTTTTGGACTGAAAATTGAAAAAAAAGAAAATGAAATCTTTAGTTTTACGTCCCACGGTTATGCCGGTGAGGCTAAAGGAGACGGTGATGATGAGAAATGAATGAAATGGTGGAATAAAGAAAGTGGGAAGAAACGGGAGAACCCCGAGAAAACCCACGAGCACGGTGTTTGTCCACCACAAAGTCCACATGGCGCGATCTGGGATCGAACCAGGTGAACGCTCTACTACTGAGCCACCGCGCACCCTGGACTGAAAATGGAGACACTATACGTCTTAACCCAACTGTTCGTGAAACTTTTCTGTGCTTATTTGCTTTTGTTTAATAATTACTAGACAAATTCACGCAAAATCGAAAGAAAACGATACTCTAAGCAGTGATGATCATAATTTTGTAATCAGACAACACCAAAATTGTCTAGAAAACGTACAAGACATCTGGAAACGAAATGTAGCCAAAAAGACAAGGTGAGTGGACTATCTATGGTTAAAAGCCGTTTGTTTTAACTTCGCTTGTAGTTACGAAGGGTTTAACGATTGAAAGCAGCTCAAAGCTCACGTTTTACAAAGAGGTTTTTGAGGAATAGAAAACCGAGAAAATGGTGATGCACCAGAGGACGACGACGATATGGATTTCCATTTAGTAGATGATGATGGAGAGGAGGTTATATAATTCAATTTTTTTCACATTTGGATCCATTGTTTTCAATTTAGAACAAAATTAATGTAGCATTTATGTATCCATATTCATTTGTGCTAATCTTGTGCAATGTATAGTTGATAATACATCCCCCCCCCCAATATTTTAGTAGGCATAATACTGATTTCTGACTCTGACTCCCTTTCTTTTTGATAGGTTTTGTATCTTGAGCGTCTATAAAAATGGCCGCTCGTCCAGATGCAAAAGCTGTTATTTCCATTTACATACGCAAAACCTGTTAAATCCAAACTATTTTCTTCAATAACGCAATTCACGGACTAGTGTGATTATACAGCTTTCGACAGAACACTCACATTATTCTTAACTTTTTTAATGTTCTCTAGTTTCTAATGTTATTTTACAATTATGACGTGTTTAAACAGTTTTCTCGATTTGTCACAAATTTTAAAATGTGAATTTAACGGGTTTTGCTATTCACCTACTCATATATATTCGTATATATCCATGGTCCTAGTAAATACATAAAGGAGTTTTGGTAATCCTAATTCCTCAAAAATTGTTAATATAATATTAATCTATATATTTTGCATTTCTTAATTCTTTATATACTAGGGAATTTTCTCTTATATAATTTCCCTCTAGTTGAATTTCCACGATTTTTTCTTATTGTCCGCCATTTTAGGCGTAACGAGTATTAGGCCAAACGAGGATCCTTTTTCGCCTAAAATGGCTGACACAAATTTTATCATTTATCTGTCATAAAAGTGTCAGATAATTGGTTAGGCGAAACGAGGATTAGGCTAAACGTGGCGGCACAATCAGTTCTTAATTATTGTTTGAATTAACATCCCACGTAGCAGTTATTCAGTTCTTAAATTTTGTTTGTTTCACATAAGAGTTATTCAGTTCTTATTTTTGGTTTGAGTTTAACGTCTCACGTAGCAGTTATTCAGTTCTTAAATTTTGTTTGAATTTTTCGTCCCACGTAGTAGATATTAAATTCTTAAGTTTTGCTTGAATTTAACGTCCCACATAGCAGTGGTTCAAGTCTTAATTTTTGTCTGACTGGGAAAGGTCGCGATTTGTTACTCTGACTTCATGTTGATACTATGCTCAATCGACTCGTTTTTGTATATGAAACAATTATGTAAACGGAGAAATGCTCTATTGGAAGCGTGTTCGAATTACAAGCGTTCAAATTTCAAAATTGATAAGATTTTGCAAAAGGTTTGAGGCAACCATTGTTTTTTTAGATACACGCTTCATTTTTGGTATTGGGGGGGGGGGTTCTTGGCTGCTCAGCACAGTGGTAAGGTCAAAACATCCCGGATTTTGCAAGAAAAGGACACTTATTATGGAGGAGATTAAGGATAATGGTCTTTTACACTTGCAAATTGTCTTCTGTGTGGCACACCGGGTCGATAGGCTGATAAAATTATGTGGCCACCTTCAAATTGAACAATGATATTTGTCTCCGAAACACTTGGCCGTGGAACTAACGTGAACGAGACTCCGAACCCAGTCGGTCTCTTTGAAAGACGGTGTTTCAATATCTCATCGCTAGCATTTCTTAAAAAAATAATTTGTCAAAGGATTTTAATGGCGATTGTTGGAAAATAGTGACCAAACTTTAGAAATCGGTGATAAATGTGGCCAAAAAACAAGCAATCAGCTAGCGACAGTGTATGTAAACATTGGTTTTCTCCAGAATAAAAGCCACCTTTTTCACAGCTTTGAGCGCACATCCCCGCTAATCATTTTCCTTTTTAATTTTTCGGCCTATTTTGTCGCTGAATATCTTAAAATATTCCCTGGAGTTTGACCAATATTTTCCCATAATTGGCACTTCAATTCACTGAAAACTAAAAAACATGGCAAGCGATGATGTATTGAAACACCGTCTTCCGCAATGCATAAGCATAGCCTAGAGGGTTCGGAGTGCCGCTCAGGATAGTTCTGCAGCCGGCCGCTCTGGCGCAGCGCGATTAGTATGAAGCACCAATTCAGCGCGAGTGACTACAAATTAAATGCTGGTGATGTAAACTGAAATCCGTATTCACTGTAAGTGCCAGCCTGTGGTGGATAATTTATTTGGATTAACTTCATTTTAACAATAAACTGATTTTTGTTTTCCACATATGATACTATGTTGTGAGCCCCAGTCCAAAATTTTTGTTGAACAGCTGATGTGGGTAAAACAACACATTGGTGACAGAGCCTCTTAAGAAGATGTTGGACTCATTTCTACCTACAGAAGAAAAAACATCACAATATGGATTATCAAAAGATTAATTATGAATACCGTGACGTTCATTGAATTTCGCACGCCTGGCAAAGCGTTTCGGAGACAAATGTCAGAGTTCAGTGTTCAGTTCATATTTGAATAATAATACAGTCGAATAGGGTTAGCAAATACATTTTATTAGCTTATCGATATTGTGTGCCAAACAGGAGGCAATTTGCAAGTTGTAAGACCCCATTACCCTTCACTCCCTCTCAAATAAGTGCCCTTATTTTGCAAACTGCGTATGTTTTTACCTCACCACTGTATTTACTAAAAATGAAGCGTCTGTGGTAACTTCAAACTATTCGCAAAATCTGTTCAATTTTGAACTTTGAACGCTCGTAATTCGAACACACTTCCGATCGAGGATTTCTTTGTTTGCGTAATTATGACATGTGTAAAAACGAGTCGATTAAGCATAGTATCGATATGAAGTCAGAGTAACACCTCGCGACCTTCTTTAGTGAGTTTGTCTCACGTAGCAGTTCTTCAGTTCTTAAATTTTGTTTGTTTTACATAGGAGTTATTCAGTTGTTAAGTTTTGCTTAAATTTAAGATCCCACGTAGCAGTTATTCAGTTCTTAATTTTTTTCTTTTTTTTTAGTTTAATGTTTCACGTAGCATTCATTCAGTTCTTCTTCTTTTTTTTTTCACATAGGAATCATTCAGTTCTTAATTTTTGTTTGAGTTTTACGTACCATATAGCAGATACACAGTTCTTAACTTTTCCTTGAATTTAACGTAGCAGGTATTCAATTCTTAATTTTCCTTTGAGTTTAAAGACCCACAATTATGCTCCGAGGCAAAGGGGAGACGGTGATGATGATAATGAACGATATAGAGAGGAAAAGTGGGAGAAACCGGGATAACCCCGAGCCGTGAACTACGAAGCCAATTTTCTAAGAGATAGGATCGAATCAGAGATGAGCGATCTACCACTGAGCCATCGCGACCTCTAGTCGTCAGTTAACTAGAGTAGCAGTAGCTGATTGAAAATATGGCTTAAGTTTAACGAACTTAATGTTATAATACAATTTGTAATACGAATAATATCATAGCCTCATAATTGATAAACAATTAATTTTAAATCCATAATTCTGAAGTGACTTACGTCGCATCCTGTATACGTAATAAACAAGGAGCAATGTCATTTGTACACCACGTTAAGGAATTCTGTTTGTATGCCGTGATATTTTCTCAATTGATATTGAAACCGGAAGTGAACTATCACTTCTAGTTTTTGTAGAGATTGGGATGGAGATGGGATATATTCTTGAGACGCTCAGTTGACGTTTTTTTACTGTATAGCGATCGTTAAAACCGGAAGTGGTTGATTTCCGGTTTTAGTAGAGAATTAAGGATGGAGACGAAATGTATTTTTGGGACACTGAATCGGTATCAGGAAGCTGCTTCTCGTTATAATTTACGCATTTGGTTTATAGTGTTCAGCATTATAATCGCGAATGGCAGGATTCTACCACTATCGGTTTGAATATCACTTCCATCAACAAACTCGATACCTATCATCTGATCATCTACATCCAGGTCAAAATTGATGGTGATTTTTTTTTTAAATAATAGTTCTTCAGTTGTTTTCTCTTCCCGACAGATGAAAGCACACACGCTTATTTTTGACCTTTTGAGGTAGCTCGTTCATAAAATAAAATTCTGGTTTTTGGACTTTTTTTTTTTTTTTTTTTGAAAGCAAAAGACGATATCGTGCACAGTAACGCAATGCTAGAGTGTTTGATGAGTGTATGTTCGACAGTTTTCGAGAATATAGCGTATACCCATCCTCGTATAAGCTGATTCTTTCGGAAATTTAAGGTGATTATACGCTGAACTACAAATTTTTTTATGAAGGTATACTCCATATACGTCCTATTGCATTCCTGATCGTGAACAGTCTCCAAAACTCATTCTATATTGACCAAACTTGGCATAGAGGTAGATCTTGACTTGCTTATTAAGTGTGTTAAATATTTTCCTGTGCAAATCTTTGGCTTCCGAGTTATGGCATATGGTTTGGAGTTCCGGAAAAGAAATTGCTAATTGCCACTTAGGACAAGAAATACTCGAAAATAAATGGAGCAAACCTACTAAACGTTTATTTAAGGTTAACCGTTAAGTGAATTTAGTGTGTACTTCCAGTGAATATTTTTTTAAAACCAACGAAGGACAATTTTTTTCGCATTCAAGATTTGGATTGATTGGGGGGAATGATGGGGACGTAAGTATCGTGGCTACTTGCATCCGTTACGACCGCAATCAAGAAACTGAGCTAGTACGAGGGTTGCTGGAAAAATTTGTGCAAACTACTACCAACATTGGCGCTAGTGCTCTGCTATTGTAAAGTACGGAAGAATAGACCTTTCCATATTTAAATTATCCTTTTTTTATGATTTCAGGTGTACTTTAACACAGAAAGGAGGCATCGAGCGACTTCATTTGACTTTTGAGAATAAAGCACCATCCAATTATTTACGATTAGCTTTCCGAATTCCAGCATGATCTCACATTTTTCAGTGCTGAATTTCGTGAAGGTCGTACAACCACGTCTGTTGTTGCCAGTAATGTTGGTACTTTCGCAAGATAATTAAGACAGATTGGCAAGTGACATACCGTGAGATTCAAACATCTTTGAACGTTGACATGAAACCATTACATGTGGTTTTGCATGATCACCTGAACGTACGGAAACTGTCAAGCCGTTGGATCCCACACAACTTGACTGAAGCTTAAAAACAGGCTCGTGTCAGTTGGTATGAAGAAGTACTCAATTCTCAAGAAGTATTCAAGCGAAGTAAGTCAAATTTGGTGTATTACGTCGTTACAGGAACCGAAACTTGGATGTATTCATACGAACCCGACACTAAACTGTAACTCTCGTGTGAGTATTTCCAAATGAGGCGAAACCAACAAAAGTTGTTCGAGGAGTGCTGTCAAGCAAATGATTGTTTATGTCTTCAGTTACATTGGACATATGGCAACCATAGCTTTAGACGGTTGAAGGACTGTGAGTTGTGAGTGGTATCCAACAATTTGTTTGCCAGAAGCCATCAATGAATTGCGTAAAACAAACTCAAATCGCCGCATCATTCTTCACCATTACAACGCCAGTTCTCACTCAGCCCACCAAACTGTTGAATTTTGTCAAGTAAAAATGTCGAATTAATGAGTCTTTGTTCGTACTCACCTGATTTAACATCTAAAGACTTATTTCTGTTCCCATACGTGAAAAATAAGATTCGTGGTGAGCGATTTGTGTCACCTGAAAGACTGCTAACACGTTCCAAACAACGGTTTCTGAGGAACTTCTTCAAACTGTTGCGAAAAATAAAGAATAGGTTTAAACAAACAATCCAAGATAATTTAAACATAAAAAGGTCTATTTTTGCAAATTTTAAAAATAGTGGAATATTGGAAAAACTTTTCCAGTAGACCTCCTGTATACTTTACTTTTGAACATAAAATGGTGAACTGTGTATTCTGTATTAAATACTTTTGTTTCTTTTTCTTTACGTTAATAATTTATGTTTTATTTACTGTGCTTTTTATATGTATTTTTTGAAGCTGTGCCTGTTTATATTTATTTATGTAATGTTTATATTCACAGAGGCGTTGCAGAAAAGTTTCAATCCTGATGGGATTCCCGGTTAGTATACAACCCCCACAACGGCAATGAATTGTGTGTTGCATTCCTTTCATGCATTCGCATGTGTTCATGAAATTGATCGTTTTTCCATTGCGTTGCCAAACAACACCTTGATCCACATACGTAGTAAAGTAATGCTAATAATAAAGTATTTGTTGTATTGTTTCGTCCCTTTTGATACTTAAAAAAACTTCGCATTTGTCTCTCAGTTACGTCAAGTGTCTTACTAATACTGATTTGTGTGTGTACTATAAAAGAGTACTAGTCGATTATTGCTTATATTTTGTTCAGAAACATCAAAATGAATCCCAGTTAGCAGCTATTCTGTATCATGCCATTGATGAAGCATATGTTAAACTTCCAGTCACAACACTATTATCATACCGAACATCAGTACTGTTGTCTACCGCACCAACATTTTAAAAATCCCACATAGGGCGGGGCTTAATTATATAGCGCTGACCTTGGTGTGAGGATCCCTGTCTCAATCCCAGCTGTCGGTAAGTGGGTTTTGTGGTGTGCAAACTCTGTATAAGGGGATTTTCTCGGGGTTCTCCCCACTTTCTTCATTCCACCATTACTGTATAATCTATCTCATTATCATCTTCTCCCTTAGTCTCGGTGCATCTAAACTTTTTTTTTTTAATGTCCCACTTACGGTACATATGGTAGATTTCCTGTCCTTCACTGAGACTACGACCATCTCAGTAGCAAAAATAAAGATTAAGGGAAGATGTGTTCATAATCCTTGAAATCTGGAATAACAGAAGACGGTTTCGAAGCTTTAAACTAAGAATGTTTATTATATTATTATTATTATTATTATTATTATTATTATTATTATTATTATTATTATTATTTAAACAGAGCTGATGCATCTCTCTAGCTTTGCTACTAAAGATCATTATAGATTAATATACAGGGTGTATCGAAAGTCCAGGTCCATAGACTAACACCGTTACTAGTAAAGATACGAAAAATATAGAAACAGTGGAAAATTGTTGACAATATCGGTTTTTCAATCTAAAAATCGTGAAATATTTCTAATCGCGTGAACGTTTGGGCTCCTAACTGGTATGGCACTATGTTAAATGAAAAATCAACTTTTCCAGTTCAGCAGGTTTTTAGAATTGAATGTAAAAACACGCAAAAATGACATGTTGAAGTGACTTTGCGGTGTGAGCGAAACCTGCAATACTTTGAGTCCGTTTCCGAACGATGTTGTATTGTTGGCATGGTGAGTATTCAAAGGAACACCCTGCTGAATTGGCAACGTTGTTTTTTTATTTAATATACAGCGCCTTACCAGTATACAGCCTATACTGCTGGTGGGATTGAAAAAAAAAATCAGCATTTTAAATATGAAAACCATGTATTTCAGACAACTTTTCTATCTTTACATTTTGCCTTTCTTTACTAATAATAGAGTTGGTCTATGGTCTCGGACTTTCGATACATCCTGTATACTGGCAGATAACTAGTCGTAAATGTAGAAACTTCTATGTAGTACGGCCCTCATTCAATCTCTATTTTGACATAAGAATTATCTTCTTTAATATCTGTAGTAATCATGATTGAATTAAGTAAGCGAAGATCTAAGCTAGTTCCGTGCATTGTAAAGGAAATTAGGTATCCCTTTCCTTACTAAGTCAACTACCATATGAAGATGGTTCAATCAACAAACAACAGATATCTTGATCACATATTTGGCCATACTGTAGAGAAACCAAAACTAAATATTACCCTAATGCAATAAATTGTTAAGCTCTTCTCTTAATGTCCTTTAATAGAAATGTCATCACGTGTGCGTACATACAGTTTGGTATCCACACTATATTGCAATACAGGAACATACGTAATAAGAATTACTCTTCAATTTCAATATACCTCTATATAAATGGTTTACATACTATAACTTTATACAGAAGTAACACCTCTTGTACATTTTAACTACATTCTCTATTACGAAGTTATAATGGACTAGTCATTAGTCCTACTACATCCAGAGTTCAAGCTTTGCTGAACATTAGATCCAGACAGAATATGCTAACTGGTAAACTATTGGAAAATTCTTACTTAGAACTCATAAGTGCGTACAATATTCGTCGTACTTATAATTTTAACCAATCGAAGTTTTTCATGAAACATGATGTGTGGGTGTCATATTTAACATTACAGATAGAATGTACGCATGAATTTTGGATTTCTTGAGCCTTCTGCTACTGAAAATATTTAAGTTAATTGTGTATTTTCAAAGTACTCAAGTCGAGAAAGGATGCATCTATGAATGTTATTTTTTATTATTCTAACTGAAAGACTTTAAAAAAAAAACATATGCAAGGAATGTATTTCAGCATAAAGTTGACTGCCTATATCACCATCTTGATCCTTCCTACTAAAATCACGTACACTTCAAGATTTTTGACGAAAGATCCACACCATTGATATCTATTATTGTCGTATTTGTAATATCAGTTGTAGACACGTATTTCTGGTATTCAACGAAAACAAGTTTTTTTCCAAGTTATTTAAAGCCCATTATCCTAAACCGCTTCAATGGACTCAATATATTTACATCTCGTACATGATCATGTAACTTAAGGTCTTTTCTAAATTCATCTTTATTTCGCTCCGTCCTATTTCTAGCCATTTCTCACCGTCAGCTAATTCCACCAATTATATTGTACAGTAGATATAATACTATTGTTGGAGTAGAAGATTGAAATTTTCTGTAATCTTGGAGCAAGTGTTTTCCTTTTGTTTTGTGAGCTGTGCATTTACTACAAGTGTTGTATTTACGTCTTTTATGGGAGAATAAACGAAATGTAGAATTCGTTGACTTTCCCTTTGTAATTTAGGAATTACGTAGCATTTTTTACCCTCTTGTGATCGTATACATAGTTGGTTTGGATTCCTTTCCTTTGGTTTTTAAGTTGCATGCTAGAAGGTATTTCTTTTTTTTAAACTCCAATTCATTTTCTTAAGGTCTTTTTTTCTGAATCTGAGAATGAATGCATAAATATGGAGGCACCAAAGATTAATTTCAAGACTATGAAATATTGATGTGAGAGATTTTCTCAGACATTCGAACAGAAGTTAGTATATGTGATTGTGCCATGAAATGTTATCAGCCATATCTTATTTAATTATGAAAGAAGAAAAACTATGATTGCGATATACTTTTCTGATTGTCTGTAACGAATGCGATACGTTAAGAGGTTAATGGCACAGGTCTATTATAAATATTATGTGTCAATAAAATTATTCGCTGACTCAAGAACAAGAGCACATTACGTTACGTTAGTTTAAAAAAATGCATAATTAGATTTGCTGATGAAGAGGAAAAACTAAGTCGCATTACTCATTACTGCGTGTTGTTTTTTGAAAACTCGATAAATAATGCTCAATAACTAATGTTACCTTCTTTGTTACTGTCCTTGCCTGATTGAAATATACTAGTATATGAAACACTGAATATCATCATCGGGGGCGAAGCGCGTATAGAGGTGAAGTGGGTAATGCTAAGGAAAATTAAAAGCTGATAACACAGCGATTGCTTGCATTTTGTAAATCTAATAACTGATTAAAACAGTAGTTAATTGATATGTTTAGTCGAATTGTCTCTGAATTCTGGTAAACACACGATTTAAATTCAACAAACTACAGAACATACTGTGACTTCTCTTGAACCGTTTTCAGTTCTAATCACCTGACAGTTTGTTGCTTCTAAGACGCTGACCAATGTCAAAATATTAGATTAGATTGCCAACTTTTTGTCATTCTCTGTTGAGAGTTCAGGACGCTTTTAGATCCGATGAGAGTTTTAAAATACCCAAAATGATTCAGTAAGTGACATCTTTTCATCCTGTTGGTACTATTAGTCTGTATTTCTAGAACACTTCTATCATAATCAGATAATTGTTAAGATGTGGTAATTTAAAATGTGGATATTATTTGAGAATCTAAACTCACTATTACAAAAATAAAAATCTGTACTTAATCGAAATAATCTACACATATGTTTTGACACTTATGTTAGTTTGATGTGAAACTCCTTTCTCTGATGGTAATTTGTTCAGAGAAAAGATATGTGAAGTCTTATTCAAAAATCTTGTCCATCCATCTTGCTTTAACACTATATCTTGGCAGCCATACAAAGGAAATCTGATACTTTTGACTTTAGATAAAGATTACAATTGACTAAAGAAACTTCACGTTTGTTTTTGATTAGTTTCGACTGTGAATAAGTGTACAGGACTTTTAAAAGATATGTGGGTGGTCAGGGTTTTTGAACAAGACTTCACTGCTTTCACAATCATTCGTAGACGCAAATTTTGACTTCGCCATAAGGATTACATATTACTTTTTAATAAATCACCTATAACGCCATAATTGGCTCAGATTTGGTTTGCATTACACACTAATACTCGAATTCGCTATACACACGAAATCGAAACCGCACGAATTCTTCGTCTCTCGGCAGTACGAGTACAATATTCATCTGACATTTCTTTGCGTGTCAGGAATTTCGAATTGAATGCTCCAATTGAGTGTAGTTTTCTTCGACATTGAATCTATATAATACTCTCTGCACACCACAGTGTCATTCGCCTGAGCACAGTAAAACTACGTGTCAGAAACCATTGACGAATGAGCTACATGACGTTAATGTGAGTTCAGTTTCTAAATACAAAGGACATTTTACGTAACTAATAATTCCTTTTTGTCAAACTTCAAATATCGTAAAATTCAGAGAAAAGTAGCGGTCACTATATAAAATTTCATTGCAAAGCATCACCTTTTGTATAATTGCGTGTGCTACTTTGCTTTGCAATAGTTCGTGCGTTTCTGTGTGCCACACCAGACTTGTTTCTTACTACATGACAATGCCCTGACTCATTCTGCAGCAATAATTTGTTCGTTTTGAGCTAGAAAATGTTACACTACCTTACTTCCAGGGCCGTAACTTATGGGGGGGGGGCAACTGCCTCTCCAGGGAAGCTTCCCACCGTTCGAGGGGGACCGATTTTAACATTAATATTTCTTACTCCATATACAATACGAACATGAAATTATAAATGAAGGATCGAACAGGTTCACTACATTACATAAACAAAACAGCCCACAAAAGGCCAATGAAACAAAAATGAGTCTGGGTCTATTTCAGTAAAAAATGTCTACTATTAGGGGCCCTAGAAATAATATTTATTCGTATGTCTTTGAGATTTGTCAATATTGTCCCTTTAATTAATTTGTCATGTATGGAACGGGCCTAGGGGCGTAACTAACGGCCCCGCAGACCTTGCCATGCGGAAGGGCCCACAGGCACCTGGAGGCCCATATAGAGTAAGAGAGGAAATAGGGGCCCAAGAATTAGAAAAACAACTTTTCTAGGGGGGGAAATACGCGCATTAATGCTTGCTCCACAGAAAAAAAATCTAAGTTACGACGCTGCTTACTTCCGTAGAGTTGTTTTCCTTCAATAGTGTTGATATTGATTATACGAGCATTGTATCCAAAATGCTGTAAGAGATTGTTTGAGTAGAAGAAAGCGTCAGTAAAAAGTTGAAGCAAGTTTACCATTATATTTCATCAGATGAATATTCAATTTTCAATAAATGGAAAGAAAATGTTTATGCTTTTAAAGGTTAGTCTGTGTTGCCTTAGTCCTGGAACTTACGAGCCTGCCTATGTGTGCTTCCAAATTTGTACTGAAATCAGTCTACTCGATGCAAAGTTATTGCTAGACACACACTTTTGATGGCGATTATGTGGTGCTTTAAAAAAAATGATGAATAACATATTGAAAGGACTGACTCTTTCACTCGATACCTAAGAACAATAATGTAAGTCTTTGGGTAATTGCTAAAAGAAGAAAAGCGTCCTGGTGTCTGTCTCCATTATTTGTTTAGAATCAGTAAAGTGAAACTTTTGAGAAAATGATCAGCATGTGACCGTTAGTAAGCTCGAGCCATCGTAAAATACCTACAAGGTGTTCCATAAACCTAGAACCGTAGGAAGAATGTGTCAGTTCACAAAACAATGTTCAGACCACTACCGTTGATTGCTATACAAAAGGAAGATTTGTGCGAATTTTCCTAACTCATAATAAAATTTAATGTTTGCTCATTGTTCCAAGTAGAAATCCTTAATAATGGGAAGCAGTGTGTCGATCGAAAATGACATTTTCTTTCTGTTTATTGAAAATTTAACATGCATCTGATGAAATATAACGGTACTCTTGTTTCAACTTTTTACTGACGCTAGGCATGTCTTCTACAGGAGTCTCTTTCAAATGATTGCTCACAGTATTTTGGATACCATGTAATCAGTGTTGTCAAATACTGTTGGCGCAAAACAACTCTAGTAAGCATGGAGATAAGGTAATGTAATACTTTCGCTCAAAACGAACAAATTATTGCTCTAAGAGCCCATGACAATGAAAAGAAGGGTGTCTTCGATGGCCAATGTTTAGAAGGGCAGATACTCTTCTTACGAAACCTCCACATGTCCTGCAAAAGAGCATTAATCTCACACGATAAACAATTTCTGTCGTTAGTAGTTAAGAATACTAGCGTCAGTCCCGTAATTTTATTGACAAAACTTACGTAAAGCTGAAACTGATTTCTCTAGTAAAGCTGAATTGCGGCTTCTCTCTAGTAAAGCTGAAAGCTGTTTCTCAAGTATCTAATGATTTGATGAAGAACGTTTGGATTGAGTTTAGATTAGATTTTTCCTCTTCTTTGTCTCAACCTTTTCCTATATTTATATGGGATAGTTTTTTCTGTCTTTCTTTCCCCCCACTCTTTTCTATCCTGGGCGTACTTTATTTTTCATCCCCCCTCTCTCAAATCATCCCATGTCTTGTCTTTCCATCTCATATTGAGTCTTCCCCTCTTCTTTCTTCTTATTATTTCCATCTTTCCAATTCTTTTTCCGACATAACTGTCTTTTCTTCGTTCTACATCTATTGTTGATTATTTCTCTTACTCAAATGTCCCACCTTAACGAGATGATAAACTCCCTAAAACCAGCCACACGTGGAACTTCCTGGCTAGACAACATTTCCTTTAGAGACCCTGCACGTAAAAGACAAGAGGTGTTAAATTTGGATTTCTGGGACACCATCCAACCGGTTCTTGTCGATCAACCTAAGTTTAAGGAAAATGAGATTTGTATGGACTTCTGGACAAATGACTCACTATTCTCTTGAAACCAGGTTGAAAAATTCCCTTCTGTGTTTAAGATTAACGGAAATTTTTACCTCTTTGAATATTCCAAAGTGTTCCCAATCACATTCTGCCCGAAAAGAAAGTATCGGTAATTTGATCATTTCGTATTCCATGCTAGACTATGAGGTGATCTTGACATTGTGGCTTAGAAGTATTCCTCCAATGAGGGTTGAGGTGATTGATAACGTGTTATCTTATTCATTTCCTCGTCGATGTAAAACTTGGCCTCGGCACTTAGAAGGATAGTAACAGAAAAGTAGAAAAACATCTCATATTATGAAGAATTCGGTTCTCTGACAGGATATCCTTATTTAATGTTTGTTTAACTACTACATATTTTACAATTGGTATTAGCTACTTTTTAGAAAAGTGGATAAAAGTTTAGGGACTCGAGCCCGTATCTTCACACGAGGACTTCTTAGGGCTTTTAGAGACCACAGTCAAGAGATAGTTGTCTTTTCATATGTTGATGATCGCGGTAACCCGCTGTTTATCACAGATACTTGCTTTTATTTTCATGAGTATCTCCACGCAACTGGGGGCGAATTTTATCTGTCTGCTACCTCCAAGAAGCACGATAACTTAGATGTGTTCCGAAACAGACTTTAACGACATCACTTAAGCTGCGGAAATACCTCCGTATAGAGGTTCTGCTAAACAAAGATGAAAGACGTTAGTCACTAGACTGCACAAAGCAATTCCTTCTGCAGTTGAATCTATGTAAGCTTTATTGCTAGCGGTGAGATATTATTGTATTTTCATTTCACATGACTAGTATTACGTTTCTTAGAATTCAAATGTAATTTATTTCTGTTTGCAGGTTCTGTTCCCGTAAATCAAACTGTGAGACTTTATTATTTGTTGAAATTATTTTTTCAGGTCGTAAAGAAACGTATTGTAGTTGTGAGGAAAAAAAATCAATTCAAGGTAGTAAAATACCTGCCAAAATTTCTGGTCTCCACTTGTTTTGGCAACGTTTCGATTTAGTCAGAATTCCACAACAGACTCGAAATTCATTACCAGCGGCAACGCTTGACAAAGCGTATACAAAGTTCATTTTTTCTTCTTGTTGTTGTGTGAACCTCGTTGAATTGTTGGGCAAATTGCCATCCATAGCATATTGTCAGTAATACTGTTCGTATTACGCTACGGCGTAGAAGAAGAGGAATAGAAGATAGTCTCGATTTATTTGCATTCTCGTTATTTCGCCTACAAAGCAAACAAGGGAACTGTCAAGATACGAGGGAGTATCCAAAAGTTTTAACTATCATAGTAAAAAGAATAGGATACAGGGATTGTTGTGATTTATATTTGTTAATCCCTTTCTATGTAGTCCCCACCCTAATTTACAGATTTCTCCCAGCGTCCTTCACTTTACGAATACCGTCATTGTAGAAGTCTGCACATTGTGCTTTAAACCAGTCTTCTACCTCATGAATGACGTCATCTGTGTTGTCAAAATGGCGACCACACAACAGATTCTTCGTTTGGTGGAAACAAGAAAATGTCACGGTGCGAGGTCAGGAGAATAAGGCGGATGCTGCAATATCTGGAAGCCACACGCCTTTGCTTTGTCGACAGCAACTTGAGATGAATGAGCTGGTGGTTCTGAAAAGGTGTGAGCAAACGAGGTACCCAGTGCACGGATACCTTAGACATCTGAAGTTCGTCATGGATAATTTTCCACACACTACCATAACGGAGACAAGTCTCATTCATAATCGTTTCAATGGTTACACGTCTGTCTTCGAGGATTAAACACTCCACTTCCTTCACCATGGCAAAATCACCCTTGAGAGTCTCCCCGCTCGTGGCTCGTCTGTGAGGGACATGTGACCACTTTGAAAGTTCCGCTTCCACTTCACAACCATGTCAGATGATGGGCTATCATCCCCATAGACAACTTTCATATCGTGAATTTGGCGTGCGTTGCTGCCCTTTAAATGGAGGAACTTTATGACACTTCGTTCTTCAATTTTGTTCATCATCCAGATTGATCTCTTTTACATGCTGTGGAAAGAAAAATACTTTAGACACATATTTGATAGTTGCACAAGTATGCATAGAAATGACACTGATTATGCACAAAATGTTGTATTTGTAACTTCTTTATGATAATTAAAACTTGTGGATACTCCCTCGTAGTATAAAAATTTTCTGTACGTAAATGTCAGTTTGAAAGGGAACTTTGTTTATCTATCTATCTATCTATCTATCTATCTATCTATATATATATATATATATATATATATATATATATATATATATATATATATATATATATATATATATATATATATATATGGAAGAATGGAAGCCATTGGAATGTTTTGTTATAGAAGACTGTTGACAATTAGATGGGTGGGTAAGATATCGAATGGAAGAGTATTGGAAATGGTAGGAGGAGTATACCAATTGCTAGGGGAGGAAATTTTGGATAGGGCACATACAAGTTCTTAAGTGAAGTCTTGATCCAACTGCGGTAGGTCCCATAGTTTTGGAGCTATGGGCCTTTAAATTTCACTTTTTCATGTTTTCGGCAGCCTATAACTTTGAAAGGAAGCATTTGTGCACCCAGGTTGGTATATACTTTTTGTCTTATCTTGGTGTCAGGAATCACCTCCCAAACGTCGGCGTTGTTTTGAAACACTCTGTATATGGACTAAATAGTATAAGCAAAAAATACTGTCATTCTGATCACAGCTGAGTAATCCTAAAATAATAATATGAAAAAAGAATGTAATTTTGATTTTTAATGAAATCTTACTTAAACAGTTATTTCTTGTCATATTATAAAGAGTTGTTCTATTTCTTTGACAGGGAAGCAACTAGATGGAATATGGCACACATCCATAGTAGCATACGGAAGAGAGTACTTTTTTGGATCTAGTGGCGTGCAGAGCATCAGGCCGGTATGTTTTTTGTATTACTGGTATTTTTCAGAGTAATTAATTCAACAGTAATTAATTAACAACAGAGCCTGTTGTTAATGTTAGCCTTACTTTTATAAAACAACAATGGACCATAGTAAATGCATATAGAGGAAATCATTAGTGGGATCAAACTCCCACCTCCTGTCAACGGATGCATGCATTTGTTAGGAAGATTCAGATTGCTCAGATTTCTGTGTACAATGCCTATACCTTGTATCTTCAATTATTAGATAAATTTTGAACTTTATGCACAGGGCTAGTCAGAAATCGACAGAATAATATGTTATCATTATTTGGTGTATAGTATCATTTTAAAAAGAAGTGTTGAAAGTAAACGACAGTATCTTCACTACATGCGCAAAGACATATCCTTAATCAGGGTTTCATTTTAAATCAGCGACTCTTTTTCAATTCCATGGGCGGAATCTACCACTTGATGCAGGGTCTGAACCCTACTTGAATTTTTATTCTAGGCAAGTGCCTTCACTTAGGACCTAATCCGTGGTCATGCACACATGAAGCATGGTTGTTAACCACCTAACCACAAAATAATAAATGCTGTCCATAAATAACGCAACTTTTGAATTGCCATTTCTGTTCTAGTAAGTTGGCAGCACTGAACGTTACAGGCGCTGTTCGGCGTTCCGTGACTACTAGCCACAAGGACAACACATGGAAATCATGTAACGTTCAGTGTTGCCAACTTACTGGAACAGAAATGACAGGCATTTCAAAATAATAAATGCTGTCCATAAAGAACGCAACTTTTGAATTGCCATTTCTGTTCTAGTAAGTTGACAGCACTGAACGTTACATGCGCTGTTCGGCGCTCCGTGACTACTAACCACAAAGTCAACACATGGAAATCATGTAACGTCCAGTGTTGCCAACTTACTGGAACAGAAATGACAGGCATTTCAAAAGTTGCGTTCTTTATGGAACACCCTTTATCTGCTTGAGTCATGATTTGCCAAACAGCTGAATTGGAAGGAGGGATGCGATGGAATTGTCTACAAAAATATTCATTTGGAAGAGGCTTGCAAGGTTTCCAGATTTATTGATTACATATAACTAAAGGACAGATCTTAACTCCCATAACCGAAAAGAGGTTGACACGTTAAGACAAGCTAGTTAGAAGAATTTTCTATTTCTCTGTTTCATAGTGCGTTGATTGACTTTCTGTGCCGATGCCTCGAATGTAAGGATATAAAAATGAAATGAAATGAATTCTTTCAGTTTAACATACCACGATTATGCCCTTTAGGCTAAGGAAGACGGTTGATTAAGGCAAGTGAATGATGATGGAAAAAAATCAGTGAAATGAGAATGTAGAAGGAAACGGGAGTAACCCAGAAAACCTACGCACACGGTGTTTGTCCACCACAAAGCCCATTTAGCATAAGCTGGGACCGAACCAGGGATTCCAGGCACCAGAAGTGAGCACTCTACCACTGAGGCAACTGATATATTGAAAAGTGTGCCTAAAACAGCTAATAAAATCACAAGTGCGGAAAAATGTTAAAACAGATAATGTTTAGCATTTCAGTTTTTTAAAGTGAAGCTCCATCTCCGGTCACTAAGTAGAGCTCGTGTCCATACTATTACCCCATTGGCGTGAGAGATCCGGATTAGATTTCCAGTGGGAGGACATGGGGTTTGAATTCACGTTCAGCTATAGGTTTACGTCTCACATAGCTTCGGTGCTAAACGGGATACACAAGTCGAAATCAACCAATCCATCGTATCTTTAAGTAAATATTTGTATGTACAGTCCGCAGCAAAAAACCTGCAACATACGCATGTAAGTTTCTTGTGAAACTACGCCTAACAACCCATGGAATCAACCTAACGTCTAAGTGGCACGAATCACGCAGGCGAAACCTCGGCTTCCTCCCCTGCACACTTATTTTGGAGCAAAAGACTTCGTCGTTTCACAATAAACTTACATGCTCATATTGCAGGTTTTTTGCTGCGGACTGTACAAAAGCACTCAGCAACACCGATTGGTGATAGCCGTGATTGGTCACTTTGATGGTGCCACCTCCTTTTACTTTCCATTTAATAGCTTTCACGTAACGAAACTTCACTGAAGCGAAATTAATGTGATACCGCACACGTTCGGTACGTCTTGTTTAGTAATAATGCGAAAAAGGGCCCAAAAAGTTTTGAAAAGTGCAAAAAGGTGATGACATTGAGAAAATATGTATTTAAAAAAAAAAAAAAAAAAAAGTTCGCTTGAAACAAAGTACAGACAGATGCAACTAAAACACAGTCAGGAGGTGTTTATTTAATGTTTTCTGAGCAAGACAAATTAATTTGGCCATTTTAATAGCTAATAGAAATTAAGGTGCAAGACCTAAAATTCCCATTTCTCTTATTACGTATTACGTAGTGTAATGTACATCATTGGCCTCCTATAATCTTTCGTTGATTATAGAGATATTATTATTATTATTATTATTATTATTATTATTATTATTATTATTATTATTATTATTATTATTATTATTATTATTATTATTATTATTATTACAGAAGAAAGCAAGTGAAGAGGACTGTTTCACAGATTATTTGTCACATCTTAAGGTAAAGAGTAATCCCTTGGGGACCACCTTTAGAGTAGAATCCACAGCTGTGAATCACACTTCTTCCCATGACGATGAACGAATGAGTGTGTTGATTCATCTTGGCATGTGAAATTGTTTTGGGAAAGTTAAGTGCGTATGAGGAAATTCAGAGGTGCATGTATACTATTGAAGTAAAAAAGAGGGACAAGGAATATACAATAATACAAGTGGCTGACTGTTTTCCGGAGCTCACTAATAGCTTGATGCGGCCATTCAACTCGTGAAAATCCAGCTCCTCGTGCTATAGCCCCATAGATAGAAGCAACCGATCGAAAATAGCAACGCAGGGCAGGGCCAGTTCTCCGGCAGACAAGGAATGCAATCAGTCTACCAAGAAGCATCACGTGACAAACGAACAAAAATCTCTGTATCCAGAGGTGCACGGCAGTTTGTCGCCACTTCGGGAGGTTGGATTTATCGATGCATCTCAAGGAATGCATGTGCTGTTAATATCATGCCCTCCCTCATCCGGAATGATCATATATTTAACGTTTACGTTCCAAAAATAAGTAATACTATATTAACGATATATATACAGGGTGTTAATGAACTATACCGACAAACTTAAGAGCTGATTCCTCACATCAAAATAAAAGAAAAAGTCCATATGGACCTATGGCGAAAAGTGCATAGTTTCAGAGCTAGGGCTGTCCAAAGTCGCGAAAAAGCCAAGTTTCAACAGGCCCTATTTCGAATTCTAGTTACTGTGGATGGTAGTCCTTATCAGTGTAAAGGAAGCCATACATACACAATCCAAAAGTGCATATTTCGTCAATTTCCAATAAGTATACAGGTATTCCCTACAGGATGTAATTCTGAGATCATAAAGTCAGAGAATATCTCAAAATTCAGTTGATGGCATATCTGGAAATTTCACCCTGTATGGAATACTCTGTACACCCACTGAAAATTAATAAAATATGCATTTCTGGATTGCGTATGCGTGGCTTCCTTTACGCTGAGAAGGACCACCATTCACAGTTTCTGGAATTCGAAATAGGGTCTGTTTAAATTTTGCCTTTTCGCGATTTTGGACAGCCCTAGCTCTGAAACTATGTAATTTTCGCCATAGAACCATATGAACTTTTTCTTTTATTTTGATGTAAGGAATCATCTCTGACAGTTTGTCGGTATAGTTCATTAACACCCTGTATATGTATCGAATCTGTATCAGTGTTCTTATTGAATCACCGGTATATATATATATACCGGGTGATTCAATAAGAGCGTACCAGGCCTATATCGCAGCTAATACTGCATGTAGAGCCTTCAAACATAAAATTGCATTACCAAATCGCATGTGTAGAATGCAATAAAAACAGTAGCGAGACCAGTGGCGTCTCGTGAATACCTCCAACGGGGGGCAACTTCAAAATTTGCAATGGAAAGTGGTATAATTGTTGGAATCGTTCGAAAGGACATTAAATGTCATGCAACTTTTAGAGGACAAACTTCGTCATATCCTTTCCCATTTAGCCGCTAGAGGCGTTGTTGCAGACTTGTATCTGACTACCCGTAGCAGCCTTTATCTCAGCTAATAGTGCACATAGAGCCGTCAAACAAACAATTGAACTACCAAATCGTATATGTAGAATGCAATAAAAATAGTAGCGACACCTGTGGCGTTTCGTGAATATCTCCAACGGGGATCATTGCAAAATTTGACATGGAAACAGGGGTTGGTTGTGCCTCCATTGAAACAAGCGCACTGTATGTATAATATAGTTTACTAATAAGAAGCCATAAGATAGAATGTAAAGTACAAATAATAATGATGTATTATTATTGAAAAAGATAATCAAATGACATAATGTCTTAAAGATTTGAATTGATTTAAGATAAGCGTCCCTTTAGCAGCGAGGATATATGAGACCTGGACCTACGCTTAACGTGGGATCTGTACCACATGAACTTCCTCTGGGAATCGAACCCGGCTTTCCCACACACCAATGGCGTGTGCGCTAACCGCTTAGTCACGAAGGAGCTGTTACGTCTTAAAGGTTATGTCGTTTAATGTCCGCTGCTTCGGTGGGTGAAATGAATTTTAAGGGTCCGATTTTGCGCCATCACTACACATACATTGCGAGATAAATTCGCAAAGATGCATTCAGTCTTTCCTTTCAGTTCACGAATTGTTCGTGGCTTGTTCTCATAAACCTGACACTTGAGAGAAGTCCATAGAAAATATTGTAGGGTTAGAGGAGAGATCACTTGATTTGGACCTTCACATCATCATTTCTTTACAGGATCTGATGCGTTCTGTTGCATTTTGATGGTGAATTCGAATAACTCTTATGCGTTCTTAAATTGTGTATCTCTCCATGATAATTAGTCACTGACTACTTTACACAGTTTAATTTCGCCAATTCAGTCATTGTTTACAAAACACGATTTTAAAGTTCTAACGTTCTTATCGGTAACTCGTATATTTTCGGTTGATAAGAATTAAAATAATTTGGAAGCCTGTAATATAAACTATATTAAATTAGTTGGCACTATAACTCACGAAGGATTGTAACCGTTGCATGGTGTGTGTTTGAGTGGTACGTGGTCAGCGCAAAAGCTTCCAACACAGATGTTTCTTTGGGTTTCTTTATATTGGAGTTTGCTTTTCGTTCAAATACTTTCCCAGTTACCTCTAAATTCTAGGTCAAAACAAATAACATACTTAGAGGAGCATATGACTATACAAAATACTAGGGTCTATAGCAGTGGCGGCAGTAAGAAGTTAAAAGTCGGGGAGCAAGACATGATCTGAATATTTGTATATCAATGTTAGTTTTCCTGATTGTTTCTAACACTTTGTTTGACGAAAGGTTGTCTAAGTAATAGGATCTATCTTTTTCAGTTAAAATGCCGTGTATCGTATTTCATATTTTATCAAGTAAATTGACAAGAGTAACACAATTAGATACTAACCATTTATAAGCTGTGTAAGAAGAGATTTGATTCCTTGCTCATGAACATGTTAAAAGGTCTGTCTGGAAAATTGTGTGATCAGATTATTTAATAACAAATTTGCAAAACAAATAAACAGAAAGGATAATATTAATCGTAGTAATGAATAATAAGTTTTTTTTTTTTTTTTTTTTTTTGTAGAAGTTATATTGAAACAGGGGATTAATAAACAGCTTATATTCTTAATTCCACACATGCCATTAAATGTATGTTATTACTCTTAGAATATGCTACGACATTTAAAGAAATACGCAATTGCAATATTAATTGCTTTGAATCATAATTAAAACGGAATTCCTGTAGCTTTTTTAATTCCACGGGAAGACAAATAACCAATACGTACTCATGCAACGGCAAATATTATATGGCATCCTTTTTTTCTATGAACCAGTAATACATAAAAAAAACTTGAAATTTCCAATTGAAACTACAGTAAAGGGGGCACTTCAAAATATTGGGAGGGCAACTGCCCCCTCTTGCCCCCTAATCGCCGCCCCTGGTCTACACAAATTCTGAAGTTCTATTTTATTCTTCGAGTCCGAACCCCGTTGTGTTCGTTTTAAATAAAAATAATTGTTTACGTGGTTTAATTAGATACGATTTGAATTTTAAAATATATTTGGGTTGAAAAGATCAATATTAGCGTATCTTAATATAGGCACCCACTTTCGTTATACAGTCACTGCTGTAAAAAACCTGTGTGGAGCTCGGAAGGATTAGTTGTCATGTCAAGTATTTTCAGTTGTTCTTTAACTCCTACTTCGTTTCCCAATTGAAGGCAAAACTACGCTGTGGGCGAATATCATAACAGGAAACGTGGATTCTCTGACTCGAAATTTATAACAATATGAGAATATTTTACCCATTGTTTCCTTTGGTGAAATAATAGCTTGTGTTGTTTCCTTTAAGAAGGCTGTTCCATTATTTCTTTGAATAAGTTCTTTTTAACATTATTTCTTCTAGCGAGAAGACAGTGCTGTTGCATTCTTTCATGAAAAGTTTATTTCGGTTGTTTCCTTGAATGAAAAGATTTTATCTATTCGTCCCTGTAGCGAAAAGAGCATTTCTTTTGATGAAAGATAGCTTGTGTTGTTTCTATTGATCAGGAGTTGTTTCCATAATTTTTCTTGAGAAGTTGTTTTAAAATTATTTCCTCTGGTAAAGAGATTGTGCTATTGTTTTCTTTCGTAAGAAGATTATTTCTGTTATTTCTTTGAATGAGAAGATTGTTTCTATTGGTTCATTCAATGAAAAGATGGTTTCCTTGTATGAGATCGTTTTTGGTGATCTCTTTACTGAGAAGATTGTTCCTGTTGATTCCTTGAATGACAAGATTGTTTCTGTTGAGTCCTTGAATGAGATTGTTTCTGTTGATTCCTTGAATGAGAAGATTGTTTCTGTTATTCCTTGAATGACAAGATTGTTTCTATTGATTCTTTGAATGACAAGATTGTTAATGTTTATTCTGTGAATGTGAAAATTGTTTCTATTGATTCCCTGAATGAAAAAATAAAATGTTGTTGATTGTCTGACTGAGAAAATTGTTTCTGTTGATTGTCTGTTTTTTGTTGATTTTTTTAATTAAAAGATTGTTTCTTTTGATGAGAAGATCTTTTCTCGATGATTCCTATGATAATTCTTTGAATGATAACATTATCTCTGTTGATTCCTAAAATGGAAAGACTGCTTCTGTTGCTTTCTTTAATAAGGTGTTTCTATTCCTTAAATTAGAAGATTACATGTATTGGTTTCTTGACGGGAACATTGTATTAGTTCCTTAAATGAAATGATTTTGATTGTTTTCTAAAATGGAAAGAATGTCTCAGTTGTTTCCTTTTATGAGATTGCTCCTGTTATTTCTTTTGATTCCAATTACTTTCAGGGACTTCTCTGCATAAGGAAAACAATTATTATTGACGAACAAAACCTCTCCTGTTATTATCGGCACATTCTTCAGTAATAACAATTTGTTATCTACACCTCTCATAAGGAAAACAATTACCGTTGACGAACAAAACCTCTCCTGCCATTATCGGTACATTCTTCAGTAATAACACTTTGTTATCTGATCCAGCTTACTTTCAGAGACTACCTCTCTGCATAAGGAAAACAATTACTGTTGACGAACAAAACCTCCCTGTCATTATCGGCACATTCTTCAGTAGTAACAGTTTGTTATCTACATCTCTGCATAAGGAAAACAATTACTATTGACTAATAAAACTCTCCTGTCATTATCGCCACATTCTTCAGTAATAACAGTTTGTTATCTACATCTTTGCATAAGGCAAACAATTACTATTGACGAACAAAACCTCTCCTGTCATTATCGGCACATTCTTCAGTAATAACAGTTTGTTATCTAGTCCAACTTACTTCTCTCTGCATAAGGAAAACAATTAGTGATGTCATTGTCCGGACAGTTATTCCTGTCCTTATCGGCACATTCTTTAGTAATAACAGTTTGTTACCTGATCTCTCTATGGTCTCGTTTTGCTGTATGGCTAATGTGTGTGTTTTTGTTGTGCGTGGACCCAGATTAGATTGTTAGTGTGTGCCTACAACTTTCGGTGTTGGCCAGCATCGTAAAGCAATCGGAAAGTTACTAGAATAAAGAAATAGCGAAATTCGGTCTAAAATGCCAGAAACAGCCACATGGGAACCGATATCCTGGTCTCACATACGCAATAAAAGTCGTCTGGGTGACTGACCGTGTATTTGTTTGACCTACAAAGGCAGAGATAACTCAGTTCTTGATGTTTCAAGACTATTTATGGTCTATGACAAGTATCTGCATTGTCATTTGGCTTGTGATAAAATAATATAGAAAAAAATGAGAATATGTTTACTGGTGTATTCACATTTTAAATAAAGAAATTCTATTGTTTCAGAGAGAGATTTCCCATGAAATCCAGACTGGACGTCGAACTTTATTCCCTAGTATGTGTCGCAACGAATTTAACTCTTCAAACTCTTGTCCAACATGTGCAAACACTATCCTAAATCACTCACTTGAAATTTACACCACTGTAAATCAGTTAGTTGCTTGAGTTCATTAGTTGGCAAAAGTGTTTTTTGTATTGAATTTACCTTTGCTAAAAATAAACAAGTCAAAAAATAACCGCATTTATTGTCTCTGAGGGCGTTTGCACTCCAAGTCAGAAATAAGATAGTGAGTATCTCGTGACGTACAAAATGAGTTATTTCTGGAATTACATCCAGTGAACAGGAAATGCTTGTATTAATCAACACATTTTTTTCCTCGTCCCTAAGGGTTTTATATGATGATTGAATAGATAAACGCAATATTACTAAATTTGTTCTTTCTGTTAAGATAAACTGTAGCGAAAGAATGTGTTGTCAGGACGCCAGACTCCTTCAGTGGACCAAGAAGTCTTGTCTAAACTGGCAGTCAATCAAAGCTTTGACAGCTTTGCACTTCCGGGAGAGGCCATAGACTCGTAAAAACTGCAAGTGATAAACATATAGCACTGTTGTTTATTGCCTATAATTTTCAGAACGATCTAAAAGGGAATTTTGTGTGTGTGTGTCGCTGAAAGAATGCTGTTTCAGTTCAGAAATAAATTAGGCGTAAAATCATGGTCTAGCAACATATTATTTTAAATTTCAGGTAGATCCGGATTGTGTAGAGTTTGTAAATTCATACTGTGTAAAGAATATTTACACATAGTCTTACACTATACAACAGAGGTTTTCAAACTTTGCGGCGCACCTACCTGGGGAGGTGCCGAATGTTATCAGGGGGACGCAAGGACTTAAAAAAAAAAAAGATCCTACAAAGGAACGTATTTATAATCCAACACTCATACTTAAGTATGCACCCCCTTTTTTAGTAATATATAGTAGACTAATCCTTTGTATCGCATCTTTTCCACATACGATCAGGATGACCCTTTCACTTTTGGCTGAAACGTGTGTAATGTTTGCTAGATTCCCAATAAATGATCTTCTCCTTTATTTCTGTAGAATAGTATGTCTTCTTAAATGTCTCTGGAATTTTGCGTGACGCCATGTTAGCTGAATTTTTCTTTCTTTTAATTTTATGTTATTATTTTTGGGACGAGTCTTCAGTTTTAATCGTTTCTAAAGTACTACCGCCATTCACAAATTGTTTTATTTGTTTTATTTTCATTGGTCGAAGCCATCATGCATCTTGCCATTTCAACATATGTGCCAAGATTTAATATGTGACTCAAAACAAGCTCATACATCTCATTGACTTTGCTCAACATTTTAATATGCCGGTTTTTATTATTTAAATTCTTTCTCTGTTCGTATTTTTCAATTTTAACATAAATATCTGACTTACCACAATTTATAATTATTAAGACCGGCTAATATTAAAAGGTTTAGTCAGTGTGTACAATGTAGATCACCTGAGATATTTCCATTAGTGATTAATAAATGAAACATAGTTTATCATAGTGATAGTCTTTCTTTTAGAAACACATGTATTTATGTTGTTGACACATTTCATTTTTGACAGGGGAGACGCGTTCACATTTTAGTTTTTGTGGGGAGCCTCAATTGCAAAAAGTTTGAAAACCCCTGCTATACAAAGTTAACAATTCGATAATTTCAGATTTTTGAATACAAATATTACAATATATTGAAATATTCAATGAACTAAGTAGTACGGTTAATTGCTTGGTAACAGTTTCATTTAATTTGTACTTTCCCAGTTTTTCCTCCCACCTAACATTTTAGCACATCCTTCTACATAATATCTGAAGGGTGGTGAGTAGGAATATGTATATTCATATTCCTTTTTCAATTAGTTTTTATACTTACACTCTAAGTACTCTAAATACTCTCGTTGCAGTAATGAATGTTTCAGTAAGAAACTCACAATAAATATTTTTTCATTAAAAAATTCACAAAGGGATAGTTTACTTTGGAAAGTAAGTTTTCCCCGGATTTTCTCATAAACAACTCGGGCAATTTTGTTGGTATTTCATAAATAAATGATTACTTAGAAACCCATAAATAGTGTAAATCATTTTTAATTGGAAAAGTCACAAGTGATAGTTTATTCTTGGTATGAGCTTTTCCCGAATATTTTACTCAAATATTACCCAGACAATTTTGTTCATATTTTATAAATAAATGGACTATTAAGACACTTATAATATGGTATAAATTATTTTTCATTAAAAAATTCACGACGGATAATTTGTTCTTGAGAATGTTCTCTACGAACTATTTTCGCGAGAATGAAGTAGACAAATTTTGTTCATATTTCGTAAATAAACATTTTTGTAATAACCCTAGGTTGATACATAAATAATTTCTCATGAAAAAACCCACAAGAGATAGTTTACTCTTGTAGGTATTTCCCCTGATAAATTTTTCGAAAGCGCCTATTATCGTTTTGTTCATATTTCTTAAATAAATGGTTTTGTAATAACTACAACATATGATTCAATTCAAAAAGAGTGAGAAAGTTTAGTGCTGTGGATTTGTACATTTATTGATGGATACAGTCCTAAACAATAGGATTGTTTGTGCAAATGGAAGAAAGGTACATATCAAATTCATTAAATTCATGTAAATTTTATGAGAGTTATTGTGGAACACATGGACGAATAGACAGAAAAGCCAATCGAGTCGAATGGTAGAAGCTGCGTAAACGCTCGCGTCAATATTTATATATAAAATGTGTGTCATAAATTTTTTGCAAAGAAAGGAGTGACCTAGAGCCACCAAATTCGGTACACAGTTGGCTCTTCACCAGACCTAATTCTGTACGAAGCCCTTTTTTGATTTTCAGCTCCGGGGGAGCGTATGTAGGGGGTGAAAATGTTTGCGAAAACGCATACGCGTTTCTCGCTGTTTCCAAGTATGCTTGCGTGTATGCAACCCCCCTTACATCTTGGTTGTGCGGGTCTACATAACATCAGAGGATAAACACCGCGGAATGAATCAAAAAACATTTTTCTTCTCTTTTATTCGATCAGAAATTCAGACCTGACAACGACGGATGCTTACAGCTAGCCTAATTATAAAAGGGAAATAAGGTTTTTTTGTCAGGGTATCCTGGAAGGCTACACATCCTTAGTTGAGATTTTCAATATTGGTTGGAAGAAGGCAAGGGGAACAATGTAAAACCCTAATAATAAACAGTAAAATCCTAATGCTTCAGGCTTATTTCTAATAGTAGGCAGTCACGCTAATGAATGCCGCTACATTCTATCATTTGCTCCCTGTTTCTGATAAGTGTAAGTACCTGGGGGGTTGTTAGGGAATAATAATAATAATCCATAGTGCACAGAACTCAGAAGCTACCCCATGCGAAGCTGTGGAAGCCTCTGTTGTTGAGCCGAGCCTTTGTAGATGATGGGCTACTTGCCCACCAAAGTTGGTTTAAATTCGGCCAATAATTACCGAGAAATAGTGTACCACATACGCGTAGAGCGAAACTTTAAGCTCCCGTACGTTTACGCTAGGAGCTAATAATAATAATAATAATAATAATAATAATACATAGTTAGGAAAAGATTATATCTATTCCTTTCATTATCTCTAACATTGTTTTTACATCATGTCTTCTCCCTGGGCCGTTTTCTTTCGACCCATCTTTTCCCATTGCTCTCGACACAAGCCCTTTCAAGCTTTTACTTGTTTCTCGTCGCTTTTGTGTAGTGTTTAGATTTCTGGGTCGCAGAGTACAATCCTTCTCACAACATTCGATGTTATATATATATATATATATATATATATATATATATATATATATATATATATATATATATATATATATATATATATATATATCTTTTTTGGTTCTTCATTCAAACATGTACAAAATACGCTTTTCTTCCTCCTTAAAGGCTTCTTCTTCTTCTTCTTTTTTTGCTATTCTTATCATTTCTTTTATTTCTTGTTTGCATTTGTTGAGTACTAATAACTACTTAGATACCGAAAACTAGTCTCCTGTGCTACATTTTTTGCATCTATTTCTATAAAGACCTCTTTTGTTCCAATTAATATAACTTTTTATCTTCATTATTTTTTCTCTAAGATTTTTTTTTTTTTTTTACCAGAAAATTCATTCTAGTGCAGTGCAATTTAAATTTTCCTTCCTGCTGGAGTTATGAGCAGATGTCACACTCCTAGAAGTGAGAACCTTGTTCTGTCCTGGTCCCTATATGCACGAAGTCCCGAGTTGAATTTCCGGTAGAAGAGCTTTGAAATTTGAATGCATTGAAGTGCTATTGTTGAACTTCAGTTACTTCAAAATTGATATTGAGAGAAGAGAGAGAGTGGAAGAGAGAGAGAAATGAAATCTTGAAGTTTTATATCCCATGGTTATGCCGGCTAGGCTAAAGGAGACGGTGATGATGAGAAATGGATGAAATGGTGGAATGAAGGAAGTGTGAGGAAACGGGAGAATCCCGAGAAAACCCAAGAACATGGTGTTTATAACCACAATCCACTTGGCGCGAACTGGGATCGAAGCATTGACCCCAAGCACCACAGATGAACGCTCTACCACTTAGCCAACCGTGCCCTCCAGATGGAGAGAGGTTTCTAGTTCAACGTCCCTTTACGCTAAAGAAGATGGGTGCGTAATGTAAATGAATGAGAAAGAATTTGTTGAATGACATTGTGTGAGGAAAGAAGAGAACGACAAGATAATCCCACTGACACAATGTTGTCCGCTACAGGCACACTTGTCCGGGGATTGAAGCAAGAAACACTCACACCAAAGGCGAGACCTCAACGATGCACACTCGAAATGGATAGTAATAATACTACATTTGAACGTGACTGGTTATTAATGCCCGTTTCTCGCACGGGGAGAATACGTTTCATTTTGGACATAAAGGGCACCAAAACTGTGACTAATCAACTTAGGGAAATCAAAACTATGAATTCGACACTAATATTGATCGTTTTCAATTATTTTCACATGGCTCCATCTCCTCTTTACGAGTACTAATGGGGCTGAATTTGGATTTAAACGGCATCAGAAGTGTCATTGTTTATCTCAGCAACCCCCCAAACTATGTATTTGACACTAATCTTGGTCATTTTCGATCATTTATATATATAATATATCCCCTCTCCCAGGTTGTATCGTCAAAATGAAATGACAAAAAAAAAAATTCGAGGCCCGAACCTCATCTATGTTGAAAATGTGATCGAGATCAATCGTATTCTTCAAGGGTTATTAAGTCACAAGCATAATCACTTTCATTTTCATATATAGAGATTGTTATTTATTATTAGGACAAGGGCCTAATTATATTGAAATTTGAGCACTTGTGTAACCTCATATTAGGTGATAGGCAAACTAAAAAAGAAAAAAGTTTAATTGTAGGCAATTAGAGCGTTTATTTATTTATTTTTGTACAGCATACCGAAGGTTTAAGTACAACAACTAGTAATAATAACTCGAAATATTTAAAACACGTATTTTGGATTTTTCAAATATACTAAGTATTTCGCGAATCAATCTTTTTTGTATGTTCTCTGTATAAAAGTCATGCACTGAAGCTCCAAAGGGCTTAAATTGACCAGCTCTCCATCGTAGTTAGAAATTGTACTGGTCGCAAAAATTAGTGAAGATCTTCCCCATTTTTCTGACTTACAGACAACTCTGGTTTGAGCAACACTTTTTTTTAATGCAATATTTGTGAACAGGGACGAACCTAAAGAGGTATGTGGGTGATGTAGTAAGCCCTACTCAAAATTTATTCAGCAAATTCGGGTTTCTGAGGGATCAAATTTAAATTTTGGAAAATAGAATGCAAACAAATGCAACGTTTTAACATTTAGAATTAAGTTAATATTAATCAAGAATAATTAAAGTTATCGTATCAGTTCAGCCGTATACAAGTGTTCATCAAGTATTCTTTCACATGATTAACCCATTACACATCCCCCCCCCCCTTATGAGTCTTAGGAACGCCCCTGTTATTGAATTGTGGGTTAGAATTTGAAATTAGCATGAAAAAAGAGGTAAAACGTCAAAATGTTACATTGTTTCAGTGAAATTATCATCGGCTTAAGTTAATTTGACGTTATATGTGTTGAACGACGACGTTATAACGGCACATTTTGCAGGCAGATTTTAGTATTTTGGACGTCATTTAGCATGTTGCCAATAGATGGCGTTAGTTGATTGGAACGGAAATTTTCGCTTTCGAGCTCCAACATAGAGTGAAGCAGTGAACGAACGTTCTTCGAAAAGGGTATTTTGATCAGTTGCGCACGCGTGGTTCAGGGCCAAGAATGCGGTGGGAGGATTTGATTTGCTTTATGAAGATATTCTTAAGTTTAGAAACAGATTGTCAGACTAAAAATCAAACTCCTTGAAGCCCACTATGTGCCCACATCTTTCTTCGTTCGTATCAAGTGTGTTATTTCCGTAACACATTAATTCCCGAGGCAATGCTAGAAAAACAGAGTGAAGTTTATTAAAACAATATGCGGTCTTTGCTGCTTCAAGAACATAGATTCTCCTCAGCGAAACTATTTATCTCGTGTCTCAATCGGTAGTGTTGCCTCGAGACGAGACGAGACGAGACTTCAGGCTGTCTCGTCTCGTCTCGTGTAAAGCGTGTATCGTCTCGAAAAAATGCGCTCGTCCCGTCTCGTGTCTCGTCTCGAGAGGTTCTGTCCCGTCTCGTCTCGTCTCGTTTGTCTCGTTTTGTCTCGTCTTGTCTCGTAAAAAATATGGCAGCATACCATGGGAACGAAAGTTAAATGTAGCAGGCTGCCCCATGCTAATCAAGATACAACTAAGTTACAAGTATTAACCAGAACACAAAGACAAGAAATGTCACGGTAACTACACCGTGAAGCCTTCACCCCTGGTGTATGTGGTAGTCGGTTCGATCTCGGTTAGTGCCATGTAAGCTTTGTGGTGGACAAACATTGAATGTGTGTGGGGGCCGCGGTAGCTCAGTGGTAGAGCGTTCACCTCTAGCGCTTGGGGTCTCGGGTTCGATCCCAGCCCCTGCCAAGTGAACTTTGTGGTGGACAAACACCGTGTGCGTGGGTTTTCTCGGGGTTCTCCCGTTTCATCCCACTTTCTTAATTCCACTATTTCATTCATTACTCATCATCACCGTCTCCTTTAGCCTAACCGGCATTACCGTGGGACCTAAAACTCAAATATTTCATTTCATTTCATTTCATTTTTCGAATGTGTGTGTTTTGTCGAAGTTGTCTAGTATCCTACCACTTTCTTCATTCCACTAATTTTCCCATCATCATCCATTCGGGGTGGGCCAAAGTTGCCTAAAGGTCTTAAAAATAAATTCAAATAAGCTCACAAGGCAAGGACAAATAGTTTACAAGATAATATATCTCTGCTGTTAGTTGTCTGAGGCTTCTCGACCCTGGCTTTTTTTTTTTTTTTTTTTTTTTTTTTACATTCTGAAACATTGAAATTTGTTTCACCAGTTTCAATACACGAATATACAGTAAATTGCTCATAGGTACGTTGAAGATGAAGACACTAATGTCAAATAATGTTTACACGACAAGCAAAGTTCGATGTAAAGGTGTCACCATCCCCGACACTATCGTGTACTATCAGCCCACTTGCTTTATAGTGTCTGTATACATATACATACATACATATATATATATATATATATATATATATATATATATATATAGAGAGAGAGAGAGAGAGAGAGAGAGAGAGAGAGAGAGAGACAGACAGACAGACAGAGAGACAGAGAGATGGAAAGATATATAGATAAATAGAGAGATAGAGAGATAGATATGTGTGTACACTTTGATTTCATATATTCCAGCCTTTAGGTTTCCATACCAATCCAAAAACTACTTTTCATTTTAGCATGTTTAGATTTGTTGCAATTATTATTTTTTTTTTTAAAAGCTCGGAACCAAATAATTTTATTGAGTAATGGAAAGTATTTGATTGAAATTTTATATGTTACTGCACAGTAAGCTCTACTTAAAGTGCCATAGTAATGGGAGTTGAACGACACATCGGACCAAAGAATGCTTGGGGCCAGTCTTCACCTCCATGGTACAAATCTGTTCCCATAACCGCAGGGTGTGTGCCACTATATGGTGGTTGCCCCGTTTGTGTAACAAACTCATGACAGTACACCCAGATTAGCTAGTGGTCTAAAAAAAGTTGATTTTTGGGTGGCCATTTTGGATTAAAGTTTCTTATATTGTCGTGATCTATTCGCAATCATACAACGTCGAAATGTTGACACATTGGGTACGGGGATTCGAACTTGTAACCGCAGATGATTGTATAATTTATCAATGAGGCATGTTGTGTTAATGCACGAATGATATCTTAATCAATCCATCTTAGTTTTTTCTTGCCATTCATTAGCATATTTACTTGGCCCTGTATAAAACTTTTTCGTAATATATCCACCACCGGTTATTAACCACTTTATTGAAACGATCACAATATTATATTTTAGAACTGGCCTTTGAAATTAATTCTTTATTATATTTGTATTCCAATTCTTTTAACTTCGTTTATAAACATATTATTTTGGCTTTGTACATACTGTTAGACTTCAGTTTTTCGTTCTCTTTACGCAAAAAGGAGAGCTCTTCCTTTGGTTTATGCCCCTCACTCTCCACAAAACAAACGAAAAATAACATAAACAAAGAGTTATTTTTTATTTCAGTCACAATAGTTATTTCATCTGGCTGCACCCCAATGTCTGATTTGTTTTTTCTTTAAACACCTAACTTCCGTACATTTAATTCTTTCATTATTTACATCAACACGGTTCCGTATAGTAAAGGTAAGTTTAGTGAAGGCACGTCTTGTTTAAACTTTTTCTTGGGTAGAATATTTAGAAGCTCACATTTTAAATTATGTCCAAAAGCTTCGGGAATAAAATGATCGGAATAGACGCTGGCGTTTTCAACTTTAAAGATATCTTTCCGATAGCATTTCTTTCGCCAAACTTTCCGCAAAGGAACCGAGGGAAATATATGATAAATAACTTTAGAACCCGTAGTATTTCTACTATAATTGCGACAAATACTTAGTGTAGAATTTGACATGCTTATAGGCTAACACGAGCACTACAGTAATTAATGTTTTCTTAATACAGGAAAGCAAGAATCACTCACTTTCCTGCAAAAATCAAAGAAACAAACAAGGGTGAATGACAAGGACCTTGGGCGAAAGCTGTTTCTGCTCCCGCCGTGACGTCACAATTTTACTGCATCTTCGGTTTTCAAAGAAGGGTAGTTATGACGCGACCTTAAAAGAGGAAAGGAACAGTAGGGTCGGTGAACCTTAGAAGCAGAGGGCAATTTCGCACACTGGTCAGATCAAACATTTCCGCGTAACAAAACGAAGGTCCCCCTGTAAAACCTCTTCATTTAAAGTGTTATTGTTAGTATCATAAATTTGCTGAAAGCAAACAATTTGAAGGGTTCGTCGATAATATCTGCTTTTTTTGTCCTGCGCCCGCCTTCCAAACGAAGAGGTGAATTTTACAACATGACTGCTGTATAATAAGCGAGCGATTGGTAAAATGGTAAAAGTGTATTTTTATGTGTATGTGTGTGTGTGTGTGTGAGAGAGAAAGAGAGAGAGAGAGAGAGAGAACGAGAGAGAAGACAAAATATTAGTTGCAAGATGACATACTTCAATTGCCGTTTTCGGTTAATTTCGGTTCATATAGCAAAAAGAATACCGCCACCAGAGAATCCGCCATCTCAACCAGAACTTTCAACTACAGCCCGTAATGAGTGTAGACCTTATCCAGTTTTCAAATTGAATAGATGGGGTGGTAGTTCGGTTTCTTGACCTTGTAAAAATCTTCCCTGTCTTTGATTTTGTTTGTCATCATTCCAGCCAGAAATGAAAAAAGAAAAGAAATGAGAATTCCTCAGTTTACAGCAAGGGGAATTGGGGACAAGACATTAAGGATGATATTCCTGGAAGCTCATGTATCACGATTGATTCATTCAATAGACAGAGGACACTTTTCTATGAAGGCTTTTCAACATGTTTTCTCACAAAGGGGATTTTCCTTTTACAATCTATATGACCACTGGCAATTTCAATCTTGGCCATTCCCGCCAGCGTTTGCATTTTCGAGACACGAGACGGGACGAGATATTTCACGAGACGTCCCGTCTCGTCTCGTGTCTCGTCTCGTTTTCGAGACGGGACAAGTAGTCTGTCCCGTCTCGTGTCTCGTCTAAAAGGGTTCCGTCTCGTCTCGTGTCTCGTCTCGTAAACGAGACGAGACGAGACGGGACACGAGAAATGTCTCGTCTCGTGGCAACACTATCAATCGGTGTTTTATATATATATATATATATATATATATATATATATATATATATATATATATATATATATATATATATTATAATAAAATATTTTTGTAATGTATAGTAGTGGTGACTATTTATCAAACTGAAGAAATGACGTAAACTTAATGTCGATTTAAAAAATAATACTGTATTTTGTATATGAAAAGCACATTTCAAGAACCTCCTTCGTGGCTAAGCGGTTAGCGTACGTGCCTTTAGCGTGGGAGGTGTAAATTCGATTCCCAGCGGGAGCTTATGTGGTTCGGATTCAACTCTAATCAATAGGTCCACTCATGTCTCATATAGCCTCGCTGCTGGAAGGAACGCTGAACTCAAAATCCACTCAAGTCGGCACATTTCAAAAATGTCAGAAATTAAAAGTGCGGCTCATACACGCGAATAATAAGAAAGGTTATGTGTCTGATGCATGGTAAGATTGCAAATTAATTTCATTGTTTACAAGTGACATCAAACATATAGACTATCAGTGTTGTCAGAAGTAGTTGAAAGTGGAGGATAATGAAACAACTTCATTTTTTCAATACATACTGGAAGCATACATTTCAAACTCAAATTTTAGCAATATTGCAGTGGTAGGAACATCACATGCTACTTTGCAAATGGGTATGAACTGTCCGTTTCTCTACCCCATATTTTTTCGTTACTTTTTGGTTAAAAAAAAGTAAAATTTTTGAACATCATTATAATTGAAATATTGAGTCTCTTAAAGTATTTATATTGTAGAAGATTACATATACATAAATTAACCCCTTTCTGCATGATTTGTTTTCTTTTAGCGAAAAAAAATAATAATCGGTATTGGAAATCCTCATATGGGAACTTGAATTTTAGATTTTTCACTTAATTCCGACGAGAAATAAGTAAGTGCCATATATGACACACTTACAAATCACAAAGAACATGCCAGATGACACCAAAATCTCTTATTCATACACGTCAATATCTCACACAGCAGACGAAACAGTCATTTGATGCCTTTGATAAATCACAAAAAAAGATAAAGTGAAAAAAGGTATGTGCCATATATGGCACGGCATGTGGTAAGGGGTTAAAAGTTACAACATTCTTTTGAGAAACCACGCACGTATAAATGTTTGTATCACTTAGCAAAGTTAGTTTGTTAATTTAGAAATGGAATGAAATCTTTCGGTTCAACGTCCCACGTTTATGCCATTTAGGCTAAGGGAGACGATAATTAAATCAAGCGAATGATTATAGAGGAATTGGTGGAATGAGAAAGTGGGAGGAAACGCTAGTATTCCGAGAAACTCACGAACACGACATTATCCACCACAAACTTACTTATCCGAGGATCGAACCAGGGACCTCACGCACGATGTGCAGTTCTCTGCGATTAAGGAATGACCGGGACAGATTCCTCCATCGAATTGTCACTTTTGATGTAAAACTTACATAAGCATCACAATACAGGGATAGACTACGATGACGCGTCTAACATCTCAAACTCTGTAAACAACCAGTAAACACCCAGGAGGCAGTGCGTTGTGGGACGGATCGTATCAAAGTATACCATGGAGGACACGCAATTGTGAATGATTTTTCTTTACGAATTCTTCCGGAAAAAGCGTTACATTTGGCTCAAAATTAGCGAACGAACGCGTCATTTCGCTTTGGTTTGTCATATTTTGTTCCGGTGACAGTATTGCAAAATAAACCCCATGCACTACATCGACCATTATAATATTTTATTTATTTATTTATTTATTTTATTTAACAATCACCAAATACAGCTCAGAGGCCATTTTACACTGGATATCCAACAACAACAATAACAATGGAAAGGATTTGGGAAGGTATCGGCCAGGGCCTGTTTAGTAGGTACCATCCCGGCATTTGCCTGGTAGGAAACCCTGGAAAACCTCAGTCAGGATAGTCGGCAGCGGGATTCGAACCCACGATCTTCCGAATACGAAGCTCTACCACTTGAGCTACTTCGCTCGGTATTAGGATGAACTCCTCAGGAACACTATATTATTGTCGTTCGTCGTTTCATGAGTTGACAGCGCTCAACAAGAATCTCTGTAGATCTTCCTCGTGGCTATGTGAATAGTATACGCTCTTTTGGCTCAGGGAAACCCGGATTCGATTCCCGCGTGGAGCTCAAGTGATTCAGTGTCCACATCAAGCTGTAAATGCACATCTCGTGTAGCCTCGCTGTTGAAAGTAACGCTAGACTCAAAATCAAGTCAAATTAAAAATCGCCATCTGCAGATGTACAGTTCTGTTAAATTAATGAATCTGGACAGCTTTCCACATCGAATTGTCACTTTTGATGTAAAATGGATCTCCGACGTCAATCGTAAATGGGCAGGACACTGCTTGAATCTTGATCAAAATCCAGTTCGATTTCTCAAAATCCCTAGATGTTGTTACTACTGATAATGATCTATGGTAGACTTCTTGTCTATGGTATCAATCATGTCTTTCTCTGCCACCGCAATGTCGTCCGCAAGCATCCAGAAACGGTGTCCTCATGTTGGACGACAATGCACACCGAAATGTTGCACAAAGGACGTTATAGACCCTTCGTGAACTGCAGTATCAATCTTTTCTTATCCACCATATTTACTTGATGTATCTCCTACCAACTGCCACCTCGTCCAGCATTTCGTGCTTCTTGGGAAGAAAGACCTTCCTGGATGATCGGTTGAGGATTTTACATTGCGGAGTCCAGGTTTCTTTCGTCATGGTATTCAATTGTTTGCTGTGTCCGCGGTGACTCAGTGATAGAGCATTCAGCTCTGGTGCATGGAGTCCTTGGTTCGATCCCAGCTTACACCAACTGAACTTTGTGGTGAACAAATACCGTGTGCGTGGGTTTTCTCGAGGTTTTCCCGTTTGCTCTTAATTTCTTCATTCTACCATTGCATTCATTTCTCATCATTACCGTCTCTTTTAGCCTGTCCGGCGTAATCGTGGGTCATAAAACTGAAATATTTCATTTCATTTTTCAATTAGTTAGTTCGCAGTTGAAAATGTGTGTGTCGCGATTGCAGACGGCAACGGTTTTCATTACGCAAGCCTTTGTTAATGTAGTTTCCATCTTTTTCCCGGTCTTTGGGACAGATATTTCATTTTTACCAGAGACGTACACAAGAGTGTGTCCTGGGGGTCTGGACCTAACCCCGAAATTGAAACTTTTCTATAAATTTAATCTAATTTTAGGACTATGCTCCCTATCATAGATCTCGTGTTACCAAAAAATAATTGTGTAACTTTGAAGATGTTGAACTATTACCACATCCAGCGTACATTCCTGATTTTGCACCTTCAGATTACAATTTATTCCGTGGAAAAACATTCGTTATTGAAGATGATGTGAAGTGTGGTGTGCAATTATTTTGACTCGAAGTTCAAGGAATGCTATACACAAGGCATTCGCAATTTGGCGGAAATATGGACATGCATCATAGAGCACAATGATTTGTATTTTGCAGTGTAACGTATCTTCTACACCGTTCTCTTACGTTTCCATTTTTCACTTGATGTGTGACAGGAAACTTATATAACACCTTAATAAAAATTTTCCCGGAAGTGTGGGTATGAAGTCCCAAATAGGAAAAATTCGACCTTTATTTTATGTACAATATTCCGCTTCAAAAATAAAAAGTGATATGAAGAAAGCATGGCGTGAAAATGAATAATGGATAGCTGATCCAACACACGTAAATCTGTAACAACGTCATGCGTTACCTGTGGAAGCCAACTTGGCCCACGCAGTTTGCGACTGCAATGTTGTCATCTGGCATGGATTTCTTTACAGCTGAATCGCATTAAATGCTACCCACCATTCTGTTTCACTATACTATTTCTAGCCATGATTAGCTATTGCATCACGCTGAAACTTTGTTACATTTTATTTATTCAGTATTACGTCTCTTTGTTTGGGTTGTCGAAAAATAGAGATGTTTATCTGCAATAGAAGTTCTCGAACATAGTGACGTAGGTATATTTACGTAGTACATTTCGTCTTAAAGAAATATACGTTCGTCGTTTCGACAGAAAGTTAAAAATACATTGTTACTATAAGTTTATCTATTAACGTATTTCCAGAGTCAGCTCTAGAACATATTTGTTTTCCTCTCTAGTACCAGCTGGCATAATTGAGCGACTTAAGCACTAGAGCAGCGCTTCCCAACCGGTGTGCCGTGAGGAAATCGAAACAAAATTATTAATTCTACAGTATAACAATCAAATTGCAAGACATAGGGAAAATGTATATTTGTATTTAACATTAACATGAACCTCTACTATGAATCTACAATTTCGAGTTTCACACTGTTACTTTTCTGTATATTTTTAATGTTGAAAATAGTATTGTTATCATTCTTATGACCATTATTGCTTCTTTATTGTTGCAGACTACTTAGTAACTTGAAATTTTAAAATACATTCAGTCCTTTCGACAAAGCAAACATGCATACAAATTACTTAGATTTGTGTTTTAAAAGTAAAAGAGATTTGTTTGTTCATTCGTTATTTAGTGATCTTCCTTCTTAGTGAAAGGTTGGATACGTTTTCAAGAAAAAGTGTATTTTTAAAAGCCTTGGTCCCATATCTCATTGCAGTCGTTTTCTATTTTTAAATTAGAATGAAAAAAAAAAAATAAGCGTAATGATTTACCACGGGGAGAAATCAGTGATCGAGCTTTCTTCTCTGTGAGGAGATCAGTAATCAAAGAAAAAAAATACCACTATATTTTATATTTACAAATAATAATAATATCATCTATATGAGTGTGCCGCGAGAATTCAAGTTACATCTGTAGTGTGCCGCATGTTGAAAAAGGTTGGGAAGCGCTGCACTAGAGTAACATAATGTATCGGTTGCTGACTCGAATCTTGTCTGTCCCGGCGGGAGCTCATGTGGTTCGGATTCTACGTTAATCAGTAGGTCCACGTCTCATATAGCCTCGCTGCTGAACGGGACGTTAAACTCAAAAAATCAATCAATCAAATCAATTGAATCTTGTCTGGAGTATAGGGCCTATCATGTCTAGTACATTTCATAATTATAATTCGTTCCTTATAGTCTGCGGAATATACTAAACGGCGTGACAAACATCTTGGCATTTAAAGGCGGCGATCCAAGTTCCCTTTAAATGCTGCTAGCAAATGAGAGGCCAGCGGTATTGCCACGTTTATTTTGTACACATCCACGTCTATCCCCAGTCACCTGATCGTGCTGTAGTTTGTCTGCTTAGCCATAGCCACACCCCTTTACCACTTGGCAACGCCGCGCCAGAGCTTGCGTTTTATTCGTTTAGCTGAAATGCCAAGATGTTTGTCACAGGCTTTAGTGAGAAATAATAGGCAATAAATAGAATTTTAGAAGAAACCCTTATGTAATCGGATAGTCAGTACGCTTATTTTTGTGTTATAGTTCCGGGTATAATTCCCAGGAAGGGTTCAATAGTGGGAGGTTGTGCAAGTAGTTGTTCCAATTGCATTATCAAAGTGTCTGATCCCGTTCATTATTGACGTCCATTGTTGACATGCATAAAAATATTTTGAGTTTTTCTTTTAAATGTGACCAATTTCATTTAAATACGATTGTCCAAAGCGACGTGTACCACTTTAAAGTATGATAGTATAGCTCATAGATGACGAGAAGAACCCTAGCAGAAGTAGTGTGACGTAGGTATGGGCTCGCCCACTTTTCGCACGGGGGTTTCAAATGACACCACGGAATAGCACACAGATAACTACCCGGAGTAGCAGACGACATCTAAGTATAGACGACACCTCAAAAACCGAAATTGCACTTAACCGTGTCATTGACCTTTTTCCGCTACCCCTGTTTTAGGGTTCTTCTCGTCATCTGTGAGCTGAATTTTTATGGATATGCTGTATATTTTCTATTTAGTATTCTATGTTATACATTTATTATTTACATTTCATGTCTTATACATTTGAAGAGAAGCTTATTACAACACAGAGGAACAGGGACATACACAGGATGTAGGCCCTGGCGGTCCAGATGCTCCCCCCCCCCCAAAAAAAATACACTTTTATGTAAATTTTGCCTTCTTGTAGAGATGATGTTAGTACAGTATGTCCTCATATTGTATTTGAACCACTCAAAAAACTTTGGATCCCTGAAATAAATTACTGCTTATGCTCCTGCAAAGCAGTGACCATTTTTGGGAGTGATGAGAGAGTAATACCACCCTGGAGCAACGGCAATTCCCCACAAGCCCTATCTCTGATACTGTTCCCGATGTGATACAGTATTTGTGCATTACCATTTTTCACTCTTAGTGTATTGAAACTCACCAAAAGGAACTGTTCTTGTACCTTCACTCCCCCTCTAATCTCCATGCCAATGGGGCCAACTTCGGACATATATCACATCTGGAATATCACTATTTATGTCAGTGACCCCGAAAACTATGCATTTGACACAAATATAGAATGTTTTCGATTATTTTTGCCCGTCACCCTCCCACTCTGACCTCCATGCCAACCAAGGCTTGGACGTAAACAGCATCGGCAGTGCCACTATTCATCTTTGCGGCCCCGTAAATTATGAATTCTACACTAATATCGTTTGCATTTTATTACTTTTACATATCATCCCTTCTCCTCCTAAGAGTGGTTTCAATATCTTATCCCCCCACAGTATATTTTTCAGATGGTAATTTATACGTATACTAAATTCGTTTGAAATTCCTCCAGGAAACAATGATGCATCCTACAAACACTGTACGTTTTCTTTCTAAATCAAAAATGTCTAAAGATATGTATTACCACCCGACTGTCGTCGTGCAAAACCTCACCATTATATGACGTAGGGAAATTAGTTAAATTAAGGCTATAAGATTTAATATCAAAGTCGAAACTTCGTAAGTTAAAAAAAAAGCATATAATAACAAATCTCATATTTGAAAATAATTTCGGCTTGAACTAGCTGTGACTACATTTAATTGAAAATTGATCTTCTTGAATGCATAGTATGAGCGTAGCTAAAAGAAAAAACAATAAGAACGGTCGGGATTCGAACCTAGGACCATCCGCGTAGGAGTCCCTTGCACCAAATATTCATCTACAACATAACGATTTAAACGCACTATTCATTAAAGTTATATGTTCGCATCCAAGTGACACTCATGTGCATTTCCATTGCTTATTTTTAACTTGTTCTTTTCAAAAGTCTGAGATATTTAAGACTTTTTTTTTTCAATTTCCACTAGAGCTTCGCAAAAGGTAATTTATATCTAAGTATTTGGCAGTGCTTTAACAGACGGTTCTATCAAATATAACAATTAACACAGTAGTAATAAACCTTTGGTGCCTGAACAAGGGTAATTTCATTATGCACCCTAACTAAGCTACAAGAGGTCTACGTTCGGTGTAACTGGTGCATCAACCGAATCAACTTTTGGAATATTCCACTCTATTAGTTTCTCAACGTTGCTAAAGGAGAAGTGTTTGAATAACTGCGTAGAGTTCTCCGTGGCTGAATGGATAAAGTCATGGTTCGATACCTAAGAGGTTCGTGGTTCGAAACCCATGTCGGAAGCTGAAGATTTTTTTAAAAAAAATCTTAATTCCGTATATCTTAAGATCATTCTCTTTCTTCGCAATCATCTGGTGCTCTGAAAGGATATCTCTACCTTAATTCGAGTTGAGTTGATTTTGAGTTTAACGTTCCTTTCAGCAACCTTAATTCGACAACTTCCTGATCTGATCCTCGCAGTTAGGAAACTTTCCTTCTTCTGTTTAACAAAATCACAAATTTCGTCATAATATGGATGCTGTCCGACCATTTTTTTCTCCAATTCTAAACTTGCATATGCAAATCATCCCTCTCTGTCTCCATATATCTCTCTCAATGTTATCCACTATAAACACATATGGCTTGGGATCAAACCTTTCACTCTTGAAACCAAATGTAAGTGCTCTAGCAATGTTCTATCGTAACTCTATAAGTTTATTGCTAAAAGCAGCGTCATTTTAGATTTTGTTCGAGGCAGAGGGGATTCTCCGCCGACATAAAAGTTTCACTTTTTATATCGGTATTTTACTATACATTTGATCAAACAATATGTGTTTATCACACTCAAGGGAGGGATGAATTACTCACTCCTGTCATGCGTAAATGATACTCCTGGAACATTTCCTTGCAATTACTGGGAAACAAAGTGGAATTAATCATTGAATAAATCTTATTTCTGTCAGTAGTTTTTAGACCTTTGCTCCCGCATTACAGACCTTGGGAAACACAAAACCTACTGCCGTGATTGACAATTTCCATAGATTTCACAAGCAGCATCTCCCTAGCTGGATGTGATATGCAACCTTTGCAGAAGGGAAAGAATGCAAATAAAGGCGTTTATGAAGCTATGGGAACATTTTGTGACATATTTGTATTCAGGCTCTAAAAAGGCATTTCAGAACAAACGAATAAGAGAGACGGTTTTAGAGATATAAAGCTTGTATACATGGTTCATGTTTTTTTTGTTTTTTTTTTTCATCTGAATGGAAAGAGTGTACTACGTCACATAAACTTCTTTAGACAAGAAGTGGAGGGGGAGGAGAACGAGTTGGATTGAATACCAGAAGGAGATAGTCAATCGAGACGTGTGTTTCTGAATGCATAAGCACACGGCGCAAGAGTTTAGTAAGTTGGACTTTAATTTTTCGTAATATTTTCTATGCCGCGAACTGTACTAACACTTCCGGTTCCAGTATTAAGCGAAAGCCGTAATAGATAACGATAAACAGTTCCTTTCATATGAATTTAGTGTTTCAAGAAAATAGGTTCAATCTCGGCTTTAGTATCGCTATTGAAACCAGAAGTCTATCGTTTTCAGTTTTACTATTGTTTTCATAGTCCAAAAAACGGATCGGAAGTTTCAAATAAAACGTCCAGTGCTTGTAAATCATAAACGGTTTGAAGTGAGAGAATGTAACAAAACATGATTTTAAAAAAATGTCAGAGGGTACATTGAATGAAGTGCTCTGAGTGCCACAGGGCTCCTTATCAAAAACTGCTGTGGAGCACTCAAAAGTTTTAAATGTGTAATTTTGTTTTACACCGCTGGAAAAATAATGTAAGGAAACAATGCTCACTTCGATGCGCCTTCCGACATTTTCCTATTATTATTATTATTATTATTATTATTATTATTATTATTATTATTATTATTATTATTATTATTATTATTATTATTATTATTATTATTATTATTATTATTCTTTTATTCCCAAATGTTTGGAGCGTTGTGCATTTTATCTAACTGTGAGTGTCCACGAACTAACAGTTAATTGAATAGTGATCATTTCCTAAACGGTGCCCCATACGGAAAACTTTTTCACACAAAAGTTAATTTTCAATCGTTTTTCCAATTGTGTAAAAGAAAAAAGAAAGAAAGAGAAGAAGAAAAACACGTATCTTGCTGTTTAATATTTTCGGGTAACTCCCCGGTAGCCCTTGATACGGAGCCCCTTAGGACAAGCAGCGCACCTCCATCTGACTAGTCTTCTGATATTTCCTACTTCAGTTTTTGTTTAATTCGTTTATCTCAAGTTATACTGTATATAGCACAAACATGAACATTACGCAAAAAAATGATAAGAAACGACTGGGAGTATTCGAAATGTGAGTGTGGAAAAGAATGGAGAGAATAAGATGGCTTGAACGTAAAACGAATGAGAAGGTGTTAGAAATAGAGAGGAAGAAAAGAACAACTTAAGATATTAAGAAGAGGAAGAGAAACTGGTCGTGAAATTGATAATTAGGAAGGAACTGTATCATGAGGGACGTGCTAGAGGGTGTAGTGGCAAGAAAGAGAGGGACGAAAGAACCGTACGTCAAGACGAAGAGATTAGCGGAAGATCGTGGAGCATGGAAGCTTCTTAGTTGCAGTAAGTAACCTGCCAATAATTACAGAATACCTATGATGATGATGATGATTTGTGTCAAATCATTTGTAATTACCTCAAAGCACGGATGTTTTATCAGAAGCACCCAGTATATAGTCATCGTCCCAAGAAAGGTTCCATGTCTCATCTCATCCTCCTATTGAATCTGAAACTGATAATTCTCTCACTCCTGGTAAAGATATTGGGCCCCTATAGTTCAGAAAGTCTACTGTAATTTCACAGTTTAAAACGAAACTCACTTGTTTATGTTTATTAATTTACTAGCAGAATACCCGTTTTTCTAACGGGGAGAATACGTTTTATTTTGGCCATAAAGGGGTGAATTTGAATTGAAACAGCATCAGAAGGGTCACTGTTCACCTCAGTGACCCCGAAAACTATGGATTCGACACTAATATCGGCCATTTTCGATCATTTATATATATTTCCTCCTCCTTCGAGTTGGGAGGCTAAATGTGGATTTAAACGACATCAGAAGTATTAGTTCACCTCAGTGACCCCGAAAACTATGGATTCGACACTGATATAGGTCATTTTCGATCATTTTTAAATATCTCACCCCTCTTCCTCCGCTAAATTCTACCGTCAAAGTGAAATGATAAAAGGCGTCCTAGGCTCGAATCTCATCTATGTTGAAAATTTAATTGAGATCGATCGGGTGGTTCAAGAGTCACAGACATTGAACAGATCGGCTATTAAGTCACAGACATTTATTACTTCTTTTCATTTTTATGCATTTTTTGTGTATTTTTTATGTCTACTCCCTCCCTCTCCCCTTAATTGCACCGTCAAAGTGAAATGATAAAAACCAAGTGGCAAGTTTGATCGAGATCGGTCTCGTGGTTAAAGAATTATTAAGTTTTTTTTTTAAATTTTTATATGTCTACCCCTCTCCCTTCCCTACGTTGTACCGTCAAAGTGGAATGATAAAAATTATCCCTGGCCCGAACCTCACCTATGTTGAAAATTTGATCGAGATCGGCTGGGTGGTTTATGAAGTCACAAACGTAGTTTCGTTTTTCTATATATACGGTAAACTATCAGAATACCCGTTCGTCAGACGGGAAGAGTTATCATTCCCCCTTAATTGTACCAACGGGGGGTGAATTTGGATTTAAACGGCATCGAAAGTGTCACTGTTCATCTCAACGATCCCGAAAACTATGGATTCGACACTAATATCGGTCATTTTCGGTTATTTAAAATATCTTCCCTCCTCCCCCTCCTAAGTTGCGCCGTCAAAGTGAAATGATAAAATCATCCCAGGCCTGACTTTATTTATGTTGAAAATTTGATCGAGATCAATCGGATGGTTCAAGAGTTATTACATCACAAAGATACTCACTTTCATTTTTATTTTTTGTATCTCTCCCTCCCTTACCCCTACGTTGCACCGTCAAAATGAAATGATAAAAACATCCCAGGTGAGAACCTCATCTATGTTGAAAATTTGATCGAGATCGGTCGGGTAGTTCGAGAGTTATTAAGTCAGAAATATAGTCACTCATTTTTATATATATGCTGATTTTTGTCTCTCCCTCCCCCTCCCCTACGCTGCACCGTCTAATTGAAATGATAAATACAATCCCAGGCCCGAACTTCATCTCTGGTGAAAATTTGATCGTGATCGGTCGGATGGTTCAAGAGGTACAAAGTCACAAACATAGTGACTTTCAATTTTATATATTCGATTTGAACTTTCTCCGATACGTGAATACTGTCTTCAATATTTCCAACCTTATGTGTGTTCTGAATATAGAAAGAGATTAGGCTACAATAGCATTTAGGCTTCTTAGTAACATCAAAAGAGAGAGTTAAAAAAAAAAAATAAGAAAGTTGGTATGGGAACCTTACATTGCTGTATAAAATTCAATCGGTGTGGCAGAAGATGATGGGTAATTAATTGTCTGGTTGAAGAAGAACCGATCGTTCCTTAACACCTTGATCGAAGTCGTTGCACGTAGAAATTGAGGGGGTCATTGTTACTCAATGCCAGGGCCGAAGATGCGACTAAATTTGGCTGCGCTAAGTTTAGAGAGATCCCGGATTGCGTAGCAGAAGGGTGTGCTTAGCGACAGTCACTGCTCCTTTCCGAACGTTAAGCTAGGTAGGTGATTTCTAGGACTCGGCAAAAGAGTTTCCACTGCTTCTTACTTTCATTAACTTCCCGGTAAGTACATGCTTCAACTCGAGTCCATATTTCACTTCTCTGTGTGTGTGTGTGTGCGAGTGATTTTCATGTTAATGTGTTGTAGTTGCAAATATTAAGAGAATATTGGAACAAAATCACGTTCGACTATCAAATCGCACGTGTGCTGGACAATGGTGATATCGTATTTGTCAATTTACTTAGACAGTTACTGTCGAGACTAAGTTTGGTTGTTGTATTTTTAGACAAGTGTGTGCTGCAACTTTTCAGCGACTGTGAAGCTTCCGTTTTGTAAAGCATACTCAATTTTCATAACAGTAGTAAACAGTAGTGCTTGTTTTTGGTGTTGGAATCACATGCAAACAACATTAAATGCATCTGCGTTTGTTCATATTTTCAAGTAAGACTCGCCATGTGCTGCTTTAATTTCTTTGTCTGTGATCTTGAAAGTTATACAGTTTGTCTCGGAATAATATGAGTTCTATAACACAAAATAGAGTCAGCACGGGGGTGGTGCATCGATTGCACATCTCGAATTCCTGAGTTGTGTTCTCAACAGTTATCTTAACTCGATAGTTTGTCCCGGTTTCTCCTTCAGTCATAATATATAGAATATACAAGGACGTACTTTGAATATTAAAATCAGAACCGCGTCTTTTCCTATTACTTACCGGCTAGATTTGGTAGGCAAGTGTGATCTAGAAGTTAAATGAATCTACTGGATCAAGTACCGTAAAAAACTATAAAATATTTATTTTCTTTGTAACAAGCAGTTATTGAGTTCTATATCGGTTTTCTTTTATCATTTTCCGGATGCAATATTTGTTATAAATTATTATACTTACATTAATATTTTTGATTTCGGTCAATAGATTATTATTATTATTATTATTATTATTATTATTATTATTATTATTATTATTTTAATGCTGTCAACTCTAAGAGGAAAAATTACATTTATTTGGTATCGTACAAGATAGAAAGCTTTAAACGCATCAAAACAAATTAAAATAACACATCTTATTTTAACAAAGCACTCACGTCAGTATGCTAACATATTTCTTCGTGTCCATAGTCTTTACTTTTCAAAATATAAATTGCCTTCTTTCTGTATATGCAACTGGAGAAAACTAATGAGTTTATATCTATTTTGTATTATCCCATAATTCCAATATTAATCAGTTCTGAAAGGAAGATAATTAAAGTCATTGTATGTTTGGCAGCGATTTGGGACCCAATTCCGTTGTCATCGTAATGTAAAATCTACGATTAAATTTGCCATAATAGGGATAACACGAAAATTTGTTGCAAGTTTTGCGGTTTTTTTTTTTTTTTTTTTTTAAGGTTTACAATTTTTGCGAAAGTTGGTACGAAATAAAATATTCAATGCTTTTTGTTATACTTTTGTGTCATTTACTGATCAGTGTGAGAAAACAGGAGGTGGCAGCATAAGGCATTTAGAAAGTGTGATTGCTTCCGTAAGTAGCATCGTAAAAACTATGTTACTGTAAGAAGTATGTGCCAGAAGACATAAATTAAGTAATTCTGTTTCGTATTTACGTAAAATACTTTCCTATCCTGTAAAATTTCAAATTATAAATAGTAGTGTCAAAAATGTATATTTTGCTCCGCCATTTTGGATCCAAGATGGCGGCATTATGTAGAAACTCTGTTCAATTGTCTTTCGAAACTTTCTTTTTAAAAAATAGATTGCGGACGTTGGACATTCTTAATAATTCAGTAACGTAATAACTCAGGAGTGAAGTTACTCTCGTTTAAAAATTACTTAATTTAAATAGAAGTTAACCCGTCAGTTTACATGTTAAGTTTGCGTTTTTCATTTAGTGTAAATGGTATATGAAGCAGGCTCTTTCATTAGCTGTCATTCAGAATTCTACCGTCCATTTCAGTGTTACAAACTCCTCACTTCAGAATTGATCATGTATAAATTATGTCTCATCGTACTTATTTAAGTCTCTGGCAAATTATATATAAATTACTTGTTCATATTACTAGAAAGCTTTTTGAGAAAAAATCTGGAAAAGTATGTTTGTCTACTTTTGTGATCACAGGTCTGTAACAAGCATCTAATGGGTGTATATGGAAGTATACAGCATATACCCACCTATTTTTTATGTATATCTTGTAATGCATATAGTCACCTTAATTTACAAAAGTATGAACGTATATGGGAAGTGAGTATACGCTACAGTTTTGAAAAGCGGTCGAGCGTGTATCCTTCGTGTAAAACGTGTACGCTTCAATAATAAATTTTTGAAAAAAAAAAATATATATATATATTTTAGACTTTAATGTGCAGTAGTGTCACAAAATTTTAACCTTATAGTGTGGAGAATTTTTTAAAAATATTTAATTTTTTCCTTTAAAAAATCACATCATTATGTAACTCAGATTTTAAGAATTATTTGTTTCGTATAGTGGCCGTCACGTTTAACAGTATAAATTGTAAAACGTACAAGTAATTGTGACTAGAAATTATGTAAGGATCATTCATTACACACATTATGTAGGCTTTAGCACAATAACATAAACAAGATTAAATCATTCTTCTACTAATTTTCATTTTTCAAACAAAATGTTTGACTTGAATATAATGAATGAATGAAAATAATAGCCTTTCCGATTTTTCTCATTTAAAATGTTTGATATTTTATAATTTTATTAACATGTGTATGCTGTACAGTCCATGAGATGTGCGGTTGAACTGTATCAGATTTTCTGGGGATGGATCATTGTCAATTCTTTCTGATTTTCCCAAATCTCGATTTAGAAAATTTGACGGGATACGCATTTTCCCACTAAACCTTAATTAAAGTTGTGGCTTTCTGAATCTCTCGTCGACAAAATTTTCTCTTCAAAACAAAACTTTTGTCAAACCTTGCTAATTACGACTTTTGTGTTCAAGTTAGTTCCCATAGCTTATTAACGCATTTTCTGTACACTACTATGTTTAGATTTTTTTTATATACAATAGCTGAACCTACACTCTCTAGACTACACAGCGCATCATTCACATATGAGCATGAATCTCTTTGTCATTCTTCACAATATCTGTACATGTCCCTTTACAGACACAAGTGAAACACGTCTTGATAAAAATCGGCAAAGGGTATCATAAAGGAGAGATTTTTTCGATTGTATTTTCAATATCTCGCACCGTTTGCAAGATTGAGCCCACTTCCGGTTGAAGTTTTCAATTCATGTATGATCAATGTTTTATTTCTTCTTACATGCAGTTATGTAATAAGCAAATACATTACACACGCAATTAATAATGCCAGTGATGTATGGTATTCATTGGGCAAAACACTTCAAACAATAAAGATTCATCGTAGATTGGACAAATGATTATCCTTTGGTTTTCATTATAATTTGGCCATGAAACAAACGCCTGAGATATACAACCCCTGTATACAGCAGTGCTGTGTTGGAATGTATAACGCATAGGGTATGATGCTTTACATTTTTAAAAAATTTCAACACTTCCAGTTTACCGTAAAAAATGTAAAAAAGAAATAACAGCCACGTTTTTTAAAATATTCAATTAAAACTGGACACTCTACATAAAATTTGGAATCGACCAGCGAAAACGGCACGTTTCTAGTGCTTGTGGTTTTCGAAATCTCATTGTCGAAAAGATTGGAGACAAACATATAAACTTTTCTTTGGAGACAAACGTATAAACCTAGCATTCTAATATGTAGATAAAACATTACCAATTCAGTTCTTTAATTGGTCTTGTATTTCTTCTTTCCAGGCTAGTAGTATTTTAGGTGAACCAGATCGTACAGAAAAACTTGGGGAGACATTCATACCGTATCAAGTATTTTTGGAGTATATTCTTGGGCTTGGAGAAACTACATTCAGGTAAGTGGCATAAAGCACATAAGGTTTGTTTATTGACTCATGACCGGTGTTGAGTTTAAGGAGTTGAATACATGTAGCACCTGGGTTTCCTTTAGGCCATTGATTTATAAATGGAAGCATACTTCTTTACTCTTTGAAATGAACTGGGATATTAGTAGTTTGATTCAGCTTGTTCCTTCTTCAAATCTAAACGTATTTCAATGATTCATACTTCAGGAGAATTAAATTTTCCCATATAGCCTCAGTGCTGAAAAGGAACATTTAAATGATAAAAAATAAATTTTGTATTATATAATACTAACTTTTTATCACATTAAACACAATCAAAACTCTGAGCAAGCCTATGTGATTATATATTTAAAAAACACAATCACGTAACAGTTGTATCTTCATCACACTTCCACTCCTCTGGTTTTTACGTTGTTCACTATAGAGCATAAACGGTAATAGTCTAGATAACGAAAATTGGTTTTCTGTAATCGATTAAGCAGCTCAAGGATACACTTCATATCTATTCTTAACTCTCTGTTAAAACCGGAAGTGGTAGAAATCCACTACAACTTCCGGTTTCAGTTATCTACATACGCCGAATACAGTTAAAGATAGAGAGAAGCTGTTTTATGGAATCTATTTAACGTTCTAAGAATATATATCACATTCTGTCTTAACCCTCTATTCAAACCGGAAGTGGCAGAAATAAACCAGGTTCGGTTTTAACTATGTCCAGTTGATCACCATTGAATAAAAACCGCAATGGATAGCGAGAAGCAGTTTTCTGTAATCAATTTTGTGTTCTAAGAATATATTTCATCTCTTTAATCTCTGTGTTAAACCTGAAATGGCAGTATATTTCTACCACTTCCGGTTTCAATATTACTTGAGAAAATATTACATCATAGAAACCAAATTAATTCACGTGTTGTACACGTGACACTGTTACTTGCATTTTTTAACATTTCATATTTAGGCTATTCTACAATTTATCTATTATTTTAAATTTGGTGTATAGACTAGGTTAAAATTAATGTTATAATTTTTTTTTATATATTTGATATGGAAACTAGACTAAGATTTATGAGACTTGTCTACATATATGCGTTGTATTTCATATTGTGTATAGGCTTCACTACATATTTGTCTCATCATCATTGTAATAATATGAATTTGGTGTAATAATTATTGAACTAAATTTTTTCTGATTCTTTTTTATATCCTTTTTTAGCCCAATTTCGTATGACTTACTAAGCCATAATTGCAACAATTTTACTGATGAAGTGAGCCAGTTTCTATGTGGAACAGGGATCCCGAAATATATACTTGATCTTCCTGAAGAAATTTTATCAACGTAAGTGCATTATTATTTCCTATGTTTTTTCCTTAAAGGAAGTGAAAGATGAACATGTGTATTATGTACAGCTTTGGGCACACTGCCAGACTTTGTCGGAATTTTGTAAAGGACCAAACTTCAACCATACCAAAGAGGGAAACGCTTTATAAATAGAAAATGGGATTTTTAAATGCTAATGTTTTCTAATACTTATTTTTTTATTTTATTTTATTTTTATTTTTATTTTTATTTTTTATTTTTTTATTTATTTATTTATTTTTTTTGTGGTAAAAGAAGTGGAGATATCAGAAAGTTAAGAATATTTATCTTTAGATCGTAAGGTTTGTTAATACTGATATCATATTCATAAAAAATTTAGTAAACAAATAATTACTCACCATTGGTTAGTGGTTCCCTACCTTTTCTGACTGTGACACACTTTACTGAACACACACGGTATCCTGACACACTCTCCAGATTTTTATTGATAGAAATATAAATTATAACAATATAAAACTTCGTAAGTTTCTATATAGAATTGAACTTCTCTTTGATGGCAGATGTAGTCTCTCCTTATTCGTAAAAGATGCATTCTCTCCACTTCTACAGACATTGCCGGAATTGTGAAGGCATATTAAAAGCGTCCTCCACAACGTCATTCAATTCAAGCTGCAGAATGTTTGGCAATAATGAAATTACCGATTGGACATCCGTAGAGTGCTCGTTCAGCATATATGGAGTGCCTTGAAGTTTACTAGCAACTTTACAAACATAAATTACAAACTTAATTCTTTCAAACGAATGTATTTTACTTTTCTTTCTTCAGTACAAATTAATTCTAAAAGGTTGAATACAAATCTACTATGAGTCCATATACCCTATCATGAAGTATGTCATTTTATTTTGAGGTAACGCAACTGAAACTAAATCTATATTTATTAGACAAAAACAGGCCATTCGTACCATTGCAAACTTACATTACACAACAAGCTGCAAATCGTACTTTAAAAAGTTAGTAATATTAACAATTCCATCTACAGTATTTACATATGTGAAGCATCTGTTTTCAGTCTAAAGCAAAATGAAGATGAGATGAAAGATCATCATTATAACCGTAGAGATCAAAACAAAATAGTCTCACTCTACTAGATTACCACTGGTACAACACTGCCCCAGACAGATGACAAATAAACTATTCAATGCTTTGCCCAGTCCAAAAAAACAAAAAAAAAAAAAAAAAAACTAAAAAACTAAAAAATGTATCTAATAGGGAAAAATTTTTTAGTGCAAAAGAATACCTAGAAGTATATGTGTAACAATGTAAAATATTTTACCTATATGTATAATCACTTCTGTAAGTCATATTATGTTTCTTTTATAATCTTACATAAATACTATGGACATGTGAACTGAACCCTCCAAATACCATGTATTGGTTTGATGGAGTAAATAAATGAAATGAAATTGGTGAACATAAAAGCATACATATCGACCAATAATTTATTCACACCCTCTACTAGAAATATTAGTTTTGTAAAGTAAATAATTTTCAGTATACTCTTCACTGGGAATCACTTTTGTATTGTTACACTTAATGATCATAGTACAGTATACGCAATGCGCGAATTTGTATTTACAAATGTTGCAAGAAGAATAAAATAATAATGATAAAAAAAATAGAAACCATTTACAGATCGAGATTTCAACTATGGGTGGGGCATGTTACTAAAACAAACACACGCAGAATGCCTGCAATGTTGGTTAAAAAATGTCCTTTGAGAGACTTAAAAACCAACAGGTAGTTAGAAAATGTAATTTTAAGAAGATGGATAGCATTTGATTTACGATGATTGGATTGGATTGGATTGGCATATTGTAGAATCCAGACCGAGCTAGTTTCTGTTAGCTACTTACTCTATAAGCTTAGCGTAAGTAGTACGATCATTTACTTGTACTATATTTGATAGTGCCTCTATTTATTAAAAGCTTGACATACTAAAAATAATACAAAGCTTACCTTTTTTCCCTTGTTTTTCATAAGTGAAAGGAGATAATGAAATGCTACTTACCACAATCATAGGTAATGTTATTTTATAACAGAAAATATGAACCTGAAGAACTTTGAGTATTGCCATCCATAGAAATTACAGTGTTACCAGAATAACATTTTCCCCAAAATCTAAATTCAGGTAGCGACTAGAGGAACGAACTCAACTGCATTTGATTACGTATTTTTGATATTTTGGCATTTTGTGAACTACTACTTCTTTTGGTATTTTGTGAACTACTTTTTAAATAACATTATTATTTAATTTTAATAATTGTATGTTGTAACTGTTTTGTGTATCACAAACTGAATACAGCTATTATTTTAAAAAAGTCGTTCAGGATTCCAAGACAACATGCTACGTAATCAAACGCAGTTGAGTTCGTTCCTCTAGTCGCTGCCTTAACTTAGATTTTGAGGGAAATATTATTTTGGCAACACTTATTTTCTGTTTTAGAATAACATTATCTATGATTGTGGTAATTGCATTTCATTATCTCCTTTCATTTATGAAAAACGACAAAAAAAAAAAAAAAATGGTAAATTTTGTATTATTTTTAGTATGTCAGGCTCTTAAGTACTAAAGTCATTTACTATATTTATTAACGCTGTGCCTTTATTAATTAATATTGGTGCTTATATAAATAACAATTTTTGTTATATGTCTTCATGTAAAAAATTTGAAAGTTTTATTTTGCGCACAATATGTAAAATATGTATATTTTACGTATTTTCACAATATATATATATATATATATATATATATATATATATATATATATATATATATATATATATAAGGAAAAATAATAAAACTAAGTTACAGATTTTACATAGGATTATATAGTAAAATTGTTATTACTTATCTTATAGGCCACTTGGCAGTACTCTTCGACCTCTAATTGACAATTTATCGTCACGTGAAGAGGGTTCAGGTGGTGTTGCCTTTGGATCAAACCTTCAGCTTGGCCTACAAAATTACACGCCACAGGAGCCCAGGAAGCGAGAAGACTCTCCAGATTTCGTAGAACTCAATTCTGCTATCGAGGAGGCCAGGCATGCATATTTTCTAATACATTTAATTTAGCTGTAAAATACATTTTGTTAGTACTCTATTTCTATTAATAAATAAACATGCTTGTAGAAGTTGTAAGTTCTAAAATTACATTTTTATACAAAATGCTTCTAGTATGTAATAATCTTAGCTAGATTAATAGCAAATCACAGGCATTATTAAAAGCTAAGAGTAATCTATCATAAACGAGGGCATTCTTAAAGATAATAACATCATGTCGCTTTACAACATACATTCTAAGTTTTGCTTTTAACACACTAATAATTTTTACTGAAAATTCTATATCTGTGTAGTATTTATTTCATCAAGTTCAGTATGCATTAATAAGTCGATAAACATTATTAAATTCGTGATCTCTGTAATCCATCTTTATTCTGTGTGTAATAACGAAGTGTTATTTATGTACAGTCTGCAGCAAAAAACCTGCAACATGAGCATGTAAGTTTATTGTGAAACTACGCCTAACAGCCCAGGGAATCAACATAACGTCTAAGTGGTAGGAATCACGCTGGGAGGAACCTCCGCGTCGTCCTCTGCACGCTTATTTTGGAGCAAAAGACTTCGTCGTTTCACAATAAACTTACATGCTCATGTTGCAGGTTTTTTGCTGCGGACTGTACAAGTTATTGAAAGTAGAAGCAAAATTATTATCAAAGTAGTATTGAGTAAAATAAATAGTTTATGTGTGATCCAGGAATTCATTAAACAAACAAACAATAAATAAAAAATAATATAAAATAAAACAGTAAAAGCAATTATCAAATTTCATAATTAATCTTTTAGTATCAGAGAGGTCCATAGCCAGTACACTAGAACAAGGAGGGTGGATCATTTTTTGGAGGGGAGGGTTATGCTAATGTAAGTTCATTTTACATTCACACATACACAGCAAAGTAACAGCTGAAGCTTGAAGGTGGTCACAGGTTGAAGGTGCTCAGCCCCCTGGCCAATCCTTAGCTACAAGTCTGGTATCAGAAGATCCTTCGTGGCTAAGCGGTTAGCGTACGCGCCTTTGGCGTGAGAGATCCGGGTTCGATTCCCGGCGAGAACTCATGTGGTTCGGATTCCATGATAATCAGTAGGTTCCGTCTCATATAGCCTCGCTGCTGAAAGAGACGTTAAACTCAAAATCAACTCAACAAGTCTGGTGTCAGGAAAGAAAAACAAAGCGGAAATAAATATAACACGAGTAAATTATGTCAGTAATCAGATTAGGCATTTAGTTTTTGTTTTCTTTTGGATGTTCGTTAAAATATGTACAGTAATTTATATGATGTATATTTTTAAATCTTAAATTTAAAGAAGATGTCTCCCGAAAATACATTGTACACGGAAAGGACCAATTAATTTTCATAGGTATCGTAAACATGATGAATTTTTATATAAAGAAATTACATATTTTAGCAAACTATTTAATGTTTGTTTATTATATCTAATGCATAGCTTTTTTTCTAAAATTTAAATTATATCTGTGACCGGACCATCATCGTATGAGTCTTAAAATACTTAGATAATGAATTTTCCTATAAATTTATTGCTTCAGTGTCAAAGGTATTTAATTTAATTAATTGAATATAATATTAAATTTCAAAATATAGCCATTTAGGGATTTCTTTTAAGAAATTTGCGAATTATAATTTAATGAAATTTAACATGTAAGCTTTTGTCAGTCTCATCTGTCATTAATTGATTAAGTTGCAATTTTTATTGCAAAAGTTAAAAGGTAAGCCTATTCAAAGAGTAAATATTAAGTGCTGAATGCATGATTTAATGGCATTTGCTTTTATAATAATAATAATAATAATAATAGGTCAGTGGTTCTCAATCTTTTACTAGGTTGTATCTTTTGATCATTTTTTTCTTCTAGCTTACTTCTCCTGGCCATGATTGAAACATAATGTAATAACATTTCTCAACTGATAGGATTTAATTTTTTATAACTCTCTAGAATATTAATATTCAAGCAATTTTAATCTATTGGAAAACAGACTTCCGTAATCATTCTATTGTAAAATTTCCTACAAACATTTCATTCATTCCTTATGAAAATAAGAACAAAATGTACACCTTAAGAGCCTGACCTACTAAAAATAATACAAAATTTACCATTTTTCTTTTGCTTATTTTTAATAAGTGAAACGAGATAATCAAATGTACCTTACCACAATCATAGGTAATATTATTCTACAACAGAAAATCTGAACCTGAAGAATTTTCAATGTTGCCAATCATAGGAATTAACAGTATTGCCAGAATAAATATTCTCCAAAAATCTAAGTTAACAGCGACTAGAGAAACGAACTCAACTACATTTGATTACGTATCATGTTGTTTTGGTTTCCTGTGATATACTTTTTAAATAACATTATTATTTAATTTTAATAACTGTACGTTAAAACTATTTTGTTTATTACAAACTAAATACAACTATTATTTAAAAAGTAGTTCACAGGATTCCAAGACATGATATATATAATCAAATGCAGTTGAGTTTATTCTTCTAGTCGGTGCCTTAACTTAGATTTTGGGGGAAATATTATTCTGTCAACACTGAAGATTCTTCAGGTTCTTATTTTCTGTTGTAGAATAACATTACCTATGATTGTGGTAAGTTGTATTTCATTATCTCCTTTCACTTATGAAAAATAAGCAAAAGGAAAAATGGTAACGTTTGTATTATTTTTAGTAAGGCAGGCTCTTCTTGTTTGATTTTGAGCCAGAATTCTAAAATTAAAAGATAAATCCAACACTTCCTTATTAGGAAATTCTGTGTCCGCTTGACTACAATTGAATAAATGTATTCTTAATTTTTTAGATTAATAATATATTTATCTAATCGTAAATTTCGTTCAATTCTATTTATCTGAATCAAAATTTGATGTGTGAAACGTTGGATCAAAACTACAGTTGAACTTGTTTATAATGACACCAAAGAGACCTTTAAAAAAAAAAAAAAAAAGCGTTGTTACAAGCGAATGCCATTGTAACCGAGATGTGTAATATCAGTATCAGGCATTAATGGTTGGGAATGATGAACTGTTTGACCAGTCGATCAGGCCTATATGACAGATATGAGTTTGAGATACGTTGTGTGACTTCGATGCATTTGTGAATGGCGTGCTAAGCATGGTTTAAAATCACTTAAATTATGAGGAATTAGTTGTTATCATTGAATATTTCACGCATCGTCGACGAATAGACGAGTCGTTGCAACCAAAATTCAATATAGAGAGGGAGAGAGAAAAAGAAGGTAATTTATAAGTGATATTAAAAATGTTTATGTATAAAGAGCAGTCAAAAAAGTCCCAGGCATTTTGTTGTATCTCTTTATTACCACAATATAAGTATATTTAATTAATCGCCTTCAAAGGAGGCACCTTCGGAACACACGCACACTTGTTTCAGCGATCCTGCGACGAAAGTCTTCTTTTGGTATCTTCCGAAGTTCAGGCGTCGCGTTGGTTTTGATCTCTTCTACGGTGGAGAAACGAAAAAGTCGTATTTTTAGCTTTGGAAAGAGCCAAACATGCGATGATGCTAAATTGATTTTAAAGCTATCATATCCTCTAAAGCGGATTTTCCCCAATTTGTACACTCATGTCCAAAATAATTGTCGCATATCTATAACTATCTTTTTGTAAGAATATAGTTCGATAATGATTTTACAGGGTACTTTTAATACTGATACTATGTGTATAATCGGGAAATGTATATTTGTGGTAATTTTCATAGGAAAATAATTATAAATACGAAAATTAGAATGAATAAAACAAAATGTTGCTAAATGGACAGGAAAGTTTTATTTTCGTTTTATTGTTCTTATTTACTGCTCTTTTGACATGAAATTTGCCACATACATGTGTTTGCCGATTATATACATACTAACATTATAAGAAATACCGGGCGAATTCGTTATCAAATTATATTCCCACAGCAACATATTTATAGACATGCGACAATAATTTTGGACCTGAATGTATATGAACTTGATGTTTGTATGGTGCTTGATCTGTGAAATTGCATCAATTGATAACCATACATTCCTCTGTTCAGCTACACTACTCGTAAACTGCCTGTTAAGACGTGTTCACACATGTAAAATCCATATTTAGATAACCTAAGGACTGTATTGCACAAGATTCATTGTGGTTGCATTGGGAGACCCGGGTTCGATTCCCGGCGGGAGCTCATGTGGTTCGGATTCCAGGTTAATCAGTAGGTCCGTCTCATATAGCCTCGCTGCTGAACGGGACGTTAAACTCAAAATCAACTCAACTCAATTGTGGTTGCATCACAAAATGTCGAAGCTATAACATCATTCCGGGAACATTTTGACTGCTTCTCGTATATCCTTTAGCTATCATTAATAAATTACTTTCTTTTTAAACATACTCGTTCATTAAGTAACAATGCTAATGTTAAGATAAAACGTCCATTAATATGAATTCAGAATTAAGAGTAATGATACCTTGAAAGTATTTGTAAGTAAGTCTGTTATGTTATCAAAGATTATTTCAAGTTCCTCAAAATTCCACCATGTTTTGATTTTTTTTTTCAATTCTCCATTGAGAGATGCTTGTCTAATTCCAAAAGTAGCAAGTGTATCCTAGGATCACAGTTTGAGAACCACTGCGATAATTTCTTCTATTTGCGTATATTTTTAATCCTTAACTGCATTATAACCGCAAGGTGTTGTGTGTGTATTTCTCTCTTTGTTTTACATAGGCAGGGCAAGCTGATTGGAAACTTCGAACGTCAGTAGTAATCCGCGTATGCTTTTCTTCCTTTCGGCTATAATAATGCACCTATTGGCAATGTGGAAAATGTTAGTTTTTCCATTTTTCGTTGCCTGCAAAACATGTTGTTTTTTTCTTCTTCTGTTTCATTTGTTTATAGTATGCATGTGTATAGGTTGAAAAAAAAGCTTCGAGTTTGCTTTTGTACATTTTGATACATATGAATTTGTTTCTAACATATAACAGGAACGGATCTGAAGCAAATTAACCAAGGATTGGTAAATATTAGATAGAAAGTGAGATTTCTTGTTCAAAGCTTTTGTTTATTTATAACTACATAGATGTGAATATGACTTTTTAACGTTGTAAATTGTTATTACCTCCGACAAGCGTTTTTCGAACGGTGTTAGTAGTAAATGGATAAAACATAAATGAAGACAGTAGTGGGTATGAAATACGAGGCGCATCCAGAAAGTAACTTTCCCACGTGTCCCATAGCTAGGAAACTATGTTGCGCGAAGCGATTACATGCACGTGAGAGAGTAAGGCCCTAGCATGGCACATGCGCCAGCGGAACTTCCCTAGTGCTCTCAGTAGCCTCGTGGCAGTGGTTGAAGGTGGACGTTCCTATTCCAGCTCCCGGCGCGTGTGAAATGCGAGCAGTGGTAAAAGTTTTTGAATGCACAGGACATAGCGCCGATTGGAATCCATCGTCTGCTGTACCAGGTCTATGGGCCTAACATCATGAGCAAGCAGATGTTGCATTGCTGGTGTAGATAATTTGCAGTAGGACGCCAAAATGTGCATGATGAGGAGCGCAGTGGGAGGCCAACCGTCATCACAGACGACCTTGTGGACCTTGTTCGGGAACACATCATGCAGAACCGTCGCTTCACAATAACGGAACACAGCGGCATGTTTCCGTAGAGTTCCCTCTCCTTATTGCACACTATTGTTGTGTGCCAAGTGGGTGCCGAATCAACTGACTCCAGAATACAAAGCATTGCGCGTGGCGTCAGCGTTGACATTTTTGCAACGATACAGCTGACAATGGATTTTAATCGGCGCTATGCCCTGTGCATTCAAAAACTTTATCACTGCTCGCATTTTACACGCAGCTGGAGCTGGAATAGGAACGTTCACCTTCAACCACTGCCATGACGCTACTGAGAGCACTACGGAAGTTCCGCTGGCGCATGCGCCTTTTTCTTTCACGTGCATGCAGTCGCTTCATGCGACATACAGTTTCCTAGCTATGGGACGCGTGGAAAAGTTACTTTATGGATGCGCCTCGTATAATAGTAGTTTTCTTATTACTGCAGCAGATGTGATTTGAAAAAAGACGTATAACATATGGATCCATTAAGAAGCCTTACTATCGTTCCGCTGTAAAAGCTTCAAATACTTATTTGTAGTAGCAGTTTGTTCAAAATATGCGTTACAATTTGACATACACCGTGTAGAAGTCATATTTAGAACAGATGCCATTACTTGTGGAAGCAGAAAACACCACGATAACTCCCTCGATCACCATGACTTCCGTAGCATTAATTGATAATAATGGGATTCCAAAACACATTTCAATTAGTTAGCAGTTGATAGTAATGTTATCTCTGGAGTACCAAATCGCTGCTTCAGTTTTACATCTCGTTCATTTTGACAAGCAACAGTATATAGAAACTTCATCGGATTTAGCTCACTTTCTCCTTCTGTCAATTATTGATCATAATTTTCCTTAGCCTCTACCGAATATTTGTGAATCGGCAAGCATAAAATGACAGTTTGTTTTTCTTATTTGGGATGTACAAAAAAATTTAATATTAATTCTTGTAAAGAGTTAGATAATTCTTTTCGTAGTTCTTTGTTAGTTATGAAACGGCATGCAAAACACAGGGTGAGGCTAAAAGATGTTAACATTAAATGGGGGTTTACTCACGTGAAATTACAAAGCAAGGATGTGGTTACAGTGTTTCAGAATAGCACCCATGTTTCTCAGTGCACGTATGAAGTCTGTCCAATGTTGATTGTATGGCCCTCTGGGTCATTTGGGCAGGGATAGCAGCGATGACCTGAGTGATGCGGTGCTTCAGGTCGTTCAAGTTGCGAGGTTTGCTGGCATACACATGATCCTTGACCATGCCCCCACAACCAAAATTCACATGGCGTCAGATCCGGGGAGCGTGCTGACCATGGGAGAGGACCACCTGTACCAATCCAACGTTCTTGCTTGTCCGCATTTGTGAGATGCTGCACAGTCTGCAAGTGGTATGGCTTCATCCCTAAATCACGGTGTAAAATTCTAACCACTGACCTTTGAGAAATGTTAGTTTCTAAAGAAAGTCTGCACGAGGACTTGGGCTGGCTACCATCGCTCTCTGGATGAGGATGATGTTCCCTTCAGTTCGGACAGATCTCTTTCTACCACTGTTTTCCTCGCGATCTTGTAAGAACGGACCCCGGCCTTACAAACTTCTCGTAAATCCTACCAATTGTCAGGCGCGAAGGTGCATTCCGTCTCGTCCAGACCGTGAATGGTTCTTGTACGATGCTTGGGGACTGAAAACGCTCCATCCGGACAGCTATTTTCCTTCGTTTCTCAATGGAATATCGGTATGCCATGGTTTATTCTGCAAACCAAAAATAAAAAGAACATCCATTTAATATTAACATTTTCTTGCCTCACTCTGTATAAAAGAAACTGTAAATTCTTTAAGAAAATGCTCATAACATGTTTATATAAAATAATTCATCCTAAAAGTTAATCAATTTAAGAGCAGATATTTTGTGACATTCTTGTGTGTAGAATTTAAGTCTATATAGCAATAATTCTAGCAGGGGTCATACATAAGAAGGCTCATTACAACTTAGTAGGTGCCATTCTCCTTGAAACTGTTTCATTGTAGTTTACTAGTTCGCAAAAGGAAGCAGTTTATGACCTGTATTTCTAAAATACATTCTGTATTAGGCTAATAACATCAAATCTCATTGTATATTTCAGGAAGACATCGGTAGCTCTTGAGGAGAGAAGGAATGAGATAAATGAGAAATTATTGAAGAAAGAGAAAAAGGACAAGAAGAAGAAGAAAAAGAAGAAGGAAAAGGATATTCCGTTTCCGGAGAGCGACTATTCTTCAGAGTACACTCCTGACAGTTGTAGCTCAGACGGAAGCCCACATTTGCGTCGCAATACAGAGCCCGATATCGAACCTTTGGTGCTAGAAGAAGCGGACGAGGAGTATCTGAACCATCGAAGACATTCGTCGGCTGAGGTTGTCAAACCGCGGAAGCATAAGACAAAGAAACATAAGCACAAAATGGCCGACACCGAACCAGCTGTGATTGAGTTGGCGTCTGAAAATGTAGAGGACTCCCCTGTACCTCCCAGTGAAGATCAATCCGGGGAAGACTCTTCGCAGGCACAAACAGATGCTTTGGCGGAGATAGAAGCTGAAGAGAAGAAGGAGGCTGAAACGAAGAAGAAGCAAAGAGAACCTCCTATTATATTTAAGGATGCTGTCAATGTAAGTATTCCAAATTATGAGCTGACTAAAGTAATCATGAATAAGTATCATCATATAGTGTTCCCATGTAACAAAATCATATTAAGAAACTAAATAAAATATGCTACATTTAACAGCAGTTAATCTATGAATCTTTCAAATCTACAATAAAAAAATAAGATATTATTCTGGGCACTTTATGTATACTGTTATATAAGAAAGTAAAAATGACTCGTTCATTAACACCCAGGCTATACAGTTACGGCTAGAAACGTGAAATTTGGACAGAAAACTCCTTTTATCATGAAAATAAGGGATAAGGAAATGCTTTTTCAATACATATCCTAAGTGGGAATAAAAGGGGGTTCAAATGTTTCCGAAAGAAAAGAGTATCTCACGAATCCTCTTGAGATTTGGGGTATGAAAATCGGCGTATAAATTTCTCATTAAAAATAATTCACGTGGTTCAGTATTTTTTGAAATCCCGTTCATAAAGGAAGCAAAGGAGATTTTTTTCTAATATTGATATTTCCAACTCTTTATTCATAAAATGCCCAATATGAGGATTTGCAAAAAGTTGGAAATGTGAAATTTGGCGTATGAACTCTTAATTAAAAATTTAAAAAATCGTATTTCAGCGTTTTCGAAAATTCAGCTGCTAATGAGAAAAAGAGGTAATATCTATAATACTAAAATTTTCTTTTCTTTAATTAGAAAATGTCTAATGTTAGAGTTTGCTTAAATTAATGCGTTAAAATTTTTGCATAAGCTTTTGATTAAAATAAGTGAATACTTGTGTCAGCGTTTTCAAGAATTCCAGTTTTACATAGGGAAAGAGGACAGTTCTTATAATATTCAAATTTCCGACTCTTATCCAGTGTGAAATTTCGCTTCAATTAGAGATATGAAATTCGGCATTTAAATTCTTAATTTAAAATCAGCGAAGACTTGTTTTAGCATTTTTGAAAATTCCATTTCTAAAGGTAAAAAGGGCCAGTTTGTACATTATTCAAATTTTCTGTTTTACAGTGATTAAACCACATTCTTTCCATGCAGAAATGGGCACTTTTGCTGGTATAGAAATGTGAGCGTATTTAAAACTAAAAAGGTGACTGTTCGATAGGTGCAGTAATACGAAAAGAAAGAGTAATGTAGGGAAATTGTTAAACAACAACAAACTTTTATCATTACAATGTTTGTAGTATTAACCATTACCGCATATCTATTTTAATGAAAAGTTATGTTCTTTTAATCCATAGGCGAAAACAGAATTTGAAGGCCTTGTTGGTTTAACAATGAACATATTGAGTCCTGAAGAACAACAATCTCTCGACGAATTGAGACAGTATATCATCGAGGACGAAGGATCTTGGGCTTTGGGAGATAATTTCCTCAATTTCATCGGTAAGTATTGGCAATAGAAAAATTGCTGTTTCCGATAGAGCTTAATTTGCAAACTAAATTTCATATAAGCTTCGCAAAGCATGACTGATTGATTTCAATGGAGTATTTTTTAAGTATATATTTTAAACCATAACTTTATAAAATACCGTATTTGCCGGCGTATAAAATGTATTTTTTTTTTTTTTTTTTCGTTTGAGAATAAGTCTGAAAATGGAAATGTGTCTTATACAGTGATATGGATCATTTCAATTGAATAATTACTCGAGTCATGTGCTGTTGATGTGTTCTCCGCTTTCCTATTCGGTGTACAATAACATTCCAGTTACATACAATTCACTGGCTCAGTAAACTATAGTTTGAATACAATCGCTTTTATAGAATCACTCTAGTGAGACATGGCTATCCATATCCCTTTAAAATCTATAATATTCCCTAGCTTCTTAGCAACCTGCAGAGTAGCAAAGAAATGTTGGTTGTCTTTAATAAAAGAACCTGCAGCTTTTCTTACTGCAGTTATCGTCGCCGAATTCGTTAATGGAATCAATTCGTTAACATCTTCACGGCTAATGGTTACTGTTCATGCGTTATCGTTTTTACTGTCTTGAACAGAATTTATTTACCATTTCATAGTAGTATGCTTTTCTCTGGACGCACGTGAGCTGTGAACATTTCCATTTAATTAAGCATTGTTCTCTCTATATGTTTCTTGCTAAAAATATCATTGTATTAAAAAAAAAATCTTATAATACGAGGAAGTATCAAAAAATGTGTGCAATTACCTAGACCAAACTACTCTGTTGTGGAGAACTCGGACACCATAATGGTATCAGTCCTTCTCTACGTACTCACTGTGCCTACCGACAGTTTGCAGGTTTGTAAAAGTATGCAGTTTGGTTTTGAAACTACAGTTCAACCTCAGAAATAACGTCATCTCTGCGTCAAAATGGCGTCCTCAGCGTTTCTGGGAAGAGAAAGAAGTCACTTAGTTCTTGGTATGGTGAGCGTGGGGCTGGGGCAATACTTATGTCCTAATTCCACTGCCTTCATCATGGATGCAAGGGTGGAATGAACTGGTGCATTGTCTTCCAACAGCAACACCCCTTTTGTGACCAATCCACGACATTTCTTCTTTAGTTCCTCCCGTGATTTGGTCAGGACATTGGAATAATAGATACTAGTAATAATTGGCCCCTGTGGTAAATAATCTGTCATGATGACCTCTTCACACTCCTAGAAAACTGAAAGTATCACCTTGGTGGCAGATTTCTGCACTCGTGCCTTTTTAGGGATGGAGGAGTATAGGGGTGTTTCCGTTGTTTGTTCATAGGTCATAAAGATAAACCCAACTTTCATCCATTGTCCCTAGTCTACCGAAAACTTCTCTTCATCCACCGCACAGCGATGCAACATTTCTCTTGCACTCCTTGCGATTTCTCTTCTGCAAAAAGTGAACAGTCGTGGCACCCACCGTGCTGCCACTTTCTGAAGATGTAGCTAGTTGTGAATGATATTCCAGGCAGACCCATAACTCATATCTATTGCACACATAACACTTTCAATGATTATGCTCATGTCTTCCATTATGGTCTCGGGGCCGGGGTGGCTCAGTGGTAGAGCGTTCACCTCTGGTGCTTGGGGTCCCGGGTTCGATCCCAGCCCCCGCCAAATGAACTTTGTGGTGGACAAACACCGTGTGCGTGGGTTTTCTCGGGATTCTCCCGTTTCCTCCCTCTTTCTTCATTCCACCATTTCATTCATTACTCATCATCCCCGTCTGTCTCCTTTAGCCTAACCGGCATAACCGTAGGACGTAGAACTCAAAGATTTCATTTCATTTTTTTCCTATTATGGTCTCGACTTTCTCCATCAAGACGGCATCATCAATGAAAGATGATCTTCCAGATATAGAGGCGTCTACGGTGGTCAAATGTCCAGTTTGGAATTACTGTTTCTCTTGGGTACCATCTCATAAGATGGGCTTTTATTCTCATAGACTTCTTTCATCTCTTCGTGACGCTGTTTTGTTGATTTCTCCTGAAGATAGACAAACTTAATGACGCTACGTACCTCAATTTTGTCAATCATTGCACCTACAGTGATTTACAATAAAAAAAAAAAAAAAATCTAACGAGTCCGGAATTTGTGTATTTATCATACAAGAACCTAATTATAAAATGCATGTCCGAGGGCGTTCGTAATTCATCACCTGTTGATGATTGCACGAACTTTTTGGTACTTCCTCGCATGCAGTGAAAGTATTTTTCTTCAAAATTAACAGAAAATTGGATGTTTCCTATACGCGTACAAATTGGATGATGTAAAGTGGAGTACAACTAAGCGCTTCAGTGATGCAAATCGTATTAACCTCTGATATTGTGCCAAATTAATTTTTATTAATTGATTGCAAATGTTGTGCAGAATCAATGTGGAACGAATCTCTCAAATTTAGCTATATATTTCATTAAAAACGAAAATGTGCAAAGCTATGTATTCACTATACATTTGGTTAAGAAATTGTCATCTGCATTTTTACGAAGTATTATAAATGTTCTCAAGTCTTCTAAAACAGAAACTTCTAACCATAACGGTCCTTTGTAAACTTCGACAAAATGCATTTTATTCAATGGGTATAACCTAGAGAAAATAGAGGGATGTGATTATAAAGGAAGAGTAGCCAGATAGTTCAGATTTCTGATTTAATGCATTTTGAAAACATACCATATTTGTGAAGTGAAAAAGAAAGTTGTGGGGTCAGTAGGTGCATGTTGAGAATATATTTAAAAAAATAATTTGTGCCATATGCATCTTTGCATAAAATTTAATGCTATGAATAACTATTATTGTGTACGCGACATAAAGTGCCAGTTAGAAACACTTTGCTTATAAGAAAATCACTATGCTTCTAGAATGCTCACAAATATCTACATCTGCATAAATGATTTTGGTATCTGTTCCAGACGCTATACAAAACAAATTAGTTCATTTACATGTAAACATCTGATCGCATGCTAGAAGTACTGTAGTTTCTTTTGTGCTAACATCTTAACACAAGCAGAGTGCTTTCAGTGCCATGTACTTTACAACAGGTATGATAAACAGCATTTTATGCAGACATATCATTCAGTCTCAGTTGGTAATTATTTAAAACAGTAATAAAGTTCTCAACGATGAGATTTCTCTCATATGATTTTTTTTTTCTTATCGAAGGATCTATTTTCAAAATTCATTAACTGTCAATCCGATTAGTAAAGAGGAAAGCAATATACACCACATGCTACTTTGGAGAGAAAAAATTAATTACTCTTCATATTGATCTTTATTCATGGGTTTGAACTAAATTCATAATGTCATAACATTTTTCTTATTCAGACTACATACATGTAAGAACGTATTTTTCAAGCAAGTAACGATTTTTCTACAATTCAGATAAATCATGTAGGCGTATTACAATAAACGGAAATCTTCTGGAACTCACTCATTAGAGGAGGAAAAAACCACTATTCATACAATTATATAAAAATTATCAATTACGAGCATTTAAAATTTAAAAAAATCAACAACAGTTCTTTTGTTGAAAAAAAAATGATTAATTTTTCAACTTCTGTTAAAGTTTGTGCAGCACATAATCACACACTCTCTCTGAAATCGAAAGAGTCATTTCAAACGATGTGCGCTATTTTGTAATTTTATTCTTTAACAATAACAATAAAACTTAAAGAAGAATTAAAATTCGATAAACAGACACCAAGTGAACTTTGTAGTCGACAGACACTGTGTGGGGAAATTTTCTCGGAATTCTCCCGTTTCTTCACTTTATTCATTCCACCATTCCATTCGTTTCTCATCATCACCATCTCCTTTAGCCTAACATAATCGTGGGACTTAAAACTGAAAGATTTCATTTCATTTTTTCAATAAACAGAGTTTTTTTCCTGACCTTAAAAACAATAGTCCATAAAGTGACCGAGACGTATTTCTTACCAATAAGCATTATTTTTTTTAGAAAATTGAATTAAATAAAATAAGTAAATAATAATAATATCATTGCATCACTTTTACTTAAATTTCTATGCTGTCTTATAATAATAATTTTGAAAAATACGAAAATAAATAAAAATAATAAGAATTTTACTTTGCACCAACTTGAAACATACAATGTCTGAAGGGAGCAAAGAGGAACAGAAATGCCCGCAATAGTGCAAAATATATTTTATTGTAACGTTAATTGTCTACTTAAAAGCATAATGTTGTAAGTAATTACCATTTACTGTATCTTAACCTCGGGGTTCTTCCGTTTCCTCCCACTTTCTTCATTCCATCGTTTCATTCATTACTCATCATCACTGTCTCCTTTAGCCTAACCGGCATAACCGTGGGACGTAAAACTCAAAGATTTCATTTCATTTTGTATTTTCTAAATTGTCGTAGTTTTTTCTGTTTCCATATAGTATCTAGTGCATCGAATATTTTTGTGTGAATTAGTCCTAGAAGCGATAGTTCTATTAGCGACCGGAACTGTTATCTGTCCTGTGAGCGACCGATTCACTTGCATTGAGATGATGGAAGATGATATGGTTTTCTCTCGTAAAATGTGTTTGCCTCTGGCATTATTAGCGTCCGAACAACCTCCCTGTGCAAAATGTATGTGTCAGTGATACTGTTCGTCAAATGTATTTTCTTTGTACTGTAAGTGCAAGTACAACTTATCTTAATTTTGAGTTAGATATAAAACATATCAAATAACTTAACGAGACAACAGGAATATTTCCATGGTAAGTATATACCTATATAATTAACAATTGAAAATCCATTTGTAATATCCCCTTTCGTCAAAAACTCTGCTTTCTGTACTTAATTTAATTTAAATCTAATTACTCACCAAGCAAAGCAATATATTTGATTTTGGAAAACTTAATCGTGTAACAGTTTCACCAACTATCTAGGTTTTACACTCCCTAAGACTATGAATAAAATGAGAAAAACATTTCAATAATAAAAGATAGCTTTCGAGATCCCTTACATTTGATTAGCTATTCCCAATCAATCCCACCAATTACAGTGCAGTGCACTCTAAACAATCCTAAAGGTAAACAAACTCTTTAAAGTATCTTCCCCTCTGTTGTAAGCTACCAAAACGTAAACTAGGGCCTAAGTGCTTAATTCGCCCTCTTCCTTGTTGTGACTTATACATGAAACCTGTTGTATAGCAATCTGATATAATCTCTGATAGCTTGATGAACGGCTGGAAGAAATGAAACTTCTAGGAACGTAAATTTTTCATAGTACATTTTGTTATGTTCTAAATCACACTAGCGTGAAACAAGTTAAAGAAGAGGGAACCTTATCTTCTTTCATTATCTTGGTACGAACGAATCGATGACTTATAGGATAGTTAAAAGATCGAATCGGTCGCTCATAGGACATTTAACAGTTACTGTTGCACATAAGACTGTCGCAAAGAGGACGACATCTTTTTGTGTCTCCTACCTCCCTTAAAAATATATAATAGAAGATTAAAGGTCGCATCGTAGTAAGATGTAAAATACCACTATGTACCCTATCGTACTTATGATATTGTGTACCCTATCGTTTTCTAGAAAACACTAAGGAATACTCTATTGAAATCACTAAATCTTTCGTCTCAGAATGGGTAAGAAAGAATGCTGCTTCTGAGTTTGATGCCTAACAAAGATACTATTTTCTAGACTTTTTTTTTTTTTTTTTTTTTAAAGGAAAATATCTACTCAACAAATGGCAAAATAAGACCTTTTGTAAAGTACAATGCATAGACTTTTCTTGTCAAAGAACATAATAAGTGAATTCAGAAGCAGCTGTACCTTTAAAGTTATGCACACTTCCAAATATGAGTAACATGCCGCAGTTATTTTTAATGTTTTTAACCTTTGTTTTGTATATGATGAACTAATAGTGCTTTGACGCAGATGAGATATTACTACTCGTAATGCTTACCACAGTTAATCTGAAGTGACATTACGAGATTCTTACTCTTGTATGGTAATGACAAAATTAGATGACAGAATGTATAATCTTTTCTTGTCTATTTTAAAGGTCGCATGCTCCATGATAAATCTCTTCGGCCAGACATTCGAGTCAGGACGCTGAATGTTCTGGCAGCTGCTGCCTTGAAGGATGATGTCATTTTGTTGTTGCATCAGGACAGGAGGGAACACGTTCTTATGAATTACGCGCACGACGTTGATAGGTTGCCTGTTGAAGAGCAGGAACCCTTAGCTCTATTTGTAAGTAGATTACAGCTCTATTGCTATTTGATGAAAGGATTTTTTTTTTTTTTAATGTTTACTAATTATGTTAGCAAGGCAAGACTAATATGGCAGTGGGTTTTCAAATCCGTTGTTTTCTTAAGATGGCCAATGGAACCCGATAGTTCAGTGCCGCATTCACAAAAGCTCTTCACTGACTTCTGTCTTTCTTTAGCCAACTGAAGTCAGTTTCCACTTTGTATGCCTATTTCTGCTGGATCCATCTTAATATTGTCCTCCCATCTGCGCCTAGGTCTTTCCTAATGATCTTTTCCGATCGGATTTTCAAGTAAAATTTTGAAAGCATTCCTACTTTCTTCCACAGTTTTGTTAACTTAACATTACTATCATACTGTAAAGAATTGTAATTTAACGCACTATGCTTACATTTTAAGTCTTAATAATAATAATAATAATAATAATAATAATAATAATAATAATAATAATAATAAAACACCGAATTTAATCTGACGAATTCAATAGAAACATTTCTTTAAGGCATAGCGCGTAATGACTTCAAGATGCAACAAATGAATCTACTCACAGTCTGACTAGCTTTCCATCCATGTCATCACTTCACTTAGTTTTTGCACATCTTTGACTTACTTGAGTCTGAAACTAAACCATTTTACAGGTATAGATTTACATGGTTTTTGAAGGAACCATTTGTACAAGCAATAAACAACCTCAGTGTCCTCCCCGATTCGAGCTCTCTTTGTTTGTAGTTCAATATCACTTTCGACCGAAAATACAAAATCTGCAATTTTTCTTCACTTTTAATCCTGCCCTATATTGTGTTTTCTGCTATTCCACATTTACAGTCGCTTTTGATACGCCACTTTCAAGTCTCTCAGCTATTTTAAACTTTTTTTCTATTGTACATTTTTTCTCTTAACCCTTGAAGCCTCGACTGACACCCAGACGAGTAATCACAACTAAAACATTTAGAAACTATAGAGTAGCCGGTTTTCAGGGTTAATATGATGTGACTTCTTAATACGTATTTATAACAATTCTCGGTGCCAAAGATATTGGAAATATAAAGGTATTTATATGAGTTTGTAAATAGTTTGTTAATTGGATCAAAGGTAACTCAGTTTGGGTATTTGAAAATGAAAAGATACTTATATGATTGTGTAAATAGTTAGTTAATTAGAACAAAGGTATCACAGTATGGATATCTAAGAATGGAAAGAAACTTATATGCTTGTCTAAGGAGCTATTTAATTAGAACAAAAGATATCACAGATGGTCATATAAAAATCGAAAGATACTTACATGATGGTGTAAATAGTTAGTTACTTAATTAGAACTATTAATATCCCAGGTGAGCAAATGAAAATCAAAAGATAATTATCGGACTTAGAGAAAACAGAAAGAAAGATTATTAGAGAACATCAAAATGGCGTCCAATCGTATGTTATTTGTCAGTTAGTTCCAAACAAAGGCTTAGTAGTGAGACGCGAGCGGACTCTTCCTGATTCTATCTATAATATTTTATCTAATATATTGACGACGAGTTCGAAACTTGAAAGCAGTGTTTCTATGTATTCTTTTACGTGTTTTAAACAATTAATATAATAGCTCTATTTATTAAGTAAATATTTTTTCTTTATCATTTATTCTGTATGTCACCTTGAATTAAATACAGGGCGGCCCATAATTATGTATATGATGTTTCAAAGACTGCATTACAGAAACTAGCAACATAACTTGAACATAAACACATTACTCTCATACCTTTCCTTACAGCAATTTTAATCTCTGTTCTCCATGGCATGGTCCACCAATTCATCATCCAAATCGATACATACCTGGAGACGAAGAGAAACTTTGTCACAAGCAGCTTGACAAACCTGTACTGCTGTCCTGTGGGGCTTTTTTCAGAAACTTTGTCACAAGCAGCTTGACAAACCTGTACTGTTGTCCTGTGGGGCTTTTTTCAGAAACTTTGTGACAAGCAGCTTGACAAACCTGTACTGCTGTCCTGTGGGGCTTTTCTGAGAAACTTTGTCACAAGCAGCTTGACAAACCTGTACTGTTGTCCTGTGGGGCTTTTCCGAGAAACTTTGTCACAAGCAGCTTGACAAACCTGTACTGCTGTCCTGTGGAGCTTTTCTGAGAAACTTTGTCACAAGCAGCTTGACAAACCTGTACTGCTGTCCTGTGGAGCTTTTCTGAGAAACTTTGTCACAAACAGCTTGACAAACCTGTACTGCTGTCCTGTGGGGCTTTTCTGAGAAACTTTGTCACAAGCAGCTTGACAAACCTGTACTGTTGTCCTGTGGGGCTTTTTTCAGAAACTTTGTCACAAGCAGCTTGACAAACCTGTACTGTTGTCCTGTGGGGCTTTTTTCAGAAACTTTGTCACAAGCAGCTTGACAAACCTGTACTGCTGTCCTGTGGGGCTTTTCTGAGAAACTTTGTCACAAGCAGCTTGACAAACCTGTACTGCTGTCCTGTGGGGCTTTTCTGAGAAACTTTGTCACAAGCAGCTTGACAAATCTGTACTGCTGTCCTGTGGGGCTTTTCTGAGAAACTTTGTCACAAGCAGCTTGACAAACCTGTACTGCTGTCCTGTGGGGCTTTTCTGAGAAACTTTGTCACAAGCAGCTTGACAGAACCGTACTGGTATCCTGTGGAACTCTTCTGTATTAGTTCGGCCAAATTGCGTATGATGTTGATACACTTTGTCCTTTAAAACACCTCATATGAAAAAGTCAGATGGTGTCTAATCGGAAAATTGACCTGGCCACTCCACAGACCCACGTCGACCCATCCAGCGTTTCGGGAATATTTCGTTCAGGCACTCTCGCACTGGTATGGCACACTAACGGTTATAAGTCCAATGACCGTTATCCGCACTCTCAGGCTACACAGTGTTGCCATATCAAAAGTTTTTGTCCAGAATTACAAATACTACACTCAGTCAAACATCATATACGACATAATTTTGGACCACCCTGTATTTAAAAAAAGTTTCTAAAGGTGCACCATATGATTACAATATAATTTACACTTGATTCTTTTTTTTCAGATTTGTAACTTATTCGAAAACCTTAGCAGTTCTGAGTGGCTGTTGTATATCTCTGAGTGGCAGTTTTGCAATGCAACGATCAGCAACATTAGGGTAACAACAAAAGTGGCAGTGCATTCCTTACTGTCAGACAGGCCTGTGCTGCAGGAGAGAGGATCAGCTATCATTTATAATCTAGCTTGCAAGGAGGTAAAAACTGTGGTCTGTATCTCTGGGGTTCTCCACTTGCACTAAAAAAAACTGGGCACCCACTGGCATGATCTCAGATGATAGTGCTTCTTTGTTTTGGGCACCTCTAACTTGTCATGAGAAGTTCGTTTTTTACGTAGAGTAGACACTTTCCTCCCATTTTAAGCATGACTGAAAATTGTTATTACTTTTGCAAAATGTAGAACATAAGTGAACCTTCAAAAGGAAATCTTAATCCATTCTTGTAATCGTACATTGAATCATCTTATGTGTAATACATACATATAATACATTAAAATGCGGGTTAATTTTTGCTGTTGTATACTGATACACAAATACACACACGTACATCAATCATATTCTTTGCTTTATCTTCGGCGTAATAATTTAATGTATAGACAAAATACTTTTAAAAGACATTTCCTCAACATTTAATTTTGGTTATCTGGAGATTGTCCATAAAAAAAAATATGGGGATTACAATTAATTCGAAATATCTACTTGATTTAATAGAATGCTTATTCAACAGTCATTAAAAAGTATTTACTTCGGAAGCACATAAAATTGTCTATTTTTGAACGTTTCAGCAAGAAGTTACTTAGAGAAGTACACGCCTCAGCACCTATGCTAAGGAAGGTAATCATTTTTTCCCCGAAACGTTCACAAACAGATAATTTGGAATGTTTTCGGGTTAAGCTTTTAATGAATAATTTCCAGTACAATATATTCTTACATACAAACCAAAATCATTCACGTGGTGTACAAATGACACAACTGCTTGTTATTATTTCTGAAGAAATATTGCTTAGTTGTTTATTTATAAAAGTATAATTTATGAAATCATATTTGTTTGCTGGTCATGGCTCACATTCCGTAAATATGAGGGCCATCCAGAGGATCGTTTTGGCATGAAATACAGACAGAAACTATATTCCTTATCGTACTTTTCAAGCACTTATCAAAGCGTGATTCCAGTTTTTCTATTCCGCCGTTGTACTCTGTTACCGCCAATGTATTCAACTACGTATTGCAGCGTCAGGGGTAAAGTGCTTTTCGGAAGGAAGGAACATTCGATTGTAGCACCCAGCGTACTCCACCATCGATCCCTTAGTTTGGATCAATTTGCGAGATGATGCAAAGTGAACATAAGAAATATCCGGTTGTGCGTCCTAAATATGCGCCTTAAAATTGAGAATTCCTAGTGGGGACACTGTCGGAAAGGTGTAGCAGCTTTTTCAGGCCAGCTATCCTGATTGAGATTTTCTCTGGGTTTTCCTTATTCACGCCAGGCAAATACCGGGATAGTACCTAACATAATGGTCCCAGGCCGTTTCCATCCTTCCCCCATTCCTTTCTTCCTCCCCATTTCCCCAAACAGTGTGATCTCCGAGGAACGTCATCCCACATATTTGACGGGGTAACATGGCGAAGCTGCCGAAAGTCCAGAAATCGAATTCCTAATCCTAATTCTTAAAATGGAGAATTATTCCAATTATAAGGTGCAGAGCGTGCTTAGGCTTTCGATTCCTACTTGTTGAGAAAGTTGAAAGAATCTGCTTTGAATACATTAGCAGCAACAGAGTACAATGGCGGTATAGAAAAACTGATATCACGCTATGATATATATATACTCTGTCTTTTATGTTTCATATCCAAAATATTCAATTTTTTGGACGGCCCTTGCATATCATTTACATAGAGGGCAGAAAACAGTCATGTTTGAGAAGTGATTTCTTTTGGTAATGTAAGAAAAATTTTTGATAATTACGGGTCGAAAAATGTCTCCTTTCAAAGCAATGAGTTCCTGACAGAAAATTCAGTGTTTGAAGCCGTGTGATACTTACAGTTAGTTCAAATGGTTCGAGAAATTATACAGGAACTAGCTTACATTTTATGCAGTTCAAGCTATTCAAGAAATTATACATGAACTAGCCCACAATTTACGCAAGTGTTTATGCTTGCAAAACGTACGGCATCGACTCAACGATTTTTATTTGAGAATGGCTTGTCGGAAAGTTTTTCAGTAGTTACTTAGCTTATTCTTTGAAATCCCTTATGTACATACGAAACCGTACGCAAATGTGAATATTTAGTAATTTTTTTCTGAATATATAGTAACTTGAATAATTTCTGTAATAAGTCTTAGAAAAATTTTGCTAAGTACCATAATATTCAAGTTAGGATGCTTCCAAACTTTCGGCAGATTATAGCTCTGAAAAAGGGCGTTTCTTGATCTGTATTTATTAACATTTCTTTCTTTCTTTCTTTTTGTCATTTAGTATTATAAGGAACCAATCACGTCCCGAAATTTGGCGGTTGTGTCCTTTTATAAATATTCCTATGAACAAAGTACTTCCATAAGTGCAGCAGTGGCGGCTTTAGCGGATATGTCGAGTAGGCACGGGCCTACTCAAAAATGTTGAAAACTATATAAACGCTAAAAGACACAATAAAGACTAAATATATTTTCCACTATTTATATGAATGGTAGATGATTATTTAACAAATAGCATCAACCACTACTGTAATAGTAATTTCCTACTGTCATTAATCAATCAAATGTGTATATGTATCCATAAGCGAGGGAGCGGGTTTACCCAAAATTAAAATCCTAAAGCCACCCCTGAAGTGCAGTGTCACGTTTACTTTGTAAGATGGGCTATCATTTCAAATCCAGAAGATATATATATAACGATTCTTTCTTATAGTAGTAATTTGCTTCTTGGTAATAAAAGCTTTTCTGATATCCATTAGAAATACATGACTAAAAATTGTTAGCAAAACCTGAAACTCTCTTGAGGCAGTAAATAAGTATTCAAACTCGATTAAAATTCATCTTGTGAATTTGTAAGATATTATCATAAAGATATCTTTCCATAGCTGTATCGGAAGCAAGGTTTTCTCTCAGTGGTGCAAAATAAGGTTTTATTTTGATATTATTCTCAGTCGCTTTTGGTAGGCGGATAGAAAGATTGCAACGACGAGTAAAAAATACTAAAGATAGACGGAAATCATGTTGAAAAGTGACGGAAAGATAACACTGGACAAATAAAAACTTGTGAGATATGGGAAAACGGCAAGTAGCTTTTGTATGGATTTCGTTATAGTAATGTAAATAATCCAAAATTAAATTTTGTAGTTGCACATACAGTTCTGTGAGTTATTCTGTGTTCTTATGCTAATTACAGTCCATTAGTTAACATAATTCATTCACTAAGGAATTACTCAAATGTTGGGAGATTTAAATATGATACTTGTTATATGTATCTTTGTAAATAATAGAAAGTAATTCTGAGAATAAATTTTAAAAAAATAGACAAGATGATAATTCATGCTCTTAGTGACAAATATTTACTGCTTTTTGAAAATATAATGAACGAAATGAGAAAGTAATGTGTTGACAAGATTTAGTTTTTAAAGTTATGTATACTAGTTACATAGGTAATAGGAATTCATCCAAGTTGAAAGATTGTTTGAATATTTTTCCCCTTTTAATATAAGAGGCACGTTTTCTCGTATTAGAGCTAAGAACAGTATTTTGTATGCTACAATTTGAAAGTGAAAGTTGATATAAACACACACGAATCTTGAGCAAATCATGTTTGATCCAATGTAAGATGACCATACAGATGCATCCTAAGGCTACTTATGAGTTTAACATTCTGGCTCCCAAGTGGTCCCCGGTCTTACATAAATTCTATTAGTTGATACAGCGTGGACCATCCAGCGTCCCCGCCATTCATTTGATTTCAGCAAAACCTATTTTCACGTATTGTGAATGGGTTTGAAATCGGTTCACATAGTTGGTATCTGCTCCTGATGTGGAATCCCCCCTGTACCCAACGTAGTATGTGCTTGAAAACATTGATGCAAAACACGCAATGCTTTAGATCGAGCCATAACTCGGGTTTCTATTCGAGATGAACACTGTACCGGGAATCATCATTTGGTAATCGAGGCTTATACAACGTCCATAGAAAACACGTTCCGTAGCCACTTGGTTACGATAGGGCACATTTTGGAAGCTTAAAGTATACAATATTACAAGCAGTTCATAAATAATATGAAGAACTTACTGTAAAATTTGAATTAGTTGTCAAATATGTGCATATTCTACTAAAAATAGACCTTTTAAAATTTTGTTGCAATGATTTCTAAAATATTTGTACCATTTTGTAATATAATGGATATTTAACTATCACGTATAAAATCATTTTATTCACAATAGAACATCAACATTTTTCTCCGTTGCAGGGGTCTTCGATGTTTTATTTGTTCTGACTTCTGTTGTTGAAATAATCGCTGAATAGATAATCGCGTCTCATTTCTTATTAGGAAGGCCTCAGACTTAGAAGAAAATGTAACTCTGTCTATTAAAGAAATAGAAATGATTTAACCGAGTGTATATTATGAACCATAGACATCAATTCTGTTTTCAAATACGGATTTACTGTAACGTGTTGCTCCTAATATAAGTCTCTATTGTGCAGCAGAATCCAGAGATGTGTCAAATGTAATTTTATAGGGATTATATATGAATTCATTCTTTGCAATAAATATGATAAGAGTCATGTAGTGTAAATGAACGAAGTAGAACGTTGGTTTTATTGTTGGTTTTATTGTTATATTAAATTCGCGTGATGTTTTAATGTGAATATTTACAGTAATAGACACGAAATATATATATTAGTGTACACTATCATATAAATTTTACAACTGCAATAGAAAACTTGGAAAGGAAATTAGGCTATTTTGATACTATATTGTTTTATAAATATGATTTACGTAGACGTAGCTTCGAAATGTGGAACACGAAACTATTTATGTAAGTTTAGCAAGAAGTTACTGTCCCTTTTTCAGTGGAATGTTAATATAACAATCCTTATTGAAGCATAATTTGTAAAAGTATTGGGGTCTCGTCTAAATTTTGTGTGTATTTGTGTTCAAATATCGGAAAAATTCAAACCATTTAACTCGTTGTGCATCATATAAAGGCTTTCTTCAACTAAAATTTAAATATCTTCTTATTGCACTTTGTTTCGTTTGCGCCTCTTATCAAAAAACGCCTTTATTATTATGCTACTTCTTAATGCAGCAAATTATGAATTGACATTTTAATTATTTAAAAAAAAATGCTTATAAAAATCCAATTGCTAAGTAAATTATGCAGTTATATTAATCAAAATTACATAAAGTAATTCGACACATATTCCGATTCCACTTTCAGAAAATGGTCCAATTCAAAAACCTTAGAAGAATTTTACCCCCTGGATCCATTTCCAAGGTAGCAGATTAAGATATTTTTATATAAAAACGCAGCTTTCTTTTAGGTGTTATTAACTGCGTATTGGATTGTGTTGGAGTGTGGCTATATTATTTCTTAACAATGCAAATTAATATTCTCTTCATTCGCAAGCTATTGTCTTTAGAAAAGCAATGTGATATTTCAGCGAAGTAAATGCATGTTCTTAGCATTAAAAGGAACTCACACTACTTCTGTTTCTTCTTTCATAGGAGTTTCTAATGTCGTTTATTTTACCTATATAGTATTTTGTGTATTAATTAAAGATTTTTCTGTAGGCTTCTAAAATATGAGCTGTATTTTATAGCTGTATTTTATATGCTGATGATTTCTATTGTTCTAGCATCAATATATTTGTAATGTAAGTGTTGTTGTTAACATTAAGATATTTCAATTATATCATACTTCAACGTTTTGAATTCAACTTTTCACGTTGTAATAAAAGGTATGCGCTATTGCACTAAGCTGTTCTCACCCTCACTTCTAAAATTGAATCATGTCATTCTGTAGTCATTACGGAAGCATTTCCTTATATAGGCTGTTTCAAAACAACACCGACAACGTTTTGGAGGTGATTCTTGACACCAAGATAAGACGAAAAGTATAAACCAACCTGGGTGCAGAAATCCGTCATTTCGGAGTTTTAGGGTACCGAAAACATGAACAAAATGTACTTTAAAAGTTCATAGCTCCAGTGCTATAGGACCTACTTCAGGTCAAGACTTTACTAAGGAACTAGTATGTGCGGCGGTACTTCCGCAACAATTTTTATAGGGGCAGTTTGGCTACTGGCATATAATTTTAAGTGCTCATCAACTACAAGGTGGTATCTTATAAGGTTGTCAATTAAAAATAAATAGAATAGTTAGACCTATTTTCAAGAACAAGTTCGTATTTTTACTTTCCAGTAAGTGTCCCTTATTTCTGGAAATAGGAAGAAAGTTCGAAAAGAATATACATTGGAGAGTATTATTAAAAAATATAAGTTGAAAATTTGATCCGGATATATTGTACAGCACTGCTTCTAAGCGAGTACACATACTGTACATCGAGACGAACAGGCAAAAATAACTATAGAAACTATAGAAAGTGTAAATTCGGTGAACCTTCAAATTCGAATTTTTCCCCACAATTTCCGCAACTTCATAACGTCGTACCTACGTTCATTCGATAGTAAAACTGTAGTATTACCTTTATCCTCTTTATCCATGTAATATTAGCGTAGGTGTACAATTAAATAAGTTAAATTTAACAGTTAGGCTCAGTAACATTCATCGTTATTCTCTAGCAGGCTTCTTCAGTGTTGTTCAGAATTTGTTCTATTGACGGGTAGGAAGAAAATGTGTGCGTAGAATAAGATGTATATAAAATAGACCAAGGAGAAACTAGAAGGATTTTAGAGAACTAAGTAAAACAGTAGTAACTTGATTGGCTGGCAGAGGATAGGATACAATGACAAACTTTCCCGTTTGCGACGATGGGTCTTATGGTATCTTAAACCATAGAGAAGGCACGTGGCTGAGTGGGAGAGCGCTCACCTCTAGTGCGGGAAGTTCTAGTTTTATCGCAGTCCACGTGAGTTTGTGATGGACAATATCGTGTTTGTGGGTTTTCTCGGTGTTCTTTCGTTTCCCTCTCACATTGTCATTCCACCACTTCATAATGATTCAGGGGGCGCAGTGGCTCAGTGGTAGAGCGTTCACCTCTGGTGCTTGGGGTCCCGGGTTCGATCCCAGCCCCCGACAAGTGAACTTTGTGGTGGACAAACACCGTGCTCGTGGGTTTTCTCGGGGCTCTCCCGTTTCCTCCCACTTTATTCATTCTACCATTTCACTCATCTCTCATCATCACCGTCTCCTTTAGCCCAACCGGCATAACCGTGGGACGTAAAACTCAAAGATTTCATTTCATTTTTTTCATAATGATTCAGTTCTATTTGTCATAGTCCTTCTTGAGTCTAAAGAACGCCTTAACAGACCATGAGATATTAAATCTCAAAGATTTCATTTCATTTTTATTTTTTTCAATCATAGAGTGAGTGAATTAGGATAGACTATCGATTGATTTCCTTTATGATTAAAAGTTTCTGAAGTTAACATCGTGACTGAAATTCATTCTTATCAAACGAATGGTGTAAAAGAATGCTTCTCTGGTTTGGTGCTTGTAAATAAAATACTAGTAAACAAGTTATTTTTTTCACAACAAAATTTGTTTACTTCGTTAATATTATGTTACGATTATTAATTATGTCTTACGAAGCTTAATGTTGATAGTAAAGCGAATACGAAAAGAAGCAAGTATGCACGATTCACAGTTATATAAAAGTGCTTTATTGGAATAGACTTAACTGTTGGGACAACACCGTGTGTTTAAAAGTAAATAAATCACAGTATATTTTAATTAAAGTAGCGCCAATTACCCGCTTCGCTGAATTAAAGTTTAAAAAAACAGTAATCTGTTCCATTAGTCAGTCTTTTTTACTATTTCTGAAGCGTTTTCTGATATCGGTCATTTTCGATCATTTTTGTCTCTCTCCCCCTCCTTCAAGTAGCGGGGCTGAATTATGATTTGAACGACATCGAAAGTGTCACTGGTCGTCTCAGCGACTCCAAAAAACTATGGATTCAGCACTAATATCGGTCATTTTCGATCATTTTTATATATCTTTCCCGTCCAGCTTCCCTTGCGGGGCTGAATTTGGATTCAAACGGCTTCGGAAGTGACACTGTTTATATTAGCGACTCCAAAAACTATGGATTCGATACTAATGTCGATCATTTTTGATCATTATATATATATATATATATCCCTTCTCTACCTTGCACTGTCAAAGTGAAATGATAAAAAACATCCCAGACCCGAACCTCTTGTATGTTGAAAATTTTATCGAGTTCGGTTGGGTGGTTCAAGAGTTATGAAATCAGTTACTTTTATTTTTATTTATATAGATAAAAAGTAAACTTATGCTAGAATTCTTATAACAGTAAGATTTTGTTCGACTTCTAGTTCATACAGTTCATAAATATGGGAAGTCTTACTGAACACGCTATATAGTCTGTCCATAGGTATGATAGCCAAAACAGCCAAGCCGGGTATTTTTTTTTTTTTTAATTTTTTTATCGTATTTTGTTTTATTTATTTAATTTTTTGTGATTGATTCAACGTCCGAATAATACTCGTAGATTCTGTCTCCATCCTTATCAGTCTATTAAAGCCGGAAGTACTTGATCTTTCACTTCCGGTTTAATATTAATCCCTATAGCTTAAACGTTTATTAAAAATTCACAATGTAATATGGAACTTCGCTTGTTGAGATGTGTAAAAAAATGAAGTGAAGAGTAATATTTAAAACGTTGAAGGATGGTAAAACATTAATAATGTTGTACTTATCAATGGCTAGAGTGTGTAAAGTGTCAAATTGATTGGCACTGAGATGTCATAATTCATGAGATAATCACTAAGTCATCAATCGAGTCATATAACCTTACCTCTATTGATATATTCAGCCACACACTCTACCCAGCACTTAATAATTCTGGTATATTCATATCTGGCGGGTCTTGTTACAACATCCTACAAGATTTATATCTGCAAACTAGATTATTGCTGAAATCAGTACAATGCTGTCCTAACCTTGAAATTGTACATGGTCTTTCTGGAATATCGTCATCTTTATTAGTATATGTTCACCAAGCCAGCACAGATCAACAGTTATCACTCTCTTGTAGTGATCTATAGATGCTGAATTCCAATCCCGTGGCCACTAACACTGCAACTTTTTCCGATAATATCTTGTCAATCCCACCAGCTAGATGTAGAAATGATTCTTTTAATACATAGGTTTTAATCGACTTTCTTCCATTAGTAATGTGACGAGTGTAAAACAATCTTTCGGTTGTACCTGAAATACTGCAAATAAATAAATAAATAAATAAATAAAATAAATAAATAGTAAGAACTGTACGGTCTCCAGATAATGAAGAAGCAAGTAGCTCTCACAGTCATTTCGTAAATGTATCCATGGCTTGTACTACTTATCCCATCCATCAAACTCCCAGTAATGTGCTTGTCTCATAATATATCGATTACCTAAACGCCAATATATCGACAATCAGTACTTTCATTACTTATCTTTCCAGAAAAATTACACACGTTTTGGTCTAGGTCCATTTTGTTGGAAGGAAATAGCAGGATGTGAAATCATATCTCATGAATTATGTAATCTAGGGCTGTGCGATATTTCAATATATCAATATTTTCAAATATCAATGTCAAACAATATTACTAATCGCTATTTCAATATAGAATATCTCAACATTTTTAGTACGATATATTGATCAAGTTTCAATATTTTTCGACATCGATTGACCATATGCAAATTCGGATATCGCACAGTCCTAATCTCATCCCAGTGTGTATATAAAAGGTAACAATTACATTTATTTGTAATTGCAACGGGCTGCTGTATCGATCCTATCTCTGTCGTTACACATAACTTCTTGTGTTTATGGAGTTGCAGGGTGTGTGTAAGTTCTACTGAATCAACGCTTATAAAAGATACAATGAAAACATGCATTCTTGTTACGATATATATAAAATTTTGACATCGTAAGAAGAATGCATGTTTTCATTGTATCTATAAGCCTTGATTCAGTGAACTAATGCCTTGAACCGGGGCACTACTTTTGTTTGTGTGTGTTTGTATATATTCTTTATAGGTATATATATTTGCATAGATAACGACGAACTTCGGAGGAATTAGATTAGAGAAGGTGTTTTACGTTTTAGTGTATGACTGTCCGATTTTTCAGTAGATAGATTAATAGGTCCATATTTTGAAATATTGATATCAAAAATATCAATCATTGTTGCATCGATACTTTTCAATAATTTGATATTAGATATTTCAATACTTTCAAATATTTCAATTTTTCAGTCAAGTTCCGATATTTTATCGAGAATGATTTTTGATATCGAAATTCTGATACCACATAATCATATTTTAATGTGGGATTCCTATTGAACTCTTAATTCTGCTAGTTTAACATTGCAGATTTATATTGAGATGTAGTTACTGAAATAATTAAAACGTAAAACACGTTCTATAACTTAAATTTGTTAACAGTATTCATTGTATATGTATTGATTGAGGTTCCTCGTCTCAAAGTTACGAGGAAGGTGCAAAACACTATATACGTATTTTAAAAAACTGAAGGAATATATTCAAACCTTGACAGAGCTAAAACGGCAATTTAATATATATTTGTACCTCTGTCAAGGTTTGAATGTATTTAAGTTTTTTCAAGAGTTTGTTTACAAACTATAACACAAAGAAACTATTTGCTAAGCAAAACAGTATATTCACATTAAAAACTATATACATGTAACAGTTTCACCAACTAACACTTTGGCTTAATCATGCACTATCTGTTAATAATGGAACGACATGCTCTCCGACTAGCGTACCGCATTAAATTATCGAGGCCAACCCGTGAACTGTACGACCGCATCACATTTCTTCACCTTTTTTTTTTTTTTTTTATCATCTTGAAGCTCTTCGCTATGAAAAGATAGTGTCTGATGAAACCAAAGTGATAGTTGATGAAACTGTTACACCTGTGTAGTTTTTAAATGTGAATATGTTATGCTCAGCAATTAATTTGATTGTGTTTAATTACATACCAAGCAAAGTTACAGAATATATATATAGTGTTTTGCAGCTTACTCATAACTTTGAGATGAAGCTAGGGATCGATAAAAAGTGCACTTTTTTCCCTTTCTGTTATATTCTACACCAAATCAAACAAATTTTAAAACAGTTTTACTCCAAAGTTCTCTATTGGTATCTCGTGTTTACAAAAATTGCTATTCAGCTGTTCTGTAGGTCATGTATAACTGTTAGAAAGTTTAGACTAATTATAACATGAAATGTTTCTGTGAATGATCAACTTGTTGACATTATAAAGAATCAAATGGCTTGTGTCGAAACAATATTAATTCACGTGTGCAAGTGAATATCTATATAATGAAGTCAGTCACACTGTTATTACTCACATGATGTCCCGAATCCTAATTTTCATTCTATCCTTTCACTCCACCTCACTAATTTCCAATTCTGTACAGGGTGGTGCAAAAAATAGGTATACACCCCTGCATTGATCAACTATAACATTCTGGCTTATAGGTTTATTTGCTTCGACTGTTCCGAGCTTAAGATATAAGTAAAAACACATTAAGAACAAAAAAAAAAAAAAAAAACTGAGTCTAGATGATGGATAACAGTAAGAAATGATATAAAATGCAATGGGTTGAACAGTACGAGACTGTATACCTACTTTTGGGCCACCCTGTATATATCCTTCTTAACCACAGGGAAATAAGTGTCCATTATATGTCGGTTCTATTGGCTTAATTGTCCCATTTAACGACGTTAGGTAATGGCAAAAGTGGGCTAGAATAAGTCTTCGGGAAGAATACTTAGTCATGAATATATCGTTTTCCACAAACAAGTTTGTAATCTGTGTTTTAGACATGAGATATTTCGTGTAAATTTTATAGGTGATCGTAGGTGAATTTTATCTAATAACGGTTAACGGTGTTAGTACATGTGCTGTCTTTTTTCTTAGCCAACCAATGTATATGGGTGTTGGTTAGGGAGAAAATGTTAAATAAAAGTGTGCATGCGTTGTAATAAGTTGCAATTGTTAATATTTACAAAATAATTTGCAGACCAAGGGGCTTCGTGTGTAATTAAATGATTTGATCTGATTTAAAGGTGTTCCTGAAAATTAATTAAAGTAAAATGAAACTTCTTATTAAGAGAGTTTGCTTCACATAAAGTTGAATTTACTAAATTAGTGCTATATGTCGTGTATGCTAATTATCTATAATAATCATAGAAAGTTCTATTACTGAATTGTAGCTGTAATCTAAGAAATTGGTTTAACGACCGAATAGATGTATTTCATCTTAGCGTTCGATAGCACTGCTCAATCTTTTATAATTTTATGAAATTCTCTAACAACGGGAAAATATTTTTCTTTTTTCTTTGAAATGAAAAGGAATTTTAATAACTTTTCCCTTAAGTCTATTAAATGTCCTTTGCTATGTGAAAATAAATTCTGTTATTTATTTATTTAATATACGAGGAAGGATCAGAAATTAAGGTTACAAGGCCGATATTTCTAAAGTTTCGTTTGTTAGAGAGGAATGAGGAGTGTGTGGTAATTTTAATACATGAAGTTGGCAACTGTGCATAGTTTCAGCCACCCGTTACCTATGGTGCTAGTTGTAGGTAAACACAGATGGCGACTCGTTTGGAAAACGTCTCTCGAAGAAGTCCGCTCAGTTATTCGATTTCTGTGAGCGAAGCATGTAATCGCGGCTGAAATTAATCGGCAGCTGGTAGAGGTTTATGGAGAGACTGTAATGTCTCGTCAGCATGTTGCAGAATGGTGTCAAAAGTTCGCGGCTGGTAGAGAAAACAGCCCAGAAGACCACCACGCTGTTGAACCAATTTCGTTGGGACATTATCGACCATCCTCCTTGCATATGGAGTCTACCGACATGGAGACTATGTCGAAAAAAATAACCTAATGTATGTACTATCTGTTGGCTGTATTGGTTTTGTGAAATAATATATATACACGCTTCACTGCAGACTTTGCAACCTTACTTTCTACTTTCTCCTCGTATATATATATATATATATATATATATATATATATATATATATATATATATATATAATGCGAATGCATTTTGACAAAGCAAGAGACTGATACGTAAACCCTTAAGAATTTCTTCTTTCATTGGAGGCATTAGTACAAAATTGTCATTTACACAAACCGACAAACATTACAATTGAACATTAAATGCACAGCTCCTTTTCGTAATCTTTATATCTTACATTAGATTGAAATAGAGCGTGATCCATTCAATCATTTGTCATAATCTTTAAGAAGTTCCATTTTAGCAAACTGAAATTTGGTGTCGAAGCTCCTTATATTTGGTCACGAAACACTTGATACCATGCCCTTCACAGTATGGTAAAAAAAAGATTAACTTAGAACATGGCTCTTGCAACAGTTATTTTGTGCTTTTCTGTGTAATGTCTAGTTTTATTGATTGACACGCATGTGCAAGTTCCGTGGGCAGCAATATGCCTTTTGTTTGAACAGATTACAAAATGTGTACTTTTTGAATGAGTTTCGAATTTCTTGCCTTTTCGTGGTACTGTTCTTAATTCATTCCTTATTATATCAAAATCTTAAATTTAATTCTCTAAATCTAAGCCTGTTAAAAGAACTCCCTTGTTCTTCCACTTCCTGATATGGCGTGATGTTAACGCATGCACGCTGGCCTTGCGGACAGTTCGCACCCTGAATTTGTGATAGGCCATATATAATCATGTAATGCGGTAGACCTGTGGTGATGGATTCTCAGAGATCGCCATATCCCAGATCTTCTTTAGAACAGGTCTTAAATTTCACTGATGCCCTCTTTGGACGCGATTTCGGTTGTACATAACGTTCAATTACAACACTAACAGTAGTCGGTCTTGCCACAAAGCCATTGTTCCGATACTGTTCTACTATGCTGGAGATGCTAAAGTTTACATGAAAATGAGCCATAACGTACCCTTCCCAATAGTGATTTTTTCTGTTAGTATTTTGCCCACTACAGCAAGTTCACTGTGCTACACAACAGCTGAGAGTGATACACATGTGCATATAATTTTGTTGCTTTGTAAAACTCAGTTTGACAGGTGTCACTGCCTTCAAGCTGTTCGGTTTAAAACGGATCAGCGTCTGTAATTACAGAACACAAATGTATTATTTATCTCATTGATATAATTGAATGTAGTACTCTCTCTATTTTAAAAATTAAAAGTATTATTATTATTATTATTATTTTATGAATGTGTAAATACAATCTAAAGTTGCATGCGTGAAGATTGATACAGCTGAATTAAGAGGATAATAGAAAGAAAAGTTTGTTTTCATCTACTTGCAGATTAGTTAGAAGAAAAAAATTGTTTTTCGTATGTTTGTCAGATTTCACTGAACTAATAATGGCGGACTGGTTTTGCTATTATTCTGATGAAATTTTGAATGTTCGTTATTCTTGTCTAAATGAGCGGCAGTAACATACTTTTCCAATTTGTTAATTTCCACACACAGTAAACATATTGAAAAAACACAAAAGAGAAATAGCATAGGCCAGTTCAGCAACTCGTTTTCATTTTTTTAAATCAAGAAATAGAAAACAAATAAAAAAAAAACAATATTAAACACTAGTTTGAATTTATAAATACTTTATTGTTATTCAGTTCATTTTGTTAAAGCACACAAAGAAGTACAATGGAAACATGTTCTTTTGAATACTAGTATTCCGTTTTATCTCGTACATGGCGTTAAAGCTGTGTAGCTGTATTTGATATCAATATATGCTGCTGTTATTATTATTATTATTATATTTGATTGTCCTTAATGTCTGTAATTAATAAGGGAATTAGGGTAAAAATAGAAAAGTTATACAAAACTATAGATGCCAATATTTGATCTTTCGTTGGCGCGGTCATTCAAAAAAAAAAAAAAAAAAAGCTAAACCCCATTGAATACATAAATAAGGACCATTGCTACCCTTTCCACCTATTTTTAAATAAAATTTTAATTGTCACACTATTGCGAGCGGTGATTATATTCAATGAGAAAAAGCGGAAAGGCTATTACTCACTATTTTGCGGTGAGTAATAGCCTTTCCGCTTTTTCTATTTAAAATTTTAATTGCTTGAAAAAAAAATAAAGAACATCTAATTTAGTAAGTAAGCCAGATAGTATCTGCAGCAGTTTGTGACCCGTGACCCGAAAGACCCAGAGGCAATCAGACTCATGATCTATCGAACCTGGCGACTCGGATAAAACCATGAACCTTCCCATGAATGATTCCAGAGACTACGAAACATCGTCATACACGTGGGAAGTGTGTGTGAGGCTGGTAATGTAATTATAACAAACACGATTCTCTCTTCTTTCTTTGTCTTGTCATTAAGCCTATAATTTTATTTCTTGTTTGTTGTTTGCATCCCTGTGTGTCAAGGTATTACACTGAAAGATAACTACGAGACTTATAAGAGAATAAACGCGTGAGAATCACGGAAAAGATAAGGAGCATGTTCTTTTTATATGGGATCGTGGAAGTTTAATCGAGCAAACGTGCAAAACTTGTTGAATAGAATATAAAATATGGTGCTGAGCAGGTCCGTATCCATGGGGGGCTAGGGGGCCCGGACCTCCCTAAATTTTCACTGCCCCTCCTAAAATTTTCACGGTAGGCTTGCAAATGAACTATAATATGGTGATGAACTATAATATGGTTGGATCGGACCCCCCTAACTTCTGCCACCCCCCTACATTTTTAGGCTTTCTACCGGCCTGATGCTGAGTCCTAAAGTCGTTTTGTTAAATCTTTTTGTATAGTCTGTGTTAAAAAAAAAAAACGTATTATTTTTCAGTATGGAGAGAAATAAAAATGGAATTGCATTTGAAATATTTAAGACATGATATCTTGATAAAGAAATGTCACACAGAGAATCACATAAATTAATGTTCGAGCTCAAGCAGTAAACACCATTAATCAACTATAAAATTGTGTCGTAATGCTGAAGGGATGATATTTTGGGTGCTTCCGGGTTGCCGGGTCTGTCTGTCTGAGTCTGAGTCAGACCGGGTCTTGAGAAGCGAGATCCAAACCCGGATGACCCGGATAAAAGTGTTTGACTTGTTCCATCTTTAATATGCAGAATGCTATTTAAATGAACTAGTAGTAGTTTTCAGATGTTTAGTATAGTGTAGTCTGAGTGACGTCATAAACTGTGTACACAGATTTCTGGCCTGTAAGAAAACACCTGAAAAGTATTATGTTTATTTAACAGCATTTTGTAGATACTACCCAGGGGCGGATCCAGGACGGACTTCTGGGGGGGGGGCGGTGGGTTGTAATACTGCTTCTTAGAGATACTTTTAAGAGCTCCAAACTCTGAGATGAATTTTATTTATATATATAAAATAATAAAGTTTCCTCTCCTGGGGGGCAATCGCCCCGATCCCCCCCCTGGATCCGCTACTGATACTACCTGGTTCACTTTGTAATTTTTTGTTGTTCTTCATAGTCTTGGAAAACGAAGTTATTCTCTAAAAAACAAAACAAAAAAAATCTTCGGAGAAAGCATAGTGAAGACTATTAAATTCAAACAAAGGTAATAATCAATATAGATACTGATATTTAAATTTCATAAATATTCTCTTCATTTCTTTGTGCTTTAAACAAATTCAACATTAATTCGCACTAAAATCGTATTAAAATATACTTTGAGCATTTTTTTAAAAATTTTATTTAGTTATTTTTTTTTTTTTTTTTTTTTTTTTTGTGTTAAAAGCTTACACCCAAATGGTGGAAGTTGCTAGAAAATATTTTACTAGCTGAAAAATATTCTGAGAATGCCCTTGGATAGAAATGTTTTCATACGAATTATTTTCTCTTACCTTTATGAATTAGGTGAAGAAATTAAAAACATATTAGCTGCATATACGTACAGTATTTATCTTTAATTTCTTTCATTCGAAATGACAAATAAGTGTGTTAATTCCTTTAATTTTACTAGTTTTAAATGTGTTATGGTTTTCCATTGTAGGGACCAACTTAATGATTTTGCTGCCATAGTCTTTTTCACATTACCCGAGATAAATTGATTGAATATTTTGAAATATCAAGATTCTCCTTTAAGTTAATTAGTTGTTGGTGTGTTAATTTAACGTCTAGAAGCTATATAGGAACGCGGACGTTTAATGTGGGTATTGAAAAGTAAATGCATTTCTATCGGGAATCGAACTCGAGTCTACTGTTCCAAAGATGAGAATGCTAACTATTTAGCCATGATAAACCTGAACCCTTACATTAGAATGTGAAAAGTGCGTGTTCATAGTTTTTAAAACAATATTTCTCGAAAGTACCTTAAAATAACCTTCTATATCAAGAAGTTCATTAATATAAAATATGGAAAAGATGAATTGATTCTCGAAGCATTGAAAGCGTACATTGCAAAATATAAATCAGTGTTTGAACATGATTTGGTCATTCTTTAGAAAAAGTTTAGCCATTGTTTAACATGTCCGAAGATGTCCTGAAGTGTTCCATCTGAAGAAAAAAATGTTTAGAATGGATCCTAACAGTGGTTAATAAGGAACTGCCGTAAGAGGCATTGTTTAGACACTTCACACATCGTACTATTTACACATTTACAGTCGTTTCAGCCTGTATACTTATTGAGCACATCAGAAGTTCAGGAATATTCTGATTTCTTTTAGGACAGTTTCTATCTTCAAAAATTTTTGGACATGTTAAACAGTGATAAAGTCATTTCTAACAAAAAGTATCTAAGCACTGATTTATTTTTGAAATGTACCTAAAGATATGAGAAAGGATACCAGCTGGTAAATAAATAAATAAGTACAATAATTTTGTATTTCTTCACTGCTAAGCTAATTGACACACTATTCAGTGTCTGTAAAGTAAGTGTAATTTTCAGTAACATTTCGGATTCATTGTTTGAACTGCTTATGGAAGAAGGCACTGTGAGACAGTATTAATTCCGTGGCACATACTGAATGATGGTAATAATAATGATGTCTCACAATTTACGGGTATTATTTGTGCAGTTGTTAATGGCTTTGTTCTGCATATACGGAAACGATTGCGTCAGTCCCATCCGTTCTTTGATGCAGAAGCACGTTTTATTCTTGAAAATAAACAGAGTGCTTGGTTGCTGTGGAAGCAATTTCCGAGTGAACAAACGTATAGTCTTTCTCTAATATTAGAGAATATTTTGTTTGTATTTTATTGTATTTTATTTTTATTTTGTTTTGTTTATCATTATTATGTTGTTCAGTTTCAGTCAGTTGGCTTAGTGCTGTATGAAACTGTGAATAAATAATTAATAAATAAATAAACTACCAAGTAAATACACCTTATAAGTACATATACTTTAGTAAAATTTGAACCATCCTACGTGTGAACGACACATTCTTCAAAGATTTGAGCAAAGTAATATTTCGAATAATATCTTATACAAATGATATGCACGCATCTAAGTATTACTATTTATAAAGTTATGTGTGTTCAGTTTGTTCACGTGTGTATGCTTGTGAGTATTTCATGCTGATGTTACCGATACTAAAATAAATATTGTTTTAAATATTTTTTTTATTATTTTGTGTCTTTTCAGGTATTTGATGACGTCGCCATTGAGCTAACAATGGCATTGTTGCAGTATTTTAATTCAAATCCTCCAGAGGAATATTTGTTCCGCACAATGAAGGCTTTGTTAAGGTTCTGTCAAATCTCGCAGCAGGATGTGCCACAGCTTATTCAAATGATAGGACCAGAGCCATCGAAATTCAACGGAGCTTCCGAAAGAGTCGATGATTTGATTCAACAAATCAATAAGCGCCTTCATTAGCTCCTTCTTTATATCTATCTCTGTTCTTTTCTTTATCTTCCTCTGAACTGGGTCTCCATTAAGAGAGATGCATAATGTGTTTTGGGAGCTAATTCCAATATGTGTCGTCGCAACTGGAAGTATATAAACGCAGTGAAACACGTACATACCCATTCATGTGATTTTTTTTTCTAACGTTCGATTTGAACAGGTTTCTTCAATAGATTTCATTTACTTTTTCATATTTTTCTTATTTTGTTCATGAGCATACTACTATTTCAGTAACGTACTTCGACATAACTAATATAACACTTAGAATTTTACTGGTTTGCATAAATTGAATACTATGAAACAAAGGAAAATAAAAGGTACCTGATATTGTACACTCGTGTTTAGTTGAGCAGCTTAAGACATCAAGAATGTAATAGAAAAATTAAAAATGTTTAAGATTTTCCAAAACAAACATCTTTATTAAGTGTTACATTGTTTATTATTACTTCATTAAATTTCTGTTTTGGTACCTTTAAATGATTTTTTTTTCCTTCAGTTTACTGTAATAAAATACGAGTGGATCATAAATACATGTTTTTTGCAAGTGTGATACATAAATATTATCTATGTACTGTTTTACTGTAGAATATAAAACATGACTGCTAGATGTAAGAAGCGCGTAATGTATAACGCAAGTTGTGTTGCATAAATGCTGTCAAATTTATTGCGAAGCAGGGGTTGCATTGTTAGAAAGACAATGGTTTTGGATGAAAAGATTTATTGCTAATGAAAATTAGTATTTGGGGAGTATATTTTTAATGAAAATATTAACTGTATTGATATTAGGTCAATTGTTTTTTTCAGAATTGTGTGAAAATAATGGAATTTGTATGATTGTTTAGAATAGACACACGCCGAAGATTCAAGCTTCAAACGGCTCGTCGACGGAAATAGAAGAGAAGCCTGGGGATAAAGGGTTCAGTTTTGTGTTATCATCAGCCATATTAAATGTATTTTTATCGGTCACGTCAGTACCGTTTACTTTGAATTAATCATGGTCACTCGGGTACTCCTTTATGTATACTCGTTTACAACAGTGTATCGTAATGAGTAGGATTTGTAGATCATTTTTCACCAACCATTTTCTTTATAATTATGGAACTCTTGTATGGATGAAGCGTGAATGAAAAGCGAATGATTGTTAAATGTGCAGCTGAAATGTATGGTGTTATTTGATCCTTAACTTGTAAGAACGTTGTTTTTTATGTATATATTTTACTGATACTGAGTATTATATGCATATTTAATAAATAAAATGAATATATATTGTGATGGATTCTGTATTTTCTGCCTGTTGCACTTGTTTTTCTGGCTATTGTATGTAGCATAATGTAAATAACTGAAAGTATTGAAAGTACGAAAATAAAAATAAAAGCAAAAGATGCATTAAAAAAAAAAATGTTATGCATATATTCGGTTGAATGTGAATTTATTTTACATGCATCTTTGTACTGCCAATTTGTTTCATTTAATAAAAATTTTTTTATAGCACCGCATATACATTCTGAGTTTTTCTTCGTTATGCTTATCCAGTATTACGTCTAAAATGAATGGAAAAGCAACACATTGTGTTGATGAAAAACATGCTCCAGTGACGAAAGTACGATTTCTGGCCCCTTCTTCCTTTCCTGTAAGGCTAGGTCTTCCTGCGGTTCCTTTTTAGCTAGAATAGTCCCGAATTTACGTCATCTGTCCCCCCTGTCCCAAAGGAATTGTTCGAAACTTCAAATATTATTCGTGTGATATTTAAAAAGTCTCACTTTTATTGATGGTTCATACGGAACTGATAGAAGTAATCTACTTTCTTGTCGCATTCCTGCCTGTTGTAATGCAGGGTATTATTTAATTAATTCTAATATCTGAGCAAGGAGCCAGTGCATAACTATGAACATACTGTAAATGTTCATATGGTGTCCCCCCTTTTTTTTAGTTTAGAAATATGAGAGCTCTATACAAAGCACATTCATTTTTTCTGCTATAATAAGTATACGAGACCGTATAGGAAGGAAGAATAATAAAGGTCAGAAGCTCAAAAACTGAAATCATCATGAATAGACCATTGTTTCAACAATATTATAGTTTTTCCTTATCAAAGGAACCCTTTGGAAAGTAAAGTTGATCCAAAAACCGCTCCTTCTTATGGAGCGTGAGCAGAAAGAGACCAATCCAGCTTATTCTTTACGTCAAACAGTGAGGTATCCGTGTATCAAGCTTACAAGTGAATCACAATGTCTTTAAATGGAGAAATGCAGACAATTTGTCAATTCAGCCTTTTTAATCATTATGTTATTTCCCATTAGGTACGCTCAACTTTCTCATTGATGCAGGAAGATTGCTCAGAGCAGAGATTAACGACGAAGTGAAAATTATCATTTCGAAATCTGCAAAACAACTATGTTTTGTTTTGGTTTGAGAGCAGGACACGATCCAAATACACGTACCTAATGACACCACCGGACTCGCAACCAGCCACAGAGGTTAGGGGGGACCAGAAATATGTTAGGGGGGCCAAGTCGTTAAAGATTTTCTTACAAATAACTAAATTGTATCTTTTGTATTAATAATAGCATTTTGTGTTAAGAACTGGAGGGGCCACGAAAAGTTTAGGGGGGCAGGTCCCCTAGCCCCCCTTCTGGTTGCGGGCCTGGACACCACCTTTTTCAATTCAAACATAAACTTATATTACATGACGTGGTTTCGGCACATAGTCGTATTCGGGAGGAAGCTGTCTGAGACCATTATGTCAGGTACCATCCCGGCATTTGCCTGGTGTGAATGAGAATAACTAAGAGAAACCTCACTGAGGATGTATGGCCTGGAAAAGCTGTTACATTTTTCCAACCAAGTGTTCCCACCGGGAATCTAACCCAGGATCGGCCGCAGCAAGGGCGAGAGCGTTAGTGACTACGCTACGGGGGCCACTCTTTCACAAATGTCTACTTCACAGAGACACTTCTATTAGAAATCGTTATCACGCCATTAATATAGCACATAATCATTAAATAAACTCCAATGCTGCAATGAAGGTATGCTTAGAATTTGAACTATGTTTCTCGAGCGTTGATATAGACCACTTCCTTTCGCCAATAACCCCATAAGTAACTACCGGTTTGTAATACGTTTCTTGATTGTTGCTCCTTATGCATATATATGCGGGTGTTTTATTTCCATTGAATACATTATTAACGTGTACCATTTGGTTATTAAATTACATTTCAATGTACTGTATGCACCCGCATTTTCCACACACTTCTGGTACCTTTTAGGAACAGAATTCACGGCTCTTCTTAACATCTCAGCTGGAACATTTGCAAACACTTCACGGATATTTTGTTCAAGACTGTTAATATCCCTTCGTTTTAACTTGTACACTTGTTTCTTAGCCCAACCCCAAAGGAAGAAGTCGTATGAGGTTAGATCGGGGCTGCGTGCAGGCCATTTTGTTGGTCTCTGGCGACCAATCCATCTGCCAGGGAAATTGTCATTAAGTCGTGTTCTTACTGGAATTGTGTAGTGGGGCGGAGCTTCATCTTGCATGAACAGCAATTCCTTTCCATTTTCTCATTCTTGAATCACAGGCCATACGTACTTTCAAAGCATCTCCAAGTATAGTTCACCATTTATGGAGTTGCATACCACGTATGGACCAATGAATCTACGTCATTTCACACTAGACGGTTACCTTTGATCTTGATTGCATTTTTCCATTTATTAATTTCATATGACACATTTTTTTTTTATTGTCTTAGGGTTAAGCATTGCATTCCTACCTCCCTCTTGCTCCCATCATCTCTGCACTTGCACTACCGACCTCCAAACCTCATACCTAGCTTGAATCGTAGCTCTGTCTTCTACGCTGTATACACCAACCATTTTGCGGTTTTCAATAGATCAACTTCAGAAATCATTAATGTAAACATCACATTAGTAAACAGTATTATACGCCAGCTAGAACTGATGTTAGTTTCCAGGATAATCTACAGGGGTGGTTCAAGTTTTTATTTCTTCAGAGGAAACAGCACAAGAAGCACCAAACTATGTCAGCTTTTCAAAGTATTCTCCGTGCGCGTCTAGGCACCATTGCCATCGTTGTGGCAGCTCCCTGATTCCTTTGGCGTAGAAAGAACTTGGTTGTTGTCCTAGCCACTGGAGGACATCGTTCCGCAGTGCTTCATCTGTAGTGAATTTCTTCCCTCCCAGATGGTCTTTAAGGGGTGCAAACAAATGATAATCATTGGGACTATATCTAGACTGTAGGGGAATAGGGCAGAACTTCCCAGCGCATTTCGGCCAGAGTTGTTGTTGTAATATTGGTCATGTGAGGGCGGGCACTGTTATGGAGAAGAATTACATTTCCAGACAACATCCCACGTATTTTCTTGCGAATGGACTTTCGTACAGCATCACTCAACAATGTGGAATAATACTGGGCATTAATTGTGCTCCCTTTGTCCAGAAAATCCACATGAATAACATCCTTATGTCCAAGAAGACACTTGCTATGATCTTTCCAGCGGACGGCTGCATTTTACTTTTCTTGGGCGGCGGGGAACATTTATGCCGCCACTCCATGCTGCTTCTTTTGGTTTCTGGGGTTGTATTGTGCAACCATGTTTCATCACACGTGATGATGGATTGCAACAATTCATCACCTCGGTTCGAAACCGATTCAGAAGCTGTTCACAGACCACCATGCATGTCCACTTCTGATCAAATGTCTGCTGGCGGGAACCCACCTTGCACAGATTTTGCGGAAGCGTAAGTGGTCGTGAATGATTGTCTCAACACTACGGACACTGATATTCACCTCGGCAGCAATATTACTCACTTTACTCGCCGGTTCTCAAGAATCATTTGCTCAACACGTGCGATATTCACTGGTGTGACTGCAGTTGTGTCCATGCGCTTCATTTGTCATCACATCCCGATTCATACACTCTTGTCCGTGACACCGTTTGTTCACCATATTGTGCTTGCAATCTTCTGAAAATCTCAGCTGGTTTAACTCTCCTTCACACTAAATTTGATTACACACCGCTGCTTGCCGCCATGTTCGCTGCAACTGTTGCGCATGCGCCAAATACGTCATGCCGGGTGCTAGTTACTCGAGAAGGAATACATTACGTCACTCGCATGTTTCATCATGATCCGGCTATTCATCGATTATTTACGTACGAAAATTCCGATCAACCTTGAACGACCCTTGTAAATTAAAAATAGGTATTAAATTTACAACCACCCTGTACATATACAGAGTGCACCGTTTATAATGTTCAACCGTAATAACAGCGAAACTAAAAGTGAGAAAAAAGTGAAACTTTGCACGAAGCAACTACAAGGAGGCGGACATGTTTTCACGTGTTACACAAACACCCAACAAATAGTGTTGCCAACTCAATATAGAGTTTTGTTTTTCAAATTGTACTACGTCAGATTATTACATATTTCAAATCAACGTGTCAAACGAAAACTTAAAATTCCACATTTATTATTCAATGTTGCAAACTAAGGATGATATAGTAACACAAACACAAAGTTTGGAAGCCTCTATCACACATACGGCACAACGGAGATGGACGGGATAATGCACATCGAAAGTAGCACGGTCGGTCATGGTATGACTTGTTTCGAATGAATAGGAACGAAGTTAAAAGAGCTTGAAATTTTTAATTTTTTGAAATGGTTTATTTCGAAAAAATGCTTAGATAAGTATAACATGTAGTTACTTGTATGGTTTGCAATTGGCAAACAAATCATTATGCTGTTTACAGCACTTCTATATCTCAAACCGTTCCGAAGATATGATAAACATTGATAAAGTTCGCAACACTGCTGAAAATAGCGTATTTGTGGAAAATATTTAAAATGATTGTTTTTCTTCTCTTTTATAACATTACAGTAAAAGCTTTTAGTAGTTGTAATTACAACAAGTTCTCGCAATTACATTATTTAAGCAATTTTAATGTATACGTAGATGATATGGCAAACTTGGAGAAGTGATAGATGATGTAAAACGATTCCCCCCCCCCGCATAAATCCATGTCTGAGTGCGCCTCATTGCGGTTCTACTGGCCTTTGAAGTTGCCAGCATGCACTACAATACGTTTTGCCATTCTGATTAAAACGCCAGAAATGTCGTCAACCTGCTATACGTAGCTCTTCTACTGGTTGCATAACACAAGGATATCAATCCAGCAACGCCCTAGCGACAATGTTACTCTTATGGGTCCAAAAAGATCCTTAAAATGTTAAATAGGAAAATAATAACACTTTCTCGTGACGGGAACAAGTAGTCTGGATGCTAACATTCCCATTAAGCCCCAAAATTCAATCACGCTATTTTAATTTGAAAATTGAAATGAAATTTTTCAGTTTTATGTCCCATAAATATGACCGTCAGGCTAAAGAAAACGATGGTAAAGCAAGTAAATGATGATGGAAGATTTGGTGGAATGATAATGTGGGGAAAACGGGAGCACCCTGAGAAAACCCACTTACTTGGCCGGGGATCGAACCAGAGACCCCACACACCAGAGGTAAGCTTTCTACCACTGAGCCACCATGCCTTTTTTTTTTTAATGAATAAGAACTGGTAAACCTACACAAAATTCGGAATCGACCAGCGAAAAAAGAAATGGCACATTTCTAGAGCAGCTTGTGGTTTCTGAGATCTCATTGTCGAAAAATTTAGTCAAAAACATATGTATGAACATATGAATAGTCGAATTTCATTTAAGTTATATTAAATTTATATGTAAATCCAATTCATTTTGATAGAAGTAAGGGATATTTAGCTTGACTTGAAGAAATTCGTAAAATCACATCAAAGAAGGCAGATAACGTAGGTATGTACTCTACACCGTTTAACATTTTCAATTTTTGCATCACTCATTGTGAAACATCTCTTGGGTCCTCGTCTGAAAATTATAAAACAGAAGCACAATGGAAGAAAATCATGTATTCGGAGTTTTGTAGAAATCTTTACTTCCAAAACATCTCTAAGTATCCCATAAAAATTAGCATACAACGCTTTATAATGTTGACATTGTTTATTTGTAGTATTTATCCTGATATCTGTATGATACGGAAGCGGCAGCCTTTTATTTCGTAACAGCATAGTAAATCCAATTTAGTAAGAAAACAAAAAAAAAAGAACTTTAAACAGCAATGTTTGTTTCTGACCTAATTTCCAGTTTCTGAAATGTCATGCAATTTTTTTCCCTAACACTTTACTTGAGCCTCATTCTTCTGTAATGTAACAAAAGTATATCTAGCTTTATTAGGAAAAGGGAGGACTGAGTGATTTTTTACTTATTATAGAGGAGATATTCTATCTTCATAGACATTTCCCCCTTTAAAATCTTATTTCCATTGAAATCTGCAAACTACTCACACCTGAGAACGCTAGCTTGGCGTGAAAGTAACAATTTTCTAATTATAATGCCAATTGATTCAACTGGCATTTGTGTATTTGTCCACTCATCTGTTCTAGGGTAACTCTCGTAACACTTATGTGATTTTAAATAAACTTGGTATATGCCTTCCTCCGACTTTTTGAAATAACTGTAATGATTGAGGTTGCAATTCATCAAGAACTGGGGTAAAAAAAAAAAAAAAAAAGATTAAAATTCATAGAAGGATGTTCAAACTTGCAACATAAAATTTTTATGTTGCAAGTTTGAACATCCTTCTAAAAACAATTGTCTGGTATACACTACGTAAGAATTATTCGATTTTGATAAAATATAGTGTGTTTTATTTAGGGTTTCCCGGTCATATCCATTGCTGCAATTGAAGTCGGTCAAAGATAAGCAAATTAAAAAGGAGGGTAACTTTTCCCAAATTTTGTAGGTTTCTTCGATAATAGAACATTTTCTTTGAGAACTTTCATATAAATAATCCGACTTTGATACAATATTTGATATATTTTCTTTGAAGTTTTCTATTCATCACACTGCTGGACCTTAAAGTTGTCAAGAATGTGAAGTTGATTCTCCTCTTTCTTTCAATTAGAAAAATATTTCATATCGTAAAATAAAATAACAATAATAAATAACTATATTTGATTTTGAAGCAACGAAATGCATATTTTTTTAAAGGCTTGATTTCCGTCACATGGAGTTAAATTATGTAAATAATGAGATAGGTTTACTCCATTCAAAAATTTAAAAAAAAATTCCGCGATAAGTTTCGTTAAAAAATGGTTTTGGTGACATATAGTATACTGTTTCTAAGGTTCTCCAGTCATCCACATGCTTAGGTTTAGGGTAAAGACATACCAAAGATACGTCGCGGTCGAGGTTTACGTCGTGGTCGCTACTTCGATGTCTAGGTATAGATCGATGAAGAGCGCATATGGTGAAGAGGTCACATCCTTACTGTAAGTTCTCACTTTGAAGAAAAACATTAATGTAGCGTGTGAAATTATTCCGTCAGTGCATAAAAATCACTGTGAAGCCATATTTTGAAATTGAAAGGACCAAACAGTTTATAAATAGGCATGGACGCAAGACGAAACATGGGAAATGCCAAAGTCTCGTCTCTTGTTTCGCAAAAATATTTGAGTCTCATCTCTTGACCATTTCTATCAATAAATCAAAGACTTTTACCTTTTTTACCAATTTTCTCTGAAGAAATGCCCTTTTTCAACACTCAGGCGAGAAATCATTTCCCAGATAAATAAAAAACAGGTATGCCTTCAGGTTCCGAGCTGGAGGGGTATTAACTTCATAAAATTAAGTTTCGATTATTTGAAGTTGCCTCACTATGAATACGTACCTTATATCAGTAACGAATTTAGAAGAAATTCTTTTTTATTAATCGTGGAATTGGGGAGCGTGAAGTTTTTAAGCATATATATGATTAACACCTGCTTCTTTTTTTTTAGAAGTTCCGGAATTTAGGGGTTTCAATCCAGTAGCGTAGCCAGGATGTGTGTTTGGGAGGGGGCCAAGTGCTGTTATAGGTACATATAGAAACATTACATACAAAGAAATATATAAACAAAAAATATATAAAAAATTACGAACGTCAAAGTACCGAAGTACATTGTCGGACCTATTTGGGAGGCGTCCCCCCTTCCCTACTCCACTGTTTCAATCCGAAAGCCCTCTCTCTGTAACTGCCACTGCCTTATATAATACGAAGGTCACTACGAAAGTTTTGAGATACGCATTGTTGTGGCACAGCATTTGAATTCCAACAATTGCGTTCGGTAGTGGTATCCAGAGCGAAGAAGCGAAGCAAGGTCCAACTCGCCTCGCTTATCGACTTGGCCATATCGCCTTCACTTGTTTGTTGATGTGAGCAATATTCGGCTGTCTAGAATGGAGCTCGAAAGGGAACATTTTCAGGCAATGATCCTTTACGATTTCAAAGTGGTTTGAACGCGGCACAAAGCCTTGACCGCTTGCAGGGGGCATTTGGTGACCTTGCTCCTTCCCGTGCTACAATTTTTCGGTGGTTTGGTGAATTCAGAAAAGGCCGGACGTCACTTAAAGATGAAGAGAGAGCTGGACGTCCGGCAACAGCTGTGTCAATGAAAACATGTCAATAAACGCCAGTCGACAGTTTGGATCTTTTCAGATGAAAACCCACCCACGAAAGTGAAGCGACCGCGAAGTGTGGGGAAGAAGATGGTCGCAACATTCTTCTCCAAATCTGGGCATGTTGCAACTGTTCCACTTGAAGAACAAAGGACTGTTACTGCTCAGTGGTACACCACTGTTTACCTAACTAAAGTGTTCAAGAAGCTTCAGGAACGGCGTCCAAGAACCGGATTGCGTGGGATCATGCTTCATCATGACAGGCGTCCGCACACACGGCCGACATCACAATTCAGTTTTTAGAATCTACGGAGGTTAAACTTATGACTCGTCCGCCGTATAGCCCTGACCTGGCCCCGTGTGATTTTTTTCTGTTCTCCAGGATCAAAGATCGCATGCGTGGGAAGAGATTTTGCAGCCTTGAAGAAGCTGTAATGGCTTACGAGAATGAACTTTAAAAACTTGAAGAAAAAGACTGGCAACACTGATTCCATAAGTGGTTTTCGAGGATGCAAAAGTGTGTACAGTGTAATGGTGAATACTTTGAGAAAATGTAAGTGTTAAATTGATTTTAAGTATGTAAGTTATTTCACATCTCAAAACTTTCGTAGTGACCCATGTAAGATACAATATAATTCTCAAATAAATATGAATAACATATCTGACATTAACATTTGAGTTGCTATTTTCTTCCATTCTCTATTTAAAACGTACTACCTATTATAATGTTGTTTGTGTCTCTTATCCCCTATTGCTGGAACATTCCTCATTAGTTGTACTAATATGTCTCCAGTAGCGCAGCTAGGATTTTTTTCAGGGGGGCAATGAAGAGCCCAAGAAAATTTTGAGGAGCCATCTCCAATGAATGAAAAATTTTATTCACACACACACACAATCTATAGATAGATAGATAGATAGATAGATAGATAGATACATAGATAGATAGATAGATAGATATAGATAGATAGATAGATAGATAGATAGATAGATAGATAGATAGATAGATAGATAGATAGATAGATAGATAGATAGATAGATAGATAGATAGATAGATAGATAGATATAGATATAGATATATGGGAGTTTGGCTACGTAAATATAATTTGAAGTACTCACCAACTACCTCTATAAAAACTTGCGGAAGTACCACAGGATTCTGAAACTTGGATATTTGGAAGGGCATATACTAGTTCCTAAGTGAAGTTTTGATCCGACTATGGTAGGTCCCATAGTATTGGAGCTGTTGACCATTAAATTTCATGTTTTCGGCAGCCTATAACTCCGAAAGGAAGCATTTGTGCACCTAGCTTGGTCTATACTTTTTGTCATCTTGATGTCAGGGATCACTTTCCAAACATTGTCGGTGTTGTTTTGTAACACTCTGTATCCGCCTATATATCTATCTATATCTATATCTATATCTATATCTATATCTATATCTATATCTATATCTATATCTATATCTATCTATCTGTCTATATATATAATGTCTGTGTGTTCAAGGTGAATCTTTTCATCTCTGTTGTTCAAGATTTTACTCTTTTACATTGAAAATGTACGAATTTACTACCTCAAACAACTAGGATGCATTAATACAATTGATTTCTAATATGAGTAAGTTTTTATTTTATCGCGTTGTTTAAAATATGTGTGGGTGGTTGATTTAAGTGGAAGCAGAAAAATACACTTTTACAGGTAAAGAAAATAACTTATAGGTTCATGCCTCTATTTAAGAGGATCTTTCTATTCTTGTGGTAGCAGCAAATTTATCAACAACTTCTTCAAGATCTAACGATTTAGCAATTTTATTCAATATGTAGCAATCCTAAGTTTTTCAACCTATCATCAGTCATTGAATTGTGTATATGTATTTGATAATCTTTTCAAACATAAGAATGACCTTTCACATGTAGCACTAGAAACTGGTATAGTCACAGAGATGATATGTAGCATGTAGGTTTCTAGGAATGAGTTTTTGTAGACACAAAAATGACCAATGAAATTCATCAGGAAATCAACTTTGGTTTTCTCTCATCTTCATACAACTTAATTGTGTTTGGAGGATTTTGAGTTCACATTTGAATATCTCCAGATCACTTCCATAATGCTCGGCCATAGGCTCCATAACGTTGTAATTTAGAAAGATTTCACTTTTTGGATGTAGAGCAGATTAAACTAATGATTTGGCTATATGATCTAAAGCAGTTTTCCATCTCAGTGATTGCCTTATCAAGTAGGCAGAAAATGTCTCTTAGTATATTATCTTTAGAAAATTCGATTTCTGCCTTCAATGAAGGAAGAGATTCATTCAAAATATATTCATTCAATTAAGTTTCTAGTGCTACATGTGAAATGTTATTCTTATATTTGAAAAGATTATTAAAGACATATACACAATTCAATGACTGATGATAGGTTGAAAAACTTAGGATTACTTTATATTGAAGAAAATTGCTAAATCGTTAGATCTTGAAGAAGTTGTTGATAAGTTTGCTGCTGCCCACAAGAATAGAAAGATCCTCTTTTAAGTAGAGGCATGAACCTATAAGTTATTTTCTTTACCTGTAAAAGTGTATTTCTGTGCTTTCACTTATATCAACCAGCCACACATATTTTAAACGCCTTGGTGAAATAAAAATTTATTTATATTAGAAATCAATTGTATTAATGCATCCTAGTTGTTTGAGGTAGTAAATTCGTACATTTTCAATGTAAAAGAGTAAAATCATGAACAACAGAGATGAAAACATTCACCTTGAACACACACACACACACACACACACATAAAGGAAGGGCATTAATAAGTATATCCTATTGAAAATTCATGTCACCATTGACTTACTGTTTTGCAAAATTCCTATAATGTAACTTTCTTTAAAAAAATGCTTAGTACTTAATTTTCTCAGAAATGCATATTTTGACGAAAAACAAATATAAATCTGTGATTAAAGTTGGTTTTCACTGACGGAACTTAGTGAATGGAATATCTGTGTACCAGTCTCACAAACTCCTGGCATCTCTCTGATTACTAAATATCAGATAACGCATAACGGGATGATACAACCTGATCACGGGAGTAACTACCATTTTTACACAAAATAGTATTACTGCCGCGACCAAGTTGCATCATCTCGGTATCTTACCTGATGGTTAGTAATCAGGAGATTGTAGCACTGGCTCTGTGATAAACTTCGGAATTTCTCTAGTAGTAGCAGTTGTAGGATTAAGATACAGTTAAAATCGTTTAAAAGAAAGTATTTGTGAACGATTTATTTATAAAGAATCACTGAGTTTTGTTAATCTCATTTCCCCAGGCTTTAGCTAGTAGTATACGTTCACCAAGCGCTGACTCCCTTGGATATCGCTTGTTAACATCGTACCATTTTTCTAAAGAGTTGCCAACGGCCAAGAGCGTTAGGAAACTAGACGTACTAGAGACAAGACCAGAAGGTAATTGAGGAGGAGAACCAGTATCAGTAGCAAATAGTAGGTGTTGGTAGTATTCAGTATCTTAATTTTCTCGAACAACTGGAATACGAACAACAGAGAAAGTGACAGAAATAATAAAACTTTTGTTCTCTTCTTTCACTGTATATTAAGCAAGACGGCTCGATATTAAGATTATTTGATAATAATAATAATAATACCAAATCATTTAATAGATGCTATGCATTTGTTCTATGTCATCATAATCAATGGAAATTAATTACTTAGTGTACGAAGACTTCTTTCGTCCAACACAAGTGTAACGTTTTACTGCAATGCATGCTATTTGTAAGTAGTAAGTATCTCTTATTTTAGTATGACTTTCAATATCGAAGCGAATGAGAATGCCGACTGATTTTGCTATTTTACTGGTTCTTTGTCGAAAACAAAGAAGATACCAGATAAGGAGCTGAGGTTAAAAGAAACGTTCAGATGGTGAGGTCAACGCATGCGCCTTACAGATTTCGATGAATTAGATCTTGCTGTACTACAAACAAAGACGAGCCTGGAATTTTTTAGTCGGAACCCAGACTATTGCAACATACAGTATTCTGCAGTTGGTAACTCTGTTGTCGAGAGATGTTTCGGTAATAGTTTCACTTGTGGCCACTATCAATTCACCGTTTGTCGACCTATAGCAGTATCACCCTGTGTGGGGGGGAGGGAATTAGGGAGGCCAAGAATTTGAGCAAGGGGGCCTGGCCCCAGGCTCTCCCTTGGCTCCGCCACTGTATGTCTCTCATAATCAAATTTAAAGTGCAGCAAAACTTCTTGAGCATAGATACTATCCTTTGCAGACGAAATTCTGAACAAATGAAGATTTTATTCCGTGCAGCGCTTCAAGCAGAACCAATGAAAATACGAGCCACTGCGATTCTTCCACTGAACAACGATGTAAAAATGAACTCGGTTGTTTATCATCGCGACCACTAATTCACCATCGCAGTCGACTTCTAGGTCGCGATGTAGCGCACACCCATTTGAATCCCTGTATTTGTGCCATTATCGAGATAGAGACCTCGATCGCGAGGTATCTTCGGTATGTCTTTACCCTTAGAGTACACAAACATAAAAGCTTCTTAAGTGACCCCCAGCAGAAACAACAACTGCCTGCTAAATATCCAACAATGAACACATATCGACTAATCACAAAGTAAACATGAGTGAATTTACTTTTCCTGTGTTCGATCCGGTCCATTATTGACATTGTTGTTCATTGTTGTCCATTGTTGACATACACAAAAATGTTCGATTTTTCATTCAAATATGACCAATTTCATTTAAATACTATTATCCAAAGCGACGTAATACCATTTTAAAATATGATAGTATTTTTATGGATATGCTGTATAATAGACGTTAACGGAAAACTTCGAAAAACCCAGTTCCCAAACCTGTATCCACGGAGGTCTAGGGGGACGCCCCTCCCCCTAATAAAATATAAACAATCGTTAGAGCTGTTTTTGAAAAAAAACGCATTTTTTATTTTCACCCTCAAATAAACTACCTTATTTTTAGGGGTAGGAAGAAAATTTGAAAATCTCCCCCCATCTTGAGAATCATATAAAATAAGTTTAAAATTTGGTTGTGATACGTTGACCTGTATAGTCTCTCGGGTAACTCTTTACTTTGGGCAAGGCAGTGATATCCCGTCACTGTTAGTATTATTCACAGGTGTCATTGGTTCCTTTCTGTTCCTAGGGATTATTCATAGACTATGTACGACCTTAAAAAGGCAGTAATAAGGGGACTTTAATTTACTACAATATTGCCCTTGTACTTCATGCAATCAGTTCCTGTCACTGCCTTGCCTAAACTAAAGATTTGCCATCTCTCGTAATGAGTGTACATCAGGACGAACAAGTCCACGGTGGCTCAGTGGTAGAGTGTTCATCTCTGGTGCGTGGGAACCCTGGTTCGATCCCAGCTCGCGCCAAATGAACTTTGGTGGACAAACACCATGTGTTTGGGTTTTCTAGAGCTTCTCCCGTTTCCTCCCACTTTTTTTCATTCCACTGTTTCATTTATTTCTCATCATCATCGTCTCCTTTAGCCTAGCCGGCATGCGACGTAGATTAAAACTTAAAGATTTCACTTTATTTTCATTTACGGACAGATGTCGAGAAATCACTTTTTTTTTTTCGTTATCTATGAGCTATGAAACGTATAAATCTGTTGAAATCTCGAATTCGATCTTGTTTTTTCACGACCACTACCATACTTTCTTCTCTCCTATCATTATTCGAAAGTACAAACGAAAAAATCTTGGTTTACTTTCTGAATTAGAGGCATAAATATAGGAATAGTGTTAATCTTATTGTTCCGTGTTTGCACAGCATACAAATCAAGGCCAATTTATTTTCCTCACTGACAACATTCATATCTTCTGAAATTTCAAAAGCATAGATAAGCGAAAGTGGAGACACTTGGAAACAGTAGTTTTATAATGTATTCATTCAGTTCTGAAATTGCAAGCTGAAGTAAGAAGCAAGTTTCTATCTAAAAGTAAGTACTTAAACGCATTTGTGGATACTTAGACACATTTTTCATAGCGAAATGTTTTTGTTTTTTAGTTACTTATTTTTGTTCTCTTGCCAAATTTGTAAATATCTTTTTCAATAGTTTACTGTAAATCAAACAGTAAGTTGTGATCTTTTGTTCTTTTCTATTTACGGATTACAATGTTTTGATAAGGCGTATCTAAGATAAGCTTGTGATCGCGTGATTATTTCAATATCGCTGACCACTTGTAAATTACTTAATTTTGTAAAACCAGCAGTTTCAGAGCTTAGGTTAGTTTCTATAACCCGATAGATAATAAAACTATTTAATACTAGCAGAATGTCCGTTCTTCGCACGGGGAGAATACGTTTCATTTTGGATATAAAGGGCAACAAAACTGTTACCAATCAATTTAGGGACCCCCAAAACTATGGATTCGGCACTAATGTCGGTCATTTTTATATGTAGGGCCTATCTCCCTCTACTCTACATTTCGGGATTGAATTTGGATTTAAACAGCTTCGGAAGTGTCACTGTTCAGCTTAGCGATCCGGAAAACTATGGATTTGACACTAATAGAAAAAAAATATCGGTCATTTTCGATCATTTTTATATAGTTCCTCTCCCTCTCCCCAAAGTTGCACATCGAAGTGAAATTATTAAAAAAAAAAATTAAAAAAAAAGCCGGAACCTCATCTACGTTGAATATTTGATGGAGATCAGTCAGGTGGTGAGGTGAGGTGAGGTGATTTTGAGTTTAACGTCCCGTTCAGCGGTCGGGTGGTTCAAAAGTTATTAAGTCACATAGTCACTTTCATTTTTATATATATAGATTTCTTAAATGTTTCACCAACAAAATAACACTTCATTTTTGGCTCTTATTGTTTGGTTGAGTCGGAGTTTAGCGTCCCTTTCAGTACCGAAGCTATGTGAGACGTAGACCTTAAGTTACTTTGGGATCCAAAAGACAAACTCCCTCGGTAAGTTAAGAACAGACTTCCCGCGCCGTAGAAATATACGCTAGTCATATAGTGAAGAGGGAGCTCTTTGGATTCATATTGTTTGTTAAGGTTTAGCGCCCATTTTCAGCACATGAGCTCTATAAGGCGTGGAACTACAGTTTAAGGTGGTATCCGAATCATTGCAATGCATTCAAATGCTCTCCCGTCGAGAATCGAACCTGAGACATCGCGAATGAAAGTAGCGCAGTCAAGCCACTTTTATTGTTTAGTTCCACTGGATCTGGGACAATGTCCATCTACATAATTAATCTCACCCAGTTTTCTATTTAATGTATTATGACAGGGATACAAACACAAGAACTTCGAGGTCAGTTGGGAGCACGGTGGCTCAGTGGTAAGAGTGCTTACTTCTGATGAGTGGGGTCCCCGATTCGATCCTCGCCTAAGTTAGTTTGTGGTCGACAGCATGTTGCTCGTGGGTTTTCTCGGGATACTCCCGTTCCCTCCCACTTTTTCATTCCACCAATTCTCTTATTATCATTCAATTGCCTTAACCATTATTTCCCTTAGCCTCAAGGATATAATCGTGGGGCGTTGAACTGAAATATTTGATTCCATTTTTATGTCGAGAACTGTTAGAAAAACGGCCATGCTTTTCAGGGGTAGTTGAACCACGATGGGTGTTTCGTCTTATGATCGTCAGCCTAACGTTTCAGAGTGTCCGACTACACCACTTCGGCAATTAGAGCAGCTGAAAGGGACTTGACTCATATTTTCCGTTCTTTTGGGGGAGTTAGTAACCATTGGCTTATATTACGTTAGGCTTAAGTTAGGCTTTGTCAACCGAGAGACTATACAAGACATTAACTTAAAGTAGGATCTGATCCATTGTATCGCGAGCCTCCCCACTGGTCAAGTGGCTATAGCGTGCGTCTTAGACTCGCGTTCGATTCTCTGTTGGAGAGCAATATAATATTTGAAAGCATTAGGGTGGTTCAGATTCTATCTTAAACTCTAGTTCCACATCTCATATATATCCTCTATCTTAAACATTGAGATTCGAACCAAAGACATTGCACATCAAAGATACTCATTCAGAAAGAAAAGCTTAAGAATGGAATCTATATACTAGTCGAGGAAGCAATGAGAATGTCGCCGCCGACTTTGGTAAAAGCAAAAAATTTTAGAGCTACACTTCATGGTGTCGCTAATAAACGTACTTGTAAATGGTACAGACTTCTGTTCCATTCATTCTAATATAGATTCAATCATACTAGTTCTGTTTCATTCTAATATAAATGGCCTTGTACTTCCTAACAACAAGCGATAATTATGTTCTTAACAGAGTAATTTAAACACACTTCATTCAAAAGTTTGTACTATACTAAAGTTAGAATTGAGCGTACATTTGAAGTGCGAGATTTGTAATGGGGCGTTTACACTTGGTCGATTTAGTCGCACGGCTAAATCGACTCGCTGCATTTGCAACTAAATCGAAGCAACTAGGCCGAATCAGATCGATGGATGTGTTCAATTGTTTCAACCGAAATTGAATGCTGTTTGTCGACTATCTCTCCTCGGATCGATTCGAAATCGACTGGCAATTTTAAAAATGTCCAAACAAAAAGTAATTGGTACAATTTGAGGTGTTATAGCAGAAGAATTAAGGGACGAAATTAAATAGCAGTGACAAGAAAACAGTATTTAGAAGCATAGTATACGTGTACTTTGATGAAAGAATTTTCAGTAGAGAATCTTTGTGTAGGTTTAAGCACTTCTCATGGTTCCACAGTAATAACTCTAAACTTGTAAACATAAATTATACTTTCCTACATTATAGAGAAAGACTCCGCTGATAAAAATTAATATATTACACAGTCGTCTTTCATATGGAGTCATTCATCATAACCGCAGTATATCACTTCTTAACATAAAATACTGCTCACCTTCATTATTACATAAATGATTCTTAGAAAACAAATTTTGTTTTAATTCTAACATTCAAATTTAATATTTTCCTAATCATTGTATTATAAACAATGTGTATTTAATTTTCTAACGGTACATGTTGTTAAATTGTTATTTTGTGGAAGAAATATGGCAATACACTATCAAATACTAACTGAAAACTTAGGTCGGGAGAGACTTTCTTCCTCTCCCAATATTCTCTGCCACCATAAATATGGAATTTAAAATATAAAATATACAGATATAATCAAACTGTTCAAAATTTCATGTGTATATCAAACTCTACAATTTTGGATCATAGACATGATAAATATACATTATAACGACAATAAAGTTACGGAAACTTAAAGTGGACGTTACAATCGGGAAATTACAGTTGGAAGTTTTGTTATATAATTAAGTTATTAATTCAGTAACAAATTGAAGAAATCCATTTAATAAATTCATAAAAAAAAAAAATAAAACCATGGTCTTCTAAACTAATTAATATACATATAAGGTTCATTATCCACATACGTTGTTTTGTTTCTGGAGATGCTCATTTATGAAATATAGTGGGAGTCGACTGACTTGGAAAATAAAATAAATAAAATATTAGTTAATGTAAATAGGTGATATATATATATATATATATATATATATATATATATATATATATATATATATATATATATATAGATTAAATAGTATATACATATATAGAGAGAGTGAAAATAGAGTAATGTGAATATAAATGATAAATATAAAATATGATTATAATTGATGAAAGTACAGGGAGTCGTATACTTACCACGTATGTAACGAGATCTTCAAAGGACACGTCGTGCGAAATCTAGGCTAAACCTGAAAGAAAGAAGAAATATAGAAAATAAATAAAGGCTTGTGTATAGCCCGCTCCTCCCAGTTCTTTGTCACCGGAACAGGAACAGTCACTTGTACTACTGCTACTACTACTACTACTACTACTACTACTACTACTACTACTACTACTACTACTACTACTACTACTATTACTAATACTACTACTACTACTAGTACTACTACTACTACTGCTACTACTATTACCACTTCTACTACTACTACTACTACTACTACTACTGTACTACTACTACTATTACTACTACTACTACTGCTACTACTACTACTACTACTACTACTACTACTACCTATATCGAGATCAGAATTCAACCAACCCCTGCGGGCTTCTAACCAGGCCCGTGCTGGCCCACAGGGACACCGGGACGTGTCCCGGTGCGCCCTCTGAAATATCACAGTATAAATAAAGGTACAAGTTTTTAGTAATAAATTCTTACAGTTTTATTGCTAACGAACCCGTGAAAGGTGCAATGCGCCCTTTACGTTAGGCGCCCTTCCGAGACCACATCAAAGATGAACGATTTTATTTACTCTTCTGTATAGCACAGTTCTGTACAATAAATACACACAGTTACTATTGGCGAAGAACTTGTAAAAGGTACAGTGCGCCCTCTACATAAGGCGCCCTACGAAACATCACATTATAGATAAGTGGTTTTGGTTATCCTGTACACCAGCTTTGTATAATAAATGCAAATACTGACTGGTAGTACAGACTGTAGTGAAGAATACAAGGCTCCCTTTACATAAGATGCCCTGCAAAATATCACTTAAAAAAAAAAATATTCCTCTGCATTTCAGTTTTGTATTATGCATCCATACAGCTGCTATTGCCAGAGAACAGGTAATGAGTATAATCACTTACAAAAATATTATAAAGTTATATATCTATAAAACGAAACATTGTGATACATCAAGAATTGTTCGGATAGTCAAACGTATGATGCATTTATGTAATACTACACTAACACTAGTCTCTAATTTACGATTTTTGCGGCATCGAAGCTTTCACAGTCTTAATATGCATCCATATATCCGAGTATATTGATTGTTATTGTGTGTTTTAAAGCAGTGTTCGGATAATGAGTACCTGTTGTATTTCTGAAACATAGCTGTATTAATTTCCGTAAAATGTTGTCTTCCTGTCACCACGGCACGGCGCGTCCTCAGGTTGTGGATCAAGGAGGAGGCGTCTGGGATATAGAGGTTAGCTGCGAATATACTGAGTAAGCAGTCGCGGCGGACAGACAAGGGGTGATAATTCAGCTTGAGAATTTGGTGTGAGGCTAACAACCTCATCCTGTAAAAAAAAAAAAAAAAAAAAAAAAAAAAATCAGATAAGTTCGCAGAATCTTCGGATCAGAACTGATAACTTTGCACGAACTCTGCAAAGTAAAATCGACATGAGATTTTGAACATGGAATATAAGAAGTCTCTATAGGACAGGCTCGTTAAAATTTGTAAAAAATGAGTTTAGAAATAGAGGTTGGACCTAGTGGGATATCAGGAAGTTAGATGAGAAGAAATGGAGCAGTCAAGTCGGAAAATTTTACGTTCTTTTACGGGGAACGGGTCGGTGGTGTAATATTATTGTCTTAAATGCACATGCCCCAACAGAAAATAAGGATAGCGAAAAAAAAAAGTACAGTTTTACGAAAGAACAGAACAGGTATTTGATCATCTTCTGCAATATGATATTAAAATTCTGTTGGGCGGTTTCATACGAAGGTAGGACGAGAGGGTATTTTCAAACCGATTATAGGGAATAAATGTTTTCATAAGGAAGGTTGTGACAACGCGTTACACTCGTGAACTGTGCAATATCCAGAAACCTTATCGTGAAGATTACAAAATTCCAACATCGCGAAATTCATAAATATACTTGGACTTCATCAGATGGAAAAACACACATTCAAACTGATCATGTTTTAGTAGACAGAAAAGAACAGTCTCGCACAACTGACGTTCGGTCGTTCAGCAAAGTTGATTGTGATAGTAAGAGAGAGACTATCGTTGAATAAAGAAAATATTTAATATCTGAAAACGGAGTGGTTTATTATGATAATTTTTTTTTTAAGTAGAGGAGAGTCAGATGAGAGGGGAGCCAGATTGAAGTGTCGAATAGATTCTCGGTTTTAGAAAGTTCGGAGTGCACTAGTGTTCAAGATACTTGGTTGATATTAGAGATAACATTAAAATTTCAGCAAAATAAATATTCGGGCACGCAGAAATACGTAGGAACAAACCATGGTTCAACCAGGAATGTACTAAAGTAGCAGAGAAGAGAAAACAGAAGAAACAGCGTTGGCTACAAAATCCAAACGAAATAACTAGTAAAATTTCATTACCATCTCGCAGAAAATTTCTAAAACTTTTAGAACAAAGAAACGCGACTTTTGAAAGTTAAAATTAATTAACTTGAAGATAATAGTAAAAACAAAAACATTCGGATGCATCAATAAAAACATTCGGATGTATAAATCATCAACGAACTTAAGAAATCTATCAACTTCGTGCTTATATATTAAAGAAACCTAAAGGAACAGTTCTCACTGATACAGATAGCATCTTAAATAGATGGACAGATTTCCTTGACGATTTGCTTAACACATAGCCAAAAATTAATGCGCGTGGAGAAAGTGAAATGCATGCAGCATAACCGTATATTCCAGAACCTAACCAGATAGAAACAGAAATCACTATTTTTTAAAAAAATTAAACACATATCTTCGTGTGTAGACGAAATTCTGGTTGACTTAATTTTAGCTAGAGGGGAAAAAATGTTTAGCAAGATACACAAACTCGTTCTCCTTACCTGGAACAAGGAGAAATTACCACAAGAGTGAAGAGAATCAATCATTGTTCCAGTTCAGAAGAAAAGCAACAAAACAGATTTAATAATTATCGAAGCATTTCTCTTCTGTCAACATCCAATAAATCCTCTTAAACATGGTAAAGATTGACTCCATACGCCGATGAAATTATTGGAGATTATCAGAACGGATTTAGGTAAAAATCGACCAACTATCGACCAGATATTTCCCATTCGACTAATACTTGAAAAGAAATGAGAGAATACAACATCCTGGCACATCAATTATTGACTTTAGACTCTGGTAGAAGGGAAACATTGTACAATATGCTTATATAATTTGCAATACCGAAGAAGGTAGATTAATTAAGATATGTTTAAATGAATCCCAAAGTAAGGTTCGAGTAGAGAAATTCTTGTTCACGAGCTTTCACGTTGAGAATGACCTGAAACAATGAGATGCGTTGTGGTCATTATTATTTAACTTTGTTCTGGAGAACACTATAAGGAAAATCAAAGACAGTAATCAGGTCCTAGAGCTGAATTGTATTTGCCAGATTATGGCGTATGCTGATGATGTAAATTTAAAAGGGAATGATAGAATAATAGAAAGGAATGCAGAAATCTTAATTAACGCTTGCAGGGATATAGGCTTAAAAGTAAATGCAGAGAAAACTAAAGAAAATGGAAGTTTGTCGGGATCGTAATAGTGCATTTTATGGATGCGTTAAAATACCAAATAATATTTTCTTTCTACAAAGTGGATACTTTCAAATATCTAGGATCATTATTGACAGACCAAAACCATAATTACTAAAAAAAATTGATGTCAACTGAAAGCAGGGATTTCGTGCTATTATTCAGTTAAAAATCTTTTGTTGTCGCTATTTCTGTTGAGGAATTTGTAGATCAAAATATAAAACGATAATCATGCCTGTTGTGCTGTATGGTTGCGAAAAATGGTCACTGACACTGAGGGAAAATCGCAGACTGAAAGTATTTGAAAACAAGATTCGTAAACCAATATTCGAACTCCAAAAGGAACGGGAATGGGGAAAGGGGGAAACTTCATAAGGAGGAACTGCATAATTTTATACCGTTTACCAAACATTGCTAGGGCCATCAAGTCTAGGAGGCTCAAATGGTCAGGTTATGTAGCCCGAATGGAAGAAATTAGAAACGCTTTTCGAAGTTGTAATTGGAAATCCAAATAGGAAAATGGCCGTTAGGGAGACCGAGGCGCAGATGGGAGGACAATATTAAAATGGTTCTCGCAGAGATTGAAATATAAAGTAGAAACTGGGTTCAGTTCGCTAAGGACAGAAATCAATGAAGAGCTTTTGTAAACGCGGCAATGAACCTCCTGCGTCCATAGGCATGCTGTATTAAGTTGTTGATATATATTCCCGTTTGTATGGGCGCCCTTTTAGTAGACTTGTCCACCGCCCTCCTTAGTATCCCAGCACGGCCCTGCTTCTAACCCGTTCCTACTACTACTACTACTACTACTATTGCTACTACCACTACCACTACTGCTACTATTACTACTAGTAGTAGTACTACTACTACTACTACCGCTACTACTACTACTACTACTACTACTTATACTAAAGCTTCCTTCCACAAGATTTACATCTTAAATCTTTATAACATGCAATTCCGATTCATTATGAACTAATATGAATCGTTAGAATCACTATGATTCGTTAAAAATCACTGGGGGAAGCGGGCTATACTCAATCCTAAATAAATAATGGATTTGTTAATAAATAAAGTTATGATAAAAATTGATACTTACCGTAAACTGTAAATTATACATTTCCTTCATATGTTACCTCACAACACATGAAGAATCGTGTTTCTTCTGATTGATTTATATTTCCCACTTTATAGAAACAGTGGGTGGCGACTCCGATGCGCAGGGCCAAAGCATTAACTAACATCTCAATTAGAATAATATTGTTCAAGAGGACTATGCTTTTTCTTTTCTACCGACAGTTTTAACTATAAATACTTTTAAGAATGTTTCTGTGCATAAACAGGAAGAAAATAATAACCATATCATAAACTTTGAAGAGAAGACTAACTGTAAATAATAATTAGTACAGTAACAAAATTAGTAGTAAAGAATATGTGGATTGTAATAAAATTAGTAGTAAAGAATATGTGGATTGTAATAAAATTAGTAGTAAAGAATATGTGGATTGTAATAAAATTAGTAGTAAAGAATATGTGGATTATTTTATATTACTACATGTTCATTGCACCTAATTTAATAGGGATCAAGAGGCGATGTACAGGTTGGACCATTTATTTTGATACTCTCTTGCAACTTTACAACTAATAGGTTAAAGCAGCGTTTCCCAACCTTTTTCAACTTGCGGCACACTACGGTTGTTACCTGGATTCTCGCGGCACACTTATAAATATTATTTGTAAATATAAAACACAGTGGTATTTTTCTGTGATTATTGATCTCCTCCCAGAGAAGAAAGCTCTTCCACTGTTTTCCCCCTTGCTTATTTTTCACTCTAATTTAAAAATAGAAAACAAATGCAATGAAATATTGGACTCAGGTTTCTAAAAATACGCTTTCTGTTTAAAAACTGTATCCAACCTTTTACTAAGAAGGAAGATCACTAAATAACAAACAAACAAACTCTTTTACTTTTAAAACACAAATGTAGGTAATTTGTCGAAGGATTGAATGATATTTTAAAATTTTAGTTACGAAATAGTCTGCAACAATAAAGAAGCAATAATGGTCATAACAATGATAAATATTTTTTCAACATTAGAAATGTACAGAACAGTAACCCGGTATGAAACTTAAAATTGTAGATTCATAGTAGAGGTTCATAGTAATGTGAATTACAAATATACATTTTTCCCTACGTTTTGCAATTTGATTGCTATAAAATTAATAATTTTGTTTCGATCCCTCGCGGCACACCAGCGGTCCATTCACGGAACACCAGTGTGCCGCGGCACACCGGTTGGGAAACGCTGGGTTAAAGAAACGCTGATATTTTGTACAATGTAAATATTGACAGAGGAAAATTGACGTACTCTGCAACACAACCAGATTAACAGTTACCAACTCAACATAAAATTGCATTTTGTAAATGGCACTACGTCATTTTATTACATGTTTCAACTTACATATATTAATAAAGATCAGAGTTCCAAAGTAAGCCAATTTTGGAGCTTTTTTGCAGAGTAATAATAACGTAACTCAGACGCAAGGAACAATCCACATCCAAAATACTTTTGTATACGATTGATACGATGCCACAGGATGTTTTTATTGCCGGTTCAAACCAATATCGTATCGAGAACCAATAACCAATATCATATATCATATCCGTTCGTAGCTTTAATTTTGCAAACTGAACTCACATTGGGTTCTAATAACACATCTGAAGCTCCTAATAATTTGTTCCCATGAACGAGAAACGAGATGTAAAAGTTAGACGAAAAAAGTAAGATTGTTTTGTATCGGGTTTTTCTTGTCTGTAAGTTTTCAATTTAGGCAACCCATAAAATACACATGATATAAAGTATAACTTTTAGGCAGTGATAACGTGGTTATTTAATCAAAACCACACCTCTGATAGCGGGTTGTATAACTAACCATTGCACGAAAACAATGGAATGCTTGATTGAAAAGTAATCAATAGAGGAACCCACATTATGCTTTATTTTTTGTTTAATTATGCTTTCTTTTTCTCAAAATATGCTTTATTATGCTTTATTGTTAATTTCAATCACTCTTTTACATTAATAGTGTATAATGTATAATATGTACTATACATTAAATATTCTAAAAATCTTGATCTATTTATTAATATTTTTAGGAACGCATGTAGAATTACTTTCGATAAAAAGTTTAAATAACAAATTTCATGCCTCTTAACCTTAAGAGATTTCGAGTACTGGGTTTTTAATATAATAATTATAATTCCTACTGATTTTTCTGCTTCCCTCTTTTCTTCCCTTCTAGATCAAATATCAAAAACTCTTGTTTCTAATAATTCTAAACGAGAATTTGCAATATCAAATATTATACCTCTAATCTTCAGAGATTCGAAAATTTGGTCATTTTAATATTACAATTGACATCCTTATTTTTTCACCTTCCTCGTCAAATTAAACAAAAGAAAACTTCCTTAGTAGTAGCTTACATCACGAATCCTATGTACTGTTCAAATTTGAAGTTTCTAGCTGAAGTGATTTAGCTTGGACATTGATCAGTCAGGCACTAACTCAGAACGTCTTTTTTTCTCTATATCTATTTTCTATTACTATATACATAAAAATGAAAGCTACTATGTTGGTGACTCATATTTTTTCACGCTCGAATAGCCATAGCAAATTCGCTAGCCATAGCGAATAATATACCTTTCTGATTGGTTGCATGGGGTCAAGGTAGAACAAAACGAGCCCTGCAGGGCTTCTAACCCGGCTCCTCCTCTTTCTCCTCTTCCTCTTATTACTACTACTACTTATAAAATACTATGGATTCGTATAGCAAAATTGCACGCACAACATAAGTAAATCACTTTTTGAGCATTATTTTAATCTTATTTTAATAAAAAGAAGTGTTATGAAAATAAAAAAATAAAAGAAACTTTCCTTTGGCCAGGTTTGAACCCAAGCCAAAAGCTATTACGATTATTAGCTTGTTGCAGTAGCACACTCGGCTACGAGAAACGACAGCAGCATTTCTGATTTCTGCTATATGTATGCTACACGGCAAGAAACTGATAACTTCAACCAATCAGAACAGCGTATTTAGTTCGTATGACTAGGGTGGAGCGTGATTAAAAAATAGATCAAATTTTCAACATAGATGAGGTTCGGGCCTGAAATGGTTTTCATCATTTCACTTTGACGGTACAACTTGCGGAAGAGGAGAGGGGGAGATATGATGGAAAATGACCGATATTCGTGTTGAATCTATAGTTTTCGGGATCATTGAGATGAACAGTGACACTTCCAATGCCGTTTAAATCCAAATAACACTCTTAAGGGGGGATGATGACATGTAAAACGTATTAAAAATGACCGATATTAGTGTCGAATTCATAGCTTTTGGGGTCCCTATGTAGATTGGTTACAGTTTTGGTGTCCTTTGTGTCCGAAATGAAAGTATTCTCTCCGTGCGAAGAACGGCACTCTGCTAGTATTTAAATATAAAAGAAATTATATTTTCTTTAAGAAATTGGAAATTGGTTATTTAGTTTCGTTTTACATAGACATGACATAATGAAAACAAACAACTTTTCTGTGCATGTGGGAAAGTAATAACTTTTTCTACCTTTAAATACTAACTTTGTCATTCTGCAGATTGCCTAAGACGGTAAGTACATGCTTTTGAATGTATTTGCATGGAGCTTTTTTATTAAGCACTTAATTCGTAATGTCGTCAAGAAACGGGCAATCGGTATTACGCAGCTGTCCACGAAGTCAACCTACACTTTTATGACAAAAACATGATAATTTTCACACAAGTGTTTTTTCCGAAGTCATATTGTAACCCAAATTTGTTATCATATTGTATTGTATTTGTTTTTCGCTATTTTTTAAGTGTTGTAAATGTAACTCTTCTTTCGCCATTTCAGTGAAAAACAACAAAGCGTAACAAAACAATATTTCTGAGCCAACACAATGAAATAACTGTGCTGTTGTGTCATTTCTAAACTACCTTACCCCAGAGCTTGAGATAACAGGACAAAAAAGGAAGTACTGCTGAAATCCCGTGTTTTCCCTAGTTGGCTAATTTTCGAAACGTAAGATGAGCTCTTGAATTTCGAGAGCCCATTCAGTCGCTATAAAATATCGAAGCGCTCATGATCTCTTTGTCATCAGTTTTACGACCAGTCTCCAGTAATGTGGTACCTACTCCGTATTGGATTGGTATGTATCATTGAGAGCCAAATGAGCTACTTAAACAAAAACGTCTGGTTTTGGAGGGAAAATGTATCAAAATTATACGAGATCAAAAGAAAATCCTTTCCTAATGAAGGAAAATCTATACTATGCTGTTTTCTTGTAAAAAAAAAAAAAAAAAAAGCTCACTTCGGTAATAAATTATGATCATACCTAGGTAGATATGTAGCATTTTGCAATACAATTTTTCGTTTGCATCACAATTCTATCATTTTAACCAAGATATGATACCGCTAAAAAGGCTGATATATAGAATGTTAATGTACTAGACCGACAAACTGAAACAGGTGATTCCTTACATCAAAATAAGTAAAAAAAAGTTCATATGAACTTGAGAGAAGTGCATAGTTTCAGAGCTAGGGCTGTCCAAAACCGTGCGAGAATGAACTTGAGGGGCGAATATTTCCAAAACTATTAGTCATTGATCTGAGGCGGAATGTTATTTTCTTAAACTTGTAAGCTGCTCTGTCCAAAAATGCATGGTTCTGAATCGCTTACTGGCGGCGCAAGGCAGTCCCCACCAGGAAGTGAAGGGTCCCGGATATGTCGTTAGGAAAGGTGGGTCCGATTCATGACAGATGGAAGGACGTCTCAGCAAATAACAAAATCTCTTTGACAGACCATCGATATTTTGAACAGAATCAAGATGGCGAAGGATTTGTGGTGCGTTGTGCGTGGTTGCATAACTACAGCAGGAACTGAATGTAGTAGATAATATGAAATTAAATAAAATTATGAAATCTGCAGGTTCATATCCCATAATCATGACCTATGTGCTAAAGGAGACATTCATTAATAATACTTAATGATTTTGAAGGAATTGGTACAATGAGGATTTGCGAGAAAATAGGAATATCCCCGCAAAAAAAAAACTGTTCTTTATCACAAACTCATTTGCTCATGGATCTTAAGTGGGACTATTTACTATATAGATGCACACTGCCACTGAGTTACTATGTACCCCCTTTTCCCTTCCCATGTAATCAACAACAGATTGTTGATAACGTATGGATACAATTGTTGTCATTTATATACAGGGTGGATCATTTGTCTCAGAACACCTTTGTAATTTTTAAACTAATTAATAACAATCAGTGAAATTTGGCGGTGTGTTAATATCAACAGGGGAACATTGTTTGAGATACTCGTTGAGAAATAAGATTTTCAATTCCTTGTTGTTTTGGTCCTAATTTGTTAAGAATTCATTATAGTCATAATATTTGGCATTATGGTACTTCCGATGTGCGTTGTTGTACAGGTCTCCAAAATTCCGATGATTATGAATGTTTGTGATGCTGTAGTATCCTTAGTTTGTAGCACTGAATAATAAATGTAGTACTAAGATCTTTCGTTTAACATGTAAATTTTTCTTATTCAATAATCAAACGTAATGCTATTTGAATATATATATATATATATATATATGACTTTACGTTGGATAGGCAACATTATTCATCTGATGGTAACGCACGGTTTGTCAAACAATGTTCCCCAATCGATATTAAAATGTTAAAAAAATCACCGAATTTTTTCAACTAGTTTAGAAGTGACAATTGTGTTCCCTTGTGTTTGTATGTGTACGTGTACGTGCACGTATGTGTGTTTGTACATGTGTGTGTGACATGCAATGACAGCCATGCGTTTAGCTACTAAATCTTAAAGATAAGGGAACATGTAGTATATCGTTTGAGACAATTTTTACTCAGAAGTACGAAAATACAGCTATTTTTCAGCTACCGGCATTTGTTGAGGAGTTATCGGCTGTTGGAATTCACATGTAACACATGGAACTAAGCGTGTTGTTTGGCAATATAATATTGGAAGACATTTATACCAATCTATAAGGATACATAACAACACTGATGGGGCCACCTTCGTGCGTGATCTTTTCCTCAATTTTGGATATTAGTGATTTTTTAAATGGATTTCAAAGGGCTGCAGGCGTGAAAATCCAGGGGCTCAAGATTCAGGGAACGAGGTGACCAATCAATGGGTTCTCTCCTATCAATCTAATGAGCCGTAAACTACTCATCGAACTGTTGTGTAACACGCAGGTCGAAGTGCAGAACCGCACTGTTCGGGTGGGGAAAAGTCAGTCTATGGAATTGTTTTAGGATTTCAGTATTGACTGCAATATGTGTTCTAGAAGCATGTTTGGGTATTGCATCCGATTTAAGTTCCCATGGATAAAGATGTACCTTACTTATTCAGATGCTCAATTCCACACTTCACCATTACCTTCGCAGCGTCGAACGTCTTTACAGTGATCTGTCCACGATGGTTTGAAGTTCAACCAATAGTGATAACTAACACCCTTCGTTAACGTGGTATCATCATTACACCGGGTAAAGGCCACGGATGGCCAGAACCGGTTTCTGGTGAAACCGGTTTTTCGGATCCAGGTCTGGAACCAGTTCTTCGGATCCAGGTCTGGAACCGGTTCTTCGGATCCAATTCTGGAACCGGTTCCCAAGATGCAGTTCTGGAACCGGATTTTCGGATCCAGGTCTGGAACCGGTTCTGAAAACCGGATCTCCAAGAACCGGTTCCTCGCGGAACCGAAACTTTGTGACCATCCTTACGCTAAACCCGAGCTGCTGGCAGACTGTGAACAGTGTGCTAGATGAAATGGTGGAAGCGATAGGCAGGCGCCCAGGCGGCGGCCGCTTGTCTCATTTGGCTAAATAAACTGAGTAACTGGCAAACTCATTGGCTAAACAGGCAAACTGGCCAACTCATTTGGCTAAACACCCACTGGTGGACGAATTTTTTTTTCTGGAGGCACAAGTGGGTCTGAGCGGGGAGGGCACAAGCGCATGGTCCTCTTTGCAGTGTTTTGAAGATGAACTCTGTGCCTCCTTTACGGGTCTTTGGGGGCTTTCGGATCCAGGTCTGGAACCGGTTCCTAAGATCCGGTTCTGGAACCGGGTTTTCGGATCCATATCTTGAACCGGTTCCTAAGATCCGGTTCTGGAACCGGGTTTTCGGATCCAGGTCCGGAACCGGTTCTGAAAACCGGATCTCCGAGAATCTTTTATGATGCCCCATGCAGGACGTCCACGGGATGTCTAGTCACTGTCCCGATAATCTCGGAAACTATATGGGATAATTGGAATCAAAAAGGAACGTCCTAGAGACGTCATGTGCTATGTGGGTTACGATGTAACGGATCATTTTTTGTCTTGTTCTGTTAGAGATAAATAAGAAACTCTGACATGTCTTTGAGGAGCTCCGTTCCGGAAAAATAAGAAAGAATTATTTGATTTAATATATGTTGTCAGAGATTATTTATGATAAGAAAGAACATAATATGCCATTAGGCTTAATTACATTTTATTAAATTGAAATACCCAAAATTAATATAAATAAATCTTTCCTTCATTTACCGTTTTAAAATATAAAATCACTTATTGTAATTATATAACGCACTGAATGTTCATCATCATCATCATAGGTATGCCGGGTTCATTCAAGGGTAACCAGGTAAACAAGACTGGAAGCCGCTGCTTTAAATAAATATATGTTCACAAAATAAGAAGTCAAGAATGTAAGGGGGAACCGAAATTAAGACCTCAAAAATTATCTCGCCCCCGCCCCCTCTATATCTTAATGTTCTGGCAAACCCTTCCGACACATGTACACTAAGTTTCTTTAATATTTCTTTCTTTCAGTGTCTTCAAAAGATGAAAACCCCGCACAAAAGTCTCGACGTCGTTCCATACGAAGGAACCTCATCAGTGTACCTAAAAGGTTATTACGACGCCATGTACCAATTCTCAGCTGGTTACCAAAATACACGAGAACGGATGCTTTATCTGATGTTATTGCTGGTATTACCATAGGGTTGACTCTGATGCCACAGAGTATTGCTTACGCAGCTTTAGCTAATCTTAATCCTCAGGTGAGATTTTTATGACTTTATTTATTAATGTATTAGATTGAAATGATCTTGTATTAACAAGGTACATTCGCGAAGTGTCCCGTCGGGATTCGTGTAAAATAGATTCAAACACAACGTTCTCCGCGGCCCAAAGTGTATTGTACTAATTTTAGCAGCCCATACCGGTAATTTGCATATTTATGGGTTTTCATATATCAGGAATTCAATCATATACTACTATACCGCGCGGACACAAAATTGGTCTTAGTTTAGATGTATCACTTGCACCTATTTTCTTTTGAAAAACCGAAAGTTCAATTCAATATGGCGGATCGAGGATGGCGGCCGGGGTAAGTAACAGATGTCAGAGAAGCAGTACTTGATCCAATTTGTTTTACATATGCCCACATTCATGTCCAGTTACATCTAAAAGAAACCAAAAATAATTTTATGCCAAGCGTTATAGTAGTGTATGATTGAATTCCGGATACATAAAGACTCATAAATATGCAAATTACCGGTATGGGCCGCTAAAATTAGTACAATACACATTGGGCCGCGGAGAACTTTGAATTTGAATCAATTTTACACGAATCCCGAGGGGACACTTAGCGAATGTACCTTGTAAGTATCTTAGTTTCTACTTGTAATTGAGACGGTGATGTAAGGCGTTCAGAGAACAAGGGGATCGTGTCCAATTACCAACGTTGTGACTCTCGTGAGAAAAAGAGACAAAATTTGTGTGCTTAAATACTGTACATGGAAAAGTGACCACACTTTCTCCCTTAACTCATTCAGTCATCTCTTCATTTACGCTTTGCGTGATTGTTTTCGATCTCTTAGATGCGATTTAAATATGCCATTGTATAGTGCTTGCTTACTTTTTGTGCTAGTTCGTGTAAGTTGTCATCTCAAATACTACCTTGTTTCCTGTCATTTGCATTGTTGTTTTGTTCTTTATGTTTGTCGTTTTTATTCCATTTGTGATATGATTCTACATTTGGGAACTACATGTTCCGGGGTTGCGCATTCTTCTCCAGATTCACAGTTTGAATTGGTTATTAAACCAAGTCTTTGTAAGTTTGCTTTGTATGGACCCTGCTTACTTTGGAATGCATGAGCCCTTGAGAAGGCTATGTGATTTAATATAAGTTTTTGTTTGACGTCTGGGAATATTAAAAAAAAAAAAATCTTTCTGTTGTGTATCTGTCCCATCATTTGTGCCTTTTCCTTCTTATTTGCTCTTCTATTTCGTTTTCTGAATGTGTATTCAATCCTATGGTGAGAATTATTTTCTCCTATTTATTTTGTTTTAACTAGTAACTTGCCATTCTTTTGTTTACATTCAATGTTAGGGGTGGATTTCTCAGAAAAGTCAGTAGTGAGTTTAAAAGTGTATTGTATTCTCCTATGAACTTGATCAGTATTCCTCTTTGGACTCTATGCACACCTTGATTCATTTTGATATTTTGTCTATGTCCCCAAATTATGCGTCCATACCCTATTGCTGACTCTAATATTGTTTGGTGATACCAGCTTTTTTTTTTTTTTTTTTTGTATGGGAAGATGAAATTTCTTATGGCCAATGCTTATTATGTTGTGCATCACTTTATTTCATTTTTCGCATGCTGTTGTAATGTGTTTGTTGTAATTCTTATTTTTAGATATTATGCTCTCTCGTTCCTTTTATAGTGTTTTTTTCCAATTTTTGTTGTCGAGTTTCTATTCAAGCTTCCGTGGAATAGCATGTATTTTGTTTTCTAGGCTGAAATTTGCAGTTTATCATGTGTTGAGCTCTCCAATAACGCTGCTTCCTTTTTCTTTTAATTCTCTTCTCTTGTTAGCGCTGAAAACGACAGACATGAAATGATATATATATATATATATATATATATATATATATATATATATATATTGGGGGGCGAGGACCCCAATATAATCCAGTTGAGGAAGAATTACCAAAGAGGAGCAAGAATTTTTGTCGTGCCTTTAATTCAATATTAGGAACAGCCTTCTTATTCGATAAAAACCATCGTTTTCAAATCGGCGTTTAACCTTTTTAGGATTTCCACTTTTTGAGGTAAATTTTAGACTTTCACTCAAACAGCTACTGCTTCCTTACTATTTATCGTAGGATCGTGGTTCATACCTGGTTTTTCTCAGGATAGATCATACTTTCAAACGGTACCACTCTCTTGTCCATATTATACACCAGAAATAAGAAAATTGAAAAAAGAAACATGAGATTTTTCGAAAAAAAAATCGAAATTTTTGTACCCCTCTGGCCCGGGCCTGGGTTCACGTAGGGATCTGAATCTTTAAAAAAAATATTGTTATATACATAATACGTGCGCAAAATTTCGTTCTTGTATCTTGAAAACTGAGGTCGGGAGAAATTTTTGAAAGTCTGAAGGTGACCCATCTTTTCATATATGCATATAAATAGAGGAAGTTCGGGTATTATGGAATAGTCGGATAATATGGAATACCTCATTAGTTCGCCTGTGATGTGTTGCTTCCAAGCGGAGAAGAAACAAACTACTACCTCAGGTCCCTATGATGCTCTACAGTCAGTCTCCTTGTGATTGTGACATTCGTTGTGTTGGTAGACGTGAAAATCTGATTTCTTACGGTATTCAGGAATACTTTTACAGTAAGTGGTTTACAGCCTGTATTTTCCTATTGAAATATAATAGAACAATAATTCTTTATTTACTATGACGTTGGATATACAGAGTGGTAGTTTGATAAGCGCCATTATCCTATACGCCTTCGAATGCGTTTAACAGCTCTTTCGTTTCCAAGCTGGCGTGAAGGGCAATATGGAATACCCGCAAGAAAAGCATGGTATTCCGATTCAGAGTTGGAGTGGGTCAGTGGGTCGGTGGGTCAAATTTTCTGAGTGGGTCAGTGGGTTGTGGGTCAACAGCATGTGACCCACTGTGACCCACCACCCACCGTGACCCACTGCGACCCACCACCCACCATGACCCACTGTGACCCACCACCCACCGTGACCCACTGCGACCCACCGACTCAGTATGGTCTACCGACCCTCTCTGCTCACTGCATTGTAGACAGTATCTTCTGAAGACTGGTAAATTTGTCTCTGTTTTACTTTCAAGACCTTCATTTCCCTTCCTTCTCCCCTTGTTTCTGTCTACCTACCTGAGGGGAATATATCTAACCAAGTGAAAAAAGAACTTCAGGCACTTTTGGATATTGATATTTTTAATTGTAATAATAGCAATAGGACTTACACTACAACTTGGCTTTCGAGACCTGTGAACTTTTAGAGCTAACTACTGGAAAAAATACATTTTTGAATCACTGTAATATATAAAAAAAAATGCATGTAACTATGTGTGCCTGATCATCACGGTCAAATTGCCAAGTCAAAAGAAATTACTTTTGGTATATAGTTCGGCCTTAATCCAAATTGGGATGTTATATTGCTTTTATTATAATGCATAATATCCTAAGGAGGTAGTGAGGATTCAAATTTTTGCGGGAAAAAAAGAGTATCTCGCAACCCGTTAAACTTACGGAGCTGAAATTCAGTGTATTAACTCTTTATTGAAAATAAACAGAATGTGTCCTAGCATTTTTTAAATTCTCCTTTATGTGGGGGAGGAGCACTTTTCTATATATGAAAAATTGGTAGTGAGTTGGTTTGTAAAAATTAGGGATGGGCACGAGCGAGTTCGAGCGAGTTTTCTTTGAAACTCGACTCGACTCGAAACAGACATGTTTGAACTCGACTCGAGAACTCGGCTCGAAAAATTTCCTCCAACTCTACTCAAAACTCGACTCGAATTTGGTTCGAGTTTCGAGTTGAGCCAAATCGAGGCTAATCGTGTGTGTAGTTCAAGTACTCTCTTCAAGTATTATACATACACAATACAATTATTATCAATGACACTACTTCTTCTTCTTCTTCTTCTTCTTCTTCTTATTATTATTATTATTATTATTATTATTATTATTATTATTATTATTATTATTATTATTAATTTCAGCACGCAAAGTGTCACACATGTAAATATTTTTGTGAAAGCAGAGAAATGAACTTGTTTTTCCGATTGCCTTTGTAAATAGCTGTGCGATTCTTCCTGTTATTTGAGGTGTGTCTGCAAATTTTGACTACCATAGCTTTGCTCAAATAAATGACACACTGCCGCAGAAAAGTAATATTGTTCTTCTCCTATTTTTATTGCCTCCTATAAAAAAGGAAAGAACTTAAAACTATTCAATAAAGAAAAGTCTGAACCTCTGTAGGGAGGGACTTCTGATTACAGATTCCGTTTGGTGGTGACTTGTTTACTTGCAGAGTTGCAGGGCTGTTGAACAATAAACCACACGTGTTCAGTTGCAGTCCAGTCTAAATCTGTAAGAACGTTTGCCTCCAATGAATAAGATAAAAGAGAATTTCCGGCCATACAAAATATGAAGAAGCGAAGTCATCACTTTATTTACCATGATATGTGGGGGGGGGGCGTAGCTCAGTAGTAGAGCGTTCACCTCCGGTGCTTGGGATCCCTAGTTCGATCACAGCTCGCTCCGTGTGGACTTTGTGGTGGACAAACACCGTGCTCGTGGGTTTTCTCGGGATTCTCCCGTTTCCTCACACTTTCTTCATTCCACCATTTCACTCATCTCTCATCATCACCGTCTCCTTTAGCCTAACCGGCAAAACCGTGGGACATAAAACTTAAAGATTCATTTCGTTTTTACCATGATACAAGAGGATTTAGCGAACATCATGATAATTGTCACTTCTGGTAAAATTAAGTTATTAGGTGGACCGGATTGGTATTAAACCACAAGGGAAACTTGTTTGGTATGTGTCATTGTATCGAATTGCATAGGAATGATGAACTTTCTTTTCATACTTACTCGAAAGTCAGAAAATGTGGCATACAATTATGTTTCCACGAGCTGCCCATATTATACAAATAACAACATTGTTATCCGGAATAGGCTTTTTATAATATTGTTAATAATAATAATAATAATAATAATAATAATAATAATAATAATAATAATAATAATAATAATAATAATATGTAGAAACTAGATGACGATTATTCTTCTCGCAAAAAATTCTAAATATGAGGAATTTAAAAATACCATAGGAAAATTATAAAGCTAAAGACAATATAGGAATATTACTAAAGAGTATTATGAAGATAATTTAAAGTTAAGTATGATTTCTTTTGTCATTAGAATTCTTTATAATGATTGATAGTAACTGAAAAACAGACTAATAAACCAATATGTTAATACTGAAAAATTAGTAATTTCTCCACATAGCCTATGATAAGATATTCAGAAAAGTGATCAATTTTGAATTATCCCTTTTATTAATCATTCATAATGGGAGCAGTTTCAACACAGCTATACACAGTCACATATATAAAGACAAGGACATTTAATGTTGATTATTATGGTTGGAGGGGTTATTCGAGATATGATAAAATATTGGAAAATATGGTAAATTTTATGTATTAATTAATTAATTACGAGTATTCATAACGTGAGTGCTGCTTCAACACGGCTATAGCATAAAGGTGTATACCAGGAGATAAATTGATGCCCACATCAATTTGATTAAAGAGGGGTTACATGAGACACATCATGTATAGGCCTATATCCATCTTAGAATACCCCGGCAACCCTGTTTTTTTTTTTTTTTTTCTGTTCTGGAGTTAGCAGTTATCTCAATCACCGCGGTGCTCCGCCCGTATTTAGGGTTGTCAACGGATCGAGTGGCTCGGCTCATAGCTCATCTACTATCGAGCCGAACCGAGAAATGAACCGAGTCAACACCTCACCTAACCGAGACGGCAAGAACCGATGGCTCACCAGGGCCGAACCGAACCGATTCGGTGCCTCATCCCGAAAGAGTCGGCTCAGGCCATCGGCTCAATTGAGCCGAGCCGATGGCTCGAGCTGTTTGCTCAGTTGAACCGAGCCGAGCCCGTTGACATCACTACCCGGGTTGGGCTTCTGCTTAGGTTCAGAAATACGACCGTGCAGGTCTCATCCTTGATGGTAAAAACTACAGTATATACATATATTGGTGCTCACGACATTTGAGGCTGTCCTTTTATTAAAAAAAAAATCTATTGTGCTCTCGTTATCGAGACGAGATGAGATGCAAGCAGTGTCCCCTCCCGTGAGCAACACTAAAAGTATTCCACAGTACGGCTTACATTTCTCATGGCTTATCTTTACAGTTTAATCAGGCCATGATTTCAAATCGAGCTAAAACGAGCTAAACGAGCGAGCCATGTACCAAACTTGACTCGACTCGAAACTCGATCTCAAAAACAGTAACTCAGCTCGAAACTCGACTCGAGAAAACAACCTTTCACACGGCTCGAAACTCGACTCGAATTCGAGTCGAGTCGAGTTTCAGCTCGACTCGTGCCCACCTCTAGTAAAAATGATCGAAAACGATCGATGTTATTTAAGAAAAAAAAATCAGAAACAAAAAATACAGTGCTTGGCTTCATATAGCCAATGCTTTCTGTTACAATAATTGCTGAAGCTTATGTTTATTATATGGAGCGCTTACAGCACAGGGCAATCAACCCATAAAGTTGTGAGAAAAATAGGCATAAAATTTGTACTGTAAGCTTAATTACACTGAACTTTTAAGTTTGGATTGTACGCATAATTGTATGGAAAATTTTACACTTTTTTTCCTTTATGTTGGTCTACTTACTTTGATTTGGAACTTTGAAATTTTATCCTTTTTTCCACTGAAAAGTATTGATAATTCAACAAGGAAATAATTATATTATGATAATTTAATTGAAATTCATCGTAATTTGGCACATGGCAAACAGCAGTGTGGTAATTGAAGGGGAAGGAGGGAAATTCCCATTCACCTCTGAACACTTTCCAGTAACCTCGTTCCCTTTCGCTTTCTAGACGGGGGAGGAAACTTGGTAATGGTATCAAACCTTCATGTGTAACTACAAAAATTAAATTTATAAACAAATAAGAAATCATCAGTTTACCAGGCTTTAATTGATAATTTATTCACAAGATTCCCTATCAAAGGTGTGGTAGATGAAGTTTCTGTTCTACATGGGTCGACATTGCCAACTGACATGGTCGATATGGAAAAGATGTTGTATGGTTATGGAGAGATGATACTTCTTGCTGAGTATTTCAAACCTGACCAAGAAAAATCGTTATCAGACTTGAGTCTAACAAGTAGATTGTCGATGAGAAGTTGCAGAAATCGGGTAGAAGTATTATCAATTTCCACGACAGAGTGCAAACGGGGATTTCTCCTTATGAATTTACAGATGACATATTAGAAATAGACTAAGTGCTCAAACATTGTCTAACTTGTTGCTCATCAATGTTAATGACCCACCGCTAGACAAGCTCGAAATAGACGAGCTAGTTATTTCTTGGCTGAAGGATGGACATCATTCCGCTGCGGACGATTTACCACGAAAAAGTTACCAACAGGAAATAAATCCGATTTCAGATTTGTTTTAAGGTGGAAAATTACGAGTTACGGAAAATGTATACTTGTATTACTAATGGCTAATTACTTATGTTATTCAACTTTGTACCTAATTTTTAGTAAGTCTCTTCTTTGCTTTAGGTAAACTACTTTGAATAAATATTCATAATTGCAATTATGCATATTTGTAACTTATATTTAACGTGGTGTTTTAGTGATTACACAAATTACAATTATGAGCATGCTTTATGGAAATGCTCTCACATAGGGTACCAGACCACCTTTATGCACTATGAAAAACTGATTTTTCAAGTTTTTTGTGAAAAAAATACTGTGAAGTGAGAAACCATAACCTTTTCCATATTGTACAGGGATATTTTCCTGCGAATAGAAGTTTCTTGGGGAATGCGTTCAGAAATTAACACTTGCAAGAATACTCTCTTAGCACAAGTATATTTTAGGCACACACTAATTTCCCCCCACCTCGAACTGCTTCAATTTCCTCACTGACAAACACTTTACCATTTTATATCGTAAAGGTCAGATCCACCGTTATTGTAACAGAGTTGTGCTTGAGCGATTGACTAGAAATTCAAACTCCGATTAGTGATAATTTCGCACTCTTGTTTTATTACAAGTGTAAACTCTTTAGTCAGTTCAGAAGAGGCCGTGGATCGTGTTCAGAGTTGGTGACGATGGATTTTGGTGAGTCAGAGTAGGTCAAAGTGGATGAGAGTAGTTCATGGTGGGTGATGGGTCAGAGTGGGTCACCGTGGGCGGTGGGTCACGGTGGGTGGTGGGTCAGAGTGGGTCACCGTGGGTGGTGGGTCATGGTGGGTCACAGTGGGTCATGGTGGGTGGTGGGTCAGAGTGGGTCACGGTGGGTGGTGGGTCAGTGGGTCGTGGGTAAAGTTTTCATTGACCCACGCCAACTCTGTTCCGATTACAAAAATATCTATTGGTATTGGGCAATTAAACATACGTTTATGATGACAACAATGCTAGGTGTATTTTTTATTACAGCAAATTGTCTAATGATACAAGGGGTGAGCTTGAGTCCAGCGTTCATCATGTTTAATGTGAGCACACAATGACTGTGCCGATCCTGAAGCAGAGTATTATATTTACGACTTTTGCAAGTAATCACAATCAGTTATGGCTTGGCATTCAGAATTTTCATATATTGTCACTATATTCATTGTATGTTCAACAGAAAACTTTTTTTCTTTTCTATATAGCATTTGTATTCCATATTACCCGTCTATTTCATATTACCCTCCAAAGTGGTTTCTTTACAAATTATAAATTTTACCCACTCCTGTAACGAAACTTCTTTATCGAGATATACATAAATAAAGCCAAATTTGTAAGGCGTATACTTGTTTTCCCTTTTGTTTCAATGTGCAATTATTAACTGAGTTACAAGCGAAACAAAAATGATATTCCATAATACTCGAACTTCCTCAATATATACCTAGGTATAAAATATTTTTTTAAAAAATGTATTGCGTCATTCCTATTTAGCCTAGAGTCATGGTTCAAACGCCATTTTCTTCAGTATAATAAGCCCTTTCCAACAGTATCACTCACATGCCTGTGTCATACACCTAAACCACACAATTAGGGAAAAACTCGGAAATATTTTTTGCAAATCCAACCAAAACATTTTGCCCATCTGGCCTAGGTCTGGGTTGACGTAGGGATCTCATTTTTTTCCTAAAAATACATTGTTATGTACACAATACGTGTGCAAAATTCCAATCTTGTATCTTAAAAACAAAGGACAGAAAAATTGTTGAAAATCTGAATTTAGGCTCTCTTTTTATACACACACATACGTATATACTTGTTATAAAAATTTACTGCGTCATTACTATTTAGGCTAGAGTCATGGCTTAAACGTTATTTTCTTTCGTATAACAAGCCCTTTCTAACGGTGCCACACACATGTATGTATCGTATTCCTGAACCGGAAAAATCGTGAAAACTGATTTTTTTTCTGAATCATTTTCGGATCATTTGCGGCCCTCGTGCCCGGACTCGGCTTCACGTAGAGATCTCAAAAAAATTTGAGAAAGATACATACAATTCCAATCTGATATCGTGAAAACTACAGGCGGGAAAAATGTTTGAAATTTGCCTTAAGAAAAAGTAAAAAGTCACGCCCTTCCGCACCCACTTGGCGCAGCCAAGTTGATCATCTGGTTCCAAAACGCATCTGGGTGTTGTTTGGTCCATCCTTGACTTGACTAATAAAAAAACGATTGAAGTACCTGTTATAGAACCTAAATAAGAGGTCAAAGAGCATAGTACGCCCGGGTAACAAAAGTAACCAAAAATCCTAAAATAGTTAATAGAGCACTGAAGCTTCAACAAACACTATGGTAACACTGATATGAGAAGTGAAGATCAATGTGGTGCAGTGAAGTTCCCAGAGTTTGAAGAATTTGTTTTAATGCCTTTAGACAAATTTGACTTAGCTTATGTATTTTGCAGCGGAGCGGATGCAGCAGACCGAGATCTGGAAGGAAGGGGTTCTTTATCCAGCAATTGGTAGAAAACGGCTTAATATGATTATATATTTATTCATTGTTTTGGCCCCCCTAATATTTTCTTCAAGTCGGCGCCTATATATATATATATATATATATATATATATATATATATATATATATATATATATATATATATATATATATATATATAAAAGTTTAATGTCACACAAATCAGTGATTTCGTACTTGTCACTAATCGATCCCACCACTTCTGTCTGGTTTACCTGTAGTATCCTTTTCTCCTCATCATATGCGATTGATTCTACTTTCTGTGACTCACTTAAAGTTGATTCACCTTCATAATCCAACGTGATAAAGTGAGATACATCGGATATGTCGAGTTTCTTAAAAATTCTTGCTTTGGATTCCTTAAATGATTTCTAAGTTTCTTCTGTTTCTAATTTCATCTCTTTCGTCCTACATTCGCATCCCATTATCTAACTTCACGATCTTTTACGATTTCAATTATAGTTTTTTTTTAAATTTCTTTTTATAATGTTTATAATATAATTATTTTTGTAACTTCATTTTATGTATATTATGTATGTATGTATGTATATTAAATGCACACTTTTGTCTGTCTTTGTGGAAATGTTACAGTAAAATGAACCAGATCGCTCATTCTTTAATCAGGTGCAGGTAAATTCAAACGAGTGTAATCAGGTAAAGATCTACAAGAGAACCATACAGTTGTCTAAGTGATGACACTGATCACGTTGACAAGCATGGAGCTACTGATGTCGATTCAAGCAGCTATTTTCTTTTTTCGGCACGTCATGGCATTTTGCGCCCCTTCGTCACTGGTGCTCAGAGCTCGAGCCCCACTTACTCCACCCTAAATACGCTTCTGAACACAAATAACTATTTCAGTAGGCAATCAGTATATGGGATTTATGCAGAATGAAATATTACAATTGGTTCAAGAATTCGTAGCCATGCTGTTGAACACGACTTACTTTTAAGGGAAAGGTTGTAACATTTTTTTCCTTTTTGTTTTTTAGTATGGATTGTATTCGTCCTTTATGGGAGGTTTCCTGTACGCAATATTTGGTACCGTAAAAGAAGTTTCTATAGGACCAACAGCCATTATGTCTCTCATCACCTTTCAGTTTACTCATGAGCTGAATGTGGATTTTGTTGTCTTATTATGCTTTTTAGGAGGTTGTGCAGAATTACTTTGTGGTATTTTGAGTCTAGGTAAGTGGAAAGTCAGCGATATAGTTAGATACAAATTATTATTATATCAAGAAACCAATCAGAACATTAAAACTGTCAAGATTATTATAATATGTTCAGTAAACATTCGTTACATCGAAATACGTAATATATATTCATTTGTAGCCATTTATGTAAAAATATGTACTCATATGTAGAAACCAAGGATCTTATAAAGTAGAGGATCTGCCCTTACAACAAAATCCTGAAGCCATACACACACACACCACAGTTTCGCCACCCCTACTCTGCCCTCTCCGCCCAATAGGATCGCAATGTTTTGAGCCAACAATCATGGCGGAAACGAAAGTAGCCAATCAGGCGATGGGTGAAACAAGAGCAGCTAATCAGGCGTGCCGATGCTCGGTTGTGTTTTGGCTTCATCGATTTAATAGGATGAAGATACATATGGGCAGATCCTCTATTGATAACATCCTTGGCAGAAACTTACTTTATAAATTAAATTCTTTTCCTGCAAAGTACAGTAATAAATTGCTACGGAATGAAGCATCTGGCATCTTTTCCCTGCAACCAGTTTCGGGATATCTATAGACATGCTCTCACACTAGCGATTTTCAGAATAGAAATCAGATGAATGCCTGATAACCTTGATTTTGCGGGAGATATTCTTTTTCATAAGTGGGAAAAGTTGTTTACACTTCAATATACATTTTCTTAATTTACTCAGTTTGAGGTGCCTGCAGGAACGTACGGAGGGGGGGGGGACACGGGGGTCCGGACCCCCCCGAAATTTCGAATTTTTAAAAATTTAGCCTAATTTTAGGGGTAATTTTAGCAATTTTAATATAAAATAGCTTCATATTTAGTTTGGACCCCCCCCGAAATAAATTTCTGGGTACGCTACTGGGTGCCTGCTCTATGGTTAGTCATAATTTGAAATCGATGTTGTTAAGCGTAGATTGTGTATATCATAAATACTGACTATCCCGAAAAACTAATTATATATATATATATATACAGTTCTTATATGGTTAATTTACCTAGATTCGGTGTGGGTGACCCGGGTTCAGTTCTCGGTAGAATCTCATGTGAATCGTTTACTTGTAGGTTCATGTTTCATATAACTTCAGTGATGAAAGGAATGTTAAACCTCAAATCAAACAGCCAACTAATCATTTGTCATGTTTATTCATACGGTAGCTACATCAAAAATCCCAATACTGCTTAATATTGTGTAATTACGAAAATTTGTTGTAATTACAACTACTAAAACCTATCCCCGATTATGTTATAGAAGCAAAGCAAATCAATAATCACTTTTAAACTACAAAATTATTGAAAAGGTAAGGTCAAGAAAGGAGGAATGTCACAAAAGTGCATTTTCGAGAAAACAGCGTTTTTATCTTTTAGGCCGCGTAAAAAAGAATAGGATAGTCAGGTCTTTTGCCCCTTTTTACATAGACATTTCGACATCTACGCATGCATGGCATAAACAGTCAAATAGTACCAAGAGTCACCAACAGATAGGACAAAGCACCCGATAAAACACACACATAGACATTCCTTGTTTTGTCCCCTTACGCTTCATATATATACATATACATATACATATATCGGGTGTTGCAAAATAAGTGTTACAACTCTTGGGAGGTGACATCTCCCACTGCGACAAGAAAAAAAGTTCTCTTGAACTTTCGGCTATCGGACATAGTTTCGGATCTACAAGGTGTCGAAAACGTGGGAAAATGACTTTCGGACGCCTATAGTTCGGAAACTATCCAACGTAAAGCAGGCGGGTAAAAAATTCGCTAAAAAAGTCATACCTGCTGTATTGAATTTTGCATGTTTCACAATCCTACCATGCATGCGCAAGGGATTCCCCAAAGGAACGTAGGGAGTCCCGGATAATCTGCCAAATGAAAATAGGTCTAATTGGATATGAATTGATAGGGTTTCTACCAGGTAACAATAATTTGTTTTTATTAAGTCGATATCTGGAACAAATACAAAATGGCGGACACCTTCATGCCCGTTGTGTGTGGTTGCATAATCGCCAGGTACGGATGCTGGCCAAGAGTGACGTTCTGTATTAAGTGTAGCGAATTTGTACTCAAATTATCTAGAAAGACATCTGGAGTGTCTGTAGAGCACAACAGATCAAGCAGGGTGATTCACATGTGTGGAAACACTTAACGAAAAATGTCCAGAAATACCGGTACTCAGTAAACGTGAGTTCAAACCGTCGGAAATGTAAGGAATAGCATCAAGAACATAAAAGCCATTGCCAATTCACCAATAATATTTCCTCAAACCGATGCAATATGATGTTCACGGTTGCATACCAATAAGGATGCAACAACTGAGGTCAAGTTGAAATTGTGCAAGGGGACTCACAAAGAAACTGGGTAAACTAAATGAATGTCTCTAGTGGGATCGCATGATCGATATTGAAATGTGGCCAATGTGTGTGTTGATATCAACATGTAGCTAATGGACAAATGTCAACATGTCCCACTACTGCTGGGACACCGTCTCACGTGCGAAAACTAGAAAAATAACGTTGTACATTCTGCTATTACATCTGGAGCACGTTTTGGTAGAACGTAACTACAACACAATTGTATCAATGTTCCTCTTTGTTTGGGATATTGTCCCACAGTCGACACATATGGAAAGAAATCTCTTAATCCATGGTTCCAATTCTGATAGAGCGTGAAAATAACAAACTTTTATCATGTCCCACGTCTTCTGTGACATATGACGTACTCGAAATATAGGAAAATATCTCCAGAAATTCGTATCTTACACACAGTGCACATGCCAAAACAAAGACGAAAATGAACCAAGTTGGCACATGTAACACTACTGCTGGAACAACATACATATGGAAAATAAAACGACATGAGAAATAGGAAGAAATGTCTTAAAGCTCTGATTGTTTACAACTGCGCAGTAGGAATAACAAACTGAAACACACAAGCATGTCGGGTCTCGGGTGGCTGTACAAGAGCGATTACCAAACTAAGTAGGTACTCCTCAAAGAAATGAATATAGAGAAAGTAATTCTCCCTCGAAGCCTCAGGGCTAGAGCGCTCGCTTTCGCTCGTGTGGTCGCAGTTTCCAATCCTACTGGAAGCTCACGGCCTGATTCAAGACTCGAGTAGTTGTTTTCCTATTTTTCGCACGTGAAACGGTGTCCCAGCAGTAGCGGGACATGTTGACATTTGTCCATTAGCTACGTGTCGATATCAACACACTTCTTGGCCACATTTCAATATCGATAATGCGATCCCACTAGTGACATTCATTTAGTTTACACAGTTTCTTTGTGAGTCCCCTTGCACAATTTCAACTTGGCCTCAGTTGTTGCATCCTAATTGGTATGCAACCGTGCACATTATATTGCATCGGTTTGAGGGAATATTATTGGTGAATTGGCATTGGCTTTCATGTTCTTGATGCTATTCCTTACATTTCCGACGGTTTGAACTCACGTTTACTGAGTACCGGTATTTCTAGACATTTTTCGTTAAGTGTTTCCACACATGTGAATCACCCTGCTTGATCTGTTGTGCTCTACAAACACTCCAGATGTCTTTCTAGATAATTTGAGTACAAATTCGCTACACTTAATACAGAACGTCACTCTTGGCCAGCATCCGTACCTGGCGATTATGCAACCACACACAACGGGCATGAAGGTGTCCGCCATTTTGTATTTGTTCCAGATATCGACTTAATAAAAACAAATTATTGTTACCTGGTAGAAACCCTATCAATTCATATCCATTTAGACAAATTTTCATTTGGCAGGTTATCCGGGACTCCCTACGTTTCTTTGGGGAATCCCTTGCGCGTGCATGGTAGGATTGTGAAACATGCAAAATTCAATACAGCAGGTATGACTTCTTTAGTGAATTCTTTACCCGCTCTGTTTACGTTGGGTAGTTTCCGAACTATAGGCGTCCGAAAGTCATTTTCCCACGTTTTCGGCACCTTGTAGATCCGAAACTATGTCTGATAGCCGAAAGTTCAAGAGAACTTTTTTTCTTGTCTCAGTGGCAGGAGTCACCTCCCAAGAGTTGTAACACTTATTTTGCAACACCCGATATATATATATATATATATATATATATATATATATATATATATATATATATATATATATATATATATATATATATATATATATATATATATGAAGATGCGTCAGAAAATAAGGTTACAAGGCCGACATTTCTGGAGTTTACGTCTGTTATAGAGGAATGAGGAGTGTGTGGTAAATTTAATACATAGAGTTGGCAACTGTGCAGAGTTGCAGCCACCCACCACCTACGGTGCTAATTGTAGGTAAACACAAATGGCGACTTGTTTGAAAAACTGGTCTCGCGAAGAAGTCCGCTCAATTTTTCGATTTCTTTGGGCGAAACATGTTGCCGCGTCTGAAATTCACCGGCTGCTGGTAAAGGTTTACGGAGAGACTGTAATGTGTCGTCAGCATATCGCAGAATGGTGTCAAATTTTGCGGAATAGACAACGAGCGTAGTGGCCGATCCATCACGGCATCAATAGATTTGAACACAACTGGGACATCATCGAAAACCCTTCCTACAGCCCAGACCTCACTCCAAGCGACTTTCACCTGTTCTCGCACATGAAGGAGCACCTAGGATACTCTCACTTCCCTTCAGACGAGGAAGTAAAACAATTCGTGACAACGTGGCCCAACACGCAAGGACGGAATTTTTAGCAGGAGGGAGTCTTCAAACTCATCCTACGATGTGACAAGAGCAACAACCGATATAGGGACTATGCCGAAAAATAACCTGATGTATATACTGTCTGCTGGCTATATTGTTATATGAAATAATATATACACGTTACAATGCAGGCTTTTTAATTTTACTTCCAGATCAGCCCTCGTACGTCATATTAAGCAATATAGCAATCTCAACCTGTGTTTTTCACAATTGTCTCCAGAATAGTTTGAGATGTCCTCCAGTACTTTCTCAGGACTATTCACCATTTTTTATAATAATAAAAATGCAAAGATATTATTTTTTATTAGTTTACTATCTTGTATTAAAATAGTCTTGAAGAGTAAAAACTTAAACAACTCATATTATATAATTTCTAATTGCTTCTCTTGGTGTATTTCTTGCAAGGTTTTTTGGTAGAGTTTATCTCAGTCCCTGTATCATCCGGCTTCACTTCTGCAGCTGCTTTGGTTGTTGTTGGATCTCAGCTTAAAGGGTTACTTGGGCTGAAATACAAAGCAAGTGGATTCTTAAGAACTATTATAAAACTGTTTCAACACATAAATGAAACCAGATTAGGAGACTCAATCATGGGATTCTCATGTGTTATTGTTATTTTATTGCTTCGGGTAAGTGTTAATTATAGAATATGTATAAACATGTATAAAAGAGAAACAAAAAACATGTTTTTAGGTAGTAAACTTCTAATCTGAAGGTATTAACTCGTTCACTGCTATGTCGCACGAAATCCGACATAACAGGTTTTCCTATTTCGCTTAGATATCGGAAAATAACCGACACGTTTCTTTTACTTTCATTCTCCGTTGTACCAGACTATCCGACATCTTTCATCATGTAGTAAGTAATACAGTATAGTACGCGTACAATGCAAGTTGTGTCATTTCTGCCTTTCTTCAGGCCATATGTTTTGATATGAGGAGGCAATCGTGTGTTATTGTGTTTATGCCGCTATACTTGTAATAAAATAACAAGGAAAATGCGCTCAAGTTAAAACTAATAAGCAAAAGCTTTTCTAATTTTTTATGTGACCTAAATATGTATAATAAAATTACTGAGCTCATTCTTATGTTCATATATTTTAAAAATGCAGAAAGATTACAAGTAATCTACCATTCTGTTCTCCGCCCAACATAAGTAACAGCTTGGAATGCATGCGACAGAAAAATATTCTTTCAAGACTCAAGACCTTCCTTACAACGCAATATTTTTTTTAATAACTAGTATCTTAAACCATTCTTCATCATTAGTGGAGTCTCCAAAATGAAAATATAAATTGATTATTTTTCAATCAATTGTTCGATGTTTAAAAAACCAAGTAAATATGCATAGTCTCATGCATATACGAGGTATGTAAAAATCGAGATTAATGATTGGTAAAACTTAAGCTATCAAATATTTAGCATAGCAAATTCATGGATCTAATTGGAATATGTTAGTCATAGACCACAAATGACATTATATATATATATATATATATATATATATATATATATATATATATATATATATATATATATATATATATAATAAAACAGCTCAGAATTTAAGCCATTGCATTGTGCTGAATGTGCATTGTGCTAAGGAAGAACTGCATTACAGTAATACAAATATAATTACGATAATAATAACGAAACATTACCAGTACACTTCAAAATCATATTAAATAGTTGAATAGGAAAAGGGGGAATTTGTATTACACACTTTATTAATTTGAAAAATGTATTATTATTACTCACCGAGATTTAAATCCAAAATTGTTGTTTTAAACTTGAGAGCATTAGGCCTAACGTTAGGCCTAATAATGATGACAATTCAGTGAAGTTTTAGTGAAGTTTTCTGCTGGATACTACCAGACTCAACTGATTAATAATATTAGAAATATTAGGATTATGTTTATAAACAGTAAAATCACTAAATTGGGAGAAAGCAAACATAATTCTAATGATAGTTGTTGATATACTGATTTTTCTAAATTAATGCAATTAACAATAGTGTGAATTCATAATTATACATAAAATAGGCAATGCACGAGTAGTTAGGTATAGAAGAAGAAGAAGAAGAAAGTAAAAAGACCAGCAGAAGAGGGGGTGAGAGAACTCGATGTTGAAAATTTAGTATATTATGAAATTATTGGATTTGTGCCGTTAACCTATATAAAAAAGTGATTTGGGAATAACCTCAATAGTTTTCTTTCGGTTGCCGAGTTCTCACAAAATTTTTATTTAATATTTTCTGACCTCCACCCCCGGTGGTCACTAACTATTGCAAGCCGCCATGACAGAAGCAAGCAAATGAAGTCAGAGTAAAAAGTCGGGTGACGGCCGAGATTCCCGGCTTTTGGAGAAGGGAAGGTGGGCTGTTATCGGACTCCTTAAGACTGTAAGTAATTGTACCTGGCTTCCAGGTAACCTGATTTTTCTTATTTTGAACAATCACATCTTTATGGAGATAAAATACCATCTTCCAAGATGGCGTCGGTGAAGTAGGAGTGTATTGTGGAATTAAACAGTTTGAAAATTTTTATAAAAACTAATAACTTTTGGAAGTAATCTTGCGAAAAATGATCAATATAATTAATATGGATAGCTAAATTTCATTTGCGTTACGCATCTCACTTATCTGCCATAAATGTCTCCACGTTACTATTAATCTTTATAGTCACTTCAAAATTTTGCATGATAGAATGAATCTTAAGTCGGAATGCATTTAGATATAAGCGAATTTACCCTTATTGCGTATTCGGTACATTTTCTTAGTTTACTGTAAACTCACGGTATGATTAGCTTAGCTCCGGAATATTTTATGAAGGTTGATTCACCTTGTGGCTCTTAAATTTATATGACTGACAAACTAATGCATTGATCCACCACAATAGTATGAATTTTCTTGCATGTTGTAAAAAAAAGTATATAAAAAAATCACGTTCCATAGTAGTATTGAGAATATCCTGTCACGTATTTGTGTTTCTTATCATCAATCATACCATATGTATATAATTCGCTGTTCATTATTTTTTTTCTCTTTGTAGTGCATAAATAAAATATTTAATGTGTTGTCCGAAGGCGGGCTAAATGCTTAAGCCATATCTGATATATGCTACAGTTTTAGAACTCAGCTGGAGTTATACAGTAGCAACACAGATTGGAGGACATTGTAGAATATGAGTGACAGTTAGATAATTATGTCCTAAAAATTGGAACGTTCAATAATTTTTTTTAGATAATTAAAAAGGGGATGGATCAGTATTTGGTAGATTTTTTTCCTTTTCTTGTTTGTAAAACCAGTCATGATACGAATTTAGTCGAAGAGCAATTATTGTAAATTATTGTAAGGCTACTCAATATCAATCCTTGCCTGATATATTGTGACTAACGTACCGATTCGCTGAAACTGTCTTGTGATTATTAAATATATCAATTGAAGTATCAATATGCAACTTTATTGAATTGTTATGAAATACAATTGTCTTAAATTATTAATCAAACTGGATTTTTTAAACTTGTCTCCGTTTTGTAATGATAAACCAACCTAAGATAATAAAATTGTTATCCTAACTTGAGCTTATGATTTTGAAAAATAAACTAATTTATTAAATAGCAATGTGAACAGTGATAGTAGTAATGATTTAGTGTGGTGACCATCAAAAGACTTGCGACAGTTGATAAGATAGTTTATCAATTGTTTAATTAAGGATAAGGGCAGATAGTGAGTATCGAAGGAGGTGACGAAATTGGGTCAGGTTTTTTTCCCTGGAGATAGATGATGAAATAGATGGGAAGGTTGAATGACCACTACGAAGGTCACAGTGGATGCTCCCTGCCTTACGATAAAGAATCTATGATTGTGAAATAATAAAAGCTGGAAATGACCCCCAGGACCCATGGCCCCTATGCAGGACCCATACGAACAGTATGTGAGCATATTTTAATGTTTCGTATAGCAAGCTATACTCATACACTATGTGTGTGAGCAGATAAATGGAAATGGTCCCTGGTTCCCAGGAACACAGTGGATAGCCCCTGGAAATGACCCTAGGACCCACGGCCCCTACGCTTCATTAGAAGCTACCTGTTAAAAAGATGTGAGCATATTTTAATCCCTCGTAATAATTACTCGAACAAGGTGGGAACAGATAAAAGGAAATGGTTCCCTTTCCTGCGTGCAGGGCCCCTGGAAATGACCCCCAGGACCCATGGCCCCTATGCAGGACCCATACGAACGGCATGTGAGCATATTTTAATGTTTCGTATAGCAAGCTATACTCATACATTATGTGTGTGAGCAGATAAAAGGAAATGGTTCATGGTTTCCAGGACCACAATGGATGACCCCTGGAAATGACCCCCAGGACCCATGGCCCCTACGCTTCATTAGAAGCTACCTGATAAAAAGATGTGAGCATATTTTAATCCCTCGTAATAATTACTCGAACAAGGTGGGAGCAAATAAAAGGAAATGGTTCCCTTCACTGCGTGCAGAGCCCCTGGAAATGACCCCCAGGACCCATGATCCCTATGCAGGACCTATACGAACAGTATGTGAGAACAATACAAGCTACCTGTTAAAAAATAGGACCCATATGAACAGCATGTGAGCATATTTTAATCCCTCGACTCGAACAACGTGAGAAGTTAAAAATAAGCCCCTCCCCCTCCTACAAGTATACTATGAAAAGGGTAATATTTATTAAATACATTTTTCTTACTTGTGAGCTGAAGACTAAATGGCACAGACATCCTTCCTTGAGAGCCGATGAAATTCAAATGAACGAGCGAAAAGCCGTTTGGCTTGGCTTTAGTGACGTCAAGATTAACTTTGTACCGTATCAGAATGATAAAACTGATTAAGCTAGACTTTACTTATTTACAAGAAATACAGATTACTTGCAATCATCTACAAACATTTGTATGATTTGAACTTAATGAGAACTTTGAATAACAATCACGTGCGAGGTTAAAAACCTTTATTATCGACAAGCATGAGTGATATCTAACAGAGTTAATCACAGATGGATCACGAGTTTATGTGTCCGAGTTTAATTGATATTGACGATAGAGAAAAAATAAACCGATAATCACGAGAACTGATGGGTTATTGAACGCTTGCCCTATTACAAACTGAACTTGTATTTGTAAATATATATATATATATATAAACAATTTGGAAACGTTATTACTTAGAGATAACCACAGAACGGCAAAAAACATTTATTTTGTTATTACAATCTAATACGAAAAAAATAAACTGCAACTTTAGAGATTAATGCCCCGAACTGCACAATTATTATTATTGTATGGATTTAATGTCCACGGTGAGAACATTGAGCATGCACCACCTATATGCAATAAAGCATATGGACTTATGGGAAAAAAATGGTTCCGCCTATACTAAATAAACTACTTATATATAAATTCCTATGTTCCTTTTTTATATATTATAATTGTTACTATTGAGAGTGCCTTTTATAGTAATTATTTGTGTGACTGCGTGTATGTGTGTTTGCGATTTCTAAAAAAGTTTGGACGACCAGCGAAAATTGTAAGATATTATTGTAGTTGATGTATATATCCACACATATTCACTGACGCGCCTTTTGTACATTAATATTTAAACCAAGGGCTAACGAACAAATGTAAAATTGTAATTCACTTTAAAAGTACCGTAATTGTAATTTACCGTATAACCTAACTTAACGCAGCATTGTTTACCTTTGATAATAATGTATAATAGTAATGTATAATAATGTTTGCCCTGCCCTCCCCCACTTGTTTGCACGGTGGCTTTGCACCGCCCGGCGCACATGGTTGCGCGTTGACTTTACCCTGCCCTGCACACTTGTTGCCGCGTATGCTTTTTTATATAGATTGATTCCTGTATATACTTTAATCTTATTTGTGGAAACAAGTTAAATGCACACCGGCTTTGCACCGCCCGGCCCACATGGTTGCGCGTTGACTTTACCCTGCCCTGCACACTTGTTGCCGCGTATGCTTTTTTATATAGATTGATTCCTGTATATACTTTAATCTTTTGGAAACAAGTTAAATGCACACCGGCTTTGCACCGCCCGGCCCACATGGTTGCGGGTATGCTTTATTCTGCCCTGCCCTGATTATATATGGGTTCGTGTGGTTTTTATATATAGATTAAGCGACACTGCCATGTATATACCTTGAACTTATTTGTGGAAATAACTTAAAGGTACACTTGCTTTGCAAGGCCCCGCCCACATGATGGCACGCATAGTTTTTATACACCGCGCCCTAAATTTAATTTGCACATGGACATTGAGTGCCACGTTTTAAAAACTATTTATTGTAATTATTGTACACATGCTTCCGTATAAATACATCAGGTGCACATCATGTGATATGTAATTGTAGCTACAACCGTATGAATAAATAACATGTGATTGATAATTATCCACGTTTGATTATGCATAAGGTGAACACGTGATGGGATGCTTAGCAACACATGAATAAGCATTATATGACACTGCCACAAGTAATTATGATATCACATATTGTGAACATGTGATGGGAACGCTATGATAAGATATTATAAAAGAAACTGTTGACGTACTACGAAATAAGATAGATAGGGTATTGAACTTATATGATTAAAGAACTTTGTCACTAATTAAGATTGGCAGAGCGATGAATACACAAGCGAGAGATTACCAATGATAAATAAAACTGAATTTAACATTATAGGTGTTTTGAACTTTGAAAACTTGTTGTTTTCGAAATAATATTTGTTTTAATAGGTCGGTTTAAAATATCATGTGGTTTCAGTACAACATGATAACATATTGTTTACATGTTTTCCGTATATCATGTGCTTATGATCACGGGTTGTTTTTGAAATTATATTTGAAAAAATATAATGATCATGTGATAAAATGTTTCCTTATATACGGGGGTTTGAAGAGAAGTTGTTCATAGAGTCATCAATGCTGTAGAGACGATTAAGAGTTAAGTAGAGAGGCAGATTTGAGATGGATTGTAATTCGTCGTATTTTAATATTGAACCGTCAAAGAAGAAGTTTAAGTCTTTAGACTATTTTTCTGAAATTTCCATAGACACTCCGGAATCTCCAGAAATAATTATTGAGGAGGAGATTATTGATCTTAGGGATGAACCGGTTTTAATTCCAACATCACCAGTGGGATCACCTTCATTATTGAGAGCATCAAATACTGGACCATTGTTTGGTACAACATTAAAAGTACCATCAATGAAATGGACCTTAACGCTGGATGCTGAGGAAGAAGAAGAAGCAAGACCACAACCATCGACGTATGTGGAGAATGAGGAAGCAAGACCCCCATCACCAGATTTATTTATTGAAGAGGAGGAAGAAGAAGAAGGAAGACCACCAGAACAACAACCATTGGTATATGTGAAGGAGGGAGAAGCAAGACCCCCATCACCAGATTTATTTATTGAAGAGGAGGAAGAAGCAAGACCACCAATGTCATATGTAAAGGAGGAAGAAGAAGTAAGGCCACCATCGCCAGACTTATTTAGTGAGGTGGAAGAAGAGGAAATTCTTCGTTTATTTCAGGAATTGGACGATTTTAAACCTGATACACCAAATGCAAGTGTTACACCATCACCACAAAAGGAACCATTAGATTTATCAGTGCGACGAAAAGAAAAGTGTGAGTGCGGTTTTGATATTGTGGACAAAAACTGTATATATAAAAGTATTTAAATTGGAAACCTGAAAATGTATTATTGTGTCAAGGCTGCGCCTTTAATTATTACAATCAGCTTGCACATCATTGTTTGCTGACAAACCAACTATCATTGGAGGCGGAAGCATGGCTTATTATGTCAAGTGAAAATGTAAGAAACGACGTTTATATTATTTGATTTCACATGCTAATATGTATGTTAATGAACAATTGTTTAACAACAATTATAATGAATTATTACAAAATCCGAAATATATTGAGGAATTACCCAATATACTTTTGGAGAAAGACAGAAATACCATTTGAAAAGAAAGTAACAAGTGAAAATACAATTTTTAATGATAATCTTATATTTAACGAAGTAAAGTGTAATTGTACTCCTAATAACGTAGGTGAAATTTGTGTAAAACAATTACTAGAAAATTATAAACTTTTTGAATCTTTACTTTGTGAAGGTTGTGCAAATCGTAGTGAAAATAAAACTGCACATAAATGTTTAACTGAAACCGATGAGGAATTAAATACTGTTGTGTGGAATTTCCTAATTAAAAAATCAACACGTGCTCAAATATTAAAACAATATTTGAAAATTCATGTAAAATATATAAATACCAACATTATTCCAAATCTTATAAACAAATTTAACTATACATATCAGGAAATTACATTTAACGATTATCATATTTTTGATTTAAGAGAAGCATATCTTGAAAAGGATAAAAAATGTGTTTCAAAAATCGTTATTGTAAACACCGGTGTATTTTCCTAAATAAATACGACAAATGTGAATATCATTGTTCTTCTTTTTCTATAAAAGAACACTGTGTGTTAATGTGTATTGCCCGTTGGAAACCACATCGAGAACTTTTATGTTACGGATGTTTTCAAAACAGAAGCAAAATAGAAGAACACGTTTGTATTACTTCGGACTATAATATGTTATGCTATAATGCATGGCGTACAATGGTAAGCGCACAAACTTTTGATGATTTATATGAACAATTTGCAGCAGTGCATTCTCATACTGAAATTGATGATTGGGAATTTACATGTACATTATATAACATGTTATTAAACAAAGACAACATTGAATTAATTACCAAATTATTTTTACAAAAAGATTTACTATATAATCCGCATTTTAAAAAGTTGTAATGGAAACTCTTCTGTTAATCAATTTGTAAATAATAAAAACATTGTGTATAAATTAGCAGAAAACTGTCCAATATGTAATTGTGCATATACTAATATAAATTTTGAATGTATTAAACAATATATCAAAGAATGTTAACATTATTAAAAATACAAATGTATCTGTGTGTATATTTTATTGCGAATAAAATTTTATCAGTGTATATTACTTGTTTTCATTTTTTATTATTATTTCCTTAAATGTATTTTTCTTTTGTGTAAATGCGTTTTACATTATGCTTAAAGTATTCTGTAAAATTAATTCATGCAAGGAAAAAAAAGCTTTAACATGTGCATATAACAAGACAAAATTCACATGTCATAAAATTTACTTGTGCATTTTATAATGCATGCATGTGAGAAAACTTTTTTTTAGTTTGCGGTTTTTTTGCATTTAGTTTTTAAACTTGTTTTTTTCGAATTTTTATACCATATGTATATGAAAAAGTTTCTACAGTTTTCATATTGCATTTCTAATTAACGTATAACTTTTTATAATTTACAAGTTGTGTATTTGAAAAATAACTTTCTTCGGATTAAAGCTCATTGTAAATACCAATTCTTATATCCAATAATCGTATATTACCTATTTTTATTATTATTCAGGAAAAGTTTTTAATACTAAATAAAAATAAAAAAAATTTTGGTTAAATATTTATTTCACTAACAGAAAAATATATATATACACGCAAAATAATAATAATACAAAGAAATAATATGTGTACAAAACAAAATATGTATACAAAAATCAAGCATTAAATGTTACATTTCTGTCTTTCTCCAAAAGTATATTGGGTAATTCCTCAATATATTTCGGATTTTGTAATAATTCATTATAATTGTTGTTAAACAATTGTTCATTAACATACATATTAGCATGTTAAATCAAATAATATAAACGTCGTTTCTTACATTTTCACTTGACATAATAAGCCATGCTTCCGCCTCCAATGATAGTTGGTTTGTCAGCAAACAATGATGTGCAAGCTGATTGTAATAATTAAAGGCGCAGCCTTGACACAATAATACATTTTCAGGTTTCCAATTTAAATACTTTTATATATACAGTTTTTGTCCACAATATCAAAACCGCACTCACACTTTTCTTTTCGTCGCACTGATAAATCTAATGGTTCCTTTTGTGGTGATAGTGTAAGACTTGCATTTGGTGTATCAGGTTTAAAATCGTCCAACTCCTGAAATAAACGAAGAATTTCCTCTTCTTCCACCTCACTAAATAAGTCTGGCGATGGTGGCCTTACTTCTTCTTCCTCCTTTACATATGACATTGGTGGTCTTGCTTCTTCCTCCTCTTCAATAAATAAATCTGGTGATGGGGGTCTTGCTTCTCTCTCCTTCACATATATCAATGGTTGTGGTCTTGCTTCTTCTTCTTCCTCAGCATCCAGCGTTAAGGTCCATTTCATTGATGGTACTTTTAATGTTGTACCAAACAATGGTCCAGTATTTGATGCTCTCAATAATGAAGGTGATCCCACTGGTGATGTTGGAATTAAAACCGGTTCATCCCTAAGATCAATAATCTCCTCCTCAATAATTATTTCTGGAGATTCCGGAGTGTCTATGGAAATTTCAGAAAAATAGTCTAAAGACTTAAACTTCTTTGACGGTTCAATATTAAAATACGACGAATTACAATCCATCTCAAATCTGCCTCTCTACTTAACTCTTAATCGTCTCTACAGCATTGATGACTCTATGAACAACTTCTCTTCAAACCCCCGTATATAAGGAAACATTTTGTCACATGATCATTATATTTTTTCAAATATAATTTCAAAAACAACCCGTGATCATAAGCACATGATATACGGAAAACATGTAAACAATATGTTATCATGTTGTATTGAAACCACATGATATTTTAAACCGACCTATTAAAACAAATATTATTTCGAAAACAACAAGTTTTCAAAGTTCAAAACACCTATAATGTTAAATTCAGTTTTATTTATCATTGGTAATCTCTCGCTTGTGTATTCATCGCTCTGCCAATCTTAATTAGTGACAAAGTTCTTTAATCATATAAGTTCAATACCCTATCTATCTTATTTCGTAGTACGTCAACAGTTTCTTTTATAATATCTTATCATAGCGTTCCCATCACATGTTCACAATATGTGAAATCATAATTACTTGTGGCAGTGTCATATAATGCTTATTCATGTGTTGCTAAGCATCCCATCACGTGTTCACCTTATGCATAATCAAACGTGGATAATTATCAATCACATGTTACTTATTCATACGGTTGTAGCTACAATTACTTATCACATGATGTTTAATCATGTATCAAGGGTCAAAATTACTCATCGTCACATGGTGTTTAGTCATGTATCAATGTTCAAAATTACACATCGTCACATGATGTTTCGTCGTTCAACAAGTTTATCTAATCGTACAAAGGTCAATTCATCCGGGTTTTCAAAGCGCGCTAAACCTCAGTTCATGTCTTAAGTTCTTCGGTAATGGATGTACAAAAACAAGACTCCGTCTTTAGTACTGTAATCAAATATGGCTAGACATACAAAATAATGCCAAATAAAATATTATGTTAATATATATATCATTATATTCAACAAGTTCACCCATGTTTTCACGCAGTCATATGTTAAGTATTGCCACTTAGTGGCCTTATTCAAAAGCATTCAGTATAGTATTAAGTCGTCTGCAAACGGGTTCATAAAACAATATGTCTCTGGCCATTTTTTCCAATTCCCATTCTATATGCATTTGCATTAACAGTACATATCAATGTAGCCTTATTCCAAAATTCTAAAATATCCTAAGACCCATTCTATACGTGTTTCCAATAACAGTACACATGTATGTAACCTTATTCCAATTCTAAAATATCCTAAAGCCCATTTTATACACATTTGCGTTAACATTACACATCTATGTAGCCTTATTCCAATTCTAAAATATCCTAAAGCCCATTTTTTATACACATTTGCGTCAACAGTATACCTGTATGTTGCCTTATTCCAATTCTAAAATAAGCTAAGGAACATTCTGCCCCATCACAAAATTTATTCTCAATCTAAGTATAGCAAAAAAGGCCCTCATTCTGTACTGCGACCCACCACAAAATTTATTCTGTAACTATATATACCAAAAGAAAAAGCCCTCATTCTGTACTGCAGCCCAGCACAAAATTTATTCTGAAACTATATATACCAAAAAAAGGCCCTCATTCTGTACTGCGGCCAAGCGCAATATTCATTCTCAAACTAAGTATCGCAAAAGAAAGGGCTCTCATTCTGCACTCTATAATTAAGCTTCCCCCTTGAATATTCCCTAAATAGGCCTTGAATATCCCCTAAATATTCCTTGAATATCCTTTGAATATTCCTTGAATAGTCCTTTTTTATTCTTAGTATACCCCTTGACTATCTTTAGTTTCCCCCCTTTGATTATTCCTTAAATAGTCGCTGACCATCTTTAGTATCCCGTAACTACCCCTTGACTATCTTTACTATACTCTAATTAGTCCCTGCCTATCTTTAGTACCCCCTAATTACGCTTTAATTATCCCCTAAATAGTCCTTGAATATCCTTAGTTTGGTCTAACTACCCTTTAATTATCCCCTAAATAGTCCTTGAATATCCTTAGTTTGGTCTAACTACCCTTTAATTATCCCCTAAATAGTCCTTGAATATCCTTAGCTTGGGCTAACTACTCTTTAAATATCCTTAGTATACCGCCTTGACTATCTTTAGTATACCCCCTTGACTATTCTTAGTATCCCCCCTTTGATTATTCTTAGTTTGCCCCCTTGACTATTCTTAGTTTGCCCCTATTTTGTTTGTTACTAACACAATGTGTCTTACATACTGTTTGAATAAATATTATAAGGATTGCAATACATTGTACATAAAATCATAAGTGGGGCATCATTCCATAAAATGGTAGACACAAAGGAAAATGGTCCATAATAACAGCCGTGGACTTCTATTTTGTGTATAAAATAAGTATTGCAATAATCTATAAAGTTAACTCAAAGGGTCCATTCGCAATTTTAAACGCAATAATTATTCACAATGCAGTATTGCACTTTCCATGTTGGTTTGCGTTAATGCAATATGTTTAGTTATTTTTATTTTAAAAACTAGGCAAGACATATACTTTTTTCCTACATGTACTAAAACTATAATATAAAAATTGCCATTTCTTAGTAAAAAACACAATTATTAATAAGTTATTTCAATTATTAATAAGTTATTTCAAATACTAAGGACACTTGCAAATCGCAAAAAGTTAGATACGGTATCGCAACGCGTCATTAGTGGTGCCTCCTAGTGGGTGAAATCATAAGTATGCAACATCGTGTGTGTGAATCATGCGAGAATGCGGCTTACATTTCCACGTCGTAAGAAGATTAAATAATTTGGTAAAGGTAATCTTTGTTTTATACATAAGAGTATTTTATGAATGCTTAATTTATTATTAAAATAAAAACGTCGCTATGTTCATTAAGCAAATGATGCTAGTCTACACTATTTAAAGGTATTTCAGCCATGTGAATGTTAGCGAAATGGAGGTTGTTGTTTTCCTTGTTTTAAAAATCAAATTATATTTCGTATTTGTTAATGTATGTGCTTAAAATATAGCAGTGATTAATTTTAAAAGCGTGGCAAATGGTGTCCATATGGAAAAACGTGCGTGCATTTATACGGAAGCATGCGTACATTTATTAATTTCAAGCCGTAGCAGTGCAAGTCCATTCGTGAAAAGAAAACGTGCGTGTATTTATACGGGAGCATGTGTACAATAATTACAATAAATAGTTTTTAAAACGTGGCACTCAATGTCCATGTGCAAATTAAATTTAGGGCGCGGTGTATAAAAACTATGCGTGCCATCATGTGGGCGGGGCCGTGCAAAGCAAGTGTACCTTTAAGTTATTTCCACAAATAAGTTCAAGGTATATACATGGCAGTGTCGCTTAATCTATATATAAAAACCATACGAACCCATATATAATCAGGGCAGGGCAGAATAAAGCATACGCGCAACCATGTGGGCCGGGCGGTGCAAAGCCGGTGTGCATTTAACTTGTTTCCACAAAGATTAAAGTATATACAGGAATCAATCTATATAAAAAAGCATACGCGGCAACAAGTGTGCAGGGCAGGGTAAAGTCAACGCGCAACCATGTGGGCCGGGCGGTGCAAAGCCGGTGTGCATTTAACTTGTTTCCACAAATAAGATTAAAGTATATACAGGAATCAATTTATATAAAAAAGCATACGCGGCAACAAGTGTGCAGGGCAGGGTAAAGTCAACGCACAACCATGTGCGCCGGGCGGTGCAAAGCCACCTTGCAAACAAGTGGGGGAGGGCAGGGCAAAGCCGGTGTGCATTTCCAAGCAATTATTCAGTATTAGCAAACGCGTAGCAACAAGTTGAAACAAAATAATAATAATTAATTTATACATTATTATCAAAGGTAAACAATGCTGCGTTAAGTTAGGTTATACGGTAAAGGCGCGTTAGCAATGGTTACGTTACAGTAGGGCCAGCGTTAGCAAGTATAACCAGTTTAGGTTAGTTTAGTAAAGAACCATATGATTTTCCAGTAAAGGCGCGTTTGCGACTATATGCATCTTAGTTTAACTTAGTAAAAATCATGTGGTTTTCCAGTAAAGGCGCGTTAGCAAGTATAGCCATCTTAGGTTTGCGTAATAACAAACTGTTCGAATAAATATTATAATAGATAGGCAATTTAATTTTTGTGCTAGGCAACTAATTTGTCCGCGGAAGTTATATAACACGAACTATTTTATAAAGCGTTCTTAAATGTAAGCTGGTGGGTTAAGTATCCGTATTAGCGTACGTTCAATTTTAAAAGTACAAACAGCTTGTGCTAGGTGTACACATTAATTTTTATTTCGCTTTCGCGTACGTGCAATTTTAAAAAGTGCAACCAATATGTGTTAGGTGTACACAGTAATTTTTATTTTATGTTCGCGTACGTGCAATTTTAAAAAGTACAACCAACATGTGTTAGGTGAACACAGTAATTTTTATTTCGCTTTCGCGTACGTGCAATTATAACAAAGGCGTAACCAACATGTGTTACATCGCAATGGCATTTTAAAATTATTTCCGTAAATGCTTGCTATAATTAAAAAATAAATCTTTGTGTAAGCGTGCAACATTAATAGCATTTCAAACAAACGCGTAGCATTAATGCCAAAATATTTTACAAATAATCACTTTTTTCTCACGTTTCAATGTAAATGCCTGTGGTGGCACGTTAACGATTATGTGTTATAATTTTAAAGTGAATTACAATTTTACATTTGTTCGGTAGCCCTAGGTTTAAACATTAATGTACAAAAGGCGCGTCAGTGAATATGTGTGGATATATACATCAACTACAATAATATCTTACAATTTTCGCTGGTCGTCCAAACTTTTTTAGAAATCGCAAACACACATACACGCAGTCACACAAATAATTACTATAAAAGGCACTCTCAATAGTAACAATTATAATATATAAAAAAGGAACATAGGAATTTATATATAAGTAGTTTATTTAGTATAGGCGGAACCATTTTTTTCCCATAAGTCCATATGCTTTATTGCATATAGGTGGTGCATGCTCAATGTTCTCACCGTGGACATTAAATCCATACAATAATAATAATTGTGCAGTTCGGGGCATTAATCTCTAAAGTTGCAGTTTATTTTTTTCGTATTAGATTGTAATAACAAAATAAATGTTTTTTGCCGTTCTGTGGTTATCTCTAAGTAATAACGTTTCCAAATTGTTTATATATATATATATATATTTACAAATACAAGTTCAGTTTGTAATAGGGCAAGCGTTCAATAACCCATCAGTTCTCGTGATTATCGGTTTATTTTTTCTCTATCGTCAATATCAATTAAACTCGGACACATAAACTCGTGATCCATCTGTGATTAACTCTGTTAGATATCACTCATGCTTGTCGATAATAAAGGTTTTTAACCTCGCACGTGATTGTTATTCAAAGTTCTCATTAAGTTCAAATCATACAAATGTTTGTAGATGATTGCAAGTAATCTGTATTTCTTGTAAATAAGTAAAGTCTAGCTTAATCAGTTTTATCATTCTGATACGGTACAAAGTTAATCTTGACGTCACTAAAGCCAAGCCAAACGGCTTTTCGCTCGTTCATTTGAATTTCATCGGCTCTCAAGGAAGGATGTCTGTGCCATTTAGTCTTCAGCTCACAAGTAAGAAAAATGTATTTAATAAATATTACCCTTTTCATAGTATACTTGTAGGAGGGGGAGGGGCTTATTTTTAACTTCTCACGTTGTTCGAGTCGAGGGATTAAAATATGCTCACATGCTGTTCATATGGGTCCTATTTTTTAACAGGTAGCTTGTATTGTTCTCACATACTGTTCGTATAGGTCCTGCATAGGGATCATGGGTCCTGGGGATCATTTCCAGGGGCCCTGCACGCAGTGAAGGGAACCATTTCCTTTTATTTGCTCCCACCTTGTTCGAGTAATTATTACGAGGGATTAAAATATGCTCACATCTTTTTATCAGGTAGCTTCTAATGAAGCGTAGGGGCCATGGGTCCTGGGGGTCATTTCCAGGGGTCATCCATTGGGGTCCTGGAAACCATGAACCATTTCCTTTTATCTGCTCACACACATAGTGTATGAGTATAGCTTGCTATACGAAACATTAAAATATGCTCACATGCCGTTCGTATGGGTCCTGCATAGGGGCCATGGGTCCTGGGGGTCATTTCCAGGGGCCCTGCACGCAGGAAAGGGAACCATTTCCTTTTATCTGTTCCCACCTTGTTCGAGTAATTATTACGAGGGATTAAAATATGCTCACATCTTTTTAACAGGTAGCTTCTAATGAAGCGTAGGGGCCGTGGGTCCTAGGGGTCATTTCCAGGGGCTATCCACTGTGTTCCTGGGAACCAGGGACCATTTCCATTTATCTGCTCACACACATAGTGTATGAGTATAGCTTGCTATACGAAACATTAAAATATGCTCACATACTGTTCGTATGGGTCCTGCATAGGGGCCATGGGTCCTGGGGGTCATTTCCAGCTTTTATTATTTCACAATCATAGATTCTTTATCGTAAGGCAGGGAGCATCCACTGTGACCTTCGTAGTGGTCATTCAACCTTCCCACCTATTTCATCATCTATCTCCAGGAAAAAAAAACCTGACCCAATTTCGTCACCTCCTTCGATACTCACTATCTGCCCTTATCCTTAATTAAACAATTGATAAACTATCTTATCAACTGTCGCAAGTCTTTTGATGGTCAACACACTAAATCATTACTACTAGTGATACATATAGAGGTTGTAATAATACGGAATTTTACTGCTGGTTTACTGCTTAAGCAAGAACCTAAATGTCATTTTCTAGAACCGAGTCAGTTGCGAGTTATTTCGTTGGAACAAAGCTAATTTTGAGCAGTATTACAGAACTTAGTTTTTTTCCCTTTATTACCTATTCAAAATTTATAAATTATCATAGTGTATAATAGTTAAAAATACTCATCACTCTGTTTTACTGCATTTTAAGAATCTTTAACGAAGTGGTAATCCAATTCAGGATTTTTGATTTATTTTCGAGACTTTTTCATTCCTGGAAGAGACCGTTTACATATGAAACCTTAAAAACGGACATTTTTGTACCTTTAAAGGGATACTTTCTGTTCTCGTCTTAAGGAGAGGACGATGTCATCCTTCTGGTTGACATTGATATTGAAGAGTGTGCATATGTTATAAAGTGTATAAAAGTGATAATTCGTGTTATTATCTACTCACCCCCTTCTTGATGACTATATTCTCACAACCATATGTAGACGTTAAATCTATAATATTATTAAGAGTAAACAAGAAGTGTGAGATATATATACCAATCGATCTAATCAAGCTGAACAAATGTCACACGGTACTTCAGGGTAGACCCTCAAACGCAGTTCTCGACAAGATCAAGGAAAAACAATTTGTATGCCGTTGGAAAAGCATCTCTTTAAAATTACATTATACAGGATGGTCCGGAAGTGGGCGTACCCCCTTTAGTTTCAAGAGTATAGCGTTAGCTATGGTAGAATGTCTGTACACAGTTACCTTGAAGTCTTAAGAGTCATAAACATCGGTATGACCACCATCCATGTCGTAACAGCTGAATTCTGCGCCAAGCTCTCGCAGGTGTTTTGCGGAGATACTCCGGAGTCACGAGAGTGAAGGCGTGATCCACAACTGCTTGTAATTCCTGCGTTGTGTGATATCGAATGTTTCTTATTTGTTGCTTTATGAAACCCCAGAGAGCATTGTATGGTCTCGTCAGATCGAGACTTCTTGGAGGCCAGGCAAAGGTGAAGATGCACAACCTCTTCCAATTCAGCGGCCAGGAAACGTCTGATCCAGGTAATTGCGCACGTGAATCGCGAAGTGCGCTGCTGCCGCATCCTACTGTATCACAACAGTGTCTTTGATACCATTTTCTTCCAGTTGAGGCACCAACCATTCATCAAGCATCTCAAGAATGTTCATTAACATTGTCTTCGAAGAAGTAAGGTCCAAAAATGTGTGTTGCACTCATTCCAGCCCACACCATCACGTGTGGTGGATTTCTCACAATCTCTTCGTAAAAGCGGGAGTTTCCCTTACACCACATTACAACGTTCCAAGAATGAATACTCCGGTAGATAGCACACTCGTCTGTGAAAAGGACTGCACCACGGGATCGTTTGGAAGGGAACGCCTTAAGGAGAGCATTGCATGCCTCTTTCCGCGCATCCATGTCGGCGTCACTCAGTTCATTCACATGCATTGAACGGCAAACTTTTAATTTTAGATATTCTTTCATGTGCCTCATCATGGTGGTCCGAGGAATAACAAGCTCCGAAGACCTTTTACGTGTTGATTTTGAAGGCGACTGCTGCACTGATGCTTTCACTTCACGGCACGTTTTCCTCCTTTTCATCGGTCGACCACCTCAGGAAAGATCTTTCACACTGCCCGTAGCAAATGCACGTTTTTCCCACCCCAACATTGTTGCTTTGCTTAGTGGATCAATGCCCAAGCGGTCTGTAAATATCGATTTAACACTTTCCATGGTGTCATCTGTATAACGCCTTTCGTGAAGCCAAGCCGCAACAACTAATCTTTGTTCAGTGCTATATGGACTTTGATCACACATTGTCGAATACTCCAACTTTACTACAAATAACTATTACCAATCAGAAAACAAATTAACATGGATAGCAGTGTTGCCAGACAATGCCAAGCAAGCAATGTTACCAAGCAAATGTGGGTAAAACCTAAAACCGTCAGAAAAGACCAATTAGGGGTACGCCCACTTCCGGACCACGCTGTAGATATATTTATTTGGTACACAGGATTTTCAGATAGCTCTGATACCTTTGCTAAGTCATTGTTTTTTGCAAATGAAAGATTTCGCTGACTACTGACTAATACTGTTATAATTATTAGTATCTCAAAAGCCTGCGTTTAACATGCTAACTAGGGTGTTACTAACAGCCCATGGTGTATGTATAGAGAGAAATCACCGTAGCAGTCTTTCTATTTTCGTATTTCTACGTTTATTCCCCTCGTCCTTCAACAACGTGTATGTATCAAATCGGTAAGACTGGGCCTGTGTTAACCGCGATGCCAAACCCTTTGTGTTGAAATAACAAGGTAAAGTGGTAGTCATCCTGGGACTACCTCTGTTAAAATTGAATTGTTTTAACACCATCACTTTTTGCTGTCTAACTTTGAAAGCTTCTTTATACATAATTAGCAAGTAACGCCGTCATCTAATTTAATACTACTGTGTCAAACCGGTAATACTGGGTCTGGGTTAACCGCAACACCAGACCCTTTGTGTTGAAATAACAAGCTAAAGTGGTAGTCATGCTGGGACCACTGACCTCTGATAAAATTGAGTTGTTTTAACACTACTTTTTGCTGTCTAACCTTGAAAGCGTCTTTATACATAGTTAGTAAATAACGCGGTCATCTAATTTGACAATAACCTGTGTCAAACAGGTAATACTGGGTTTGTGTTAACCGCAACACCAGACCCTTTGTGTTGAAATAACAAGCTAAGGTAGTAGTAATGCTTTGACCAATGGGTTGAGTTTAAAATGATTTATTTTAACATTATCATTTTTGCTGTGTACTGTATATGTAAAAAAAATAACTGTTAACCAACAGATTGTTGCTATTGTTATTTAGCTTCTTTTATCAATGACACATATACTCCTAATGGTGACAAACATACTCTCAACAGTCATGCACATACACCTTGCGTCAGTCTTAATTAGTCACGAAAGATTCGCATATATTCGATTTAGTTTTATCTACGGCTAAAAAATGCATAGCTTTCGTAAATAGATATGAATAGTCATTTTTTTAACTCTACAAAGGTAGATATCTTAAAGACTAACAAACAAGAAGTATAAAGAGTGTCCCATGATCTCTTTCTTTTTTTATCTATGTAAAAATCTATAAAATCTACATAGTAGTTGCTCTCAATATTTTGTTCTCACTTTATTTACATACTAGTGTATAGTGATTAAAAATACTTATAGATAGGTCACTACATACTCTGACAACCCCGACAATGGGAAACGGAAGGACAGCCAGTTCGCCAGCGTTGGCCCTACGTTTTGGCCATTTTTCTGAGGATTTGCCAACAATCAACTCGAGTGCCAACGTTGGCCCTATGTTGGAATTAGCCATTTTTTCTGAGGATTATTTACCAACAACCAACTTAATTGCCAAAGTTGACCCTATAAATAGCCAGAGATTGTGATAATGCCATCTGTAGGTGATAGAAGTGAATAATTATCCAGTTTAGGCGTTTAGTTACAAATGTAAACAAACAACTGAGCAGAGCTGTGTCTGTTATTGCAATTGTGATATTATCTTCAACAAGTAAGTTGAATAGTTAGACTTATATGCTAGAAGTTTAATCTAGTACATTACTGAAGTTTATTTTCCTTTACTAAATACTATTTCTGTGATTCAATCTCAGTATTAGTACTGTATATAGCATACAACATATTACTTATGTGTTTTTGCTTCTCCGAATCCCTGTGTTATGGAAAATTAGTGTGCCAATTTCTAAAGCGATGACTAGCAGCAACCACTATTAAAACTTGCCGCCATTTTGGATCCCGATATAAGTATAATTAACATAGTGTGCTGTATAAATATACTGTTATATGTGGTTCAATTTGGTTATCGAGAATTAGAGTACTAGTGCCAAATTCTTTGATAAGCAGGAACCATACTGAACGGATACCGAAGCAGGAACATAAGCAGGAACGTAAACTTTGACGCCATTTTGAATCCCGATATAAATATATTAATACAGTAGTGCGATCACAATGTCTTCTTGTACAATTTGTAATTCAAAAGTTAGTCGCTATGATGACGCACTACAGTGTTCAAAAAAGAATTGTAATAAATTATTTCATATAGTGTGTTACAAAATATCTGTGGAGAAATATACGGACATGAAGCAGACGGGTATTATAAAGGAATGGGTATATAGAGATTGTAGTGGTTCTAATCCGAGGGAGGTAGTAATTACAAAAACTGTACCACCGAGCGCAACTGAGTCAATGCTAATTAACAAAAGTACATCCTCAAAATTGGATGACAAATCTTTGAATCCTTCTGATATAGGAATGAAGCTTGAGGAACTCTGTGCTCAAATAGCTCAATTAACAGCTAGTGTTCAATTTATGTCTAATCAACACGATGAATTGTTGAAGAAACTTGAACTAGAGATTAAGGGTAATATTCAACGGGATAAGGATATAGCCAAGCTAAAAGCAGAAAACATAGAATTGAAAAAGCAATTAAAATTACAGGATGTAGAAATAAATGATCTTAATCAGTATGGACGTAATAAAAATATTGAAATACATGGTATACAGGAGCGTACTGGTGAAAATTTAAAGGAAGTTGTAATCGACATGGCGCAAAAATTAAGAATAAAATGTGGGGAGGAAGATATTGATGTTGTTCACCGACTATCAAACGGTAAAAATAAACCAAAGGCAATAATTGTACAATTTACAACGCGTACAGTGAGAGATATGTGGTTGACTAAAAGAAATACGGGTTTAGTTAGTAATAATTTAGTATCTGGAAGTAATGATAGTAAAATATTTGTGAATGTAAATTTAACTCCTAAAAATAAGCAATTATTTTGGAAAGCTAGAACAGCTGCAAGAAATACACAGCATAAATACTGTTGGGTAAATGGCAATGGACAAATTTTAATTAGGAAAAACGAAAATAGCCAGGTTATGATTATTAAAACTGAAGAAGATGTACCAGGATTTCCAAATTCTATTCCAGTGTAATCTTGAAATATGTAGGCTATAATTTAAGATGGCAGTAGTTAAAAGTACGTTTGATATATATTACCAGAATGTGAATGGGTTAAAAACTAAAATTAACGAATTTTATCTAAGCTCTACCATGTTTAATTTTGATTGTGTTGCCATTACTGAATCATGGCTAAGACATGAAATATTTAATAATGAGTTGTTTGACGATAAATATTTGGTCTACAGAAAAGATCGTAACCTAGAGTGTAGTAATATGAAAGATGGAGGTGGTGTTCTCTTAGCTGTTCACAATAATTATATCTCTGAAAGAATAACAAGATTTGAATTGCCAGATAATGAGGATTTGTGGGTTAAAATTCAGTTATCAGATTTAACATGTATATATATTTGTGTAGTTTATTTCCCGCCACATAGTTCAGAAGAATTATATTTAAATTTTTTTCGAAATATTGAAAGATTTGATGAACTAACAATATCTCAAAATGTTTTTATTATAGGGGATTTGAATTTGGCGCTTTTAACAGATTATTTGGATGGTAACTATTTTTTAAATTTGCCTAATTTGGAGAACAATGTCTTACATAAAGTAAATTTTTTAAATTTCTCACAAATCAATAAAGTAAGAAATCTAAACAATAGAATTTTAGATGTTGTATTTACTAATGTATTACACGTTGAAGTTCTTGAATCTGATGTTCATTTTGTTCAACCAGATCGTCATCACCCATGTTTGAATATTAGTATTCCGTTTTATAAAAACTGTAAGACACGAATTGAAATGGAAGACGTAGTCTACAACTTTTGTAAGTGTGATTTCTTGAAACTTTATCAGTTATTGAGATGTAAGAAATGGGATTCCTTATATGAGATTAAGGATATTGATAATTGTGTCGAGTTTTTCTATTCTGAATTATATGGAGTTTTAAATGAATGTACACCTAAACATATCAAGAGGAAACGTTCATATCCAACCTGGTTTACTCCTGAAATAATAAAAATGTTAAGGAAAAAAGAACGTTATAGAAAGAAATTTAAAAAATCAAGACTTTACTCAGATTACATGCAATTTGTTGCACTGAGGACACAAGTAAAAAATAGTATTGAAATAGGTTTTCGTGATTATAACAACGCAATAGAAGAGCAAATTGTAAAAGAACCTAGGAAATTTTGGAACTATATTAATAAGAAAAAATCTTCAAACATAAATCAATTTGTACTTGAATATAACAAAGAAAAAATTGTTGATAATAAATTGAAATGCGAAGCTTTTGCTAAGCATTTTCAATCAGTATATAGTTCTGAAATACCTAATATTAAACTATCAGATATTTTTCTGAATGATGTTTCTTCGATTGTAGATACAATGTCACTGGATGGGATCACTGAAACAGAAGTAATCGAAGCTATTGACAAAATGAAAGGTAAAAGGTCAATTAGTAATGATGGTATACCATCTTACATTTTTAAAGGTTGTAAGGAATTTATTGTTAAGCCACTGACCTACATATTTAATCTGTCTGTCACTCAGTGTTATTTTCCTGCAAAATTTAAAATATCAGCAATATGTCCAGTTCCAAAAATTAATCCTGTAAAATTAATACAAGACCATAGACCGATAAGTTTGATTTCTTCTCCAGCTAAAATATTCGAATCAGTAATCTGTAAACACCTGTTTAATCACATCTCACGATATCTCTCTGATTCCCAATACGGTTTTAGACATAATAGATCAACAGTAACAAATTTGTTGAATATAAGTCAAGCAATTAGTGAAGCTCTTACCGTAAGGTCTCAAATTGATGTAGTGTATACAGATTTTAAGCGAGCCTTTGATTTGATTAATCACGAAATACTTCTTAAAAAGATTAAAGGATTTGGTATTTCAAATGAATTAATCCGACTATTTAAGTCATATTTAAGCAACAGAATCCAATATGTAACATATAATAATTGTAAATCTAAACAATATTCTGTATATTCTGGAGTACCACAAGGATCCAATTTAGGGCCTTTGCTGTTTTTAATTATGATAAACGATTTACCTGAAGAGTTCCAATATTCTTCGTGTCTAATGTTTGCTGATGATACTAAATTATACAAACAAATTTCTACAAGAGATGATTGTGAAAAATTACAGAGAGATCTGGTGAGGTTGAGTGAATGGTGTCAAAGAAACAAATTTGAACTCAATATTTCAAAATGCAATGTTGTAACATTTTCAATCACAAAGAAACCTGTTATTTTTAAATATATTATAGGGAATCAAGTATTGGAGAGGAAAGAAGTTGTCAGGGATCTGGGAGTATGGTTTGATGCAAATCTAAAGTTTACATATCATATGAATATCAAAACAAATGAGGCGTTTAAAATGCTTGGATTTATTAAACGATCGTGCTGTCATTTTAAAAACATAAAAACAATATTAACTTTATATAACTCTTTTGTAAGAACAAAATTAGAGTACGCTTCTATAATTTGGGAACCATACTACCAAAAACCAAAGCAACAAATAGAAAAGGTACAAAAGAAAATGTTAAAATATATTAGTTATAAAATAGATAATATACCAACTCGTTATGTATCTTACAATATACTTCTAAGGAGGTTTCAGCTTTTGTCACTGGAGGATAGAAGGTTTATTCAATGTGTATTGTACTTGAAAAAACTTATTGATAACCAAGAGGATAATATGTCTTTCTTAGGTAAATTACCATTCTATTGCCCACGTCAAAACCTGAGATTCAGACAAATGTTTTATATGCCTGACAACAAAACAAATTTAGCAAAAAACTCTCCGTTGTATAGAATATGTGATAGAGGCAATAAAATACATTCTATGGGTCTGGACATATTTCAATTAAGATGCTCAATATTTAAACAAAAATGCCTCCAAATGTTACTTAATAAAGTGTAAAGATTGTTATTATATCTGGTACTTATTGACTGTACGTGAACAAAACAAGAGTAATGGTTAGTTGTTAGAATTACTTTACATGTAGCACATTCTGCACCATTATAAAAGTAACAATTTGTGCTTTGTAATTGCCTTCGGGTGTTAAGTACAAATAAATTATTATTATTATTATTATTATTATTATTATTATTACGTTGTAATTGGTCATTTTTCTGAGGATTTGCCAACAACCAACTTAATTGCTAATGGATTCCTGAGCAAAAGGAATAAAATTGCAATTGCGAGTGGGAAGAAGTCGATATTGTTAGAAAAAAGGACGCAAATTGTTGGTTGGCCAATATACAACGTTGGGGCCAACACATTTCTGAAATCATCAAAACTCAACCCTGCTGATCATTAACCTACATTGGTCCTATCAACTGTGCTGCTAGAATATACTTTCCAAACAGTTTTGCACAATTTATAAGTAAAACAATCTTAAATAAATGTAAACAACTTATGCTAAATACAGGGTGTTCCAGAAGTAACACAGGATTCCTGGGAATAATACAGGATGTTCGACAAAACTCACATGCATGTTCAGAACTCCAATACAAGAAAAAAATACATATCTTTGACTTTGGTTCGAAACACCTAATCACGGACATGGGACCAATTTTAGGTAATTAGTGGAATTGCTTGTAAGATGCCTACACGGAATAAAACAACCATCTTCGTAATTAGGTTTTTCCAATCAAAGTCACAGATAACGTTTTGGCATGTATTGACATTTTCAAACACGTATGCGAAGCTCGTCGATTTATTATTCAGTGTAGTCACCCTACGACCAATTTCACTAATTAATTTAAATTGCCTCCATCTCCATAGTAAGGTGTTTTTGATCAAATTCACTTAAAATTTTCTTTTTCTTGAGGTCCGGTACACGTATTAAGTTTGTCGGATAGTTCCAGGTGTCCTGTGTATAGAATAACAATCGGTTAATACAAATTCGCATGTATTTTCTAACATTTATAGAATGAGGTTAGTAAGACACCTATTATGACATTAGGTATAAAAATACGTCAATTTCTTTTTAAATAATATTTCAGAAATTAAAAGACATCCATGATTTGTGGGTAAAATGTGGAGTAAAAGATGACAAAATACAACATTATCTTAAGAAGACCATGTGGTTTATTTCTATTGGTCGGAATGCTTTAGTTGTTGTAATTTGTGCATTGATTGCTTCTTGGTTCGAGACCAATGGAAACGTTCCCTTCTATTTATCAGGTATGTTTGAATTTATTCATAGTTAATTACCAATAATGATATGCATTCTATGTATTGTATCCTGTAATGTCCTTCAAAAATTGTTTCTAAACATTCGCTTAATCCTTTTTCTGGGTTATTATTTCAAAATCAGTCTGATGCTATCAGCAAATCAAAATAATTACGCAATAAGATATATACTCAAACCTCGAAGGATATACAGAATGTTTCAAAACAACACCGACAACCTTTGGGAGGTGATTCCTCGCACCAAGATAAAACGAAAAGTATAGGCCAACCTGGGCGTACAAATGCTTCCTTTCGGAGTTATAGGCTGCCGAAAACAAGAAAAAACAAATGAATTTTAAAGGTCCATAACTCTAATACTATGGGACCTAGTATAGTCGAGTCAAGACTTCACTTACGAACTAGTTTGTGCCCTATCCAAAAATCCGTTTCAGAATCCTGTGGTACTTCTACAACAATTTTTAAAGAGGTAGTTGGTGAGCACTTCAAATTATATGGCCGTAGCAAAATTGCTTCTATAAAAATTGTTGTGTGATTGTCTTAGGATTCTGAAACATGTATTTTTGGATAACGCGCATATTAGTTCCTAAGTGAAGTCTTGACCCGGCTACGGTAGGTCCCATACTTTTGAAGCTATGGACCATTAAAGATATTTTTCATGTTTTCAGGAGCCTATAACTCCGAAAGGAAGCATTTGTGCACCTAGGTTGGTCTATATTTTTGTCTTTTCTTAGTATCAGGAATCACCTCCCAAATGTTGTCGGTGTTGTATTGAAACACCCTGTATACTCGTATAACTCAAACCTCGATCAATAAATCGTCCACTTGCAATTTATATACGTATAAAATAGTGGAGCACAATGAAACAAAAGAAGTTGTATTGGACAATGATACTTTTATTTCTTACAAAAGATTCATTCGGAAAACACGTCTTGAAAGAACCAGCTTTACTCTGATATATATGCCACTCACATTCGTTGATATAACTCGATACAAAATTAGAATAAATGATTTTCAAAAAAGTTGTGATTGGCTCATAATATTCCAATAGCGGGGCACAATGAAAGAATTGATGGAGTAAAATGATAATAGTAACATGGGCGCCCGCAGAAAAAATTTCAGGGCAGGGCAAAAGTTTTTGCCATGTTTCACAGTACTCATATTTGCAAGGGTTATACATTGTATTTAGTGGATACCTTGTACGGAATTAAACCGAAACAATTTCTGTAATCTTTACTGCAAACATAGTATTAATCTATATAATAAACTCTACTAGTTTGAGCTCTATTAGTAGTGTGTTGTATGGGATCTCATAGGTGACTATTAAGTGAACTTGAGTGGTCTCCAAAGAACAGTAAAGTCAGAAAATCAGAAAGGAAATATATTTTACACAATAAGATAAGAGTGCAAGCACACTTGAGAATGTCTCCATCTTACAATATCTTCATATATTCTTCCATATACCTTTAGAGCATAACTAGACAAACTCAACATTAAAATCCAGACATTTTATCTGTTTGTACAGTACAGTGACAATAAGTGAAACAAAGTTTAAAGAAAATAACATTAGCTACTGCCGGTTGACACCCTGCGTACAACATTATATACCAAACGCAAAGAAGTCGATTAGCTAATTTTGGTATATTAAAAAAAAGTCCTTAAATGTGTTCAAGAAACCTAACTCGATATTAATACCGTTCTTCATTGGCAGATATTGTTTGTCAGACATGTCAAAAATCGCATTTAGGTTCCAAAACTCACAGGGAGGCAAATGCTTTCCCTTGCGCTCTCTTGCGGGCGCCCATGAATACTAATGTTCTTGTTAAAACTGCTAATTTGACATTGTTTTAAAGAGAGAGAAATATCACTGTATACTTAGATTAACATAAAAAAATCGTTTGGCCAAATGAAATGCGTCAAGGGGATCAGAGAAATTAGCATGTGAAAACCAATGGCAAAAGAATAACAACTGTTTACTTTTTGGTGCGACCCCATAGTCACGTTGTTTATTTCTCTTGATGTAGCTAAGCTACTTTTAATAAAAGGAGAGAATGCAACAATTGAAACGCATAATATGTTTCATTGCATCCCAATCCAGTTTTTCAATCTGCTCCCACTCTAGCTACTTGGGATAACACGAATAATCTAAATTAACAATCTTCTTAATTAAGTAATTTAGTAATACGAAACTTATACGTAAATGATTTTCGAATAGAGTGTTATAAGTTAATTTATATCTAATTTTCTAAAATATAAATACTTTAAGAGGATCAACATTTGAATTATAAACCTGTTCAAAATTTTAGTTTTGATCAAAAAATAACAGAAAACATATTGGACACAGAAACGATAGTTAATACCCATTTGCAAAGGAGAATGCGATGTCACTATAAATACAGTGTTTCTACCATCTGAGTTAGAAATGTTTCTTCCTGTAGGTACTGAGCAAATCAGATTGTTTCATTGTGATGCTTGTTTTATTTTACCGCACTTTCCATTAGCCTATATATAATTCTGTTAAGGCAGTTAATTCCAATATATATAAGTCCTGCAGTAAAAGTTTCCAAGAAAAAATAATTAGTAATTGCACAAAATACTATCAATTAGTAATTGCACAAAATACTTACAAGAGCTGTAAAAATGTAATAGATAAAGTAATAGTAAGAGATAAAGCAAAATGTCTCCTATCAAAGTTGTTGAAAATTTAGCGATTGTTTCAATGGGGGCAAAACAAATCCATGTTTCCATTTAAAATTTTGATGTTTTTCCCCGTAGAAATATTCCTGAGATGCCCCTGATTTCAGAAGCATCACCACGTGATTTGGCACATCCACTATGGTAATTTTTTTTCAAAGATTTCTGCGCACTAGGAGATTAGTTAAAGGCCTGTTATGGATTTCGTGAATCACCCGGTAAATAGGTGTGTGTGTGTGTGTGTGTGTATGTGTGTGTGTGTGTGTGTGTGTGTGTGTGTGTGTGTGTGTTTATCATAACTAAAACGAATGTAGTTTTCTCAACCAAACTTCGTACACATATGATTCACAATCTGGAAAAGATAACTGTTTAGTAAAACATCTCTAGCTTTACTAGGAGTAGAAGTAGAAAGCAATGACATAAAAATAATCGAAAACGAGAGATACTTACGTAAAATCTATAGTTTTCGAGGTCACTGATATGGATACTGACTCCCGACGGAGTTAACTGTAAGTTCAGTTTGCAGTGTAAGTAAGACACCCTTAGCACCGCCAGGATGGGATCAGAATAAGATTACAGTAATTAAAAGTAATCGAAAGCGACCTATATTAGTGTCAAATCCATAGTTCTCTGAATCGCTAACATAAATACTTACACTTCCGATGCTGTTTAAGTCCAAGTTGAGTCTCCACTGGCATTGGTAGGTAAAAAGGGGTGCAGAAAATGACTGAGAAGAGGTGAGGGGTGGTGGTAGGAAGGAGTATGAGTACGATTATTTTAACCATTACACTTCCATGGAAATGGATATCTTAATGGAGAATAAGGTCAAATCCTTTCGGTAAACCAATTCTAGCTAGTATACTATATATATATATATATATATATATATATATATATATATATATATATATATATATATATATATATATATATATGCTATTTACTAACAGATATACCTAACACTTACGCATATACGTACTATTTGTAAAAACTAGTTTAAGAAAGAGCTATTATCAGCCTTTTCCTTAAAGCAGACAAATGTAGATTAGGAAGAACAGAGAATATTTGCAATTTCTACGATATTATTTATACTAATGCTATAATTAACTATGTTTAATTCAGGATATTAATTGAAAGATTTGTATATTTTCAGGTGAAATTGAAACTGGTCTGCCGAACTTTCGTAGTCCTATGTTCTCGACTAAATTAGGAAATGAGACACTAACATTTCCTGAAATGTGTAAAACACTTGGGGCTGGTTTAATTGTAGTTCCTGTGGTTTCAATTCTTGCAAATGTTGCAATTGCAAAAGCGTTCAGTAAGTTTGTATATATTCTAAAAGTAATGACTAAATCTCTAATTTATAAGAAATTATATTTTACTATATTAATTGTAAGTTCAATGTAATATCACTGTTTTCATAAACAATTTTGTCTAGAAAATGAAACCATAATCTATGTATCTATCTTACTATATGTAGGGGAATGAGAGGAATGGAAATCACTTAAGGGAAAGTCTGATATTAAAAGGAAATGATTTACAGTATTTAAATATAAGGTCAGCTATTTCATATCGTACTCGGAAAGTTCATGGTCTTGTCTACACGTAAAACACGATTCAGATTTACTAGACAATTTCATTGATCTCCATATCCTGCACCAGTGGCGTATTTACGATTTTGTTTCGGGGAGGGCTTTGCTAACTTTATTCCTGGAAATGTGAAAATTCTGCAAGATATTTCATTTACTTTAATATAGTAAATAAGATTTTGGAAGGGGAGGCTTAAGCCCGGAAGCCACCCCCTTAAATACGCCACTGTCCTGCACCGTGGGGTAATTGAGGCCATTAATAATTCCATAAGAATCTTAACGTAGCGAATAAAGATAAAACAAGTAGTCAAATTCTTTTTTAACTAGAAGCATAATCATTCATCGTAATATATTAGAGGAAGTTAAGGTTGTTGAAACCAACAAAACCGTTTGTTTCAGCGTGATTCTTAAAAATGTATTAATTTGAGAGCGCACAGTAAAGGATTATTTTATCGGTTTGATCATTGTGATTCTCAATACTCCAAACAGAAATTTCCAGAAAGTTATGTGTTTATTTTGTGCGGAATAAAGAAATGAGAATAATGACATGCTGCTTTAAAAAACGTAAATGAAGCAAGTGTAAAAACTGTAACTGAAAATGTGACACACTAAAGATGCTAGGCATAACTTAATAAAGAAGTAACAATATCTTTATAACACAACCCTGAAGAAATAACTATCTTGACTTTTCAGTGACTGATAGAATAGGTCGTTAGCTAAAGTCTTTCACGTCATTATGGCTAGCGAGTTAGCCAGTGTCAGAAACAAGTCTGTGCATGTAATTTCCAACAAACTCAGGTGATCCCTATTTCCCACTGATCTCTATTATCCTCATCTACTGTAGTCGATAATGGCAAGCACCAGAGAAATGAAATTTTGTGGGTAAAAGCATTGGATCTTATGCAGAGTCGTTTTGACGTATGGTTAGCATCATACTAAAGATTTGACTACTGTAGGAAACATATGTTAGTCAAACTCTTTAGTATGGCACTAATCACGCGCCACAACGACTCTGCATAAGGCCCATTGAGTTTTTGGTCCTTTGGAAATGTTACATAATATAGGGTTCATTTGATTCACTGCACTGTAACCATTTTTGTTTCCAATACATTAATTCGCAAAACTTTTGAGGTTGGTGATTACATCACTCTTCACATACCCACTTAGCTCGTTTTCATCTCGAAACTGTTTCCCACGCAGATGAATGCACTAATCGTTAGATTAATGTTAGCTTAGATTCTTCTGTCATACGGGTATGATCCCTGATTTGTGTTATGGAGATACATCTGTCTTTTTGGATGAGTTTCCGCGTTTTTCATCGGTTCTGAAGGTTGACGGTCTTCCTGACGGTGGCTAGTCACTTGTGTTGCAATCACCATCCCAATACGTCTGAAGCTATTAACACATTACTTCTATCTATTGTGTTGTCTTCTTAGACTCGTAACATCTTACTGTGAATCGATGTTGATGAGTTACTGCCAGATTTGTAGACAAACTCGGTGACTGCACGTTGTTGTAAAAAGATGTACGGTGGTCATCAAGGGTGGATTACTTACAACAACAGGAAATAAAAGCTAGATATATGTTAGGTGATAAAGAATCAATGCTTTTTTCTCCACAATTTCATTTTTCTAGCGCATACGATTATCGAGCTACCATGGAGTGAGTGTTTATTTTTAACCGATCATTATATTACTATATTTATTGATTTTTGTATGCCATAACATAACTGTGTGCTCACAATCGTAGCTACTTGATGTAAGTTTATCTTAATGTATGTAAAAAAAAAAAAAAAAATATGATGGTGATGGTTCGATCAAGATGCATGGGATGAATGTGTTGTCCCTTGTTTCTGAGGAACAGCAGAGGCAGAAATAAAACAAGATTTCTGTACGTAGAATAAGAAAGAAGAAGGTTAATTCAGTAATGAATAAGACACCAACAAATTAATAAAATAGCTTGGAGTAACTTTTAGTCATTTTAAATGATTTACAAATTAAAGACATCATTGTGTGTGTGTGTGTGTGTGTGTGTGTGTGTGTGTGTGTGTATGTATGTATGTCCAGGTTAGAAATACGAAAACGAACCAGTTTTTCTTAACTATGATTACTGAATCTGAAACTAGAAACAAAAGTACTTCATACTTGAGAGTTATTTGTGGAGAGTGGAAAACTTTGATACTTTTCTTTAGCGTGAGGTTTTGAACTACTTAATATCTTTCTAAACAGACTCAACTTAATTTTTTTCTTTTCTTTTCGTTTTCTTAGTTTACTTGTAATATACCTTGATTATGTTAAATTGCTTTTGTTATTTGATTAATATGTATTTATTTATTTACAAATGTTTGTGATACAAATCTTACAGGAACAAAGTAATATAAAATATACAAAGAACAATAAAGAAAGACCAAAGAAAAACGAAAAAGATTATACCAGTATATATCATGTATACAAAGATTTTAATTTTATTCTGAAATGTTTCTCAGAGTCCAAGATATCAACATCAGACGGTAGCAAACTATTGTACAATATGCCAGCCATAAGTATAAAGAACGTTGCACAATTGAAGTCCAGATGTAGCATATATTAATAACGAATTACTACGTGTAAGACGAAACAATACACGAAACTTGAGAACTGAAACCAAAAATTCAGAGTCAATTTTTCCACTTATAATCTTGTGTAGAAACAGCAAATCGGCCACCATGGTTGCGTATTTGGAATCAGAACATTAAATTCATTAAACAGCTGAGCTCTCTTAAGGATACGCATCGAAGGAACTGTTTATCTGACAATAGCAAGGAAAAAACGTTAAGAACAGAATAGAAATGGGTTAAGTTTGAAGCACAAGCCATGTTCCATATCGGTAAGCAAAATTCAATTTTAGGTGACACAAAAACTTGGAGGAAAATGCTGAGAAGTTTGATAAAGTGAATTTTTGTAAACTTGTACAGGATACTTAGCATTCTCGTAGCACTCTTCACAGTAGCAGAGATATGAGCAGCGAAAGTAAGTTTCTCATCAAATAACTAATACTCCAAGGTCTTTATGGATATTAACTTATCTTTTCTCAACTCTTTCATGTGTTTATTACCCAAGACCATGTATCTTCTGGAATTCCGAAGTGCATCGTTTCTAGAATAGATAGTCTACTATTTGCATTCGCTTGTTTTGTTTAAGCAATATCCAGTCAGTGGGTTTAGAAAGACTTTGTTGAAGCATTATCTATAGAAGAAATTTCTTGAAAAGCTTATAATTGTCGGCAAAAAGAAAAAGGTGTAGATTGTAAAGAAATGTAGGACGGGAGATTGTCCATACAAAAGAAGAAAAAAACAGAAGCCCTAGAACACTAGAAAGAACTGGAACAAATTTGGGTGTTGAATCTAGCAGAACAACATGTTACTTTCTATCAGTGAGAAATTACCCATGAACATTAAATTTATCGGACAGTTTATGAAGAAGGAGAAATATGTAAAACTTTATGAAAGACTTTTGAGATATCTAAATATATTACCTCAAGTTGAGAATTATCCAAAAGATAATTAAAAGCATGAGTAAGACATTCTGGAGTAAAAAGCCATGATTTCTGTTGCAGGAGCTAGTAAGATATGATGTTTGTTGCCGGAAGCCATGCTGTAGTAATTTGAAATAAGGAACTGTAATATTGTAAAGGCTATCCTCTATATTTTTCTCGCTGAGAATTCAAAACGGAGATAGCAGAGAACTGCGTCTATGAAAGCTTACATCAGTTTTAATACCAGATTTATACATTGGAATAATGTTAGCCTGTTTCCAAAGCTGAGAAAAAACGCCTTCCACAAGACATCTATTAAACAAAACAGACAAAAGGATAAACAATTGACGCAGCGATACTGCGTAGAAATATTAATTGACATATAGTATTGGATATATATATTTGACTTTCTTCATAGTTATAGTATAGTCATGGGTGGCCAAGGCAGAATGTGATAGGTCTTCATTTTCAGATACATGTATTGCCCTTAAAAAAAATAATCTCGCTGTAAATATGTATAAGCAAGTGCCGAGCATTAGATTTTATTTACGTTACAGATTATTGAACGGAATACTCTATATCAGTGGTTCTCAACCTAACTCTTATCACGATCGTCTGCGACTTCCTTATAATTTCTGGTTTGTAATTAGCTTATGTGGGATTTTTAATATGCTATTGCGGAGATCTCACGATATCCATCTTTCTATAATAGTAGAATCCATTTTTTTTGTATGTAGTGGATACAGTAATTTCTCTAAAAGCGAATGGATTAAAACCAAATTTGGTCAGTTCATTCATATTACAAATATTGAATCGGATCCGTCATACTGTTTCAAAATGGAGGCCATTTGAAAATTTTAGAACTTCATAACTCGCTTAATTTTGAGTCATATGATAAAACGCCTGTTGAAAATGTTTACCTGTTGAAAATATTTACCTGTTGAAAATATTTGGTAGATCTATTTTTTGTTGTTCTTAACAGTATGTATAAAAATAAAAATATGCCTATCAGAACAAAATTCAAAATAATAACAATTTAAAAATATTTTCTGGTGTTAGATTTTAATTATATTTGTCTCTTCCGCTTATCTTCGCGACCCCCATGTTGAGAAATCCTGCTCTATATACAACCTTTTTCCTACAAAAACATATTTTTTGAATGTGACTTGAATTGGATATGATATATTATTACGAGAAATATCGGAGACAGAAGAAGTCGTGAATAAGGCAGATCTTATCCTGGACTATACTATTATTATTATTTTGCCACCATATTTTATATGTACTTATAATAGTTATAATAACGACCACTAGCACTTATGTTATACTTCATTCTGCGATTAGAAACTTCATCCTAAAACTTAAATTCTTTGATGTATATAAAGAATTTCTTTTAGTTAAATGAAGACGTATTTTAATACTTCAGTATTATTGATTTATTCCAGTTCTACGTTTAATCTTATTGTATTTCATGTTTCTAATTGTAGCCAAGCAGTAGTGGTACGAATGAAACTTCAAATGGTAGGATCCGTCTTCTATAGCCTCGACACATTAAAAAAAAAAAAACTGACATGAATCTCCAATCATTCAAAAATAAATAAACTTTCATATGCAAATTACTATAACTTAAATGTAGGTGATGTGCACATTTTAAATTTAGCCACATAAGATATGTTTGTTATGTAGACCAAGGTATTATTATAAACTAACATTATAACCCTGAAATGTATTCATTTCAACCGAAGGAAACACAAAATGGTAAAATAATAATAATAACATAATCCGGTAATCGTTGTACATATAGTTTACCTTTACCTTTTTAATAGCCTTTTCTTCATTTCAAACAATTTCTGACGATGGAGTCAATAACTGCGACTGTACCCTTTGTTTCCCAAAGAATGAATTTGTGAAGAGAAAGAAAACACCAAACTTTCAACGTCAATTGGCTGTACAGTTTCAACGCGAATGAAAATCCTGAAAATAATTTCAACTTCTGTTACTTAGATGGCTTGCAAAGTTCATACTAAAAGATGGTTTCCTTCTAAATCCATTGGGGTCCCGGGTTCGATCCCAGCCCCCGCCAAGTGAACTTTGTGGTGGACAAACACCGTGTGCGTGGGTTTTCTCGGGGTTCTCCCGTTTCCTCCCACTTTCTTCATTCCACCATTTCATTCATTACTCATCATCACCGTCTCCTTTAGCCTAACCGGCGTAACTGTGGAACGTAAAACTCAAAGATTTCATTGCATTTTCTAAATCCACTAGGCTGCACCGAGAAAATAGTTAAAACTGCCGGAAAGGGTTAACAACTTTAAATTTTAAAATACGCAATTGAGCAATAATAGAAGAAGTAAATATAACTTCTTTTATTGTGTTGAAAGAATAATGCTTTAACCAAGGATGTTATAAAATAGAAGATCTGCCCTTACAACAACATTTTGAAGCCATACGTCATAGTTTCGCCACCCCTACTCTGCCCACTCCGCCCAAAAAGATCGCAATGTTTTGAGCTAACAATCATGGCGGAAACGAAACTAGCGAATCAGACGATGACGGAAACGAGAGTATCCAATCAGACGTCCCGATGCTCGGTTGTTTTTTGGATTCATTGATTTAATAGGATGAAGATACATATGGGCAGATTCTCTATTTTATAACATCCTTGACTTCAACTTACACTTCATTTTTTTTATTGGCAGCTAGTGGGGAAGCAGTAGATGGAACTCAGGAGATGATTGCTCTTGGAGTATGCAACATATTCGGTTCTTTTGTTGGTTCCATGCCAACATGTGGCGCATTTTCACGAAGTGCACTGAACAATGCAAGTGGAGTCCGTACACCTTTGGGAGGTATTTACTCAGGTAAACATCTTATTATAATTGATTGTTCTGGCTTCGTTGTTCAGAGTAGACCCTCTTGCTACCTACTTAGCAGAATTATGCAAAGAATAGAAGTGGACGAAGGATCAGTGTGTTAATATTTTTCTGACCTCTGAATTTAAACTCAGTTACCATGGAACGTTACTCTACGCAATAAGTATATTTTATGCCAACGAAGATGTTTATTTTTTTTTAAATCATTGTCTCAGAACATGCGCTTTGGAGGTGAATTTGGAGACAAACATTTCGCATTATTCTACTGTAATATATGAAAATTAGTTATCTAGAAATATGCCAATTATAATTCATCTTAAAATATAGCCTGATCTAACTTTACAAGTAATGCAGGGCAAGTCAAAAGATGGACTCGATTTCACATGTTATTGTGAGACATGTGCTAAAAAAAGGTAAACTGTCTAAGTTTTCTCCAAACATATCACAAGTATTCTATGTGAACACCTCGTGTAACACGACACACATCAAGTCGATAGTCTATCTCCTGCCGAACTTTTCGTAGCATGTTCTGGTAAATGCCAGTAATTCATTTCATGCATGCTGCTGACTCTTAGCGGTAGAAAGTGAAACTGTGTGGAAACTAAATATTGAAAGTTTATCTTAGGAAGCGCAGATCTCAGAATAACATATGTTTGTTAGATTTCACAGAATGCATTTCTAAAATTGGGTTCATCATTTTGACTTGCCCTGTGTATGACTACATTTAATGTTCAGTTACACTTCGTTAGTCGCTTATTTCACATTTTACTTATATCTACATATTAAAATTGGATGAATAAACTGTGTTTTAAATAAACTACCCCATGCCGTAAACGTCGCCAACACCTAGTGGCCCACTTGCGGGTAAATGTCGATCGTCGATATAGCGACGCGTCGACAGATTGCCGCTAGTGTCCCACTGGTGGTAGGGTTTCGTCCAGTCGAAACAGATATCTCGCGTCGGGGTGTTAAAGTTACCATCGCGTAGCAGCGAGGACTTCGTTTCAGTCCGTGCTCCTTCGATTCGTCGCGGAGTATCGCGAAGGGACCAACACGAACTATCGCCAGTCATGTGCATGCGGCTATTATTATATGTTATTTTTCCTAACGAATTGCGCCTAAAGTGAGCTCCGGGGGTTGAGAATAACCTCTGCCTCAACATCATGAAGTAAAAAATCTTGAGATAAGTTCGATAATTGTATGAATTTAGATGGTAACTGTCGTCGATCATTGGAAAGTAAGTATGAGAAAACCATGAAATAATGTAAGACACGCGTCATTCTGTTATGAAATTACATGGCGAACGCATTTTAGCTTATCCGAAACAGTTATCGTCGAATATACACGGATAAAGGAGCACCCTGATTGACCAAATTAAAAAGACCTCAACGACGTATCCCTTTACAAGCGGGGTTTCCTTCATCGCCTCCGTGAAGTCGTAAGAACAGCCGCCTAGTAATCATGTGGTTGGTGGTCCGAGCCATTTCTGGGGTACTTTTTTGGTACTTTTTTTTTAGTGTTTTTTAGACTCACCTTAATGTATACAAATCACAAATATAGGCGATTTAACATATTTTGGGGGAGTAATTTTGCGGTCATTGGCATTTTGTCGCGTCTCTGCCGCTAGTGGTATAATTTTCAAAACGGAAGAGGGGCCACCGCGAATCGTCGCTGCGGGGCCGCCAACTTTTTGCGAGATGTTGCTAGTTGCCCATCGGTGGTCCACCGACGCTTACGGCATGGGTATGCTTGTAAGTTTCATATCGAGTCACACCACAATTCAGCATGCTATCTCTGTTAACATAGGATCAAATGTGGACCGCAATGGCTCAATGGTACAGTGTCCACCTCTGGTGCGTGGGGTTCCTGGTTGGATCCTAATCTGCGCCAAGTTGCTTTTTGGTGGACAAACACTTTGTACGTGGCAGTTCATTAACAAGATCAGGTGTCAGATGATACGGTTATTATAGCTAGAACCGAAGAAGGACTACAAGAGATGATTGACAAAATAGTTGAAGATGTCGATCATTTCAAGTATCTGGGAAGTATTTTGCCGAGAGGCGCTTACTATACCAAAGAGATCAGGTCAGCAATTGCCATAGTCAAAGAAGCATTCAACAAGAAAAGAGAAGAGCACTCTTAACTGGCAAGTTAACATTGTAATGAGAAAGAAGTTGGTCAAGTGCTATATTTGAAGTATTGGACAGTATGGTTCAGAGACATGGACATCAACCCTTTCAGCAGATACCCTCACAATTGTGAATGCTATTTTCAGTTGTCAAAAAATGTCAATCAAAGGATTTTAGTGCACAAATGAGGTACAGGCACATTTGTGAGTAAATGAAATCTTTAAGTTTAACGTCCCATGGTTAGGTGATAATGAGAAATGAGTGAGATGAAGAAAGTGGGAGGAAACGGGAGAACCCCGAGAAAACCCACGAGCAAGGTGTTTGTCCACTACCAAGTCCACACGGCGCGAGCTGGGATCGAACCAGGGATCCCAAGCCCCGGTTGTGAACGGTCTACCACTGAGCCACCGCGCCCCCCCCATTTGTGAGTGTCTGAATGACAAGTTGTCAGGTACTGAATTGAAATCTGTTAAGTATATTGGAAATCATAACGTTTATAGGTAGTTCTGCATTCACAATTGTGTGGGTAACTTCTGAAAGGGTTAAGTAAGTTATAAAAGAAATATTTAGAGAGCTTCGAAATGTGGTGTTGGAGGAAGATGGGGAAGATAAAATGGATAGAGAGAATAATAGATGAAGATGTTTTGAAACGAATAGGAGAGAAGAGAATGCTTCTCGCCAGTCTGGTTTTATTTATCCAATGGAAAAGAGGGTAGCTTAAGATTTTTTCTGGGAGAATGGATCTCGAGCCCTATATGCTTTTTTTTTTAATACACCTATGAATAATTGCGATCATTCCCCTTACGCATCTGGAAAATACACCCCGCGGAAATATTTTTCTAAAAGAAATTCTGTCACAGAAGATACAGAAGAGAAGTGAAGAAAGAAATAACCAGAACACAAGAAGAGAAGAAAGGTCTTGTCTTAGCCCGACCACAACACCACCAGAGGAAATCTGAGGTAGAAATGATATAGTAAATAACTGTTCTTGTTAAGTCTATAGAGTAAGTTGCATTGATTATAGAATTGTTTTCTGGATAATAATTAAATACTTACAAGGTTGCAATGTTATGCTGAGTTGAATAAAATCAGATTAAATAGTATCGTTTATATATTAAGGAAAGTCAAATCAAATGCGGCCATGCAATAAATAAATAAATAAATACAATAGGAATGAAGTGAAAAGATGTAATAGTAAACAAAAAAAAAAAAAAAACTCAGTCATGAGTCCCGTCGTGCAACGAACCACTGAATTCCATCGTTAAAAGATGTGGTTACTTGAAATGTTTTAATTAAGAGTGTTTCTGAGTGAACTGAAGGTATGAAAATGTAACGGTGACAGATCAGGACTATACGGTGGATCTCCTAGTAGCCAGCAGTAACCTTTCAAGGTTCCCACTATTGCCATTTTATACGCGGACGTGCATTATAAAGAGAACTATAGCTTCGGTCAAAACTCCTGGGTATTTGTTCTATATTGTACCATATACTTATAAAGATTCTAGGATGTCGATTAGCAATCGATTTCGAAAGTTCAGCCATTAGTGATTAGTCAAGTTTTTATTAGATTCATCCTAACACTCATTATCAAAGAATGTTTGGTTAATTAGTATTCTTTAATTGCAGGTACAATGATTTTGCTGGCCTTAACTTTCCTTGCTCCGTACTTTCATTATATACCCAGAGCAACATTAGCTGCTGTTCTAATTTGTGCTGTAATTTTTATGGTTGAGTACGAAATAATTGCTCCTCTCTGGAAGTTAAACAGTTAAGTATAAACTAAAATACTTTTTATTTTATTTGAAGTAGTACGTAGAGCGATAATCAGAAAATTTCAAATATCATATTCTAGCTTATATGAACCATACCTAAGAAAAGTCATAAAAAAAATATGTGTAAGTCTGAAGGGTGAGCTAAGCTACAGAGACCAGTAACTAAATGAGTGGCACGTATAAACCATCTAACATGTTCTGAAATGGAAGGAAAGTTACGTTATGAAAGGATGATAGGCGAGAAAACATATTGTTAATTCCTACATTGTTTTGCTTATGCTAGATTTGGATATAGAGATGTTTACTGTCTGTGTTTGTATAATTGGTGTTAATAGACTATATAAAGAAATTTAATCGGTGTAATGTAATATTATTGTTAACAAGTAAGAAGGATGAAATTGCAAGAAATACGACCTAAACATTTTATTAACATTTACAGTTTTCTAAGAGCCCTGGACCGAAATACGTCCTATGAGTCTTCGGGGCAACGAACTTAATCCACAAATTTAAATACTAAATTACCTATACAATTTATGCCTTATAACATATATGTTGTATTTTATTGTTGTTTATTATTTAGAATGATTATATTATTACTGTAACAAACGGATAACTTGGAATTATTCCAATTGTTGCGCCTGTATTATCACGTGGCATTAACACTGTTTTCATTTAATGAATTGACAGCCACGTAATTAGTCAAAACTTCGGCATGCTTAGTCTAATGTAAACTTGAGCATTAGGTTATAGAAACAGAGTGTCAGCAGAACTTGTGATGGACGAAGTTTGCGCTCAGATGAACTTTTGTAAAAATTTCCACTAAACTGTTCTGGAAAATAGGGTTCTACTTCACGCAGCGAGGAGCTTCAGAAATATTAATAATAAGGTAGACGTCTGTAATCACTAAAGCCTGTGACAAACGTTGCCGAGTGCTAAGGGGTGTGGCTATGGCTAAGCAGACGAACTACAGCGCGATCAGGTGGCAGAGGATAGACGTGGATGTGTACAAAATAAACGTGGCAATACCGCTGGCCTTTCATTTGCTAGCAGCATTTAAAGGGAACTTGGAGCGCCGCCTTCAAATGCCAAGATGTTTGTCACGCCGTTATTTTCATTTAGTCTGGTACAATTTACTTTTGCTTAACAGCAAGGTGGAGTTAATAATAGTAGTTATATAGGGTGTCCGCAATGGGACTGACGGCTTTTAAAAGTGTATAGTTTTATTATGGTCAGAGATACAGAAGAAAAAAACATTCATATTGAAGGAAAACTCAAAAAGTTTTGTTCAGCAAATTTTCATACTTGAATAACTACCGATGACGGCGCTAGTATCGCCGATAAGCAGAAATGGCGTCGGCAGTCGAAAAAGCGCAATGCGTGTGATGGTTTGCAGAGACAAAAAGTTCAACGAAACTTTCGACGTGTTTACCACAAGGATCCTCCATCACGCAACAGTATCCAGGTGTGGAAGGATCAATTTTTATCAACGGGGAGTGTAGCGAAACAACACAGTGGTGGTAAATCGAGTGTGTCAGAAGAAAATGTGGGTGCAAAAGGAGAGTGTTCTCACATAGCCCGAGAAAGTCAATTCGCGCAGCGACCAGGCAATTGGCAATTCCAAAGACAACAGTGCACGATGTGGTACATAAACGATTACGTTTGCGCGCGTATAAGGTGCAATTGTTGCAAGAAATTAAGCCCAACGATAAGCCAGAGAGCAGCATTTGCTACTGAAATTCTGGACAGGATTGATTATGACCATAATTTCCTATTGAACGTTGTTTTCTTTGATGAGGCAACTTTTCACATGTCTGGCTGTGTTAACAGACTCAATGTTAGGATATGGGGATCTGAGAATCCGCATGCGTACATAGAACATTCTAGAGACAGTCCCAAATCGAATGTTTGGTGTGTTTTAACACAATGCAGTTATAGGCCCCTTCTTTTTTATAGAGCAAACCATAACAGGAAATGTGTTCTTAGACATGCTTTAACACTTTGCTGTTCCCTAGTTACAACACTTGCAACCTCAAGTGATATTCCAATTGGATGGTGCTCCGCCACATTGGAGCCTACAAATGAGGAGGTACTTTGATACTGAATTTCCTGCCGTTGGATAGGCCGTGATGGGCCAATTAGGTGGCCTCCGCGCTCTCCTGATGTTACCCCCTGGACTTCTTTCTGCGGGAGTATGTGAAAGACCTTGTGTACCCTGGTGAAAAGTGTGTAACCTTGATGAACTGAAGAACCGTATTAGGAATACGATTGCTTCAGTAATACCTCAGATGTTACAGAGTACGTGGAGAGAGACTGAGTTCAGGCTAGATATTGTGGGAGTTACAAATGGAGCTCACGTGAAGTTACACTGAGTTAGAATGATTTGTAAATAAGACCAAATAAACCTTTTTAGTCCTCCTTTAAAATGCATTTGTTTCTTCTTTATCTCTGACCATATTAAAACTGCACACTTTTAAAATCCGCCAGTCCTATTCTGGACACCTTGTTTAACTATTAGAAATAGCATGCAGAAATTTTCAGTTTCAAATTTGTGCCCCGAATTACACAAATTCCACTGGTGTCCACACTTGTCTTTAGCTCAATCTGGCAACTTTGTATGGTACACTATCAATAGTTTATTAAGCTAATAAATGGGAATTCTGGTGTATTAAGTTGATAATTGGGTATTCTAGAGATATGTATTAATCTTTTGAAAACAATCTACACTGCTTGAAAAATGCTAAGGAACAGTTCCATTTTTCGGAATTGTTCAGAATGGACATTGAGGGACGAAATGAAACGCAATATATATATATATATATATATATATATATATATATATATATATATATATATATATATATATATATATATATATATATATATAGTAGAGACAGTGTGCAATTATTCTAATGGAAAGTGATACAGATTGCGCCAGATGGGAAAAGAAGAAAACGAAAAAAAGGAAAAGTTACTCTTTGGAGCATGTTCACACAACTAGGCAAAATGGTTCTTCCCGCCAGAAGGAAACAGATATGAGTACTTTAGTAAGATGTGTTACCTCCTCGGACACTAATGCACATTCTTCATGCTATCCACTAATCTAGTGAAGAGTTCTTGGGGGATATTGAACCACTCCTTTCGCAAGGTTTTTGTCAGTTCTTGCACGGTTAGGGGAAGGGGAGTTCATTTGGAGACACGTCTACCAAGGACATCCCAGGTATACTCAATAGGATTAAGGTCCGGAGAGTAAGCAGGTCATTGTATTCGTGTAATATCTTCACGTTCAAGTGTGTGCGATACTTCAGCGATTCTGTGTGGGCGCGCATAGTCGTCTATAAACAGACAGTCCGGACCTACCGCACACCGAAAACGGCGAACATCATTCAGAAGAATCTCTCTGCAATACCGCTGCGATGTCACGCTACTTCGTTCAAAGATTTGAAGCGGGATTCTGCCATTGTGCATAACGCCTGTCCACACCATCACGCCCTGGCCATAGCGCGTTCATGAACATTCTTTTGTGCATAACGTGTTCTTCGCTCTCTCCACAGTAACTGGTGGTCAGAGTCACATGTTACAGTGAAACGGGATTCGTCGGGGAACGTCGCCTTGGACCACTGTTGCTGATCCCAACCAACATGTTCCTGACACTACTGTAATTGTTTGCGACGATGGCGTGGTTGAAGTGGGATGCATTTGACAGGCTTCCGTGCATACAAACCAACCTGATTTAAGCACCGCGAAATGGTTCTGACAGACACGTGTGTACCGGTAGCGTTTGCAAGGTCTGCAGCTATCTGACGGGGACTGTGCTTTCTGTTCCTTTTCGCCACTAGGGATACATATCGATCATCTTGAGGTGTAGTCTTTCTTCGACGACAACCGGCTTTCGCATCTCATTTCCACCTTCTTCGGCCTTTTTCAATCACGAGTAGTGACATTTCGACCAGCTTCCAGCCGTCCAACTGCACGTCTGCGATCGTATGCACCCAAATGCTATCTTGAAGCGATTTTCCTCTTAATTATTGTCCCATCATACTGAATTTCATAGAACTGAGTTCCACCACCGCCATTTATGTCAAACACCTCAATGCATGTACTTTTGACTGCATGCATGAACTCTCGACTGCGTACAGAGCTTAGTACGCTGCCTTTTATACAGATAGCAAGTCCTACTCAACTACTCCCTCTGCATTGCATTTGACTGTAATTGGTCGGCTGCCGGGAATGCTAGAGGCATAAATGAGTTGTTCCTTAGCAATTGTCAAGCAGTATAATTAAATTATTGTAATTTTAAACCAATATTATTCTTTACAACAATGGACTTATTAGCTAAATATTCTGCCTTACCATAGAAACTGTATTTCTGCAAAATTTGTGGAGCTTGAAACATCTTAATATTTGCCAGGTAGGCTTCACTGTCTAGTGGAGTTTTCATTGTCTAAAAAATTATCCATCAAACGTAAGAAGTTAAAATGAATCTGGTAAAAAAATTTAAGGATAAGATAGATAAAGTAGCATAAAATATGACGTAGTCGATGGAAATGAGTGAAGGTTCAACAAAATATTCACACGTGCACAATATGCAAAGCAGTGATATCAGTGTGATCGTAACGCTAAATGGGTCTCTTTCCCCAACATGAGGCAATTAAATGTAATGGACGAGATAGTGCGTGTTAGCCAGAGAAATGTTAAGATGGATTATGATGTTACTTGTACAATAATGTGGCCCGGAGACATAATTTGGGTGACTTTACAGGGGGAAGAATCGTCAGAAAACTGGAAGAAAGACGAAGTGTAAGGAGTGTGAACCAGGAGTTTGGTATTGCACACAGCATTGTTTTACGTGCATGAGGAGTGTTTTGAACCACATGCAATGTTGTGAAAAGGAGAGGTGATGGTCGACCACGGCCAACTACAGCAGACAATGACTTCTACAGTGTGAAACAGCCAAGAAGGGACTGACGTCAAACCGCGGGTGAAATTGCAAGCACATCTAAGAAGACAAGTCGTCCAATTTCACGCTCCACAGCATGAGAATGACATGCCGACTGCATGAGAATGGTCTGTTTGTCCGAATAGTAGTGGCCAACGTTCGCCCGAATGAGTCACAGTGACGTCATAGGTCAAAGGTCAATGACCTTGGCCCGGGTCAATGACCTAGGGGTACTTAGGACCACCCCTCTAAAATTTGGCAGGGGTACCATGGCCCACCCCCTAAATTTTGGCAGGGGTACATAGGACCATCCCCTTAAATTTTGGAAATTGCCAAATCTAAAAATTGGGTGTGGTAGCCTAGGATCATAGTATGTACCTCTATCAGTATTGGGGGTCTATGTCGTTCTCTTTCATGGATTAAAAATTGCCAAAAATTCAAATTTCGGGGGTTTTTGACCTAATTTATCCCCTTTGATGAGATGTTATTACCTTTATCGTTATATGGACGTATACAGGGGTCCATTTCCTTTCATAAAATATGGGCATATTGGTGCACCCCTTGAAAAATTTGGGAGAGGTACCTTGGCCCACCCCTTTAATTTTGGAAATTGCCCAATTTAAACATTGGGTATTATAGTATTGGATAATAATATGTATTATGATAAATTTGGGTGGTCCACCTCATTCCCTTTTAGGGGTACAAAATTGCCAAACTATAAACGTAAGCAATACGTTGTACCACGTGTTTGGTTTTCGACCTAATTTATCTCCTTGAATGAGGTCTTATTACCTTATATAGTTATATGGTCATGTATAGGGGTTCATTCACTATCATAAGACATATGTATATTGATGCACACCCTTTAAATTTTTGGAAGGGGTACCTTCACCCACCCCTTTAATTTTGGAAATTGTCCATTTTAAACATTTGGTATTATAGTATAGAAACCTAGTAAGTATCACTATAAATTTGGGTGGTCCACCTCGTTCCCTTTTAGGGGTACAAAATTGCCAAATTTTAGTACAACCACGTGTTTGGTTTTCGTTTGATAAGGTTATAAGGTATGGACGGGTATCCCCTTTTAATTTGGTAGGACCCTTAATGTGTCAAATGCTAGTACGGTCACGTGATCGATGATTTGGTTTTGATGCGCGACGGGTCCCTGGTCAATGTTCTCTAGGAATTAGGTGGACACTTTGAACAAGGGTTCTCGTCTTATATCGCACAGTTCTTTAGGAGAATCTGATAACGTTGTGTGTATCATATTGATGGAATGAACAATAAAAACACATAGATAAGCATAAATTGTATTTTATTCATTTTTTCTGGTTTCTTTTTCTTTCTTATTGACAATGTTTGTATATTGAGCTGGGTTTCTTCATTAGACCTCCTCCTCTTCTTGATTGCGATGATTTGTTTCCATGTTTCGCAGCATAGAACCGGTTTGCAAAGCTTCGTATTGTGAGTTCTGTAAAAAGAACGAGGAAAAAAGATGATTAGTATAGAAGTAGATGATGATGAAACAAATACACTCTCAATGATAAATATGATAAAATTACCTGGAATGTACATTGTAGTAGTCTACGATCATTAACCGTGGGTACTGTTGTGAATAAGTATATAATTTCACGCAGAGATGTTCCTTGGGCTTTACAGCACAAATAAAAATAAGCATAATAGCCACATACGGATGAACCAAGACTTGGCTATTATTATATTTATAGTCCATACAATGAAGTTTTAAGAATGCAACATGTTATGGTACATAAGGAGGAAGGCCATAGCTGTCAAAATATTCTCCAACACCGCGATTATCTATATAAATTGCAATCCAATGACTTCCTAATTTTGTGGATGGATCTGTATTTATGATGATTGCCAGAGGAAGAGAAATTCGTGAGGGCAACTCATCGCTTGCAAATACCCCGGTAAAATGATTTCTGAATAATGGACTACCGTTTAAAGCACTAGCTAATTGTAATGCATTTAACATCGTGAATGAAAATGATACATAACGTATACGTACTTTGTAATTTAAAAGTCCAGGATAATGTTGCGCTGGTGGTCGATCTCTAGGAGTGAGGAAAACTCCCCATACACAATACAGATTGCAGGTGCTGCTATTTTCTCTTGGAAATGAACTTCCAATCGGATGGTTCCATGTCGTTGTAAATTCCAATAGTGACAATCTCCAGCAGAAGAATCGGGAGTTAGGTCAAATACAAACAGTGTATATCCATTCTTGTAGTCGGCTCTTGAAATTGTATTTCCACTATTGGTAAAATGTATGCCAGAGCCTGAAAACAATGTGTGGTACGATGAAATGTAGAGATTCTCTTCAAAGCTGGGTTGCAATGGTTCTGAAGGTACAGCTTTTCCATCCACGTACAATGTAAAGAAATTAATATTTAGATGTTGAAATTCAAATGAATTGCTGGTAATAGTTCCACTGGATGCTTCATTCGATGTAAATCCTACAATAATACGATTTGGCAATGTTCCCATAAACAGGTTATCAATAGTTTTGGATTGTATATCCTTCGGGATGGTAAATGATTTCATTTGAACCCTTGTCAGAGGATACTTTGCCGGTGTAGATTGTAAAATTTTATTGTGTGCCAATTTGACACTAGGGCTAATGCTGACTTTTTTCACCTGCAACGATGCATCTAGAATATTGATTTTTGCATTGGCACTACTTTCACTGGCCATGAGACAAAAGTTCGGTTTTGCAGGAATAAGTTTCATACGTAATTCCACTCCATGAATTAAAAATTTATCTTGATTAAAAATGTCACAATGAGGATGTTTAATCATATCGAATTTCATACTTTGTTTTGTCAGTTCATAGCGTTGTTGGAATCCTTCATTCTCCCTGGTGGTTGCGTTCATATGACCAGCCGTATCTTGAAACCACATTGCTGTTTGTAAATGTATATTTTTAGCTCCATCACTATAATTGAGCAGTTTTTCCAGTTACGAACGATATGGATGATTATGTGACGGAAATGAAATTAATTTATTGTTCAAGTAGATTTGTACTTCACTAAACATAGCATTTAGAAAATCGTTGATAGGTGCAATAGCTTTATCCGTTTCGGTGAAGGAGGAACTATCTGATTTCACAATGTGAGCTTGGATGTACAATAAGGTTTGTGGGAAATCAATATATTCATCACTGCTACCACTCACTACAAATTCTATTGGTGAATTTTCAGCTATTGAACTAATTGGTTTGTAGCCAATAATACGATTGTCCAGAACACTGGTTTGCGTGGGTAACGTTGAAAAAATGTCCAATTTACTTTTTATACATTCACAGGATCGATGATGTAAGAAAGCCATCGTTGAATTAATCAGAAATATCTGGTGACGATGCCAATGATTTCTTCTTCTTCTTATGTGATAATTTACGTCTCTTCGTAGGATTGATGGTGTTGTTGATCGTTGGAAGGTCAACCTCAAACTGAGAGCAGTTATCCCATTTTCGTTTATGATATCCACTTCCCAGCATAGTTTTCAACTTATTTTTAGCTTTTTCTTGTAAATTTGTTTTTGCCTCTTGCATACGTTGATGAAACGATTCTTCCAGCCGTTGATTCGAGATCACAACATCATTAATCATATTGGCACCCGATTTTAATAATTCTTTTTCCACAGTTTTAGCTCCTTGCTTTACAAGTGGTAACACTGAACGAAATAAGCCACCAAGGAAACTTCCAATGCCATGCCCTGCTTGATAGGGACTTCCCACATAGACGTCGCCGATACCGGACAACGCTTGTTTTTGGTAGTATTGCAAATACGGATCAGTCATGACGACGACGACGGAAATGTAGTTTTGTACACACCGTTCCAAAGGTGAATGGCGTACGATGACCTGTGCTATCCCTTATATCGATTTGTATTTGCTCAAAATTCATTTTTTCCACCGGAACATAATGTGCAGGATTGAAGATTTGTACTGCATGACTTCCAAAAGTATGATTCACAGGATCCATGTTGACAATTCGTAGCAAGGGTACCATTGTATCTCCAACAATGACAGATACAATGTCAGAGTAGACGTACATTTGTGATGGTAAGCCTAATCGTACATCCGGTGTATATTGACCCTTTTGCATATTTTTTAAATCACTTTTCGGTTCAAATCCAAGCATTAAACTAACACTTGGTGAGAATTGTACAGAAGTATGGATTTCCTTATTGGGATGTCGTATGAGGCATATATAATTAGTTGCGTCATAAGATATAAATAAATTGGTTTCTTTATGATGTATATTAATTGCATGAATAAGATCCCTTATATTGTTATAATAGCGTACAGGGATCGTTACAAACTTCCACGGTTCCTGATCATTACTACCTGATGATTTGTAATATATTTTATTGTTTTTACTGTTAATGTTCAGTACAAAATGTGGATAATGAATCTCTACAATTGCCACATCCCATTTCTGGCGAAACTCTACACGTCGTTGTAATTTCGTAATATATGAAGTCAACATATTTTCTGGGAAATAATCCATGGAACTATTACTGGGAAGTGTAACGTAAAAATCTTGATCAGGTTCCATTCTTCTTCTTCTTCTTCAATGAAGTTGCAGGGATCCACGAATTGAATGAGGAAGGATATCCTTTCCACTGGACGAGATACTCTTTTATGTCACCTTTTGTTCTTGTACGTAATATTTTATCGATGAGGAACGTCGAAGGGAGTGGTACTGGTTGTAATTCTTCTCTGTAGAAAACCCCATCGATGAGTTGATGATTTAAATCCTCTAGTCGATACACTGGAGGGTTTCTTGGTACAATAGCTTTTACTCTAAATATTTCCCAAGTCCAGTTCTCAAGGTAACCTTTGTCAAAGATACGTTTTGTTTTACTATTACGAACAGTATCACCAACAGATAAATCCGTAACTTGTTTTGAACGCTGTAGTTTTTTGTCGTATAAGTTATGCCACACCTCCAGTAAATTGTCCTGAGAAACGTTTGCAGGTGCCATTTTAATACTGGAATGCCAACTTTCATTGTATGCTCTTACAAGTAAAGGCAATACTTTGATGTAATTGTATGTTTGATATTTGGTAAAGTATTTCCACATACGATGTTTCAATGTCTGATTAAATCTTTCTGTGATGCTGGCTTTCATATCTGGATCCTTTGTTGTAACATGTTGCACGTTGTGTTTCCTGAGAAACTTTTGTACTATCTTGTTGGTAAATTCAGTTCCTTGACCACTACGTAGCACAATTGGTTTCCTGTCCTGGAAAATCATTTCAAATGCATTCACTATATCCTCGGCACTTTTCGATTTTAGTGGTACAGCCCACCCGTACCGACTAAACACATCAATCACTGTAAGAATATAACGGTAATTGTCATTATAGTTTTGAAGTGATTGTAAATCATTTAAATCACATTCCCATTGATCATCAATATTGTTGACAAGATAAAAATCTCTACGGAAACGACGACGTACAGGACGATGTAACGTGTAGGTAGGTTGTTTGTTTAACCAAAGTTTTATTTTGGCTAGCGGTATAGATTTTCCTGTGGCTTGCCATAATTTCTTTGCTGTAGAAAATGATGCAGGGTGTGCTGGATTGTAATAAATGGATTTCAACTTTTTGTTCATGGTTTGTACGTTAACCATTGTGGAATGATACGTTTTCTTTTTGGTCGGACTTCTAAAACATCATCATCATCTTCTTCTTCTTCTTCTCCGGAAGAAAATAATTCAGGTGCCGGTTTTGGTGGTGCAGATCCTTCAGATGCTGTTGTACTATTATGCTTGACAATATAGTTTAATCTTCGTGGATTACCAATTAATTCTTGAGGTGTGTTTGAGGATGCATCCCAGCCTTGAGGATTAGAACGTTTCCTCGGTCGAGTCACATCGCACATTAAATCTACAATATTGGATCCATGTAGTTTATTATCGTTGATGTACACTGTTCCTTTATGATCCCACGTAATTGCGTCATCTTGTTTTAAACGACGGAGTAGTAGTTCGGCTTTCTTACGATACATTTGTGGTATTGCGGCTAAAATTTCTTGCTTCGTGCTATCGTCAACATTCGGAACGTCACCATCAGGTTTCATTGATGTAAGTGTAAGTGGTATTGGTTCTTTTTGTTTACGTATCACATAAAGATATTTCTGTAATATTCTATTGTACTGATTCCATTTTTCTTCATCACTTGGATACAATGTATTCAATATAGATTGCATTTCACGATCGACATTAGATTCTCGATTTTCACTCACACGGGCTGATGATGCATGCATTCGTTGAAGCATTTCTGGTGGCACTAAAACCATCTTCTTGCTATGTTCCATGATGTTTACTGTTTAAACAAAATACTGAATAACACACTTCCTACAATAGGTGCAAGTAATGCAGGTAAGAATCCTCCTTGTTGTACGGCTAAATGTTTCTTCTTTTTATCCAATGATTTTGTATTGTCTACGAGATAGCGGAGCGTGTTCTTGTAGTGCTTTTAATTTTGATTTCTGCGCACTTGTCAGTGGAACATTGCCTTTTAAGACATTATAACAACATTCACAAATACTATGAATTAATGAAGCGTCTGCATTGGCAATAATAGCTTTACGCAATCTTGGTTTAGCTTTGTGCAGAGCACAGCAGATCAGCGTGTTTCACTGTAGGAGACATCGTGACAGACTAAGTCATTCTTTTCACATGCACAATAATTTAAACATGTTTTGTTGGTACGTAAACGTAATGATGCAAATCGTCAGGAAAAATATTTGTACGAAATCGCATTTCATCGGGTGTATCTTGTTCAGGATCCATCAGTAAATAGCCATGTGGATTTCTTGTTGCGTCTGCATAACTTTCTTATAGAAACAGTGGATGCTCAGGCATGATTTGATAACTCATATGCTTGATTTGTGACTTGTCACGTGGATTTTTAAACAACAACAAATACGAACAACTTAAACTCATATTTCTATTTGCTTTTGCTTTGATGAAATACATTTTGTGTTATAAAAATCACACTAATATTTCGATGATGCGATCCTTTCGTGAACATATCAACAATATCACTATTCACTTCTCGCATATGGTCATCAATAATAATCAAATGTGGTCCAACTTGAAGCTGAAAATCTTTCATTCGTGGAAGTTCTTTGTGAAATTATACCGGCATTGTTGCATACACGTCTTGCCATTCTGCATAATACCAGTATACCTTACGAAATTTCGCATTAATCATGGTTGGGAGATGTGACAGTAATCGCTTCACAAAATACGTTTTTCCACACCCACTAGGTCCTGCGAGATTACAGGTAAATGGATGTTTCCACTGTGTATCCATGATGAACATTAACACCTTGTTTCAAATATGATTCGTATTTAAAGTGACTTCAATTTTTTAGTTTATAAATTCTTGCACTCACTGGTAAATGTTGGCGAGAAACGGAAAAACCATGTATGTTTATCGAATAGTTGAAAACCGTTTATTTGTTAATCGAACAGTTGAAAAACGTTTATTTGTTAATCGAATAGTTAAAAACCTGATAAAGTTTAACGGTTTGATTTTAAATTCGATTTGAAAAATTTTTTGTTTGAAATTTACTTGTTTTGAAATTTTTGTTTCAAAAATTTTGTTTAATTTTTTTTTCAAAATTTTGGTTACAACTTTTTTGTTTCAAATTTATAGTTTGAAAATTTTTTTCGTTTCAAAAATATTTCTTCAAACTTTGTTTTGAAAATGCTTTAGTTTGAAAATGTTTTCGTTTCAAAATTTTTGTTTGAAAATTTTTCGTTTAAAATTTTTGTTTCAAAATTTTGTTTCAAAATTTTTTTGAAAATTTTGCAAAATTTTTCGTTTTAAATTTTTGTTTTGATTTTTTTTAGTTTCAAGATTTTTGTTTAAAAGTTTTCGTTTCAATTTTTGTTTTGAAAACTTTAGTTTGATTTTTTTTAAATTTGAAAGTTGAAAAAAGTTTTAAATGCCGTGAATCTTGTTCAAAGTGTCCACCTAATTCCTAGAGAACATTGACCAGGGACCCGTCGCGCATCAAAACCAAATCATCGATCACGTGACCGTACTAGCATTTGACACCCTAAGGGTCCTACCAAATTAAAAGGGGATACCCGTCCATACCTTATAACCTCATCAAACGAAAACCAAACACGTGATTGTACTAAAATTTGGCAATTTTGTACCCCTAAAAGGGAACGAAGTGGACCACCCAAATTTATTGTGATACTTACTAGGTTTCTATACTATAATGCCAAATGTTTAAAATGGACAATTTCCAAAATTAAAGGGGTGGGCGAAGGTACCCCTCCCTAAAATTTAAAGGGGTGCATCAATATACATATGTCTTATGATAGTGAATGAACCCCTATACATGACCATATAACTATATAAGGTAATAAGACCTCATCCAAGGAGATAAATTAGGTCGAAAACCAAACACGTGGTACAACGTATTGCTTACGTATATATTTTGGCAATTTTGTACCCCTAAAAGGGAATGAGGTGGACCACCCAAATTTATCATAATATATATTAGGGTCCAATACTATAATACCAAATGCATCAATTAAACAATTTCCAAAATTTAAGCGGTGGGCCAATGTACCCTCCCAAATTTTTAAAGTGGTGCATCAATATACCCATATCTTATAAAAGGGAATGGACCCCTGTATACGTCCATATAACCATATAAGGTAATGGGACCTCATCCAAGGAGATAAATTAGGTCAAAAACCAAACACATGGTACAACGTATTGCTTACGTTTATATTTTGGCAATTTTGTACCCCTAAAAGGAAACGAGGTGGACCACCCAAATTTATCATAATACATATTAGAATCCAATACTATAATATCCAATGTTTAAATTGGGCAATTTCCAAAATTAAAGGGGTGGGCCAAGGTACCTCTCCCAAATTTTTCAAGGGGTGCACCAATATGCCCATATCTTATGAAAGGAAATGGACCCCTTTATACGTCCATATAACTATAAAGGTAATAACATCTCATCAAAGGGGATAAATTAGGTAAAAAAACCCCGAAATTTGAATTTTTGGCAATTTTAACCCATGAAAGAGATCAACATAGATCCCCAATACTGATAGAGGTACATACTATGATCCTAGGCTACCACACCCAATTTTTATATTTGGCAATTTCCAAAATTTAAGGGTGGTGGTCCTATGTACCCCTGCCAAAATTTAGGGGGTGGGCCATGGTGCCCTGCCAAATTTTAGAGGGGTGGTCCTAAGTACCCCTAGGTCATTGACCCCGGGCCAAGGTCATTGACCTTTGACCTATGACGTCACTATGACTCATTCGGGCAAACGTCGGCCACTACTACTGTCTGACGATCATTACCTTGTATTACGTTGACACTTGTACATCGGCGGCATCGTTTGCGATGATTGGACCGAGGACAGGTGAGGTCGCGTTCTTTTCTCTGATGAGAACAGATTCAATCTGAGGTGATTCTGAATGTACACTCATGTCGTGTGGAAACCCACAACGAACCTAGCAACATCGTTTAACTTGATTATTTTCGTGATTCAGTGTTCTTGGGTGAGGAGGCATAATGTTGCATGTGTGTACCACTCTTCGAATTTTTTAACGTGGTACACTCACCGGTCAGCGTTATTGTACCACTATACTCCCTCTCCACGTATGTCTTTTTAGAGGTACACTCGACCCCAACTTTTTATGGATGATAATGTGCTACCGTATCGAACAACGCAGATGGCGCAGCTCTTGTAACGAGGATATTCGGCGAATGGACTGGCCTGCCTATTCCTTTGACTTGGATCTCATCGAGCACGTGTAGGATGCCATAAGAAATGTCTTGCAGCATGTCGAGGTGAATCTATCTAGGTACAAATCTATCTAGCAGTTTCAACAGCGCTGATGAAATACTGGAACTCCATACCACAACAATTCATTACCAACTTAGTGAACAGCATGGGAACACCTTGCAGAACATATTCGCTGTCCGTAGTAATCATACAATCTTTTAAGGACTACTTCATTTCTTCTGTAAAGTCAAGGGGCATCATGAGGGGCAGTGCTCTCAATGTAAGTTATTGCTCCTGTATAAAAGTGCCATATTTGTTCCTCTAAGCACATGTTTCTTTCTGTTGTTTCCTGTAGCACTACTTTCTATGTATAGTTCAAATCTCAGCAATCTGTGCCACTTGGGAATGACACACCATGCATAACTTAATTTCGTTCTTAAGTTTTGCACACAAGTGTACCTGATTTGTGAAATAACATCAATCTGAAGCTTTTCAATTCATGAAAATTTTACTAATATACTGATGCAGTTCTGGTATTGCAAACTTACGTGCGTATATTAGTATTATTATTTATAATAATGTCTTTATATTATTTATAAATTATATAAACTTAAAAACTGAAGTGTTTCAAATGTGAATTGTACACCCGTGTATATTCTTACGAAACTAGAGGTATACTTAGTTTTGTGGATTAGTTACTTATTGTACTAATTGACCTAATAATAATTATAATGAAAATCCATAATTTAAACTTAATCATAATTATAATCAAAATCCATCATTTTAACTTAATCATAATTATAATCAAAATCCGTCATTTAACTTAATCATAATTATAATCCAAATCCACCATAATTATAATCGAAATTCATCATTTTAACTTAATCATAATTATAATCAAAATTCATTATTTCAATTAACCTAATTCCTTTTAACACTACTCCTCCACCTGGGATAAACACACGGGTAGTAGGTAGGTAAGGCTCCACGCTTTGATGGTCTCGACGCATAGAATACCTCTGTGGATCAGCGTCTATATCCAGGCGTTTTTATAACTCATGTTTCCTCACACCCATTTCACGGACTACAGTGGTCCCTAAATCACAGTTGGATGAAAGAATAATTTCTTTCCTCCGTAGGAGATCGAATGCAGACAGTTCTGCTGATAGGTAAATGTCTTACAGGCTTACCAAAACTATAATAACAGTTTATCTTATTTCTAAACGTTGAGTTTGGTTGCGTGGGAAGAAACACAGAGTAAAACAATATATTTGAAAGCCGATTATCCTGAACCAAAAGCAATGTTATGCAAAATTATACGATTTTGGTTCAATTGTAATTGCGTAATTTATGAGATATTTTCTTTATTTTCAGAATTTGACCTATTCATTGCTTTAGTGACATTCGTACTTTCCCTTTGCTTTGGTATGGAAATTGGTTTACTTGGAGGAGTATTAGTGAATATTTGTTTTCTACTGTATTTATGGGCCAGACCAAGAATCATTATTGAGAAACATAAGGCAAGTAATGACTTCTAATTAGTGGACAAACTATTGTTATAATGAAAAATATACGTGTACTAGTACTTACTAACTTGTCCGATATGCAAATTACTCTTGAGGTTTGTTTATTGATGTTTGAAATATTTCGAACCGCGTTACAAAATTTGTATATATATATATATATGGTGATCAGAAAAATGGAAACACCTATAGTTGGCAACACGTCAGATGTATGGGTTGGCAGTGGTGTCGTGGCGCCCGCAGCGCCGGACCGCTGGTGGTGGTGTGTTAGGTCGGTCTCCATACTACGTCAGGCGCAGTGGAACAGCAGTGTCCAGTGGCTACAGCAGACGGAGGTAGTGTAAAATGGGAGACCTCTCAGATTTTCAAACAGGGCAAATTGTTGGTGCGCGGTTATGTGGAGTGAGTGTGACGGCAGTGGTCACTGTGTTAGGTGTGTCGCGTGGGACAGTGTCGAAGGTGATGACGGCCTACACAATACACGGGAAAACCACATCGGGGAAGCGGAACAGTGGGCGGAAGAAAATCATGAGTGACAGGTCACGCCGGGTATTAAAGCGCATTGTCACGCAGAACCGTCGTGCCACTGCGGAGCAAGTGACGGAGGAACTCAATCAGTACCTCCCGCACCCTGTTTCGACAATTACAGTCCGCCGCGAATTACAGACATGAACTTACGGGGTCGTATTGCACGGGCCAAACCGCTCATCAGGGACCATAACGCTTTCGCATGCCGCAAATGGTGTCACGACCATGCAACTTAGACCGTTGAGGACTGGCAACGTGTGATATAGTCGGATAAGTCAAGCTTCTTTGGGCGTTCTCCACACATAAACACGGCCCGTGATTGGGAAAAGAGTGAAGTTTGACTTATCCGACCATATCACACGTTTCCAGTCCTCAACGGTCTGGAAACGTGTGATATGGTCGGATAAGTCATCCTTCACTCTATTCCCAATCACGGGCCGTGTTTATGTGTGGAGAACGCCCAAAGAAGCTTATGATCTGCAATGTCTCCGCCCAACTGTGAAACATGGCGGCGGCTCGGTGATGCTGTGGGCCGCCATATCATGGTTTTCATTGGGTCCTGTAATCACACTTAGCGGACTAATCACTGCCAACGATTATGTGACAATTTTAGGAGACCACTTGCATCCTATGGTCCGGATGTTGCTCCCGGACAATGACGCCATCTTCCAGGATGATAATGCACCCATTCACACAGCTGGCGTTGTTGCAGCGTTGTTTGAGGAACATCGGGATGAAGTTCAACACCTCCCCTGGCCCGCCCAATCCCCAGATCTCAAATAATTGAACATATGTGGTCCGTCTTGGAAACACGACTCCGGCGACGATTTCCACCTCCATCCTCTCTCACAAATTTGGCCGATGTCCTGCACGAGGAATGGTGTAAAATTGGACTTGCTACCATTCACGACCTCTATGCCTCCATCCCACGTCGCATCAAGGCTGTTCTGAAGGCGAAAGGTGGTCCGACACCATATTAATCTGGTAAGTTGCAATTTCGTTCAGGTGTTTTCATTTTTCTGATCACCATCTGTATATATATGAGACTATTTGCTCTACTAGTCTACCGTACGCTGTTGACTAGCAGATTGTATCCTTTTGTGCGTGTGAGAGTGTAATGAAAACACAAATACTCCTAATAGTGACACACATTTTATTGTGGAACTATATAATGCAGATTTATTAGTGAACAAAAATGTAGCCATGGTGTTTAATGAGAGTATTGTGATTTCTTCAGACAGATTCCGAAATTGAATATATTTGGATTGAACTTGACATTGGATTGTACTTCCCTTCTATGGATTTTGTTAGAGGACGAGTTGGAAAAGCGGGTGTAAAACAAGGAAATGGAATTTTACCTGTAGTGATTAACTGCCAGAAGTTAAAAGGAGTTGATTACACTGCCATCAAGGTATTTTATTTATTTATTACCTGTAACAATGAGTAGTATCTTCAAGATCAGTAGGCTTATATATATATATATATATATATATATATATATATATATATATATAACAAGTAACAACCACAATAATTAAAACAAGTAAACATATTACTTGCTTATTTCCTGTATCTAATCACTTATTTTTAGCTTTTTCAATTTTAAAGATTAAATGAGAACATCTCGTTACGTTATAGTAATAGACATATTATTATATACGTTTATAATACACTAAAACACCTATTTGTATATTCTACAACACACTATCTCACTATTTCAATAATTGTCACTATTTTAATAGCATGTTGTATTTGTGTCTTCTTATTTACATCCCTGGTGAAAGAAAAACGTATTAGAAGTAACGTAAAATAGTTTGTTTTAAAAAAGATATGAGTTGGTAAAACACAAAGAAATAATTTTTAAAAAATATCATTAATTTTAGAGTCTGGTTTCTTTTCAGCATTCTGGATGTTAAAACTCATTACAACATGTATGTTGAATAAAAGTTTTAATTTTAAACTATATGTATTAAGAGAGCATATTTCAATATAATTAATCATATCTTAATTCTATGTTCCTTATAGAAATAGACGTTTTGTCGGAATGACATCTTCTGGGTGGGCTAAGGTCTAGGGGGTCAGAAAAATTAGGCTTACTAGTGTTAAGCATCTCCTTTAAAGTGCGTGTCACAATTCAATAGAACCAATCACTAAATACTGTAACTGCGAAACACCTACTAGAAATACATAAATATCAGTATAACACTTAAGTGTGTATATAAGAATGTATTAGAGCCAACAGATACATAAATTTTACTATTAAAAATAGGGTGAAACACATTCTTAAAATTACACATAATAATACAATTGATTCAGATACATAAACTTTAGAATAACATTATACGCGAAATAGCCAAAAGTTAAGCATAAGTAAGACAGGATAAAAAATATTTTATTACCGATGTGTTAAGATTGCAAAAAACGTACTAAAAATTAATTGAAAAATTATCTTACACAGTAGAATAAGATATATGAATTTTTCTTTCTTTTTTTTTTTTTTTTTACTGGAAAGATACGATACAAAATTTTCAAAATTTTGATCACTAGAAAGATTAATGTAACATGTCATTACCTTTAACAGACATACACATGCAAGGACATGGAATGTATTCTAGAAGATGTTTCAAAATCCCTATGAGCAACAAATTCCATTCCTTATGAAAGCCAGTGTAGAGCTCTGAAGTTGTCCATGGTTGAAGCATTTAGGTTTTACAACTCATATTTTCCTTATGAATTCCAGGCATGATCTGTAGGATTTGTCTGAAGACTTGCTGACAAGTCCATGCGGTGATACGAGTATCGTCGTATCTTGTCTTAACCTTTAAGAAATTTATCCACCAGTTGGCTCGAATGTCTGAACCAAATGCGCTTCTGAAAAGTTGCCATGTTAGATTTCCACGACTTTCTCACAGTGGGTATTAACAGTATCTCCAACGAAGACATACACTCCCTATGCGATATCTGTCCACACCAGTATTCCACCACCACGAAAGGGATCCCTTTCCAGGATTAAATCATGTTTCAGATTCTATCCAAACGAATGTGCGACAGGAATCGTTTTGCAAACTAAATAAATCTGGAATAATCTGTGAAGAGTACTTCATTCATTCGTTTAGGATCCAGTTTTGAAGGTGATGACTCTTCTATGACTCTTGATCAAGTGGTATACACACTGCTGGACGTCTGGCATAGAGATCAATTGTATTCATGATCCTTCCACACACAATTTGTCTATGAACTTGAACTCTTTCATTGGTTAGAAAGCCTGGAACCAGTTGTTTTGCTGACATTGTCCAGTTTTGTCATGCAGTTAATCGCTCTTACAGTAATCATGCCAGTAATACTTAATACACTACAATTATATAAACCGTAGTGTAATATTTACAGTAAAACATCTATGTAGAAATGCATATACCAATGCAATAGAGTCAATAGATTAATAAACTTGAGTATAGCAGAGTAATAACACCTACTTATAGTTCATTCAAGGAACGTTCAGTACCTCATGTAAACAAATACACGTGGTGATTGTTTCATTTTATTGGTTAAAGAGCCTTGCCGCATGGATGCGGCAGAAGAAAATAGTCCATTGTCAAGTAAGCTGTTTTTTAATGTTTTCGTTGCCTAAAAGGCTCATTACCAGAAATACAATTTACAGACAGTAAAATAACAGAAACAACACTCTATCTAAGGACTAAATTTAATTAATGCAATAAAAGAGAATACGCATGCGTAGAAACTGGGTTTGGCCCACTTTATGCGCGAATCACAGTTTACAATATGGCTGCGTGCGGGGAATGTGCAAAACGCCGACAGGGTACAAGCACGTGTTTCTCGAAAGAAGCGGTGACCGATAGCCAATCATCCGATGACTGGCGGAGTAATACCATTCTACAATGTTTACATCAGGATCAGAAGGTTCGTTGAATGAACTTTAGTATGTAGCAATATAATAAATCTAATGTGACTAATAGACATAAACCTTAGTGTAGCTAACAGATATAATCCCTAGTATATAACAAAATCACGTAGCAAAACGCGGTAATTAGCTAATAGTAATAAATTTTAAATTACACTTATAACAAGACACAGGATATGGATAATTAACTCAAACTTTAGGATTGCATTATAACCAATAATCTACTTAAAAATTCATGTTGTGTAACAATAATGTCACTTAACATAAATATGAAAAAGAAATTTAAGTCCAAATAATATATTAACATGTACTCAAATTTAATAGAACATTTGTGGCTAAACCTTTAGCACAAACTCTATAACGAGAATGGCAAAACTTGATTTGTACCTTTGTAGAGCTAGCAATTTACGAATTAAAGCTATATGAACAGGGCAAAACATGATATGTCACTTTTTGCTTTTTGATTATTTTCTGCCTTTTCGCTCCGGTGGTTGGAAAATGTCGATAATGTTTTAATTAAAAATTCTCTCTCTCTCTCTCTCTCTCTCTCTCTATATATATATATATATATATATATATATATATATATATATATATATATATATATATACATATATATATAGCTTTCACCAGTATTTTAAATTCAATTCATAAAGTCGTAAGTTGCTCTCTTATACAAATGTACATATCATAATTTGCTATCCTAGTATAAAACTAATATAACATATTGGAAATAATTTTATCTCACGTATGAAGCATCCTTTCCAGAAAAGCAGGAAATCATTAGTCTTATTTCAGCAACTTACCATTATTACAGCAATTACGGTGAATCGTCCAGAAGGCTGCAAAGAAACTCATTTCCTTCATCGTGTTTCTAGAGTGGAAATGAAAAGCGTGGTTCTGTAAAACGTTATTAATATTCTTAATTTCTTAGGGACGTGAAGAAATGTTGACGTTATATAGCTTTGTATTCTCCATCTCAGTGAAGGCATGATGTATGAATGCAGTAAGAATAGATGGATTTGTTGTGGAATTCATTTTTGTTCCGAGCTTCGGTATATACACACAGAAACCTTGCTACGGCCAATCGTCCTATTTGAATTTGGATTTATTCACCTAAAGTAATAGGCTTGGCTTGGATTGTTTATAATTTAGCAGAGGAAATTGTTAGTAGCTATAATGTTCATAAATGTTCACATTCGTTACAAATATTCACTACTTAAACATCATTCATACAGATCCCAGCTCGCACCAAGTGAACTTTGTAGTGGACAAACACCATGTGCGTGGGTTTTCTCGGGGTTCCCCCGTTTACTCCCAGTTTCTTCATTCCACCATTTTCATTCGTTTCTCATCATCACCATCTCCTTTAGCCTCGCCGGCATAAGCGTGGGACGTTAAACTTAAAGATTTCATTTCATTTTTTTTATTATTCATACAAACATTGATAATTAAATATACAATTGTGCATCCATCCGCCATTGGTAAATAATGTTTGTGATTTTTTCCACGATTATGGTCATTATTGTTATATTTATAAATGTTAAATTGTTAATTATAAGTGTGCATTAATAAGAAGTAGTAACTGATAAAGGTAACTAGGGTTTCAATGTTAATTAGACTTCAAATAAAACTCTTGTTAATGATTTGCTGCCTTTTTGATGGAACCGCTTCTATGTTGCTTAAAAAGATAATAAATTATATTTTGATAGTTCTTATTGTGTTAGTTTGTATTAAAGACGATTATATTATAAATTGATATTACGTGGTAGAACGACTATTGTAAGGCGTAAAAATTCTAACAAAATATTGAAGAATTTCTAAAAATCACAGAAACTGCATGCAATTGTTTGTTTCTTTTTTATAGTTTCATGGTTACGAAAATTTACAACGACAATAACTTACTAACCATATAGTTTACGTATAATCGTTATTTCTTATCTTATAGTAAGTAAACAATGTTATGTACCATTATTAATTGTTTGTACCCAACACATAAAACTTTCTCTTCGTATGATAAATTGCACTTTTTTTGTCTGGTACAAAATAACACAGTTTCAAAAGACATCTTCCAAATGAGCTATAAAACAGAAACCATACCATAACTAGTGCATTTTTTTATAACAGTTAATCTGTTTCGTTATAGGTCACAATTTCTTTATAGACCACACTTTGTTGCTTAATTTGATGAATTTATTTTTATATTTATACGGAACTCCTTGAATTTATCTTGATGTACGTCATATTTAAGATGATGAAATTTACTATTTGTAAGAAATGAAGTACGCTCATGCCCAAAATTATTGTCGCATGTCTATAAATATGTTGTTGTAGGAATATAATTTGATAACGAATTCGCCCGGTATTTCTTATAATGCTAGTTAGTGTATAATCGGCAAAGACATGTGTGTGGAAAATTTCATGTCAAAAGAGCAGTAAATAAGAACAATAAAACGAAAAATAAAACTTTCTTGTCCATTTAGCAATATTTTGTTTAACTCATTCTAATTTTCGTATTTATAATTATTTTCCTATGAAATTTACCACAAATATACATTTCCCGATTATACACGTAGTATCAGTATTAAAAGTACCCTGCAAAATCATTATCAAATTATATTCTTACAAGAAGACAGTTATAGATATGCGACAATCATTTTAGACATGAGTGTACGTCATCTTAATATCTTACGTTTATGGGCTCAAATTATTAGTAACAAGAAGGAAGATATCTGTGCTTGTTTTAAGAACAAAATATTTTATTTATTTATTTTTCGTTATATCCAGTGCCGGCTTTAGAGGGAAGTCACATCAGTAAAAAATAAAATTTTATCGCTGCAAAATAAGGAAAGAAAGAAAGCTAAATGAATATATTAATTTTTGTGTTAGCTTTCTAAAGCTTTCTTCCCTTTGCCTGTAGTAATCACTCACTTTTTTGTGATTTGATTGGTGACTTCAAAGTATAAACCGAAAACAACTTGAAAGTGTAATCTCTTACACATAATCATTATCATATGTATGAGATCGAGGTGGCTCAGTGGTAGAGCGTTCTCCCCTGGTGCATGGGGTCCTTGGTTCGGTCCCAGTTTGCGCCAACATTGTGGTGGACAAACATCGTATGCGTGGGTTTTCGCAGGGTTCTCCCGTTTACTTCCACTTTCTTCATTTCACCATTTTCTTCATTTCTCATCATCGTCTTCTTTAGCCTAGCTGGCATAACTGTGGGACGTAAAATTTAAAGATTTTCATTTCATTTAATTTTCATTATCATATACATTTTGCCATTATTGGCATGTTTCTTGCCACGAACTGAAAATCTCCCATGCACCATAGTTTTCAACTCGACCTTTCGTCTTCACGCAAGAATTTTCAGTTTTAATACCATCCATCTACTTTAACCTCTTTCGCTCAATTCCAAAAGAGCCTAAATCAAAAAAGTAAGTTTTTCAGGAGACGAATATTTTGTGTGTGTTTCCATCATTGTATTTCTGTGAAAGAAAAGTAATCTACATAAAACAAACTTGTAATTGCCTACTTTTCGTAAAATAACTGTGAAATAATCATCTATAGCAAGAGTTTTATAAGTATTTATAGGCATGAGTTAGAAAATAACTTCAATACCGCTGACTAAGGACATTTTGGAAAACAACGTTGTTTTCTTTTGCCTACAATTAATTTGACTTATGGAGTTTTGGCATGAAACCCTGTTCAATATACGGAGATGCTGAAATAGAACTTAATAGAACCAATATTTCAAAATTGACAAAAAATTGACTTAGGCTCTTTTGGAATCCACTCCTTCGTTGTTGTTTTTCGCCCTACTATTTCTAACACGTCCTCATTCGTTTTTCATTCGACTCAGCCAATTCTTTCCATTCTTCTTCACGACCATATTCAGAAAGCCTCCAGTCTTCATTCTTTCCTTTTAGGTAATTGACACATAAGAAGAGACAGAAATATTTAAGGTCAATATTGAGTATTAAGTGATATCCTTCTTCAACATCAAGTCATCATTCTAATCTCATGTACTTTATAGACATTTTAAATTGTGAAAGAAAATATTAATATAATGTAATTTATCTTAATGGCTTTTTGCAGGGAATTGAATTAATTATAAAGGATTTCAGGGAACGGCAACAGCCAATACTCTTTCATGGACTGAAACCAGAAATTGAATTCCTTTTAACAGAAGCAGGAATAGCTGGACTAAAACATTATAACGACAATCTGCAACTTGACAGTTTGTTATCTGGTAAGCACACACAGAGCGAATTTAAAAATACAACTTTTATTTGTGTTTTAAAAATGTTTTATCATATTATACCTAGGTAGTATGAAACAGAAGCTTACTTCTTACAATTTCACTGTAAAATATTTTCATTCTATTTTCGCTTCACTGAGAGATTTTGACTACGAATTATATATATGTTACTCCCAATTGTAACACAAAATTACACAATTAGCTATAAGGTTTCCAGTTCGATAAAACTAGCTTTAGCAACAACCAAAACTTACTTCGATAATTACTGCAAGAAATTAAACTAATTTCGTTCCTTTAAAACTTTATATTTCCCTAATACTTATCATTTCTTCGTCGTATATCTCAAAAACGCATAAAAGTGCAGGTCTGGCTACCAAGAAATGGTATGTTACGCACCGGACCCTTGTCCTTAATAACACATACATATTATCATTGCACAATCACAGAACTTTCAGATATAATTCAAGAAAAGTAATATTCAGTGATGAATAATCAATTACATTCCCTTTTACGTCTATATGCAAAATAGAGATTACGAATGACGTAATGAGGCTATTTATGTGAGCACCAACTCACGCCGGAATTTTAATTAGGTGGAGTTGGCCCCTTTATTATGCAAGATTACTTCACATACAACAAGCAGTCTTCATGCATATATTGTTTATGGAATTAAGAAAATTGTAAATACAAACCGTAACATGCGTGCCAATACTCTTCTCATATAAGCAAATAATTCCTTATATTAAGAGCAATACGAAAAGTTCGTTACGTTTATGTAAAAAATATTTTCTTTTTAATGAATCTGGATTTATGGATAAAAATATACGTAAATTCACCTGAATATTATTTGGGGGTTAATTTAGGAATGAACTTTTTTCCACTGTGCTAATGTATTTAAGATCTTTGGTTTATCATATTTCCTATCAACAACAATTTCTTAGTTACAAACACATCTAAAAGTAATTTTGCTTTATCGTTTGTACGATAACGATTTGATGAGTTCTCACAAGGGATGTATGCGAACCATGACAGCTAGATATTTATAAAAATTGGTACCCTGACTAATTGTGGATCGCTAATCATCATGGTGATAGTGACTCGATGCGAAAATGCCTTGTTTACAAGCTACGTTTAATACGTTATACCAAGCAGTGACCGGGGTGAGACTGTGCCGAGTTATACCCCAAAAACGCCGGAAAAAGGCAGAAAATGAAAAATATGTGCAGGTAACTTGATACCTACGGAAGGGGGACATGGGACCAAGAACACGGCAGACTGTCACACAAGAAGTGTTGCCATCCCAACACAAACTTATACTTTTCACGTTTATACTTTATCGAACGTTTATAATTTTATAGCATTAAAAAAATTGGAATAAAACGTGAAGGAAAATAAGCAAAAAGTGAGTTATCAGTGTTGTCAAATAAGGGAGAGATAGCCTGTAAAGTTGAGAATTTATGAGCTCCGTACAGAAAAACGAACAAATGTACAAGAAGAACAAGACATCAGAAGGAACAAATGTACAGTAGGAAGTAAACTAGAGCATGCACAGCATCCAGTAACTAAAGGGCTTGATATGTTAAATTGAGTGTGCGACTAGGACGAGAAATGTACTTATTTTGCCATACTATCTATGGCTTTTCTGTTGTATGTATTAGTATATTATGTTAAAGCATTTTGCGCCTGTATACTACTGGTAACCTGAATGAAGTGTGTTTTATCTTCGTCTCACATGCTAACGTTTCGTATATTCTCAACTGTCACTTATCACAGGTCATTAATCTTTGTGAATCGATTCTAGCGTACTTTCTTATCATAAATTTATTACCTTTCGTGCCATAGCTTTTCTGTATTCTTTTCAGGCACTATGCCGTCGTTTCTGTGGTTTGGAATGCATGGAGGATTTTATACAGTGTTTCAATCCCAAGACAGTTTGTTTTATAGCTCTCGAGAACGGTTCGAGATATCGACTACACACAAACGACAATAGAATTACTGCGCTACAAGAAGAGTTGTTGTTCACATTTCCGCATTATGTGACATGAGACTTCTTCTTTCTATAGCTACTCTAACATGTGCCCTTTTTGAGTGAATCCTGTATAAAACCCGTTAGTCAATGGATCCTGTGCATGCTGTAGTCTACTTCCTACTGTTTATTTGTTCCTTCTGCTGTCTTGTTATTGTTGTACATTTGTTCGTTTCTCTGTACGGACCTCATAATTTCTCAACTTTACAGCTTCATATCTCCCTTATTTGGCAACACTGATAGCTCACCTTTTGCGTTCTTTTGTTTTCTTTCACGTTTTATGACCATATGTTTCATGTTTTAATGCCATAAAATGGTATATGTTCTATTTGAAAAACTATAAGTCTGTGTTGGGATGGCAACATTGCTTGTGTGACACTCTGCCGTGTTCTTGGTCATGCTCTCCCCTCCCGTAGGTATCAGGTTACCTGCATATATTTTTCATTTTCTGCCTTTTTCCGGCGTTTTTGGGGTATAATTCGGCTCAGTCTCACTCAGTCACTGGTTGGTTTGTGTATTATACGTAGGGGGTGAACAAGGCATTTCCGCACCGAGTGACTATCACCACGATTATTAGCAATCCACAATTAGTCAGGATACCAATTGTTATAAATATCTATCTGTCACGATTCGCATCCGTCCTTGAAACTAAGAATAGCATTATTAGTTTCAAACCTGGTATGCTATTATTATGAACAATTTTTCGTTGTGACAATTTTGCATTATTTTCTGGATTAGCTGAAGTTACATCTAGATAACTATTGTTGTGTACTTGTAATGGATTTGTTTCTTTTATTGCAAAGTTTGAAGATCAAATAATTACTAAATATTTAATAAAATAGTGTATGAAGGTAACAAAAATATGTAATGTTACGAAAAATCTCTAGTTACTAATTTTCATCTGCTGCAAAGTGTAGACATCTAAGTTTAAGGTTTTTACGGTTTAAGGTTTCAAAAATAAGTTTTTGTTTTAAAAATATCTAATGAAGAACAAAATAACATAAATCGCACTAGCAAATTTTAAAAATATTCAGTTTTCAAAAAAATCCTTTTAAAAACATTTCTATATATGCATAACTAAGGGGAAAAGCATGGGGAGCACTCTCATATAAAATCAGTAACTAAGAAGAAAAGCATGGGAAGCACTCATATAAAATCAGTAACTAAGAAGAAAAGCATGGGAAGCACTCATATAAAATCAGTAACTAAGAAGAAAAGCATGGGAAGCACTCATATAAAATCAGTAACTAAGAAGAAAAGCATGGGAAGCACTCATATAAAATCAGTAACTAAGAAGAAAAGCATGGGAAGCACTCATATAAAATCAGTAACTAAGAACAAAAGCACGAGAAGCGAACTCATATACAATCAATGTATAAATTCAATTTATTACTTCATCTAAATCAAGTTATTGTAGATGAGAGCGTTCCTATGCTTTTTCTTTTTAGTCATATGTAAATATAACGTTTCAGTATGATTTGTTTTATTTTGTTAGTTATTTTTTTTTAATAAAGAATGTTTTAAAATTTGTTTTCAACTGTGTTATGGAAAATCGTGAAAATCTGTATTTCTTCGAGTTTGTCAATGTTAAACCCTATGTATTATGTAATGCCGTTTTACTCAAGAGTAAAACTGGTTGCATACGAAAAGGTTGATCTAATTTAACTATTTAACATAAGACGAGATTTAACTTAAAAATATATACAGATAAGAATGAAGTATTATATTGTCTTGACTTATGTCACTGTACAAAATTCATCATTGTATGACGTGGAAATGAGTTAAATTTAAGTTGCAAAATTTGAGACCACAGTTGAATTATTGAAAGTACAAAAACATGTAAAAAGTGAACAATTAGGAACTCTAGGATTGCCGATTAAGGGTGGGTAGTATTACAGAACCTCTAGGCAATTTAAGTGAACGAATATTTCACATTTTAACCGAAGAAACTATCTGTACGATTGGTGCCTTGCTGCTCATACTAGACCAGAAAAGGAATAAGAATACAAAATTTTAAGGACAAATAGTAAATGATTGTGTTTGTATGCATTATTCCATGTCCACTTTTCAAATAACTATCGTATATACAGGGTGAGTCAAAAGTCCTTGGACACCTGCATAAGTTTGAAAATCGACGGGAAAAGTAAAAAGTGATGATGGGAACAGAGGTTTGATGAGGGGCCGCAACTTTTGGAGTGTATGTCATTCATGGCCGCCATCTTGAAATCCGCCATTTTGGATTCAAGTCATTTTTTAAATGGAAAGGGGGGTGTGACACATCAAATGACACTAGCTTGAGCTCAGGAATTTAGTGATGCAATTTGTTTCTTTCTATTTTGTACAGTTTAGAAGTTATTAATGTTAAAAGGTGGGAAATTACCTTGATATTGAATGCTACAACACATGTTCTACGTGTTGTCCATCCCGTGCAATGCACAACTGTAGTCGCCGCAACCACTCTGACCTCACACGGAGGAGAATGTCTCTTGAAATTTGGTCACAGGCTTGTTGGATGCGTTCCTCCAGGTGTCTCAAATCACGGATTGTCTCAGCATACACTATCTGTTTAAGATGTCCCCATAGATAAAAATCAAGGGGCGTTAAGTCAGGGAATCTGGGCGGCCACTCCACGGGACCACGGCGACCAATCCACTTCCCTGGCAGTTGTTCATCCAACAATTCATGGACACCAAGTCCATAGTGTGGAGGGGCTCCATCGTGCTGAAAATAAGATGGGAAAATGCCGTCAGCGTTCAGTGTGGAAGGGAACACAAGGTCCTGCAGCAGCATCAGATACTGTGGTGCAGTTAAGATGTAAATGAAAAATAGCCCAATGATGCGGGTGTCCCCTATGCCACACCACACCATCACCTTCGCTGGACTATGCTCTCGACTCGGGTCAACCCAATTCGGATTTGCGTCACACCAGTATCGACAATTATGTCGATTAACCTCCCCGTTCAAAGTGAAATACGCCTCGTCTCTGAACAGTATGCTCTTGGCAAACGCAGGATCCAGTTCGTGTTGTTCAGTAGCCCATACGCAGAACTCCAACCGGCGATCAGGGTCATCCTCGTTCAGTTTATGTTGCATGTGCAGCTTGTAAGGATGCCACTGATTGGCGTGCAATATCCGGACAAGGGAGGATTGGCTTAGTGCACATGCTAGGGACACACGACGGGTGCTTCGTTTAGGACTTTTCACAAACTACGCAACAACCGCCGTTTGAGTTTCCTCATTGGTGGCAGTCTTTGGTTGCCCACTACGTGCCCTATCTTGAACAGAGCCCGTCTCCCGGAATTTGGTGATCACATGAGCCACCGTGCTGTGCGATACCGGTTCTCTGTCTGGGTGCCGTCTGTTGTAGTCAGCTGCAATTGTTCGGTAGCTGCGTTCTTCTGATATAAGGATGATTTCGATCTTCTGTTCACGTGTCAGACCCATTTTAGATCACCTGGAGCAAAGAGAGAACTGGGTCAGTATCAAGGTAATTTCCCACCTTTGAACATTAATAACTTCTAAAGTGTACAAGATAGAAAAAAAAAAAAAACAAATTACACCACTAAATTCCTGAGCTCAAGCTAGTGTTATTTGATATGTCATACACCCCCTTCCCATTTAAAAAAGTTGACTTGAATCCAAAATGGCGGATTTTAAGATGGCTGCCATGAATGACATACACTCCAAAAATTGCGGCCCCTCATTAAACCTCTGTCCTCATCATCACTTTTTACTTTTCCCGTCGATTTTCAAACTTATGCAGGTGTCCAAGGACTTTTGACTCACCCTGTATTTATCTTCTTTACTTTAATAGACAGTGTCATTTATAGTATTTTCAAAAACCTATTAAAAGCTACTTCATTATCAGAATATTTATATGACCATTAATATGTTCTAAAGACCTTAAAGATAAGTATTATTTTATGTTTTTAATGGTAATATAATGAAACATATTACAAGAATAACTGTAATATGAATTGTGTGATAAACTGTTGATTATATGACCCATTTAAAAGCGGCTTTGCTCACGTTTTATTAAATGAATATACAGAGTAAGTCAAAAGTCTGGACACTTTTTTTTTTTTTTTTAATCGAGAGGAAAATATGAAACCCGTTCTAGCATCTTGAATGCATCTTGAAATTTTAAATGGAAAGTGGATCATCAGCATTTCAAGTAACACCGATATGAGCTCAGGAATCCAAAGGTGTAATTTGCTTCTTTCGTTCTTGTATGATTTTATAATCCGTGAACATTTAAAAATTCTCATTGTTACTGACAAAATCTCTTATTGTTGCAAGTAACTTAAGATACCTCTGGCAATTGAATAGGAGTTAGAAATAATTTTGATATCCGGAGAACTCAGATCCAGAGATATTACAGAGGACTACAACAGATGACACCCAGATACACATATAATATCGCACAACACGATCACGTACTGTACATGATTGCCAAATTCCGAGAAACTGCCACTGGGGAAAGTAGAACACGTAGTGAGCCACAAAAGAGTGACACCAGTAAGGAGACAGCAATGGCGGTTCTAGCATCGTTTCTATAGCGTCCTAAACGTAGTATTCGTCGTATCTTACAGAATATTGGTATCAGCCAGTTCTCTATTCCGGATATTAGATACCAATTACAGGTACCCTTATGCTGAACATGCAACATAAACTAAATGAGAATTATCTAGATCAGTGCGTAGTTCTGCTTTTTTACGAACCAACAGGAACTGGATCCCTTGCTTACACGTTACATACAGTTCAACGACGAGGCCTATTTCTGTTTGAATGAGGAGGTCAATCGACATAATTGTTAGTAGGGGTGTTCGATAAGGCTGAGGACCTATCGAACTTCGAGAGTGAAAATTTATCGAATTGTCATCGGTTACTCGAAACCGTTCGAGTATTTCAAATTATCGAAGTTTCGGGTATTATCGAAATTTCGAGTATTATCGATGTTTCGGGTATTATCGAAATTTCGAGTATTATCGAAGCTTCGGGTATTATCGAAAGTTCGGGTATTATCGACATTTCGAGTATTATCGAAGTTTCGGGTATTATCGACATTTCGAGTATTATCGAAGTTTCGGGTATTATCGAAATTTCGAGTATTATCGAAGTTTCGGGTATTATCGAAAGTTCGAGTATTATCGAAGTTTCGGGTATTATCAAAAGTAGTATTCTTCACCTCTCCAATGATTCCTTCTTGCAGCCAAACTAGTCAAACAACTTTTTTTTTCATCTGATAAGTTATTGCAAAGTTGTATTTGTGAGGAGAAAGGAAAGCGTACAAAAAGGGATTGCTTTTTCGTCCGACACACACACACACACACACACACACACAGACACACACAGACACACACACACACACACACACACACACACACACACACACACACACACACAGGAAATTCAATTTCTTCCTGAATTTTATCTCTTGTTTGTTATTTGCTGTCAGTCATACGGTCTTAAACGAACAAATAGGGTAATTTGCTCTTCATACGATATAGTATACGCCTAACACCTCAACCATATTAATCGCGTACGGTGCTAAAATGTTGTAGCTAAGCCAAATGTGTTTGTTATCTTCTGTCGTGTTTGGTTTCTGTTAACCCTTTTAAATTCTTGCCTCTTTCGGCGTTTTTCTTGAGTCTCAGATAAGCACCGACAGTCATCCCTATTTACCCTAGAATCATGGTTCATATCTCGTTTGTCTCAGAATGGAAAAGCCTTTCAAACGGTACCACTTGTATGTCCCTATGATGTACCAGAAGGAGATTATTTGAGGAAAATCGGGATTTTTGCCCAAAAAAACTTCTTCAAAGTTTGGGGCCCCCTAAGGCTCTACCGGGTCTGTGCACAAATCTCCAAAAATTTGGAAAAATACTACGTAGTGTACTAATTACTTGTGACAATTTCGAATTTCCTGTCTTGAATAATAAGGGCGGGAATTCTTTTTACCCATGTTGAGAGAGCATCAAAAAACGCCCAAAAATTCCCTAAAATGTACCCTACAAATTTAAAAAAAAATTCTGACACGTCTCTAATGATCGTAAAATTATGGTTCATACGTCGTTTTGTTCAGAATGGAATAGCCTTTCAGATGGTATCACCCGAGTGTCCCTCGGACATCCCTAAGGAGGGAAACATTGAGGAAAATGCTGATTTTTGCTGAAAAATCCCTTTTTTCCCCGGTTTGGAGCCCTCTGGCGCGGCCCTGGGTAAACATAGAGATCCAGAAATCACTTTCGAAAATACTACGTAGTGTACTAATTGCTTTTGCCAAATACCAATCTCCTATCTTTAACAGTAAGGACGAGAAAAATTATTTTCCTCTTCCGCGAATATTCTCAGAATGTCCCAGAATACCCTATATGAATTTCAAAAATTTCTTGACACATCCTTAATTATCGTAGGATCTCGATTCATACACCATTCTCTTAGAATAGAGCGTGCGTCCAGATTGTATTGCCTTCATGTCCCTCGGACGTCCCTAAGGAGGGAAAAATTGAGTAAAATAGGGATTTTTTGCTGAAAGATCCCTTTTTTCAGTTTTGGTTCCCCCTGGTGCGGCCCTGGGTAAACATAGAGATCTGGAAATCACTTTCTAAAATATTACGTAGTGTACTAATTACTTGTGCCGAATACCAATCTCCTATCTTCAATACTAAGGACGGGAAAAATATTTTCCTCTTCTGAGAATATTTCCAGAATTTCCCAAATATACTATATAAATTTCAAAAATTTCTTGACATGTCCCTAATTATCGTGGGATCACGATTCATACGCCATTCTCTTTAGAATAGAGCAGGCGTCCAGATTGTATTACCCTCATCTCCCTAGGATGTTCCTAAGGAGGTTACAAGTTAGGAAAATAGTGATTTTTGCAGAAAACCCCCCTTTTCCCCGTTTTGGGGCCCTCTGGCGCGGCCCTGGATTAGCATAGAGATCTGGAAATAACTTTAAAAAATATTACTTATGGTAGTAATTACTTGTACCAAATGCCAATCTCCTATCTTCAATACTAAGGGGGGGATATTTTCCTCTTCTGCGAATATTTCCGAAATTTTCCAAGGATACTATACAAATTCCAAAAATTTCCTGACGTGTTCCTAATTATCGTAGGATGATGATTCATACGTTGTTCTCTTCAAGATCGAGTTGGTTTTCAGAAAGTACCATTCAAATGTCTCTATCATATAGCCGAGCTGAGCAAAAATCGCAAAAGTGGGATTTTTGGTCAAAAATATTCCTTTTTTACCCTTTTGTCCCTCTGAACCCCCCTTCTATGTTGACGAAGAGATCCGAAAAAAAATCTCATAAAAGCTAATGGGTCCACTGATTGTTTATGGAAAATGTTATGATTCTAGGTTTAAAGAAAAGCTCAACAAAAAATGTTGAAGTTATACCTCAGGAGAAAAAAGGGAATTTGTAAATTGATGACGTCATAGCCGCCTACGTTCTGACGCTCGGAAGCGTATAGACCCTTCCAAGTCTTTCTTGAATGCCTCCTCTCTTGGAAAATTTAAAAAAAAAAAAAAAAAACAACCGGAACTAAATAGCGGTCGAAAACTACCAAAAAACTTGAAAGGGTTAATGGCCACTAGTTCACACGTTGCTGCAATCAGATATGTTGATGCTTTGGGTGCAGACTCCCCTTTAGCCTTTCAGTAAAATAAATGTTAGTCAAATCAGTGGTGATTTTAGGGGGTTGTTCAAGAGGAATATTCCCCCGCAAACATATCTCTGATCATGTTCACCGTGGCTTACCAGTATTTTTGCTACTTTCACCCTCCGTGTATTCAAAATCCCCCGGGGCAGGATTATCATAATTTCTGGATATTTTTAAGAATGATATGTGTTTATTAAGAAGTTAAGAAAAGTTTAATCTTAAGTTCCAATAATGCTTATGCTCATTTTCTATACTTAAAAAATATTTTTATATTATTGTCGAAATTATTTTCCTGAGTAGGCCTAAAGTATTCTTGCGAAGAACACGTCATCGCTATTGATTTTTTCATAAATATCAGCACAAGACAGAATTGCAAGCGAAATTTCCCTGTCTTCCATTTTCCCTAAATTTTCGGGCATTAGTTAGTCCCAGACAATTTTCCGGACCAAGCTTGAATCTAGGACGTATGGTAAGCCTACCCGGGAGAAACCTTGAAATCATCACTAAGTTTTATGAAGATGAAAAACGGAAATAAATCTATTTCCTCGACAGTGAATATACAGTGTAGCATATGTTCTATACAGTCGGTTTGTATATACATTATGATGAATCTACACACTAACGGATCCAGAAGCATCGTTTGGTGGAGGCAGATTGCTTCCTGGACAAATAATGTATGTTTTAAAAACGTAAGAGTTCAATTCAGAACAACATGGTGCATTATTTTATACAGTGTGTTTCAAAACAACACCGCCAACGTTTGGGAGGCGATTACTGGCATAGAGTTGCCATATTACCTGATTTTAGCGGATACTACTTGATTTTCAGGTCTTATATTCGTCTCCCGCTTAATCATCTCTTAATCACGTAAAACCACCCGCTTTTTTTGGATTAGAGAAAAATCTAAGACTACTTTGTTGATAAAGTGTTGTTATATTCAACGTAAACCGCTAGATTTCTTTGTCAATCTCAATCGCGAATGGACAGATGACAGAAACAAGATGAATGTAGAAATTGCCAAATTATTACCACTGGTTTTGTACAATATGAAAGACGTATCATGCGTAGAATTTTATGATATATTATGCAATCGAGATTTTTTTTAAAAACAGTTAAAGGGAATGAAAAATGTAAAAACATTTGGCATAATCATACAACATTTTGGTTCAACCCATGAATACTAATATATGATCTCATGGGTGCGTATTTCTTTGATAACATTCTGTGCAGTTCAACTGAACAAGTCTATGTTGTTACGTAATCTATATGTTCAACTAGTCTTTATATATTCAGAAATGATTGCAAATTGAACTACGGTATCCTTAGCATTTTGTTTAGATTAGATTCATTATTAGCAATTTTTTCTTTTAAAATGTTTATACTGTATTTCATATATTGTGAAACTGTGGTAATTTCGTATGTTAGTATGGTTTCAAGTAGTAATCTTTGAAAATGATTAGAAATTTTATAAGAGATGGACCAAGATTCCTAAATATGTTTTAGCTTTCTTATGATAAAAGTTTAGAAATTGTTTTGTATTTTTTAGAGAGAAAACCGTATGAGCATCTGCCATATATCGCTTTTTTTTAAAAAACAACTTGATATCCTTATTAGAGATATCTTACTGTAATACTTACTTTACAATTCGAGACTCACATTTGTTGAACTTAATAAAACATTAAAGGCAAAAACTAAATTTGCTTTACTTTAGTTTTGTTAGAAAAGTACATTGGAAGTGTCACTTAACAAAGAAATCACTAAAAAAATTGTCAAGAGGATCGTCAGTATTTTTAATACACTAGTTCACATCAGTACTTACGGTTTAGAATCCCTCGCTCTTCTAATTTCAAAATATGGCAACCCAAAGTTATCGTCGGATGCCACATACAAACAGACAGACAGGACGGCCTGTAATACAGAGCTTTGTACCCAAAATTCTCAAGGTTTGTTTCACGAGAATCTCAAATACTCGAAGGCATCCGAGCGCCGGATAGTAAATCTATATATATAAAAGAGAACGTACAATTCTTTGTCCGCTCATCACGCTAATACGGCTGAACCAATTTCTTTCATTTTTGGGGGGTTATTAGGATTTGGACCCTAGATGGTTTTTATCATATCACTTTAATTTTTAATTACCAGTGTCTTGAGATAATTGACCATTCAGGTGTCCACAAATCCTTTGTTAGTTCATCATAGGTAAAAATAAACGTATTTATATGCAACCCGCATGACCGTGTCACTCGGCGGGTTAACATAAATGACAGGCGATATACAGCGGAAAATAGCTTGAATCTTCTGTTTAAAATTTTTTAATTGATTTGCTTATATTTACAGACACTTTTACAATATGCCAGCACCGGGATGACCGCAGCGAAGCGGGGCGGGTTAACATAAATGACAGGCGATATAATGTTAAGATTTACTGCAATCTTCTATGGTTTTTATCATATCACTTGAAAGCGAAAAAGTAAAAATTATCTAAGTAACAAAGTTTATTGCGTTCCGGGGTGACCGCAGCGAAGCGGGGTGAACGCTGCTAGTTTTCGATACGGGAGTTTTTTAAGTCTTCAGCCTTATGTAATTTCCTTACCTCTACCTATATCAGTAGCTGTCACTATACAGAACTTTAAATTAAACCCTCGAAATCATATGTAAAATTATTTTTTTTGCCTGTCCCGTTATTGGCGCAATCGGCAAAGTGAATACTCGTATTAGTAGACTAATGGTGTCTTGGATTCCAATTCCATTTAGGTGATGCAAGTTTTCTTTTCCTTTTTCTCTTTTCTGACAGACTGCTTAAACCTTGTACAGATCTGTGGGGAAAAAACTTTTCTTTCACTTCATTGCTAAGGAGAGAAGTTTTAAAATGAACACCCTGTATATATGTAATACATATTATATACAACTATGATAAATTCGAATACATTGTTTCTTCCGAACACTCCGATAATCCCGAACTTTTCAAAATATTCAAGCGACCCGACAAATGCGATCATATTGATATATTTCTGTATTTGCTGCTTTAAAACAATTCGAGACTCTCAAACAGTTCGAGTGTCTCGAAGTTGTCTAATGTTTCTTACATTTCGAGTGCCTCGAACACTTCGAGAGTCCCGAACATGTCGAGATACTCGAACATCTCGAGAGTCTCAAACATTTCGGGAGTCTCAAACATTTCGGGAGTCTCGAACATTTCGAGAGTCTCGATCATTTCGGGAGTCTCGATCACTTCGAGAGTCCCGAACATTTCGAGAGTCTCGAACATTTCGGGAGTCTCGAAAGTTCGATAATTCGATAAAATTAAAATTCTTTATCGATGAAACGGTTTTGAAATTTTATCGAATTGTTATCGATTATTCGATTATCGGAACAGCCCTAATTGTTAGTACTGGTGTGACAGTTATCCGAACTGGCTTGATCTATTAAGGAACATAGTCATGGCAAGGGAATGATATGGTGTAGCATGTAAGATGCCCGTATCATATCAATTTTCCCATCGACAGTACCTGATGATCCTGCAGGAACGTGTGTTTCCTTTGCTTTTGAATCCATACGACATATGTGTTCCCTCTTTTCAACACTGTGGGACCCCTCCCCATTGTAACGTTGAGTTGAGTTGATTTTAAGTTTAACGCCCCTTTCAGCAGCGAGGCTATATGAGACGGAACCTACCGATTAATGTGGAATCCGAACCACATGAGCTCCTGAATCAAACCTGGGTCTCCCACGCCAGGGTCGCACGTACGCTAACCGCTTAGCCACGAAAGAGCTTCCCCACTGTAACGTTATTGTGTGTCAGTAGGTCGATGCACAACTTCCAGGAAAGTGGATTGGTTATTATGTTCCTGTGGAATGGTGTCCAGATCTCCAGACCTCATCACACGCCCTTGATTTCTATCTGTGGGGCAATCTGAAGCAGATATACAGAGTGTTTAAAAAAGAACTCCCAGTTTTAATGTGTCCTAGAAGCTGTACAAATGGGATACACTATTCTAGTTTGTGGTGTTTGATTCATCAACTCTCCAAGTTTGGCTCTCCTGCAGTTGGCAGGTCTGCTTGACCTTGAGACGGCACCAGTGCTGTTTTTTCCCTCCGTTTCCTCAGTTCAGTCCACGCAGGCGTGCAGTGCAGAGCAACTCAGCAACAATGTGTACTCCGCAGCAGAAAACGTAGTGTGTTATTTGGCTTGTGAAAACTGATTCAGTTAAAACAGTGCAACGTAATTTAGACGTCAGTATGGTGGTGAACCCCCTACAGCAAAAACTAATGGCGGTTGGAACATTTATACCTGAAATGTTGGTGAATACGTGGCGAGAAGTGGAATATCGTCTCGACGTGTGCAGGGCCACAAATGGATCCCACATTGAAGTCTATCAACATTAAACAAAACTTGAAGGAATTCTCTTTTATGATATGTACTCATTGATGTAAATTTTCATTCATTTCCTAATTAAATTTATACTTAAAACTAGGGAGTTCTTTTTCAAACACCCTCTATATGTTGAGAAACCGCACGATACAGACACACATCAGGAACGCATTCAGCATGAGTGTGACTACATTTCTCCTGCGTGTATAGTAGGAAATGATTACTGTTCTGCATTAGATGGAATGGCCGCCACATAGAAGTGTGCCGTTGGCAGGTAAGTTCCAAATTTACAGTGTTCATAGCGTGCAAACCATACACGATATGAAAGAAAAAAAATACTCCTTTGGATCTCTGAAGTCAAACTGCTATATTCATCATACTCCCTTCCCATTAAAAATTTCTAACTTGTAACCAAAATGTGAGCATAGCCGCCATATACCGTACAAATTTCCGACTCTCTCTGTCACCGTCTTCCATTTACAGATTTCACATTTTTCCTCTCACGTTAGAAAATGAAAGAGCGTCCAGATTATTAACTCATCCTGTATTTGTTTATGTCCTTGTTTATATAAATATAGCTTATCTAAAATTTAACTTTTACTATTCACAGCTGCACGTTAAATATCGTACTATGATATATAATAGGCTATAACAGTGCAAGTTTCAGCAGTAAAAAAAACTATAAAAATTTCAACATATTCATCAATGAGAACTCTAATGGTTGAATATATTTCATTTCCAGAAACTATTAATGGGACAGAACATGCAATTGACCAACGGAAAGTTCCAATTGAAGATCTCTCAACCCCTGCTGATCAGGTGGAACCTCTTTTATCTGTTAACAACGAAGATAATAGGTATAATGATGACAATAAAAAACAATTAAAGTGAAGCTAAATACAAAAAGGTGTTTTTCATTTTCATAGAATGTTTACTTTTTTTGTTTTGTTTATTTGTTAAGAACCAGTTCTAGTGGCAAGTTCTTCTGTCAAGTTTCCTTTAACTTTAGGAGAGCAACCAGTAGTGGGTATGTATTTTTACGAACCAGGCGCACATAGGGATGCGTACGAGACGAAATGAAATTAATTTTCCTGACAAAGTTCGAGTTGAGACACATCTCGCTCTTCCAATAGAAAAATATACATTTTTCGAGTCGAGACATTACTTTTGCATCTCAATTTTGAGACGAGAAGCCTCATAATCTTGTCTCGTGTGCATCTCTAGCCCATTCAGAAATTTCTGTTGAGAGGAATTCAAAGTTCGGGGAATCCAATGCTACAAGACGTCTATGTAACATCAACCCGATGTTGTTCTGCACCCGAAAAATATGACAAGTACTTGTTAAGTGCTGCCACCTATATTCTCAGAAAATAAATATACAAGTAAATTGTTTTCTTAAGAAAAGAAAGAATACAGATGAAGTGTAAGATCAAATGTTTATGATACATCATTTCTCTGCTAAACAAATATACGTACACATAAAAAGGTTGTGTTAATTCAACTCAATTTTAACACAGGGCAGTGGTTCCAGTGTGACTACCACTATGTGGTGTTAATTCAACACAGACCCCGCGGTGTTGGCCTTTAACACAGGGGAGTGTGTTACGTTTATAGAACACAACCGGTGTTGAGCGGTGTTAATTTGGATCTGTGTTAATATTTTCCCTGTTAATTAGACACCATGTCAGAGTCGATAATGTAGGGAAAATGCTGTGTGTTACTTTGTGACAGTGTGTAGTGTGTTAATTATTTTGTGTTAATATTACACCATGCCAAGTATTTATATAACACAGTCCCTGGCTTATGAATATCATCAAAATGACGCTATTACGGTCTATTGGATACAAGTTGTGAATTCCGAATTGGAAGTGTGAATTCCGTCAACTATTAAAATCCAATCCGGCATTGGCATTCTACACCAATAAGTAATCATTGAATCCAGGAGAAAGTTTCTATGGCGGACAAATCGACATCATTACATTGTATCATGTAGCAGATGAAAACAAAGACGAAGAAATTTGACACATTGTTTCTTTGCATCCATTTATTAATAAGTGCGTATAATATCCAGTAGGACACCTAAGAATCTATCTACAGAGAGATCTAGAAACGTTTGCCATTAAAAATGTCAATGGATTAATTAAATTAAGGACATTACCATCAACAAAGAGTTTTCGTCCTGTGCTCCGATTTCTCACCAATCCGAAACCGTTGTTCTCAGTTTATGCTGCATGTACGCGAATTAAATCAAGATTCTCCGTGGAACCATTCCGACAACGAACGATGCCTGACAGGTACGTGAGTGTCCTGCAAAATTCAAAAAAACATAGAACTAAGATATCGTCATTGAAGTGTATGAAATTTGAAACTACGATATTACAGTATATGATGCTGAAACTAAGACGGGCAGATTATTCAGTGAATATATAAACACATATCTGAAATCCAAGTTTGATGCTTCTGGAGGCTAATTAACTGTGTCACAGAAAAAGAAAAGTAACAGTATATTCATAGGCTAGAATAACGTGAAGAATTACCTCAAATGCATCGAATATGGTGACAAATTCATTATGTCGTGGTCTTGCAAAACTTTACTTGAACTCATTGTGAGGACGTCTTGCCATGCGGAACAATTTCAGCCAGACAACGATCAATAATGATCCAAAATATAAGTATCAGAAACTAAAGCTCCAGACACAGATGAATAAAATGCTACGAGTTGGGTTTTACATCCCACGCTTACGCCAGCTAGGCTAAAGGAGACTGTGATGATGAGAAATGAATGAAATGGTGGAATGAACCCACGCATACGGTGTTTGTCCACCACAAAGTTCACGTGGCGCGATCTGGGATCGCACCAGAGGTGAACACTCTGCATCTGAGCCACAGTGGCCTCTCAAATGCTAAGAGTGAACGATTCATTATTATACTTCTACTCGTAATATGAAGAAGGTCTTCCAATTCAAAGCACAATTCTAATGTCGTCCTCGAAATTTTCACGGCATATGGGGGGCAGCATTTATTACCAAAAATTGTTACTTCCTGGTAAATTTTCACGACTTTTTTTTAAAACTAAGGTTAATTTTGGTTAGGTTACATTAGAATGCGTCAGATTAGGTTAAATTATATCAGGTTAGGTTAGATTAGGTTTGCTTGCTTATTTATGCCTTTCCTTGCCTTCAGGACCTCAAAAGGTTAGGTTAGGTTAGGTTTGCTTCCTTATTTATGCCTTTCCTTACCTTCAGGACCTCAAAACGGTCAAACTTCAATTTGTATATTCCTACACCCTTTCGTATTATTCCGCGAAGAGCAAATAGGCTATCACATATTTCACTCCCCTCGATTGCACACACTGATTTTCGATATCACTACGATCATAGATTACTCACACTTCAATTACCTTTTCGTAACATGGAATGATTTATCCTGTACATATTGTGTTTTTTAACCTAATTTTGGCCCCCATCTGTCCGACAACCCGATTTCACTACCTGCCAGGCCCGAACTACATAAATATTTGAAGAAAGAAAAAAAAAATCAAGAAAGAATCTTTTATTTTGACAGCGACCTATGATATTTGTACGAGTCTGAAGCTACAACAAATACTAGTTATTCTTCATGTCAAGAATTAGCTGGGTTTGAAAAGAAAAAAGCCATACATCAAGAAATTCGTGTCTGGAGGACATAGACACGAAATTTATATGCGAACAAAGTATATTTGCAAAATTCAGGATTTACACTCAGTTACAGCGCAAGCCAAAATTTAAATTTCAATAGCCTTGAACAAACGATTGTAACTCCATTCCGTGAAAAAAAAAAAAAAATCCACTGGTACGCCACAAAAAGTGTTCAGCACTCGAGACCATAATCTTATGAAACCAGAAGAGAAGAAATACAGTTTTAATTACAAAAAATGTCGACTAATGCCAGATACCAACGAAACAGTTCCATATAGGTATAAAAGAGTGAAAACAGAAAATAATGTAAATAGCCATATTTTCTTCTATCCCTTCACCTACACCTAATTTTCCAACATCACCAAGACGACGAGAAAAAATAACCAGCCAGCCAACCATCTCAACTGTGACCAAAGTGAAAGCCATGATGATATCTCTATTACATTTTGCAAGAGACAGAAGGGAATGCAAGGACACCACACATCTTTACTCTCCTTCCGATGCCCAGTAGAGACCAACTGTGAAACGAATACAGGTACGAAAAAATATTTATCTTTAATCGTTTTATGTGTGATTCAAAATAAATGTTGCTCAATATATGCAATATATATTTCTTTATTTTAGGATTTAAGAATACATACGAGCTCTCAGCTTCTCACATCGGAGAATCCGAATATGAATTTTCTATGTAAACGAAATCAATGCATTATCCAACAACGGTTTGTCTTTACTATATGAAGAAGAAGGAAAAATTAACAATAATAAGGTTGTAATTATTAAATATTTCTGGAATAAATCAAATCAAGTTCCGTAAAAGTTAATCATTACCATAGCTTTTCATGGAAAAATAAATTTCTTTCCTTTTATATATCACACACACATTCTTCTCACAACGGTCATGTCATTTGTTATGTGTAAGTGTTCTCATGTACCCGTTGACAATTTTTATATTCATCAAACACGTACTCTCTGATCACTTGTTATGTGTGTAAGTTTGTCCATGTACTTGCTAGATGTACTGTTTGAAATCAATGACTTGTTTTTCTTTTTTTTTTCAGAAGAAAGAAAATAATAGTGAAAAAGGAGAGGAAGAGTACGCACTTAATTTATTTTTGATCCCTAATCCGTTATTATTAATTCTTCTGAAAATTAACAAGTGTGTACACTATAATGTCTTCTAACTATATAAAGGAAAAAGAGAAAAACAAATACCAGCTCTGAAGGAATAATAAAAAAATAAAACAAGGTAACTTGCGTACTCTTGCCCGCAAAGTCGGGTAAGAGTACTATTGATGGAGGCAAAGAGATCGCACTTAACACAAGTCTCAAATGAAAGGACCCTTTCCTTCATATTCCGAACAGTCTTCATGCCACCACTCTCCACAACTTCCGCACAAAACCTAGTCATCCTCGAATGTCTTCCTGCGGCCTCGACAAGGTGTGATACATTGGCTTTCATTGGTTGCACTAGATGTTGAGGGTACAGAACTTACTGTGATAGAAGTTCAATGCATGTGTATTGTGGTTGACCTTCTTTCTTTTTCTCTATTGTTCTTTAGTTGTTCTGCTTCTACGAAGAGTTCTTTCACCGGGGAACTAGAGAGAATCTCCGATTTCTTAAAGCGCCCCCTATTTCCGCACTTGTCTCACGCGCTTTGGTAAAGGACGGATACTTAGAACTGATAAGTTTGCTGAAGTGTTGCTTGGTTTACCATTTTAGATCGACGCACTTCGAGCAGGAGAAGCAAAAGTCTCATTACATTGTACAGGTACTTCCAACGATGATAACATGGAACGAAGTTCTTGTTGAGCATGTCCAAGGTCCATTGTTTCGGTAGGATTAAAGTCACTTGCTGTTAGTTGTGACGGCAAAAGGTTGTCTTCAGAAAAGACATCAGTGCTGAACGAATGTACATACGTTGAAGAGAATCCTGTAGCACTGCTGTTTGAAGAGTAGCTACTTGTAACTATGCAGCACAGAACAATTTTCTAATTTGTCTTTTTTAAACAGTCAGCCTGATTTTTGCTAGGAGTCATCCATTTTTCAACTTCTGGGTCATAAGCCGCTTTCAAGGGACAAGAGAAACATGTCAAGTGACTGGATCTTGTGACTAGTGTGTAGGGATGGCATCGAGATGAGACGAGACGTGACTTTATACAGTCTCGGTCTCGTCTCGTTTGATAAGTAGTGGTCTCGGTCTCGATCTCGTCTCGAGTCAAAAATCGCCCTCTCGGTCTCGTCTCGATCAACAGATGCCTGTCTCGATCTCGGTCTCGGTCTCGAAGGCCAAGTCTCGGTCTCGTCTCGAAAGTCTCGAAATAAATAGTGTGAAATTAAAATTGTGAAAGTATTATTATCGTACAGTCTGTCGTTTCCGCTTCTTATTTTTCTGCCTTCATTCTTGACTTAGAATTATGGAATGATGTATTATCTGTCAGGAAAGTAAATGTACACCTACTTTTCGAGTCTGGCATTCCTGCACTCCATCCGTGGAGAGTATGAGAATTAAATCAATCAAATGTTTACTGAGGGCAAAAAGAAAAGTTTAATCTGAATAAGACATTGCAGAGGGGCACAAGCTGTGAATACGAATAATGCATGATGTAAATAAAGTACGACACAGAAAGAGAAAACCAGAAACAGCTGTTAAACGGAGGAAAAAGAGAAAGAATTATCGAAGAGCGAACTTAAAACACAAATACAACAAATACGCCGAAAACTAAACATTCACCACGCCCTGATCTTGGTGTAGTGGTTAAGGTGCTGGCTTACAAATACAAAGCACGCCAGTTCGAATCCCAGACAAGGACGTTTTTAAAAAATTTTTGTTAATAATACACACAGCTCATATTGGTAATGTTTAGTAAATACTTCTTGTCTTTGCGTATTGCTTTTATTCTTTTCTTCATTTTGAAAGAGAAGAATATTCGAACAAATGCCACCAAAATTCCTCTTATTTTGAATGTAAACGCCATTTGCAATTAGTAAAGAATAAAAATTGAACGTTCCGAAGTAGCTGCAAAAAGTAAAAAGAAAAACATGCAAGTGGAGGGGTTCGAATCCATACTCATGGTTATTAAAATAAAATTTTTACATGTCTTACACTTCTCGACTACGTTCCTACGTTAGCAAGTAAGAGGCTTGTGTTTAGGTTAGGCTGGTCAATACATTTTGCAAAGAGGCCCGGTTTAGTTCTGACGCAGCACAGGTGCGAGAAGGGAGAAGGGAGCAAAACATTTTTTCTCTTTCCCTCTGTGTGTCTATTTATCTATCTATCTGTATATATACTTGTGAATGCCATAACCACCCTAATTTTCAGCGGATTGAGACGAAACTTGGCACAAACATTAATTGTTGAAATATCTTGATGAGTTCGTTAACCAGAATAATCAGATGAAAATGTTCAAAATGGCGGCCCTTCAAGCTCTTAAAAGGTTCCAAGGGAACCAAATTTCGCCCATAAATAGGTATTCAGAAAGTTTGAGTAACTTTTCCTCTTTTACTCAAATATTTGTGTGCAGGGACTTATCCTCGTTTATTGAAATATTGGAACCGATTAATCGCCTAAAGAAGGTTCACGCCCTTTCGCTACGGTCAGGCTTTTATTTTTTCAGAAGGAGGGTTATTTTCGTATCGGAACAAGGTGATTGTTAGTGATGATATAAAATTAAACATTGAATGTGAAGTAACTAGTGAAACGTGTTATTTGAAAGAATAATAAAATAAATGTGCTTTCCCCTAACACAGAGAACTGTAAATAATGTATTTCGAGTTCGGGAGGGTGAATGGCGAGGAGTGGTTTTTGATTTGCTTTTCAGTAACACATTGCATTGCAAATAAAGGTAGGCAACATTAGTGGTAAGTAAAACAACAATAATAATAATAATAATAGTAATAATAATAATAATAATAATAATAATAATAATAATAATAATAATAATAATAATAATAATAATAGGTGTTGTTTGTGGCAAGGCAATATCTTCCTCAATTCTTCTTCAAACGTAATGATTGTAACACGCCATATCTACCTTACAAACAAAATATAAGCAATTTATATCGAGAGAACGGGAAATTGTTGAGTGATGGGAGTAAAGTTGGACAGTATGCACTCATAGTACTCACAAAAATATGCGATTTCAATGCAAAATGAACGAAGAGTCATTGTTATGGGGCCACGCCAGAGCCCTCTTTAGGCAAAATGTCGATAACTTATATCGAGAGAACAGGAGGTGATAGTGGGATGGGACCAACGTTGGACACCGTGGACCCATAAGGCACATCGAAAAAATTAGGGGGGGAGCGCCAGTCTTACTTATTTTTACATAATAATAAAAATGATATTGTCGAAATACACACGCGAGTTAGCTACTAATATTTCTTCTTCTTCTTCTTCTTCTTATTATTATTATTATTATTATCATTATTATTATTATTATTATTATTATTATTATTATTATCAGTAGCAGCAGCGTCTTTTCATTACGTGTGCGTGTTTGACATGAAACCAAAGAGAAGATCCATCATTCGTAAAAAGAATAAGAATAGCCAATTACTTTAACTGTGAAGGACGGCGAAAAATACCAAAAGAGTGAATACCTGGAGTAAAAAGAAACAATACTTTCTCTCAAATGGATAAAAAATCAAGCCGAGATAGATTCGAACTCGCATGGACGGCGCGAAAAGCCAGTGCTTTGCCCACTTTTTTTTAACTGACTAACCGAAGGTGTTTTAGTACCTTACTTATTGCTAATTTTATTTGCTTCACTCGTTTAATTTGCTTTTTCTAATAACTTATAATGACAGGGACACGAACACAGAAACATCGAGGACAGTTGAAAATCATAAATACTCTTCCGCCGGGAATCGAACCCGGGACACCATACACCAAAGGCTCACGTGCTGGCCACTAGACCAGCGGGGAGAGCACCGCTCACCCCCTGTATTGTTAGGGATTACAACTGTATTGCCAGCCATCACTTCTGTGGGTTGTATACTATGATCACATGTTCCTTCTTTGCTGGAAGAGTTAAACCTACATTCTATTTAATACATGAGGTATTTAGACCTACATGCTCTTCATATAATGTAATAAAAGGGCCATGCTGGGAATAAGAAAAAGAATATTCCTTGGACAAAACGGAAACTATTGGCATCAGAAATATTTATCTACGAGGCATGCGCAGTAGTATATTTCAGAATAGTTACTGTTTAGTTCATTAAACGAAGAAATGGGTATAAAAAAGCAAATATGTCGCGTCAACGAGATCGACCAGAGTTGACAGAGGCGGAAGCAGAGGTGTAGTAATACAACAACTTGGTTAAATTGATAATTGGTTCTGTATCCTGTAGAAGATCGTATCACAACTTTACGGGAGAGCAGAGAAAGACTTACTAACGCTATCATTTAGTAAGCTTTAGTAACACGATCATATAGACACAAATGGATGTAACTGTGAGTACTACAACTTGGATTTAACGAAAGCCGTTTAGATATTCAGTGGTTTGCAGAGTTGTATAAGACACAAAAAGATAAGACACGATATAATTCTTCATATCTTAGCTTCCAGTAGCTAGATACATGCAATTTCTGGTTAGATACTGAAACTGCTGTCGGATTTTAATACATGACGTATTGCAGGATACAAAATGCTTTGCATTACTTGTTTGTTTGTAGACAGCTACTAGCTTAGTTCTGAAAGGTTGTGTATAAACTAGGGATAGCCAATTCCGGAATTATTACTTTTCGTACTCCCGAAAGTAAAACCAGATAAATTCCGGAATTCGGAAAATTCCGATTTTGGGATAATTCCGGAATTCGTTCATTCCGGAATTCGGAATTAGAAATTTCTGATTTCGTTAACATTCCGGAATTCGGAAAAAATCGACACCGGAAGAGAAATCCAGAAACAGCAGGTAAAGGGAGAAAAAAGAGTAGAAATTTGTAAGTGGAAACATAAAATACAAATACGAATTCGACACGACTCGAGTTCAATTCGAGTCGAGTCAAAGGTAATTTTCTTGAGTTGAGTTGCGAGCCAAGTCGCTTTTTCGAGGTTGAGTTTCGAGTTGAGTCGAGTTTGATAATGGCTCGCTCACTCGTTCAGCTCGTTTTAAATCGTTTTGAAATAATGGCCTGATTAGAGTGGAAAGCGAAAGCCATAAGAAATGTAACCAGTAATGTGGAATACTTTTAGTGTTGCTCACAACAGAGGTGCATCTCGTCTCGTAATTTTAGTGCATCTCGTGAAGCAATTTTAGTGTATCTTGTCTCGTCTAGATAACGAGAAGGCAAGAGGTTTTATTTAATTTTATTACGAGACAGCCTCAAATGTCGTAATCACCAATATAAGTATATACTGTAGTTCTTAAAATCAAGGCTGAGACCTGCACGGTCGTATTCTTGAGCCCGAGCAGAAGACCAGCCCGGGTAGTGATATCAACCAGCTCGGCTCGTATCAACTGAGTGAACAGCCCCAGTCGGCTCGGCCCAATTGAGTCGATGACCTGAGCCGGCTCAGTTGGAACGAGCCATCGACTCAGCTTAATTGAGCCGATGGCTCGAGCTTTCTCGGTTGGGATGGGTTACCTACTCGGCTCATGTGAACCGGTTCGAGCCAGCTAAGTTGAAACTAGTCCATCGGCATGGTTCGACTCAGCTCAACTAAGCCGATGGCTCAAATTGGCTCGGTTGGGTGAGCTGTTGGGTCGGTTCACTTTTCTTTTCGGTTCGATAGTGAATGAGCTGTAAGCCGAGCCGCTCGAGCCGTTGAAAAGCCTAAACCCGGTTCCAGCTGTTTTGAACATGTTTGGCTGAAGCCTATAACTTTTAACAATTTTTGGCTCGAGCCCGAATACTTGCCGTTTCGGAACTAAAACCCAGAACGTGACCGATGTCCTTGCCTCCTGAAGACTTCTCGACGACCCTGATCGAGAGTCAGTTAGCTTTTACTATTCAGATACAAACCGCATATCTTTTAAAGATTATATACTGTGTTGATATAATAATAATAATAATAATAATAATAATAATAATAATAATAATAATAATAATAATAATAATAATAATAATAATAATAATAATAATAATAATAATGGTATTTAAAGTTTTATACTTGCCCTAAAATTTGGCAAAACTTACTTAAAACTAGAGATTTCGGGGAAAGGGTTCCGTACCTTCAAGACGCAACTACCCGAATTTTAAACTCGAGCTTTCCATTGAAGTTTCATGTAGACAGTATTCTACTGTATGTTTTAAGGAAAATAACTGTAATAAATATAATTGAATATCACGCAACAGTAAGGCATATAATAAACTAATTTTTAGGATATGCAGAGGTATATATAAAAGGTTTGCTACAAAAATACCTACACAGACCATAATTCAATGAACTCTGAAATACAATGTAACGAAATAGCTTATGAGATTCAGTCTACAGAGCAATTATTACTTAAAGAATGGACATACACTATTTCGAGAATCGAGACAAGACGGGAAATGTTTACGATACTTTTCGTCTCGTCTCGATTCTCATCTCCTAAGCGAGACGAAAATTTTGAGTTAGCCTTGTCCCTTCTCGAATGTAAAATGTTAATTCTCATGTTATTCAGTTTGTTTTAGAAACGAGATGAGAAATCCCTCTTCTCCTGGGCAACATTAAACCAAACCGAAATATTCTTTCCAAATGTCATGTTTCTGCTTGTAATGGTATGACCTGAGCGATAATTGGCTCCAGCTTTTAATCTTCTACGAGATAATTATTATTAGTTTATTATTATTACTATTATTATTCCTGAAGATTTGATAGTGCAAGTATTGAAACATCCGAGTATTCAAATATCTGAATATAATAAAACGTATGTCATCGCCGATCAATCGCCATCAAAAACCCTAAATTAAAAAAAAAAGATGCAATGTGGATTCGCACAAGCACCTTGGCCACTGAACCACGATCGCTACGCGGTAAACGATTCGTCTTTAGTCTGGTTACGTTAGGTTTCTTTGTCTCCGCTTACAAACTTGTATGTTATATTTCTTCGATTCAAAATGTCTTTCGTATTTCTTTTATGATGTCGGCAAAGTTTACTTTAATAACTTGAGTTGTTCTTAAAACGTAGGTTCACAAGTTTGTTTTTTCTCCAAACGAAACTACAAATATGACAGATTGAATTCTCATACTCTCCATTTCTTTCAAAGCAGTCGCCAATACCTGGTCAAAGACTTATTTCCGCCACGAAATTCAGTTAAACTCCGGAATTCAGAAGAATTCCGGAAGTCGGGAACAATCCGGAATTAAGAAAATTCCGGAATTCAGAAAAACTCCGGTTTTCGAAAAATCCGGATTTTTCCGAATTCCGGAATTATTCCAAAATCGGAATTTTCCGAATTCCGGAATTTGTCCGATTTTACTTTCGGGAGTACGGAAAATAAAAATTTCGAAATTGGCTATCCCTAGTTTATACACAACCTTTCAGAACACTAAGCTAGTAGCTGTCTTCAAAGAAACAAGTAATGCAAAGCATTTTGTATCAAGCAATACGTCATGTATTAAAATCCGACAGGAGTTTCAGTATCTAACCAGAAATTGTATGTATCTAGCTACTGGAAGCAAAGGTATGAAGAATTGTATTGTGTTTTATCTTTTTGTGTCTTATACAACCCTGCAAATGAGCTCCTTCGTGGCTAAGCGGTTAGCGTACGCGCCTTTGGCGTGGGAGTTCCGAGTTCTATTCCCGGCGGGAGCTCACGTGGTTCGGATTCCACGTTAATCAGTAGGTCCACGTCTCATATAGAATCGCTGCTGAACGGGACGTTAAACTAAAAATCAACTCCACTCATCATCAACAACCCTGCAAACCACTGAATATCTAAACGGCTTTCGTTAAATCCAAGTTGTAGTACTCACAGTTACATCCATTTGTGTCTATATGATCGTGTTACTAAAGCTTACTAAATGATAGTGTTAGTAAGTCTTTCTCTGCTCTCCCGTAAAGTTGTGATACGATCTTCTACAGGATACAGAACCAATTATCAATTTAACCAAGTTGTTGTATTACTACACCTCTGCTTCCGCCTCTGTCAATTCTGGTCGATCTCGTTGACGCGACATATTTGCTTTTTTATACCCATTTCTTCGTTTACTGAACTAAACAGTAACTATTCTGAAATATACTACTGCGCATGCCTCGTAGATAAATATTTCTGATGCCAATAGTTTCCGTTTTGTCCAAGGAATATTCTTTTTCTTATTCCCAGCATGGCCCTTTTATTACATTATATGAAGAGCATGTAGGTCTAAATACCTCATGTATTAAATAGAATGTAGGTTTAACTCTTCCAGCAAAGAAGGAACATGTGATCATAGTATACAACCCACAGAAGTGATAGCTGGCAATACAGTTGTGGTAATCCCTAACAATACAGGGGGTGAGCGGTGCTCTCCCCGCTGGTCTAGTGGCCAGCACGTGAGCCTTTGGTGTATGGTGTCCCGGGTTCGATTCCCGGCGGAAGAGTATTTATGATTTTCAACTGTCCTCGATGTTTCTGTGTTCGTGTCCCTGTCATTATAAGTTATTAGAAAAAGCAAATTAAACGAGTGAAGCAAATAAAATTAGCAATAAGTAAGATACTAAAACACCTTCGGTTAGTCAGTTAAAAAAGTGGGCAAAGCACTGGCTTTTCGCGCCGTCCATGCGAGTTCGAAACTATCTCGGCTTGATTTTTTATCCATTTGAGAGAAAGTATTGTTTCTTTTTACTCCAGGTATTCACTCTTTTGGTATTTTTCGCCGTCCTTCACAGTTAAAGTAATTGGCTATTCTTATTCTTGTTACGAATGATGGATCTTCTCTTTGGTTTCATGTCAAACACGCACACGTAATGAAAAGACGCTGCCCCCATGACTCCCCATGACAATGACTCTTCTTTCATTTTGCATTGAAATCGCTTATTTTTGTGAGTACTATGAGTGCATACTGTTCAACTTTACTCCCATCACTCAACAATTTCCCGTTCTCTCGATATAAATTGCTAATTTTTTGTTTGTAAGGGAGATATGGCGTTACAATCATTACGTTTGAAGAATTGAGGAAGATATTGCCTTGCCACAAACAACACCTATTATTATTATTATTATTATTATTATTATTATTATTATTATTATTATTATTATTATTATTGTTGTTGTTGTTGTTGTTGTTGTTGTTTTACTTACCACTAATGTTGCCTACCTTTATTTGCAACGCAATGTGTTACTAAAAAGCAAATCAAATACCACTCCTCGCCATTCACGCTCCCGAACTCGAAATACACTATTTACAGTTCTCTGTGTAAGGGGAAAGCACATTTATTTTATTATTCTTTCAAATAACACGTTTCACTAGTTACTTCACTTTGAATGTGTAATTTCATATCATCACTTACAAACACCTTGTTCCGATACGAAAATAACCCTCCTTCTGAAAAAAAAGCCTGACCGTAGCGAAAGGGTGTGAACTTTCTTTAGGCGATTAATCGGTTCCAATATTTCAATAAAAGAGGATAAGTCCCTGCACACAAATATTTGAGTAAAAGAGGAAAAGTTACTCAAACTTTCTGAATACCTATTTATGGGCGAAATTTGGTTCCCTTGGAACTTTTTAAGTGTTTGAAGGGCCGCCATTTTGAACATTTTCATCTGATTATTCTGGTTAACGAACTCATCAAGATATTTCAACAATTAATGTTTGTGCCAAGTTTCGTCTCAATCCGCTGAAAATTAGGGTGGTTATGGCATTCACAAGTATATATACAGATAGATAGATAAATAGACACACAGAGGGAAAGAGAAAAAATGTTTTGCTCCATTCTCCCTTCTCGCACCTGTGCTACGTCAAAACTAAACCGGGCCTCTTTGCAAAATGTATTGACCAGCCTAACCTAAACACAAGCCTCTTATTTTCTAACGTTGTCGAGAAGTGTAAGATATGTAGAAATTGTATTTTAATAACCATGAGTATGGATTCGAACCGCTCCACTTGCATGTTTTTCTTTTTACTTTTTGCAGCTACGTCGAAACGTTCAATTTTTATTCTTTACTAATTGCAAATGGCGTTTACATTCAAAATAAGAGGAATTTTGGTGGCATTTGTTCGGATATTTTCTCTTTCGAAATGAAGAAAAGAATAAAAGCAATACGCAAAGACAAGAGGTATTATCAGTACTAAACATTACCAATAATAGTTGCTACGAAAGACTAAATACGACCTCTTTCACCATCTCTCATGAACTGTGTGTATTATTAACAAAAAATTTTTAAAAACGTCCTTGCCTTGGATTCGAACTGGCACCCTTTCCATTTGTAAACTAGCACCTTAACCACTACACCAAGATCAGGGCGTGGTGAATGTTTAGTTTTCGGCGTATTTGTTGTATTTGTGTTTTATATTCCCACTTCGATAATTCTTTCTCTTTTGTCTCCGTTTAACAGCTGTTTCTGGTTTTCTCTTTCTGTGTCGTACTTTATTTACATTATGCACTATTCGTATTCACAGCTTGTGTCCCTCTGCAATGTCTTATTCAGATTAAACTTTTCTTTCTGCCCCTGAGTAAACATTTGATAGATTTAATTCTCATACTCTCCACGGATGGAGCGCAGGAATGCCAGACTCGAAAAGTAGGTGTACATTTACTTTTCTGACAGATAATACCTCTTCGTAGCTAATTTGCTAGCGCTAATGCTTTCCATGTGTGTTCCAGGTTCAATCATCAGTGGGTATAACATACTCGGGATAAAACCCTAATAGTAACTCATATTTCACTTTCAGCAATAGAGTTTGTCTCAAATAGCTTCAGTATTGCCTATAGAATTAAACATTATTAAATTAACCCCAGTACTATACAGTAGTTTATTTCCTTCCTTTGAATCAGAATTGTTCAATACCTCCTAATGGATAACGCAACACATAGCAGCACGAATGTATTTAATTGTACCGAATTTGAAATTTTACAATTTCTCAGTTATTATCCAATTACATTTTGCTTTGAGTGTTATTTAGAAACAGAATATAATATTTATTATCTTAACAAATAGAGTAAATTATTACTACAATATATTTTGTTTCAAATTGATCAAATGCTTTAAGTACCTTCTGTTTTTTTTTTATACAAATTCATAAGGTCGTAATGTATTACATAAGCATATATCCAGTGCCGTAACATAGATTAAACTTATTCCTGAGCTCTCAGCGGTGCATGTGACCTTTATTCGAGAAAACTAATCGTGTGTTCATTATGTTGAAATTTTATATTGATTGAAAATTACTTGCGAAACATGGACTTACATATTATATAAGTATATAGGTATTTCGAGCTATATGTATTTATTTTCTCTGTCCCGGCAATATGAGTGATTCTTAACTTTCTAGTTTTCCTTTCTATTAATTTTTGTAGTTTTGCTGCAATATGAAGAGTCAAATTTTTTTTTCGCTGTACGAATGTCGTTAAATTTTGGATCAATTTTACCCAACCTTACCCAGTAAAAGTTATATATATATATATATATAATATGAACTTTAGAGGTAGACTATGCTAAGTCACTTTTTGGTCGAAATTGATTTAACAATACTTTTTTAATACACTATGTTCTTTCTAGTGGTGTAATAAGTCTAAAAGCATCCTATTACTTTGTAACTACTTAGTATAATTTGAAAAACAGTACTATAGGTCTTATTTAAGGAACCGGTTTTTCGCTTCTGTAAAATTACGAAATTATAACTTGGTTTAGTTTATCTCTGAGGTCCAGATATAATAAAATTATAAGCATAATCATAATCAACCCACTGCTGGATAAAGGTCTTTCCAAGTCTTCTCTACAACTATTTATCTTGAGCAATTCTTTCTCAGGTTACTCCCCAGTTGTTCTTGATTTCGTCAAACCTTCCTTGTACAAGAACGTTTTCTAAGCTGATTTTATTTCGTGGTATCCTGTGTAGAATAGTTTTTGTTCATCGATCATAATTTCTTGCAATATGTCCAGCACATTTTCCAGTCCATATTAAAAATCATTTCATTAGTACCAGTCATTAGTTGCCAAATAATTCATTTCTACTGTATATATTTGTCCTACAAATAGTTCAAATCCACTACTTTTGGAGCACAGACAAGCTAGTTTTTGATCTTCGAATCTGACAACACTGACTCAATGATTTAAATCAACACAATGTGAGGACTCAATTTGGTCTAGTGGCTAGCACGCTTGACTTCGGTTCGCGTGGTCCCGAATTCGATTTCCGGTGGGAGTACAGTTGAACGACCGAAGTGGTTCGGATTCCATTATAATCATTAGCTCCACATCTCCTTTAGACGCCCTGGCATAATTGTGGGACATTAAACTGAAACAAACAAAACCAAAATTCAACACAATGTGTATTACTAGCTGTAAGTCCTTGAATAACTGCATACAGCTATGGTATGGATCGAGTTTGAGGTGGTCGGTGGTCAAACTAAAACAAGTGAAATGTAACTAGGGTGTGATTAGAAGTTTTATTTAACCATGGTTTTGTGTACATCACGATTAAGGCTTAGGGGAACAACTAGGGTTACTGAAAAGTTATCCGTTACATTTAATTTCAGTTACAATTTGCATTTACATATATTGCTGGAACCCAAATTTTACATTAAAATTAACATTATAAAGAATACGAAAAATATCGTCTTTTGAAAACATTCTTGCACCATAAAACAAATTACGAGTAATATTAAAATATTTTGCAGTTTAGCTACGTTATTTGCACTATATTTAGAATAATATTTAGCAATTTATTTAAGTTGGCAACACTACTTAAAATAATGGAACTGCGACTTATAATTAAAACCACTAAAAACTATTGTTGTAATGTTATAGAAGCAAACTAAAGCCACAATCATTACAAAAATTTAACACAAATACGTTATTTTAAGCAGTACAACAATCACTATCCATGTGTTTGGTATCTCTGAAACGGTTTGAAATAACAATTGTTGTAAATGACATGACATTATGATCACTTAAGTCTTTTGGAAGCATCTACATGATGAGACATGATATGTCAACACGTTTTCGAAATGAAGTCTTTAGAAAAAGTTAAATTTTTCATTTCTTTTAACTTTGATCCTTCATTCATTCGAAATGCATTATACCATGATCATAGTATTTGACGCTAAGATATAAATGATGCGCATTGCACCGTCTATGCCATTTGAGTTACTAGAGATCTCCAAAATGTTAATGTTAGTTATACTTTATTGTCCTTTGTTAGACTGAATAATGTATATGGTATTGTGGTTTTATTTAATATCTAAATTAGAAATAGGGGATACCTTACATAGTGCAATTTGAGAAAATACAACTTTATTTTGCGTTGGCAACACTGCTTGTTTATCTAGTGGTATTGCAGAGTATCTAGAATAGTTTTCCCTTCAATATTTCACACAACATGATACAAATTTTCAGCATTTTATATAGGCGTGGGTTCCAAGGGAAGGGCTATAGAGGCCATATCCCCCCTGAACGCTCAGATATACACTGAATAAAATGAACTTCAATCCTGCTTTACACTGAATAAAGAGGGAAAGTGTGGTTTAGACCCTCCCTTGATCATATCCTGGATCCGCGCATGTATATATATATATATATATATATATATATATATATATATATATATATATATAGAGAGAGAGAGAGAGAGAGAGAGAGATATGGAGGGAGAGAGAAGATTATATACAACAGCAGTGGATTTTTTTTCGGGAGAAGCTTTGGGGAAAGGGTAAGAAACATTTGTGTTGTACATGCAATGCGAAAAAATGATCACAAATTTATTTCGGGAGGGGCTTGAGCCCGACACCTACCCCCTAAATACGCCACTGTATATCAGTCAACCGTTCCCATATTATCTCAGACAGCAGCGAAACAAATTTTGAGTAATGGCAAAATAACTGTCAATATTCGAGAGAAGACCGAGACTTTCGAGACTGACCAAGGTCTCGTCTCGATTTATAGAGGCCAGTCTCGGTATCGGTCTCGTCTCGGTATGTAAAAGTCCGTCTCGGTCTCGTCTTGGTGTACAAAAGTCCGTCTCGGTCTCGGTACCATCCCTACTAGAGTGTGACGGAAGGGGAAGACACGTTTCATAGAATTATTCTACAGACAGCTGCAAGCGCACAATGCGAAGTGTGATTGCAATCAGAAGAGGATCTTCACCAGAAGGCTTTACATAATTAACAAAATGCTGAAGCAAAGACACAAAAATGTCTGTGTTTATAAGCCACGCTCGGACATGAGCTTCAATATTTCACGACGGGTGTCTCCGTACAATTCCTCTTTCATTCTTTGCCTGGAAAATTCATTGCTGGAGGAACATAGATTCTTGTTGGACTACAGTAGCAAATCACAGTTACAAGTTCACCTCTTTCTTCAAAAGAAATTTTGCAGTTTTCTTTCCGGTTGAACTGATAAGCTTTAGCACTTTTGAAGAAGCGTTGGTAAGACCAGATTCATCCATACTGAATATTCTATTGAGTTGGATTTTTCGTTGTAACATTTCCGAAGATTGTCAAATTTCTCTCTAATTTCCCTTGGTCATCAAAGACAAGTATTCTCTCACTTTGTCTTTTGTATTTACCCATGTTATTCAATCTGGAAAAAGGAAACATATAAAACAGCTAAACTAAGTTATAATCACTATTTTCAACATTTTTATTAATGAAAAATTAGCCCCACTGATGAAAAGTGAAATTAAAACGAGTGAAAATACAGCAAGAATAAAGAATAACAAAAAGAAGATAACTATAACTACAATTTACAGTCAGAGAGGCCAGGCACGTAGCCAGGATTTCGTGAAGGGGGGGGGTCCATGACATGAAATACTGTGGTCATCACACCAGCGGCTCGATCATTCTAAACTTTTTTACTGGAACATTGGTTCGTTTGGCAAGGATTTCGTAACGGAAGGGGGGGGGGGGGAGGCGTGACATGAAATTCTGAAGGGCCAGGAGTTCGATCAATCTAAACTACTTTACTATCAACATAGTTTGTTAGGACCAAAAAATGAGGATATGTTGGTAAGTATTTTAATAAACTATGAAGAAGTCTCGAGTAAAATAATAAAAAAAATAGTATTGAAAAATTTATAAACTATTTACGTCCTTCCTCTGTTTATTCATATATAACAATTTTCCTTTCATTATGACCTCAACTATTATAAAAAGTAGATATTCACTATTATGAACAGTACATACTCAATAATGTCTTGTAAAGTATTTTACAATATCTGCGTTCCTTTCTCTTTTAATCAAATGTTAACAGAACTTTCTTTCCACATAATTTTTTGTTTTAATTTTTCCGTCAACTACTGTCTTTTCCAAATGACAGGTCAAAAGAGCAGTAGAAAATTGTTTATGAAATAACATGTTTGATACTGCAAGGGTGCGATGAAAAATTATGATTTAAAAATGTCCACGCTGTTACACAACAGCACTATGCTTTCGAAAGCTTGAAATCCCCCTGACTAGTAGCAGAAATTCTGACAATTCTGTAACTTCTCTAGAAATTTCAAATTCCATGACTCTTCCAGGATATCTCGCTCATCTCGCCACCATGTATTGCAAGTAATACAAATCTCCTAAGAAAGAGTAACGAAAAGCTTCCTGTAGTTTATTTTTTAACGTGATCCTTCTTTTTCTCATTTCATTTTGTTTCATTCTTCCTTAATTTTTTTCATTTCTGGTCTCGAAGAGGGGGGTCCGGACCCCCCTCCCTTGGCTACGTGCCTGGAGAGGCTAAGAAGACGCACGAACTCTTAGCCTCTTGCCCTCTCCCACCTTTGTTCATATTAATTTTACTGGTTGTCAGCACTGAATACACAACCTTCCACCTCCAATGACACTATTTGACTACTGTATTAAGCTTTGTTCTCTAATAAACACAACTAGCAGTGGCGTATTTAGGGGGTGGCTTCCGGGCTTAAGCCCCCCCGAAATCTTACTTAGTATACTAAAGTAAATGAAATATCTTGCAGAATTTCCACATTTCCAGCCAAAGCCCCCCCCCCCGAAAGTTAGCAAAGCCCCTCCCGAAACAAAATCGTAAATACGCCACTGACAACTAGCCTATGTGAAACTTCATGTGTTATTACTTATCGCATAACTCCGAAAAATTAAAGACGTATTACCTTATTAGCCTATATACAAAATTTACTTCTTACTCTTGCAAAATTTCAATGACGAACACCAAACTACAGGAAATGCAGTCGTGCAAGGAACGGATGCATGCACAACGAGTGCCTTTTCTCTCAATGTTGCCAATTGTCACACACACACACACACACAAAAAAAATATGTACACTTGTCTGATCGCGTTCTCTTATACTCGTTTCCCATAATTACGACGTACATTAATGTGTTTCATCTTCCCTTACAATAATTGTTACTTGTACCATCTAAAAAAATCACAGACACACCTTTACCACTCCACACGTACGAAGAACAAGAATCGTATTTTAATGTACACTAGCAAGAAGAAAAAATGTTAAAATAAATGTTGTTTGAAAAATGCTGTATTTTATTTCATATCCTGCAATTCAAATTCAGTTTCTCTGAAACATTTTACCGGTAATTTTTTTTTACATGTACCGAAATTTGAATTCAATTTATTTTTCTAAATCACAATTTACCGTTAAAAATTGCATGTGCACCAAAATTTCATATATATATCTATATCTATATCTATATCTATATCTATATCTATATCTATATCTATATCTATATCTATCTATCTATATATATATATATAATTTTGAGAATAATTTGGAAGCGTCACTCCTTTCTGCTCATATAGGGTGTGAAGTGCAATAATACATTATACACATCACGAGTGGCACTGTAATCACTTACTACTTGCCAGCCTTCGAAGAATAATACTGAATAAGTATCAAACTCACAAGTAAACGTAACGTTTGTGTGAATCGAGTTGCTGTCCAAGACATATGTGATAGAGTAGTACTAAGTGTGTTGTTCACAGGGCCGCAACTAGGGGGGGGCAGAGGGGGCACGTGCCCCGGGCGCGTGGTTGGAGGGGGGCGCCAGAAAGAAGATAGTATATCAATTGTTTTAAAAATCGCACCCTTTCCCTTGAGGAACTTATTCTAGAGGTTAAAAGAAATCATAAGTTTACTTGGCCTTTTCCATGGGACCTCTTTTAGAGAGAGAGAGAGTCTCATCTAAATAGGTGTAATGTCATACATTAAAAACCTAATATTGCATGCATTTGTTCCCTTGGGCGACCACAGAGAATCCGCCCCCTTTCCTTTTCCTACCACAAGGAGCTGTTTGTCTGTATAATTCCATTGAGTTGAGTTAATTTTGAGTTTAACGTCCCTTTCAGCAGCAAGGCTATATGAGACGTGGACCTACTGATTAACGTGGAATCCGATCCACATGAGCTCCCGCCAGGAATCGAACCCGGGTCTCCCACGCCAAAGGCGCGTACGCTAACCGCTTAGCCACGAAGAAGGTCTATAATTCCATTGAGAACAGCTCTGAAGTTTAAAACGCTGTTATCAATAGGGGCGGGGGCGAAAAGTTACCGATTTTTGTTGCTTGCTGGTGGTTGAAGAATTTAGCTCAGACGCGCCCGCTGTAATGTTACGCAATTGCTCTAATGTTATTAAACTAGAGGGCAGTTTTGTGGCGGAAAAGATATGTTACACGCCTCGGTGTATTTAATTGTTTCTTGTACGCCTACCAAGGGATTTTGCGAGTGAAGGCTGTATGAAGTTTTATCTATTAGTTTTGCTTGAGAGCTTTTCGAGGCATTTTGAATTGTTATCTATCAGTCCAACTTATGTTTTATTATGCTTTATTGTTAATTTCAATCATTGTTTTACATTAATCGTGTATAATGTATAATATTTACTATACATTAAATAATCTAAATATCTTGATGTATTTATTAATATTTTATGAAGCAATTTCTTTCATATTTAATGAACTTTCTAGTTAATGCACTGTAAAGAGATATGCTTTGCTCGAATCAGTTTTTTCTGTCACTTGTGTGCACCTTAGAGGTGCATATATACAGAAAGAGAAAGTATACAGAAAGGTGCACAAAAAGTACAGAAAGTGCTCAAGTTCGAGAGGTACACATAACAATATAGTGTGGAGTTCTTGTGTGCTTCATTGTTGATGGAAAGTTTTCTTCTTTTCTCCACATCAAAGGATTACAACGAAAAATTTACAGAAATAAAAATAAGCTTTTCATTGTTGCATTGTTATGTTCTCAATGATTTTGCATTGGAAATATTTTTTTTTTTTAAATATTAATATAGTATATGTTAAACTTACAGTTAAATACAATTTCTAAGAATAATGCTATATAATTTAAATTATGCTTTATTTTCTAAAATTATGCTTTATTATTCTTTAAAATTAGTTTCTTCTGGACCCTTAGACAACCACATCCATGTTCAAGGTACCAACCATATGTCTAAATTGCTATTATGCTTTTGGGTTGCTCTATTTATAATATACCAGATATTTTCAAGTTTATTTTGTATTGTTTTTTTATTTTTAAATGAAAGCTTATGTACAAAATTATTTTTGGGTTTATTAGAACTAAATGTTATTTCAATTATAACTTTATGATGTACTAGATATTTTCTAGTTTATTTTGTATTAGTTTCTTATTTTAATATGAAAGCGTATGTTCATAATTATTCTTCGGGTTATTAAATCTAAATGTGTTATTTCAATTAATAACTGTATAATGTAGCAGATATTTTCTAGTTCATTTTGTTTTGATTTCTTCATACAACATTAAAACAAAATGTATGTACAAAATTATTTTTAAAACTTGTGAGCACATAACGAATGTAATATATTTTTGTGGTTAAAGTAAGTTTGATTAAAGTACTTAAAAATCGATATAACTGGTTTCATTAAGAATGTTATTTACAGTTGCAATCCATAAGTAAGTGATACTTTTCGACTAAACCGGGGGGGGGGGCTCCGAATTGTGTGTTTGCCCCGGGTGACAGAAACCCTAGTTGCGGGCCTGGTTGTTCAATATGTCAGGGAAGTTTTAGGTGCAAAGCTCAAAGAGTTTAGGAGATACAGCCACTAGAAAGTCACATGGAGGTACACATTATAGTTTATTTCAGTACGTGATATTATGATTACTGATGACATTCCAGCTGCCAACGCCTTCAATGTGGATCAAAGTCGCTTCGAGAAGTACTTGCATTCGTACCAGACGTTGAAGGGGAAAGGATCAGTGTAGATCAGAATAACAGTGGAATATGTGAGTGCAATATCTCACTCCTGCATGATAATGCCGATTGTGTTCATGGAAGGAGAAATTCTGCGTCCCATGTGTTCTGGTGGTTGAACCAAACGGTATTTTCCCTGCAGTAAAGCCAGCCGATCCGGCTATCTCATCTCATTTGCTGGTAAAACAGCGAATATGAACAAACAGGGTCTTAAGACTTTCTATTCGGGCGTCATGTGGAAAAGCGTTCCAAGTGATAGGAAGAAAGTCTTCCTGTTACTTGATTCATGGTCTGCAAACAGAGACGACGTTCTTTCGTCACAGTGTGTGTCAGAAGGCTTTGCAATGATCAAAAGGCTGATACCTGTTGGATGTAGTGGCATGATTCAGCCTCTGGATGTTCACTTCTTCAGTCCATACAAAACATTTTTTCGTTTCATCAATGATACAACCATAATAGGAAGTAAAGTGAATATTTGGCATCGTGACAGGTTCATACAACTTCAGTCGTTCACGATTTACCACTTCAGTGCTCCTCGTTTTCGCAACATGATTCGATTCGCTTTCCTAAGGCTGGCTACTTGAATGAGGAGCCTGAAAGTTGGACAGTTAATTACGATTACTGCCTTGACGGAATTGTGAACGACAAATGTTTCAAGCGCGACTTGATTGAGTTTGTCAGGTGTGTTCACTGTGAGCAGAGTGTTTGTGCAGGTATGCAATCTTTTCTGAACTGCATATTCATCGTGGTAATTGGTAACTTTTCTATGCAATAACAAAGCACTTCGGATGTGCAAAATAAACAATTTTCCCTTTATTTTATCACTTGAATATGCTGGAAACACGAACATAATCAAGCTTAGATGAAATAATAGGTATAAGACTTCTCTCTTATGTCTTGGACTATGTATTATGAATATGACATGTGCCTCCATGTGACCTTCTAGTGGCTGTATCTCCTAAATCCTTTGAGCTTTGCACCTAAAACTTCCCTGACATATTGAGCACACTTAGTACTATCCTATCACATACGTCTCCGGCAGCAACTCGATTCTCCCAAACGTGACGTTTACTTGTCAGTTACTCCTTGTTATCTTAAAGTTGCGACCTGGCCTGGAAGAGTAGTAGTTATTACATACCTTGGTCAAGGAAATCTTTGTTCGCGGACCTAGTATGATAAGAAGAAATAACATTCAAAGAACACATTGAGTCGTCTGAAAATTGAACATATTTAACACTCCTACATGAATAAATGAAAATCTAATTAGTTGGTGTTATTGTGTCAGATAAATGGTAGTAGACACATTGGGCCTTATGCAGAATTGTTTTGACATATGATTAGCGTCATACTAATGGCTGACTACTGCAAGCAACGTATGTCGGTCGAACGCTTTAGTATTGCACTAATCATGCGTCAGAACGACTCTGCATAAGACCCATTTTGTTTTGTTTGCATTTAGTTTTAATTTATATGCAGAAAACCACTGCGTAAGTTGGGATGTTGTAAAATCAATAGCATCTTGCAAGTTATTTCTGTTTTTTTTTTTTTTTTTTTTTTTTTAGCTACAATTACTGTTGTACCAGCAGCAAAAGAAAGCGTCCTAGAACTGACCCTTGTGGAACACCTTCTCTATTATTTGTTCATTTGAGTTTATTTTGCTCAGAGTTTTAGTTGTTTCGTCCACATGAAGAATTTGTACGATTTGTTTACGATTGGATGATTTGAACCACTCCAAAGCAATACTCTTAATACCATATATTTTTTTAATATACTGAAAGTATATCTAGGTCTACACATCACTAGCCTTCCAAGAGGCTTGAGGATGTGTGGCTGAACTGCTACAACCGCCTTATAGAGACACTGACGATTTCACATCTAGCAGCCGATGAACAACGTAAGAACGATTAAACTCCTCCCGCAATTGAAAAATATTAACTGCTGTTGTTTTAGCACGTTTTTGCTAATTAGAGCATTTATTTTTATAAAATACAAACGTTGAACTTTATCGTATTATAGTTAAATGAAGAACAACCTAATGGGTCTTCTATATTCGAGTACATGGATGCAGTATTCTGAGGAATACAGTTTCTCAGAGTTGTGTTATGGCGTTATCTTGTAAATCTGAAAACCTCAGGTGTTGTAGTTACCAATAGACATGAAAATCTAAATACACAACCACAGCAAAATCATTCCATCACGGAAACGAGCATGTGACAACGTTTGTCAAATGTCCATAAAGGTTTTATATAACGGAGATCATTTTCGTTATAGTGCTGCCAAAATGTCTTGAGCCGTGGCAAAAATGCGAACTAAAGCTCACACCCATGCGTTGAGCCAATAAGGGTTCAGCTGTTGTTAAGCGAGAGAGCCTTAGCAAAAGGGATTAGAATTCCTTCAGCCGATAGCAGCACCTGAAACAGAAGACTAGGTATCAAGTCAATGTGGTACCGTATACTTTTAGCTTCGTTCAAATCCGCTTGCCGGTGAGATCATATGCATGAGACGAAATAGACACCTCAATTGGAATACTGGTGAGAGTGCTCCAGTACAATACTTACCAACGCGTGCAAAAAAAAGCAGTGCAGAAGATACTAACCAACCTGTTCTAGGCTTCTACTAAAGAGCACAAATGCTATCTAACCGAGTCAGAGTAGGAGCGCAGTAGAGGGATGTGTATGTAGGAATCAGGCGTGTTTGGGACGAAGAGTATGCACACAGATGAGGATAGTAAGGGATTTTTTTTTTCTTGCATAAGACCAACTTACCTGTTATGGTTTCATACTAGTAACTCCACACTTGTAAACATAAAATACATGTAGCCTACTTTATATTGTGAAGAAACGTTTCGGCGGTGAAAATTAATATGTTACACAGTCCTCTTTCAAATATACTCACTCATTTGTACTATAGTATATTGAGACTTGTTTGAGACTCACACTCACAATTAAATATACTCACTTGTCATTGTTTGAGACTTGTAAACGCAAAAAACTGGGTTCCTACATTGTGCAGAAATGCTCCGCAAGTGAAAATCAATATCTTAAACAGTTCTCTTTTGTACACATTCACTTATTTTAACCGTAAATTTAGTGGGTCTTATGCAGAGTCGTTCTACAAGTGATTAGTGCCATACTAAAGAGTTCGACTAACATATGATTCTGCAGTAGTCAGGCCTTTAGTGTGATGCGAATCATACGTCAAAAGGACTCTGCATAAGGCCCACCATTTTAATGGTGGTGTATTATATGCCAGATATTTTTCTCTTTAAATCGAATAACTCTGGTACTATACTTTCTCGTCACGGCTTGTAGCCTGCGATGAGAGTTAATACTTACCCTAAAAGAATATAAACAGTACAAGATGCATCATTGACGTAATGTGCAATTATTCAAGAGTGTTCAGTTTTGTTTACTAAAGTTACATATGCTTCAGCTGATTGCATGCGATAGTGAAGTATACCACGAGCTTATACGTTTTGCGTGTGTGTGTGATTCCGGAGAAAAGATGGCTGACTTCAATGTGGTTAGAGGAAAAAAATCGTCATATTGTAGATGGAAGCCTGGTACTGATGACAGTGTGGTTTTGACATAAACCTTTGTAAGGCATAAAGGTTTATTTTGAGGCAAAAAACTATGGCTGCTAATATAAATAGTCGTTACTTCGAAGAAGATGGAACGGAATTTGTTGACTGGCAACTCCCGCTGGCTTTTGCGAAAAAGCGTCATGTGGAAATTATAGAAGGTGTAAATACAGTAACACAGACTTGGAGAATGAAAGAAAGGGTATGTGTAAAAGTTTGTGTTAGTGATTTATAGTATTAATTATTGTGCGCAACATTTCACAGAAAGTTTAAATGAATGGAGCGCAAGAGGATTCATCTTACGTAAGCCTTATCTTTATACTTGCATAAGCAGTGCATTTTCTTTTACGCCGGGAGATTAAATGCGCCGATCTAATTATTTTGACCTAGTTTAGAAATTTGCTTTATATAGGATGCGCTGTTCTCATCATTTGTATTTTAAGACTGTCTTGTTTATATGTTTACATCCAGTCCGCCGCAATTTACTCATTTCAACATATTCCATTTGTTTTAATAATAAATATTCTATACAAGCGAATAATAAATACTTGTTTATTATTCTAAATATGATATATTCTAGTCTCCTTAAATCATATCATATTCTTCCTTCCTCAAATCAAAGAATTTTTCGTGCAGAATAGAATGATAAAGCGTTTTTACCTATAGGCTACTCCTGGATACGAAAATGAAACCCTGTAGACTTCGGTTATTCCATTTTAGGTCTATTAAGTACATAGAATATTCTTGCACAGTACCAAAAATAGATACAGTTTCCCATATAGGCCTGGTTTTGCTTATCAAGTAACTTAGAGTCTTACGAAGTATTATAAGGTAAACTTCACAATACACACTCCAGCTGCACATCCATAAGTAGGGCAGGTTTAAAAGGATATAGAAGAGAAGGTAGACTAGAAAATTGTTGGGGAAAATTGGACACATTTTGCTAAAATTAATCGAGTGTAATTTCTCGTGTCTGCGTAAGGTGCCAACTGAAGCGGGCATTGTAAACTTTAACCCATTATAATTCATTGAAAATAAATATATGTGAAATTTTCTGACATTTTTGGTATTGCTATTTAAATAAGCAATTGGGTACACATTTGCCTTACAAGTAAATGCATTATCACATTTCCAGTATCTGAGTTCATATTAAGAGTACTTCGTACACAGTTAAGCCTACTTTAGGGTAGATTGAGTAGCGTCTGTTAATACTTTCCTTATATGCTTTTGAAACAGGGTCAGGTGTGGAAATCTTAATTTTTTTTGGCTAATCTTCCCCAGATTAGATGTACATGAACCTGTTTCCAACGTTATATTACTGTTTATTTGCTGTTAGTTTAATATACCGTACCTAAAATTGGTTCTCTTTTATTTTCGCCGTTCACTCTTAATTGTTAATCACAAATATTTCGTGTTAATTGTTAATCACAAATATTTCGTGTTTTCATGTTGTCTTTGCTGTTCACTACGTACATGTTTATCTGTATTACATTACTGCGCAAAACAAGTATCTTCCCACTATTAGTGTTGCAGACTTCGCACTACTTAGAAATAATAATAATGATAAATGATTCTTCTCATGTTTCCAACCAGCACTACGAACAATACCCTACTACAGTATTATGCAATTAAACTCTTTAAGAGGAGGATCGGGGGTGGAGGTCCCTATCGAAAACACGTTCTTGTCACATAAAAAATTTCTAAACGTGTACGAAAATACTTCTTTCCTGTACTAGGCTGCCACACAAGGAAATACTTGTAATCATGAAATATGAACTTCTCTTAGCAGGAAATGCACTCTTACTGCCTTAGGAAGTGTTTCTTAAGGTTGGACTAGCATTAATGGGTGCAGATTGACTTAAGGGCAGTGTGTGCACACATGGCATAAAAATTGCAGTGCATAAAACAAGAATTAACTTAAAAACCAACCAAGCCAACTTGTGTTAGGTGTTCATTAAAAACTACCAATGCTCTCTATACTAGTCGGCAGGACCGTAGTAGGGAGGATCCAAGCGGTAGCGAAGGGGTTCGTATAGCGACAGTGGCTATACGCATAAACAACGGTAGTGGAAAAACATTGTATGGCATTAAATACCGTACATGCGTTGTGTGGTGCACAGGTTTGAGAGACATGATTACTTTGTACACTGCTGTCACAGCATTTCACTTCATGCCTTTCTTATGGATTACTACATGGTAAACAACACACTTTCTGTTTGCTATTTCTACTTTGTACATATAAGAGGCAAGATCTCAGTGTATTTTGATTACTTATACAATCTTATTGTGAAACCAAATAACAATTTCTTCCGTTGCTTGTACAAATTTAGGCCTCATAAAGTGAGATAGTTCCCAAAATTTTGCCTCATTGAACCGCATTTAGTTCAGATGCAACTCCTCTCTTAGTTTCAGCTTTACACTTGTGTATTGCCCTTCATTACTGCAGTATACACGTCTTTGGTTGGCTAGTAAGACAGTACGTTTGAAACATATCGCATCAACGCGCAAATAAAAAGTCCAGAATTTAGCTTTGTTTTTCTCGGTGATAGTTTTAATGTAATTTATAACGAGAACGACATCCTAAGTGGCACGATGTTAAAACATGGTATGTAATTATGCATAGGGGGAGTTACAGAAGATTCAATAGTATGGTACTAGAATGCTGACCAATTGACTGGACAACTCGATAATATCATGCTCATATTATTTTATGCCATGGGAGATCTGTAAGAATAATACAGCAGACATACATAGCAATATTGTAGTGTTCTCCGTTGTAGTAATCAAGATTGAGTTTGAGGTTACCAAAAGTAAAATAGAGACACATTTTTATTATTTAAAATAGGTAAGATCAATATATATATATATAATATGGTTAGAGACAGTTACAGTCCGGGATTCTAGTCCTTGACCTAATTTATTTTATAAAAATATTAGAAAATAGTCTTTGTATCTACCAAGTGAATATCTTAGATCTTCCTTATGATCAGAGAGGGGGACCTTTTATCCAGGGTTTAAAAAAAACACGTTTTTTTTTTTTTTTTTTTTTAAAAAAAGCCCAACCACCTGGGCCTATATGGTTTTTTTTCGGGTTTGTTTTTTTTTTTTTTTTTTTTTTTTTCGAAATATTTCAGTGTCTTTGGGGTCAAAGTCTTAAAATGTGATTTATATTTCAAGATTATCATTGTGTCAGCTTGCAACAATTTTGTATTCACTGCTTTTTTTTTTTTTTTTTTTTTTAAGGGCCGCCATTTTGAAATTTTACGTTGGCCGCCAAAATGTATATAGCTAATTTAAAGTGTCTCGTGCTCGTACTCTGAAAATTTCAACCTAAAAGGCAGTAAATTGCGCTTTGTAACGTGGATATCTGCATGGTTGAAAAAAATTGCAGCCATTTTGAAATTTTACGTTGGTATGCCGCCAAAATCTATACAGGAAATTAGTGTGTCGTGCTTGTACCCTGAAAATTTAAACTTAAAAGACCAAAAGTCCTGTAGTATGTATGATACAGGCAGACGAACGAACAAATGTAGATCGAATCATCGCAGTAGCCTCAGTGCAGGGCCGTAACTTGTGGGGGAAGGGGGAAACTGTCCCCAAGGAAGCTCCCCGACGTTCGAAGGGGGGTCCATTTTAAGGCAAAATTTTCTTACTGCATATACGATACGATCATGAATTTATAAATAAAGCATCAAACAGGTTCACTACATTACATAAATACAAGAGCACACAAAAGGCAAATAAAACAAAAATGAGTCATGGGCCCATTTCAGTAAAAAAAAAAAAAAAAAAAAAAAGTCTACTATTAGGGGCCCTAATATTTATTCGTATAGCTTTGAAATTTGTCAATATTATCCCCGTAATTAATTTGTGATGTATGAAACGGCCCCGCAGACCTTGCCGTGCGGCAGGGCCCACAGGATTTGGGGGGTCCATAAAGAGAAGAGAAACGTGGAAAGAGGGGGCCCAAGAATTAGTAAAACAGTTTTTTCTAGGGGGCCGAAATACACGTTTTAATGCTTGACCCCCGGAAAAAATCTAAGACGGCACTGCCTCAGTGACGTTCGCCAAATATGAACATCAAATATGTCAATTTAAAACAAAAATATAATTCATATTTATAAAATAAATGTTTCGTAATGTGTTACATGACATAAATATTTTCCAGCGTAAAATAAATAGTTTTATTGTTGAAGCTTACTTCCGATTCTTTGTGCGTTCAATTACGGGAATTTCCCGAGCACTTGTTGCAAGACGGTTCTTTCCAGAAAATAAATTTAAGACAATTAACGAAGATATAATTCATATTTTATAAAGTAAATGTTCAAAATATCTTAAATGATATTATATATCTTCCAGCGTAAAATAAATAGTTTTACTGTTGAAGTATTCAGTTCCGATGCTTTGTGCGTTCAATTGCGGAAATTTTCCTAGCACTTCTTTTGCGACTTTTTTTTTTCCTTCGAATATGCAGCTTTCTTTACTGCACATCGAAATTTTCAGTAATACGGAAGTTTCAATTCAGCACTTGAAATATAAGCGTTAGTAGTTTTCGGAACTCTGAGCATTGTAAGCTTCTTAAATTTGAATGATTTTTAGGCTATTGCTGGTGTTGATTCTACAGAATGCTTATTCGAAGAGTAGCAACAAATAACTGAATTAAACTGTTGTTGGAAAACCAAATTTTACTGAAGAATACTTGTGTTGCCATCGAAGGTAATCAAAAATAATACTAATAGTTTTACAAATGCACTACATATTTACTGGTAGTACCGGTACCTATGGCCTTAAACCCGTCAAACGTATGAGGGATAATGTCCCTCAGCGTCGCCGAGTCGGTGAGCACACTATTCACGGAAAGTATTTTCTAAAATATAAAATTGCATATTTTACTTTAAATAGGCTATATGCATAATCCACACATTAATTTGTTATATAATTATCTCAAGCTAAGGTAAGGGAATATTTTTGTATTCATTTAGTGCATTCAGTATCTTATAAAGTTCTTATGTTGAATATTGTTGTATACCTTAAGGTGAAAGCATCTAATTCGCCCAAAGAAAGTCCAAAATCTGATAACATTCACTTTCAATGTGATCACCTTAGTTGTACCAACAATATACTAACAAAAAGTTCAAAAACCCAGGTGGGTTTTTGTAGGTGGGTCCAACCCGAAAAAAAACAGTGGGTTTTTTCGGGCTGGGCCCACTTGGGCAAACCCTGCCTTTAGTTCATAGCAGCCTCCAGGGCGTCTTGTAGCAACTTTAGGATACGGTACTTTTTGATAATCCCCTTCTCTCAAGGCAGCCTCCTGAGATGTTAGGCAAGGTAGTACTCCGTCGTCCGGGGTGACCTCAGGAGCAGGTGTGGGTTAAGTGATCAGTGGTCAACTGATAACTCCTGTCCTTTTCGGTTATAGACCATTTCTGGGTGGCTCATTCCTCTTCGGTTTCCATCGTGCTGTCTTTGTGTCTTCCTGATTTTATGTGTATCGTCTGCTGTACTAATGCTTGTAAACACTAGCACGTGTTGCTTGAATAACATGTGCTTGTATTGAAAGGTGGGGATCCTTACAATATATATAAAGCTAAAGTTCACTTTAAATCTTTGTAATTATTGTGATAAAGGTGACAGATTATGAGTCACTGAAATTGTAAACAGTGAAATTAAGAGAATACTCAAAAGTTGGTGAATGCTTTACATACAAATTAAGAAACTAAACTGACGCGTGATACAGAAAACGTCGCTGAAGGAGATGGGATTGAAAATTTCGATAAGTAATAAATAAGAGACGAATATCAAAGTTACTCAAGGTTTGTATACAGTTAAAATCTTTTTACTAAAGACCGGCAGTTGTAAAATAAAAATGCCAAAATAGCTTGTAAAAATGACACTAAAAAATTAGCAACTTATATTTCAAATAAATGTATTCATTGTATTTTTGTTATGAATTTATCGAAAGCTTACATTAAATATTAATCTACGTTAACGATTGTAAATGGCACTAATTAATAGGTATGACTGAAAGTATTGTATTTCCAGTATAAAGGCGAAGAAAACCTCAGAAGCAACTACAAAATGGCAAATATGGACAGTTGACAATAAAAGTAATTTATTCACGATTTGTAAAAATTGCATTTATGGCCTGCTGCAATTGCCGGACTTTTGCTGCAAGTGCCGGTCTGTAGTTATTATTCAGGACTAGAGATGCAAAGAACCGGCTATTCTTTTTTTTTTTTTTTTTTTTTTTTTTTTTTTTTTTTTTTTTTTTCTCCATAAAAGCCGTCTTTTTGAAAAAAATGAAATTTTCGCTATTTAAATTGGGTTTTTGTGATTTTCTGGTTCAAGTACAACCTTTGTTTTCCTGTAGTATATTCTACAATTAATAAAGTGCCTTCACAACATTCACTACTTATGAGTCCTCTGTACAGTTCGTAGCTAGCTCTCTTGATTAATTTTCAAACTGACATTTCTTTGGTTGCCTACAAACACAAGTTATGAACTCCAGCATATCACTCGTGTATTTTTTTTTTTTTTTTTTTTTTTTTTTTTTGGTTTTGTTTTGTTTAACACCCCAGGAATATGTACCAAGGCTAAGGGAGACGGTGATAATGAGATGAGTAATACTGGTGGAATGAAGAACTCCGAGAAAATCCACGTACCGGTATTCCTCCACCACAAAGGTCACTTGGTGCGGGCTGGGATCGAACCAGGGCCTCAACCATCAGAGGTGAATGATCTACCACTGAGCCATTGCGGCCCACATATATAACTAAGAAAAGTCTACGTCAATCAATTAATGTGTTGTAGTATAACTATTGTGTAAGCTTCATTGAGTCATAGCTAAGAAACAACATTCAAAATATGCAATGTGTGTTACGTTCTGGAGCAACGTGTAAGTGTATATCGTAATTGACAATGCGATCAAAGAACACCTCTCTTCATCTTCCTCTGACTGTTAAGGTAACGTCATTTTCTAATGTGAGTTTGTGGTAAACAACTTCGTGTCCGTGGGTTACCTCGGGATCTCCCAGGTCGTTCCATATTCTCGTTCCTCCATTCCCTTCATAATCCTTCTTTAGCCTGACGTAACCTATGTAACATTCGAACGTAGCCTCATCTGATGACCTGGTACATAATTTGATCTGAAAATCTTTTATATCTTCGTACCGTGGTCTAAATCATCGTTTATTTAGGATGATTTTTAAATTAAACATTCTGTCGTATTTGTTCACTCTCAGTACGTACACGTAACGACATGACAACTTCAGTGTACTGATTTCAATGCCGAATAATCATCTACGAAATCTAGTAAAAGCCAATAGCAACACATCTACTACTTCTCTTCCAAGTGTCATTTATTTATCTTTTTTATTTCTTTCTAGGAAAGCGCTCCAACTAAACTTAACGTCCACAATATACACTAAAATCGGATAACTTTTATGATAATTATCCTAGAACAGACACACAAATTACGATGAAGTCGAATGGTAAAAAGTTCGGTACGCTCGTTTCAGTAGTTAACAACTAAAACTAAACAAAAAATGAGAAAGTGGGAAGAAATCGGCCAGTACATATATTTAACGGTCCATCCAGCATTTGCCTGGCGAACCTGAGGTAAAACCTCAGTCACAATGAATGGCTACTGATTCGAACCCGGCTTCTTTCAATTGCGAAGCAAGAGCAGTAATCATTAGTCTGTGCGTGACCTGTTTACGTATCATCCTGGATCAGAATGGTCGAGATTAATGCCGAACCGATAGTTTTCAGGGTTGCTAAGCTGATTCGTTACAACCCCAATGAGAATCTCAAACCAGTTACCTGTATATAAAGTTAATTCGATTTTACACTATAGATGGAATTCATTACGTTGAAGGTGGGGGTTGGGAATAACCGAAAATGACCGATGTTAGTGACCAATTCATAGTTTTCAGGGTCACTAAGCTGATTAGTGACATACCCAATGCCGTTCAAGTCCAGTTTCAGTCTCTATCGGCGTGAGGGTGAAAAGGGATGGAAATTAACTATCGGCGAGAGGGTGAAAAGGGATGGAAATTAAAATTTCCCAAATCGACATTGTGTTGCTCGTGATCGCATCACGGCTGTCCCGTTCGAAATTGATTTTGAAACACATTTAGTACGTACCTCAACGTGATTTTTATGATTTGATTTGGTTAAAAGGCGTATTGTAAGTGGACAGGGGGCTCAAATTTTTTTGCTAATCTTACGGATTTTACTACACTTTCATTGAAATGTGTATCCTAAAAGGGGGGGGGATTCATTCGAGTACTTTCCATAAACCTATTTTTCCCGTGCAAAGAACGGGCATTTCAGCTAATTTTGTAATACAGCTTCACTGCCCGGTCAGTCCAAATTTTTCTATGCCATGACATCGTACTTGTTTTATACAGCATAATTCCAGGTGTCTAACTTCAGTCATCCTAATTGCCATCAGGAAATAAAAATTAGCTACATTAAGAAGGAACTTATTAAAATATGAATTGTATGTATTTGTAAAATATAATTTCCTTCTTTAACATGTGTATGAATCGACCAGTTAAAAATTGATTATCCTGAATCTAATTTGGTTTCGAAATTTTATGCACTGATGTAACCTCTTTCTTTGTCAAACCAAAGGTGTAGGGCTCTCATAATTTGTACGTGAGCTTTACTGGCGACCATCAGTTTTGGATTTGCGAGTGCATCTGACTTTGAAATTTTGTGTCCTGCCATGTTCTCTATAGATGTGAATTCAATAACGTACAAAGAGTGAAAAAGTGACTTACTGGACCGGTACTCGAACCCGGGACCTTCGGCATACCCTGCCGATGCGTTAACCACTATGTTATTGAATTCACATCTATAGAGGATATGGTGTGTTAAAAAATGGTTGTTTCCTCTCATTAATATTGATACGAAATCACAACCGTCATATATGGACACAGGGATTGTCCACGTACAGTTAGGGTCTGTGGTCCGAGTGGAGAGCACGGACTTCGAGAGTGAGAAAGTGAGTGGGTGTTCTGGAAAGCAGACTGGGTGGCGTGGTGCTACGTGGAATCCCTGATTTGATCCCAACTGACGCTAAGTGAAAAACCCGGGTATGCCGAAGGTCCCGGATTCGAGTCACGGTCCAGTCAGTCACTTTTTCACTCTTTGTACGTTATGTGTGTGAACGTGTTTGCGTTTATACAGTGAAACCTGTCTTTAGCGGAATCGAGCGGGACTTGCAAAAATTTCCGTTAAAGTCAGGTTTCCGTTTAGTAGGTAGACCTTTCCTTTCTTTAAAAAAAAAAAAAAAAAAAAAAAAAAAAAAAAAAAAAAAAAAAAAAAAAAAACTTATAAAGGGGCATACTGAGAAAATATATTGCTGTACGTACATTGTTCGATTACAGTACTTCTTTCTTCTACGAATAAATACACAAAAAATTAAAATGAATACAAAATATGCTATGCACACGTTTTCTTTATTTTTCTAATAGCCAAGTAGGGTTTTTTGTGTACATTGCTGCTTGGCTGCCTGACTTTCCGCATACACTTTAGCCTGTGAAATTATACTAAGTGAATCAGAATCATTTTTTCGTCAAGGCAAATTTTTGCAGTTCCTTTAAAATTCTGAGAGAATCTTGATATGTATTTATTCTACACTCTTCTTGGAACTCGGTATCGTATTCCTCTTCTTCCTCTATCTCGTTTTCTTCTTTCCGACATTCCGTATGATTCTTGATTAAGTTGCGGGGATTAAGGACAATTTGTGGGGGTGAATATGAGTAGTGGTTGGGGAAAGTCAACACTGTCCAGAAATATTTAACAAAAGAACGAACATTTTATCACAGACAATGTAATGTATATGTCTCCCAGAATGTCTAAACATCTTCTAAACGCTGTAGTCCGGAACTCAGAATTTTCCGTTAAATGTTTATTTTTCTTTCCGTTGTCCGCGTAACACAGTTTCCGCTTAATGAAGGGAGTTTTACACGTTTTGTTCTCCAAAATTCATGGGACCGTGAAATATTTCCGTTTAAGACAGTTTTCCGTTTAATAAAGGGTCCGTTGAAGACAGGTTTTACTGTATGAATTGTAACTTCATGGTGTTTAACCAGTGAAACTAGAATACAAATGTTGATTCGAACGTGATTCAGTATTAGTATGCCGCGTCAAGCAAGGCCTAAGAGATGTGATGAAATGCACGTACATGTTTGAATGAATATTTATGAACAAATGCAAAAGCAGTCAGTCTGCATACCTTTCGCTTTAATATATGATTTTATACATTGAAAGAAAGAAGGATTGAAAATGAAATTAGGTCAGATTTGCCTGTAAGCTGTTGATAAGTTAAACGTGGGATTCGAACTTGATATATACCCATCAAGAATCGAGTAAAAAAAAAAAAAATGCTTTAAACATTGTTCCATTCCCATTCTTATGTAGTTTCTACGTATTGGAATTTATTTATTTATTTTTTAATAGCATTTCAGATTCATTTGAAATCTTATTTTAGCATGAAAACATAAGCAATGGAAGGTGGATGATACAAGGCTCATACGAGTCACTTTTTTAAAGTAAAAGTTTTTTTTTTCAAGTTGTTTTTGCATTAAAAGTTACTTTTTCCTGTGATTTATGTTTTGCATTGGTAGTTTTATCAGAAAAATATAAAAATTAACGGATAAAGGCAGAAACTTGTTACTCATTACTCTTCTGAAAGCTTCAGTACTTGCTGTCACATGTGAAACAATCAGCTTTATTCTCACTTCAGCTTTTATTCTTTCTAAAGCACAATGGATGGGTGGCGGATGGTTAAGCTCGCATGGTGGGGTTGAGAACCCTTCTGTGTCTATTCTTTCTTCTATCATAATAGTCTTTCAGTTTTCTCCGTAAAAGTTAACGCTCCGCTCAACGTTGTGTGTTTCATCATGTTCGTCTTGTGTTATGCTTCTTGTATGTTCTTAAGAATAGGTGATAAAATTTGAATATTTCATGGCTTTGAAAACTCTCAATGCTAAGTTAAATATAATATCAGCGATGAAGAAATTCGGAAATAGGCCAGAACTGGTTTCAGTTACTTAGAAGTTTCTTACGTCTGCTAAGTCTGTTTACCGTAACTAAAGCATACTTAGAAAACCTAAGAAAGGAGGAAGCTCAAAAAGAATAAGTACAGAAGAAAAGATGAAACAAAACAACAAACAGAGGTGGTGGAGAAATTGACAAAGAAAAAAAGGGGCACGATGAGATTTTGGTCACTTTTCAGCTATTTAGTAGAGACCAGACTACTATGAGCCCTGTATTATTATTATTATTATTTTGGGACGTCTACTAGGGCCTTGCATAGAAAATAGGATCCTGGCATTTGCTTAGTTGAACTGAAGAAAAATTCTTCAAGATAGCCTGTTGCTGGAATTGAACGTGAGAAAAATGAAATGAATTTTTTTGCGTGACGTCTTATGATTATGCTCCAAAGCTAAGGGAGACGGTGATGATAATGAATGAAGAAAGGAGGAGGAAACAGGAGAATCCCGAGAAAACTCATGTACACAATATTTTTCACTTAGCGCCAGCTGGGATCAAATCAGGGATCCTACGCACCCTGATTTGATCCTACGTACCACTTAGCCACCGCGGCTTCTTGAACCCGAGACGTCTAATTGCAAGAGAAAAACGTTTAGCTGTTTACTTGGGTTCGCGTGGTGAACAGTTGAAGAATTTAATGTTTTGTAGTTCAGTGCTTTATCTTTTATGTGGAATGTATATGCGTGTAGCGTAGACAGGAGAAGCTCGGGAGTTTCTCAACCCGTAATACAATATTGTTGTATATGTACTTTATACTTTAAAACTAAATTTTGGTTGATGTAAGTGTTCTTCCTCCCCCCTTTTTTCCTGCTCGTTCTGGTTTATGTGGTATGTTGGGCCCATATACAGGGTGTTAATGAACTATACCGACAAACTGTAAGAAGTGATTCCTTACATCAAAATAAGAGAAAAAGTTCATATGGACCTATGACGAAAAGTGCATAGTTTCAGAGCTAGGGCTGTCTAAAATCCCGAAAAAGCTAAATTTCAACAGGCCCTATTACGAATTCCAGAAACTGTGGATGGTGATCCTTATCAGTGTAAAGGAAGCTACGCATACACAATCCAAAAGTGCATAATTGATAAATTTTCAATAGGTGTACAGGATATTCCCTACAGGGTGTCATTCTCAGATATGCTCTCAATAGAATTTTCACATATACCCTGATTTCAAGGAGGGCCAAAGTAGGCAGGAGGTAAGCCTTGATAACAAAGGACATCCAATGCTTCGGAGGAAGGTCGGAAGTGTTAGGAACTGGCAGTTCCTTTTTTTTTTTTTTTTTTTTTTTTTGTGTGTGTGTGTGTGTGTGTGTGTGTGTGTTTGGAATAACGTGTGATGAAATGTATTTCGTCATGGTATATTTCACGTTTTCTTCACTTATAAGCGTGAGAGAAAACATACAGCATGCGTTTTCCAGAGAACGAGAGACCTGCTGCTGACGATTCTTAAGAATTCCAACATTGCACCATATGATTCCATGTTCACTGCATCAAGGCTTATTGTTTGCATACTTTGAGCCAATCATAAAGTCAGAGCATATCTCAAAACTCGATTGATGGAATGTCTGGAAATTTTACCGTATAGGGAATACTCATTACACCAATTGAACAATATTGAAATATACATTTTTGGATTGCGTGTGTGTGACTTTCTTTACGCAGACAAGGACCACCATGCACGGTCTCTCGAATTCGAAATAGGACCTCTTGAAATTTGGCTTTTTCGCGATTTTGGACAGCCCTAGCTCTGAAACTATGCACTTTTCCCCACAGGTTCATATGAACTTTTCCTCTTATTTTGATGTAAGGAATCCTCTCTTAGAGTTTGTCGGTATAGTTCATTAACACCCTGTATAAGCATACTACAGTATATACCATAAGCCACAGGCGATTGGAAAAGACTGAAGTCAGTGAGCATATGGTCTGGTAAACATGGTGAATAAGAAGTTTCATATCGCAGTGTATATCTTCTGTAGCGTCGTTTGAATATTTAGCTGTGCAATATGATTGAACCTTTTGTGTCGACAAATAAAGAAAACTATAGGGGATCACTGTGGCTACGATCACTACACACTCACCATGAACTGCTTTGGGTGTAACGTCGGCTTTGGAAAGGTTCTAAAAGAGTAGGAAGGTAGTCCAATTCTTTCGCGGAACGTAGTCATTGTCGAATAAGAGTAATTTCTTTTCGCACGCTGGATTGCAATAGTGAAATAGGTCGTTGTCATGCAAGTACAGCAAAGAGTGGTCCTTATAACGCCGATTTGTCTGGTCCTCGGTCACTTCGTGTGACATCCATTACCATTTATTCATTTTTTTTCTTAACTTTTCATGATTCCTTCAAATGCTGTAGAACGAAAAATTATTAACGAGGAGTCTTCCACAATTTCTCTTTTTTCCGTTGATTTGCTTCGATAACTTCGGGACGTGAAACAAATACGATTTATTTGAGTTTTTACATGTTTTACAATTATCACAGTTTATGTATCATAGTAAAGGTGTCTCAAATTCTCCATTAATTTTACAATCACTGATCTTCTTTAATCACTGCATAGGTTATGGAGTGGTAAAGAAATGGTGCTTTAGTATTTTCTTAGATATTTTTCGAACTTATGGTCTCATTCGTAACGGTTTGCGTCAGTGCAACACAAATTCGACAGTTAGTTTGCGATAATAGGCATAACAATTATGATTGATTTTTGTATGTTTTGCATTGTCTCCTGAGATTTTTATGAAGGCTGGTACTGAATAAGGCCTGTAGTCTTCAGTTACTCAAACATTACCTTCCTGTCTTTCACGTTTTCTAAATCTTGGTAAATCGCAAATGTAGCACTTCTATGATGGAAATTCGGTTATTTTAAGCGCTGAAAAGAACAATAGTGTGTTGTGACAATATAGTCAACCTTTACTTAATATCTTCATCTTGGTAATTCTGATCCGTGTTTGATTGTCGTTTTAATATCTGACCACTGAGGTTATGTAAGACGAGATGTGTTCTTTGTCGAAGTAGGAATCGAAACCGGGACCATGCGTACGGAGAGTATGGACGTTAGCTTTGGCGACAAAGGGGGTATATAATAGGGATGGCCAGAAACGGTCCGGTGGCCATCCCTACGCTAAACCCGAGTTGCTGGCAGGCTGTGAACAATGTGCTAGATGAAATGGTGGAAGCGACAGGCGGCGGCCGCTTGTCTCATTTGGCTAAACAAACTGTGTAGCTTGCAAACTCATTGGCTAAACAGGCAAACTCATTTGGCTAAATACCCACTGGTGGACCAAATTGATTTTCTGGGGGGCACAAACGGGTCTGGGAGGGAGAGCACAAGCGCGTGGTCCCCCTTGCAGTGTTTTGAAGGTGAACTTTGTGCCTCCTTTACGGTTCTGTGGAGGCTTTCGGATCCAGGTCTGGAACCGGTTCTGAAAATCGGATCTCCAAGAACCGGTTCCGCCGGAACCGAAACTTTGTGGCCATCCCTAGTATATAATGGTCTGGAACAGTTAAAGCAATTGCTTAAATTATTATCTGTCGCACATAATTTGCTAATGTATTTCAAATACAAATAATTTCTATCTCTATAATACCATTTTGTTTTTGAAAAAGTAGAGTAAAAAAACCTGTTTTCTAATATATATATATTACACTACTGTTAGTATAAATATATGTACTTTTTCTGCTTTAGCTTAAGCATCCGGTTATGAATTCGATTCGAAGGTGCTTCAATATAGTTTTTTTTTTTTCCGAGAAGCACCATAAATGCAAATTTTGTCAGGTTATTCCCAGTTTCTTTTCTCTATAGCCTACGGGATAAAAGTGCTTGTAAATTTATTTACTTTGTAATACTGACATATCACCTGGGATTTTCAAATATATTGTATTTTCAGATGTACAGCTTTAGATAAAATCTAATAATTTCACTGTATTGTAGGTAATCTTTAAAACACTAATATTCCACATGTTAGCACACATATTTTCTTGTATAACCACATATAATAATAAACTGTGAATATATATGTAATGCCTTTATTTAAGAATAAATTGAATGCGATTTTTGTTGTTTTAATCAATGTCCTATTCTAAGTTACATGGAGACGTATACAATATTAGAATTCTAATTTATATACTGTAAACATCAACGTTAGAAAATAATTCGACGTATGTACTTAAGTTACTGGCACTGGGAAACGCGAGCGGGAAGTTTAACAGTTTGTGTTACATTAACAATCTTTATACTGGTAGGTGAAGCTGGTAAGGTTGGTATCATAGTTTCCCAACAACAGCACTCTGCTGAAATATCAGAGACACAGAAATTTAAATCAGGTTGTAGAAAAAGTCAATTAAAAAAAATGACGCACTTTCTTTATATTTTTCAGATGAAAACTGTGAGCGTAGCTCTAGTTTTGTGTTTAAATGTTGGAGTTGATCCGCCAGATATTGTTAAAACACAACCATGTGCACGACTGGAATGCTGGATTGGTACGTATATATCGAATATTTATATCTAATATAAATAAAATAAAGTTTGTTTGTATGTGTGTCTGTGTGCGGCTTAGGGACCAGATAAGTGGACCGAGAGTTACCAAATTTGGGTCACGGGTACCTTGGTTCAGGCCCCAGGCCAAGACGAAGAGGGTTTTTTTTTTTGTTTTTTTTTTTTAATTTCGAACTAGAGGGTTACTGGGACATGTAAAAGTAGTAGAAAATGAACGATATTAGTGTCAAATCCATAGTTTTCGCGGTCGCTGAGATCAATGGTGATACTCCTACAGACGTTAAATTGCAAATACTGCCCCCATGCGAAGAACGGGTATTTCAGCTAGTAATATATATATTTCAGATTTTAATTGTTCTTTTGTTGTTGTTGTTGTTGTTGTTGTTTACATTTTCTCTGGAAATCACAAAGTTTTGTAGTTGTATATATATATTTTCTGACCTTTTTTCTTTCATTTTCTCTAACGAAAGAAAAGAGAAAGGGAGAAGGAGGGAAGAAAATGAGATGGATAAGAAGAAGTTTATTTTTCTCTTTTTCAAATAAGACTAAGAAAAGAAGAAAGAACGAAATGGGAGAAGGAAGTATGGTGGGTATACTTTCTCCTTGTCTTTTTCTTATGGCGGATTTTCCTTTACTTTTGTTCATCATCTTCTTCCTTCAAAAGAAGATATATAATAGCTTACATTTTATATATGAATAGCCTATGCCTAGCCGCAACTGGATTCCATTTCTCCTGAAATCAGTGAAGCCAATGAGTATAGAGTGTGATCAGAGTAAAGATGGGTAACAGACAGTTCATAGTCCCAGATGATGCAGGCATTGCGGCGTCTACCCAGCATCGTGAGACCAGTTGAAGATCTACTTAAAAGAAGTAGCAAACAGATCTAGAGAGCCAGCATTAGCGGTGAGGGGAACCGATGTGCTTACCCCACATCACACTAAAGGAATGAGTATCACAAGCCGGCTGGTAGGTCCTGTCTCCCTAAGCGATGTTGCGCCAGGAATTGTTTATTGTTATTATTTGTATGATTAAATAGGTTGTTTCAAAGATGTATGGATGCTTTAATAACGTCTTTATTAAAGTTGGCATGGCGGTTACTTCGCATGGTCACTGGCTCAGAATTCCCGGCAAGGTCACGGATCTTTCGTGTTGACCCAGGATTGTTATACAGTTTAGGAGCAATTTAAATTAAGAAGTAATAAATTCCGTTCTAGAAAGTTAGAGTGACTAAGATGGGAACCGATGGTCGGGAGCTAACTACTGGCAGCTATCTGGTCGTCGATAGTCTTTTGAGAGCTGTAATGTGAGGAACGTAGAAGAAAGGTAAAATCTGACCAAAGCAAACATCTATATTTTAATAACCTGTGTTACAGTTGCGGCAATATATCATTGCCTTTATAAGACACATCTTTTTCCCTGTATTTTTTATTTTCTCATTTACTTATCATTAACTCCTTTATGTTCGGAATTCTCCTTTTCTTGTCCAGTAATTTCTTAAAGCCTTCCCCCTGTCTATTTTCTGTAATTTCCTCTATCACTTCTTTCATATCTCATACGTCTCGTCACACAACTCTACTATTTTTTTTTTTTCATTCTTTTTACCATTTCTCTACTACTGCTACTCTTGTCTGCTTGTACAGGTTATCAAAATACAGGTGTTCGGTTTGATTATATTACTTATGTTATATGTAGTTCCTAAGCTCAACTGAGGAATGTCAGAAAGTGTAGTTCCTAGTCATTTTGTGCATTAAATACTTACCTGTCAGGGACACAGTGCGCCTGTGATAAAAGGCATACTTTAGTGCGAGGGATCGCTGGTTTGGTCCAGTCTATGAAAATTTGTAGTGACATTGCTTTTCTTGGAGTTGTCCTGTTCCCTTCTAGTGATATTCAACTATCTGATACTCTTCATAAAATCGTGAACTTATTTGTATAAACTCTCACATGGCCAGCTCAGATCCGAATTGTTACTTTCAGTATTGTATTTCCGAATTCCATTCAAACACTCACATAACACACATCTTTTTCGTATAGTACGACCTAGACTGTCAGTAGTTCAATACACTCTGTTGTACAGGCTTCGTTATACAGTGAAATGTCACATACACCCGTAGGTTATTTAATTCTGAAACTGCATATCCCTGCAGTACGACGTCATTTTAATGGATAAATTTTAGTCAGCTATTGTCAATCCTTTTTGTTATTATTTAAATATTATTATTATTATTATATCATCTCAGATTTTAGATATTCCAGTGTAAACTGGCATTTAGCTCTATCTGGAATTATATTCGTAAGTAAAATAAATGAATAAATATTTATCAATTTTTCAGTAATAATTCAGTAGTACGTATCATTAGCTTCTTTCGACTACTGGTCATACGTATGGATGTTAAAATAAAGCTTTGCCGTGTTTGCCTTTATTTTATTTTATTAATTTATTTATTTCAGATCCATTGTCGATGAGTCCTCAGAAAGCATTAGAGACCATTGGTGTTAACCTGCAAAAACAATATGAGAGGTGGCAGCCGCGGGCTCGGTATAAGCAGAGTTTGGATCCAACAGTGGAAGAAGTAAAGAAATTGTGTACCTCTTTACGCAGAAATGCAAAAGAAGAGCGAGTTCTCTTTCATTATAATGGACATGGTGTGCCTAAACCTACCTCAAACGGAGAAGTGTGGGTGTTTAATAAGGTGAGTGTAAAGTTTATGTAAATTATATTCGAAATTATCCATATTTCATTTAAAAGATCTCGACTCTTACACATATATTATAGATTTTGATCCATAGAGTTGTAAGGAACTCCTAAAAGAAACAAAAAGGTATATGATTCTTCTGCAGATGCTGGTTTCCTGTGATCCTTCATAATGTTGAATGTTCATTTTCAAGGCACTTTAAGTTATTCTTCAAAGCATGGGAAGTAGAGTTTATGAAAACATCTTTTGCCTGTTCGAGGAGGAATTACTTTAACACGGAAATTATAAAAGATACGATCTACTATTATCATGGGCTCCGAACCACGATTAGGGCTTGCAAGACCAACCTCCACAGTATAGGCCGTTCCCCACCACACTTCTCGCCTCTATGAGAACGATTACAAGATCATACCACTAATGCCATCTGGAAAAGTGCGTGAGGTCTCGCAGGTGTTGCACAAGTATTTCAATCAGTGACTGCCCTAAGTAACTTTCATTTCTGGGATAGTTCTTCGTAGGCTTCAGCGAGATTGGTAGAATGTCCCATACATGCTCTATAGGGTTTAAATCAAGCGACCGAAGGTACTAAGAGAGTACATGAAACTCGTTAAGTATTGCTTGAACCACTGTAGTACTACTCGCGCCTTACGTAGGTAGGGGTTATCCTTCTGGTAGAAATCATCATCGACTATACATTGAGCGTATAAGAGGCAGAATATCTGCAAGATTTCGGCACATCGTGCCCGTCTAAATAGCCTGTAGTTTTATTAAGTGTCTGTATTCTCTGTAGTAGAACTCAGCTCACGCCATTACAACGGTATCGTATCTTGGTAACAGCTAGACACGTACAGATCATCTGCTAGAGAAACCTGGAAATGTAAATCGTCATACCAGACAATATGGAACGATATTTATCGTAGATACCTAGGTAAGACACAGTATCCGGTCCCTGGGTGATAACATTGCCACCCCAGTGAGTCTATTGTAACTAGACTCCAAGGAGAACAATACTCGTTGCACACTCAGGGTTTGAAAAAAACCGAGCTTTTTTAAAATCCAACCATGAAAATCCTTATTCATAGACTTAACTGAGAGAGGACACCGTTCGAGGAACTGGTTGTGTTGGCGATAGAACTCAGTGATTGGAGTGAGATCTCGGCTACACTTCAATAGATCCGAAAATTGAATCTCAGAATTCTCCTGTACTAAGACGATTATAAAATAACTATTCTAATCTGGTGTGTCAGTGATTATTTTCAGTAGGAAACAATAGTACTTTTTATGTATTTTTGTGTTGTATTTATGAGAATAGTTTAAAATTGTATATTTTTTGTTGTTTGTTTATTGAAGAAAACTTCGTAAATTTGCAATATATTCTCTTTCCAGACCTATACTCAATACATTCCTCTTTCTGTATATGATTTACAAACTTGGATGGGAGCGCCCTCTATATACGTGTATGATTGTTCCAATGCTGGAATAATAGTAGAATCATTCAAGCAATTTGCTGAACAACATGAAAAGGAATTTGAGGTAAGATTTTCGTATAGCATTATAGTATATCTTGAAGCATATTTTTGGTTAATTCCAATGTCTTGACTGAATTCCTCAGCATTTAGTCCGTTCATTTTTAAAACCTTTAATTCCATTGATAAGTGGTTATCACAATACAGATTTGCAATTAAGGTTTGAGGTGAGAAAGGTATAATATTTTGATGCCATAGAACTCTGAAGATAGTTCAGTGTTATGATTTTTTTCAGGTCGATGTGAACTTGAATTTGGTGTTTTATATGCTTATTTCAGCTTCAAAGTTAGGTCTTGGTAGCTATAGAGCCATACTTTACACTAATTTTCTGAGCATATAACCGAAAAAATACAAATTGACAATTCCAGAAGACAAATGAAGAAATTAAACCTTGTCGCATGTGAAATGTGATGATGGCGCAGAATGCTGCGCATATCGTGGACCGAAAGGAAAAGGAATGAAGACGCACTAAAGAAAGCTAATGAAGATAAAAGGAAAGATAAGAAACAGCCTGCTTGACCATCTTCGGCACTGCGATTGGATCACCGTGTTGATAGAAGGAAAACCAGGAAGAGAAAGACCAAGGATAGAATATCTAGATGCAGTTACGAATGAGAGGCCTTATCAAAGTATAAGACAGCTCTCCAAGGGAGAGAAAAGTTTTAAAATATCCATGTTGCCCACCAACTTATGGTTGAGGTGAGTTAGAAGACGTCATCTCAAATGAAAGGTCGAACTTTCGGGGAAGTAATGGATTCGACACATTTGTATGAAGAGGGAGTTAGTTTTAAAAAATGCACTTCTTGTCTTCATAATCGTTTAAGCACGGAATTGTAGAACGTTAAGCTTTAAATTTCTTTTGTACCCCACTTAACAAAAATTCTATACGAAATTTAGAGTGAAAAATAAGTAATTGGTCCAGAATCGACTCGGGAGTGTTCGGCTTACCACGTTGGTTACCTAACCACTGCACTGTCAAGTTCGCTTCTTTATCAGTGATACACTTTTACTCTTGAGGTCATGCGCAGCCATTGAAATTGCATTGACTGTGTCATATCTTCTGTTATAATTGAACTACCTAATATACGATGTGATATGACAACCGTTATCATATAAAATCTAACTCAATTATCTTTGTGTTCATTTATGTTGACACGTGGTGTTCAAGCTCAGCAGGGGTATAATCTCAAATTATTTATTTAGTAATGTTCGTCGTCACTCTGTACTAATTAAAACTAAGAAGTAGTACAGATAAGGCCTCCCAGTGGGTTTCTTTCCAAGTTTATCGTTCAAATTATGAACAATAGCAAAAACACAACGTAAAAGTTAGACTTAAATTCTCAAGAAATATGGAAAGGTCATTAATGTGATATAAAGATTTCTTGTACACGTTATGCAACCTATATAGGAGTGTGTAAAGGAAATATTAGCAATAGGCTAAACGAACACATAAAGAAGTCTCGAGAGAACAAAGAAGCTATATCAAGTTTATCAAAACATCTACAAATCACCAAATACTTGGTACATAATTCGAATGTTTTACACCTTGCTACCTCAAATATCAAAATAAATGTATTTGAAGCATATTTCATAAGAACAGAAAACTCAATGCTGGACACGCCACGGTGGCTCGGCGGTAGAACGCTCACCTCTGGTGCATGGAGTCCTTGGTTCGATCCCAGCTCGTGCAAGTGAACTTTGTAGTGGACAAACACCGTGTGCGTGGGTTATCTCGGGGTTCTCCCGTTTCCAACCACTTTCTTCATTCCACCATTTCATTCATTTCTCATCATTACTGTCTTCTTTAGCCTAGCCGGCATAATCGTGGAAAGTAAAACGTTGATTCCAATGCTCGACACCAATAAAGGAAATCTTAATAGAGATTGGGACAGTATTATTACTAGTTATAACAGAATAAAATAATAAAACCAAAAAGTTCGAAAAACACTTTATTACATGTTCAGGGTTACATACACAAAATATACACTGAAATATATGAATTAAAATTTGACGTTTATATATGGTTGCGAAAAATAGGAAAACAGTTTGACCTGGCTACATTGTGCACACCGATTTAAATTGTGTGTTTGCGGCGTCAGTATGGCGACGTTCTGATTAAGAAGAATCCATTGAAAAGAAATACCTAAAATACTAATATAAAAGGTTATTAGTAAATAAAGTTACTTCACTAACATTAGGGCTACATACATTATTATAATATGTTTATAGTAAAATAATAAGGGCAATCCATAACTATTGGGAAATGTAAGCAACCGTAAGTATCGATAAAATTTACGCAATGTTTGTAAAGTACTACTGTTGAAATAAATAAATAAATAAATATTAGCCCAGCAATACATCATATATCATGTTGTAGAAGAAGACGTAACTCATTCTGTGCCCCTGAGGATGAGTGGCCGAGTATCACATTCGAAACAATGAAAAAAAAATTGATGAAGAACATTACTAGGTGCGTAATTTGAGACATAACAATACTAAAATGTGTTCTATACGCTCGATAAGTAATTAAGAGTTGTATAATTGTTGTTCGAATGGGTGAAAAATGTATTGCTGGGCAGGAAGTGCGCTGAGTATCGTGATGTTTAGTCACCGATACAGGAGCTGGAGACCCAGAGTAATGCATATTCACTGTGAATACCATTAAATTTAAAAATGAATGATATAGAATGACGAAATTGAAAAAAAAAAAAAGTTTCATCCATTTATCTTATATAGAAAATTTCAGAAAATCCTTGAAGAAATCTTCCTAAACAAGTAAATCAACGCCCTTTGCATTATTTATCATTCGTTTGAAAATCTATCTATATCAATTGAAGCGATTGATGAAAGAAGAGCGCATCGCACATTCAGAGCTTTGTAAATAAAAACTATGTACAGTTTTCAAGAAAGGTAACAATGATCTAGCAAATTAGACAAGGTTTGATATATCGCTCAGTAAAGGAGCTCAAACCAATTTCTGTGAAGAAGTAGGATATGCCCTTGTTTTATGAAGCCCTTTAACTCTTATTTATAGAATCTTTTCTTCAAAACAAGATATTTTGGATTGTGAAATTGTCTTTTGACGAAAATAATGAAGCATTGGAGAAGAAAATAATGGTTCTTTGTTCTTTTCAGCAAATGGCTAATCAAAACGGGGGTCAGATAAGCCCTCCATCATTCAAAAACTGCATACAACTTGCTGCTTGTGCAGCAAATCAAATACTTCCAATGAATCCCGATTTGCCAGCAGATCTCTTCACATCCTGTCTAACAACACCAATCAAAATAGCACTCAGATGGTAAGTTTTCTTCTCTTTCTTTTATTCCCCGTAGTTGTATTAAGCTAGTTTCGGTTATAAATTTCCGGTTCGACATTTTCCTTAGAAATATTCTACAATTTAAATTTGACAAGCATTACAAAAATCTGCAGTCATCATATATCAAACTGGATTCTACAGTGTATCATAATGCGATAAAATGGTGATACAACAACGTTAGTTACTGTTTACAAGTACATACAGTACCGTCATGCTGATTGAAGGCATTTTAACGCCAAATATTCGATGTACTAAAGTCAACACCACTCTGAGCGCATACGGAAAGACATGATCTGAATCCTTCAAGGGCGATGTACAACAAAGAACTAAACACAAGTTCTTGTCTCAAGGCAGGGTTCAAACTAACGTTGAAAAAAGTCAGGGAAATTAAAATGCAATATTATGAAATGCTTCAAAATATACCGAAGTAATGAAAATCTACTATATTTCATGGAAGAGTAAGTTTGTTTTTTAGCTACCAATAGAAGATTTGAAAAACACTGAAAAGAATCAAGACAGGTTCAATAAGAAGAAAATTACGAGGGAGGATCAGAAACTACGTTTACAAGGCCAATATTTCTGGAGTTTCGTCTGTTATACAAGAATGAGGATTGTGCGGTAAGAGTTGGCAACTGTGCAGTTTCAGCCACCCGCTACCTACGGTGCTAGTTGTATGTGAACACAGATGGCGACTTGTTTGGAAAACTGGAAGTTGGGTCTCACGAGGAAGTCCGCTCAGTTATTCGATTTCTGTGGGCGAAACATTTTACCGTGGCTGAAATTCACCGGCAGCTGGTAGAGGTTTATGGAGACACTGTAATATCTCGTCAGCATGTCGCAGAATAGTGTCGAAAATTTGCGGCCGGTAGAGAAAACGTCACCGACAAGGAGCGCAGTGGCCGACCCAGCACAGCATCAACGCTGTTGAAGCAGTTTCGCTGGAAGATCATTAACCACCCTCCCTACAGCCCGGACCTTGCTCCAAGCGACTTTCACCAGTTCCCGCACTTGAAGCAGAACCTCGGCTTTAGACGAGGAGTGAAACACTTCGTGACAACGTGATTGAACACGCAAGGATAGGGTTTTTACCAGGAGGAAATCTTCAAACTCATCCTATGATGTGATAAGTGATGGAGACTATGTCTAAAAATACCTTATGTATGTACTGTCTGTTGGCTGTATTACTAGTATGAAATAATATATACATGTTTCACTGCGGCTTTGTAACCTTACTTTCTGATTACTCCTCGTATATTTAGAACTAATGAAGCGTGAGGAGCGCCAAAAGGTGTTAAAAAAATCTTCAAGCTTTTAAAGAACAACAACTAAATTAAAAATTTAAATGCTACAGAAGAAGAAATAAATTAGGTTTGTTCGTTGTAGATGATCAAAAAATACATCAAATTATACTTTTAATTGTAAATTTCTTCAGAATGCTGAGATATTAAAAATATCACTGATGTATAGTTATTGTTTGGTTTTCATGTTTCAAATACAGAAGATTTGAATCACACCAAGTATTTACAGTAAAGAAGTAGGCTTATACTGTATTTCGAGAATAAAAGGAGAGCGTTGGAAGGCTTGGGGTTGCCGGAGATCGATTTAAGAAATAATTAAACGATCATAAATGATAATGTTCACGGTATTGTGGGTCTCGGAAAATTTACTTACTCAGCCACGGAAATGCATAGAAATCAGTGCCAGAATTTCAGTGTGAATCCTGCAAGATCATCAAACTGGCAGTCAAACTATACACAGTGTAGAAAACATTACTCGTAGCGCACGAAATACAAACGCTCAAAATACAGGGTGTTTCAAAACAACAACGTTGGAGAGGTGATTCCTGACCCAAGATAAAACAAAAAGTATAGACCAACCTGGGTGCACAAATGCTTCCTTTCGGAGTTATAGGCTGCCGAAAACAAGAAAAAATAAACTTTAAAGGCCCAGTATGGGACGTACCGTAGTCGGGTCAAGACTTCACTGAAAAACTAACATGTGCTTTATCCAAAAATCCACGTTTCAGAGTCCTAAGATACTCACGTAACAGCTTTTATAGAGGGAGTTTGGCTACTAGCATATATTTCGAAGTACTCACCAACTACCTCTATAAAAATTATGCGGAAGTACCTCAGGATTCTCAAACATGGATATTTGGATAGGGGACATACTAGTTCCTAGGTGAAATCTTGACCCGACGATGGTAGGTCCCATAGCTTTGAAGCTATGGACTTTTAAAGTTAATTTTCTCATTTTTTCGGCAGCGTATAACTCCGAAAGGAAGCATTTGTGCACTCAGGTTGGTCTATACTTTTTGTCTTATCTTAATGTCAGGAATCACCTCCCAAACGTTGTCGGTGTTGTTTTGGAACACCCTGTATAATCATGTTTATATAGGTGTATTCTTACTTGACAAGCTTTAATGATTGAAACATTTTCTTTTTTTCCTCTTTTCAGGTTTGTGATGCAAAACACAGCGAAGTTAGTTCCTAAAGTTTCATTGGATCTCATTGATAAGTGAGTATTTGCTCTCTTATAAAATAATTTTTTTGTGTTGAAAGTGGAAATTCTTTTTTTTTTTTTTTTTTAATTTATTTATTTGATAAGCGTACAGATTTAACTCGTAAGTAAAAATAGATTCTGCTACTTAGACTTCGTCTTAACAGTGTTAAATTTCTGTCTCTCTCATTGCGAGTATTTGTATATTCTTAGGGCTAGGAAAGTGTGAAAAAGGTTGATAATAAAATTATTTTACTGCAGTTGTGCAAAAAACAAGAATGGGAAGGGAAGTAATAATAAAGAAACATTTAGAAAGGGGAAACATCTATTTTGTGCGTCTTTAAATCAAGAATTAAAAAAAAAAAAAAATCTTAAGCTTTCGTGTAAAGTATTGGACTCGTATGAAGCAGAAACATAGAACGAAAAAGCGACGAAAATAGACTGAAGGCTTTCGAAATGCAGGTGAAGAACAACAGTGGAGAATAGTGTACTATTAAAACTGAAAATTGGTACGTCAAGACGAAGAGATGGTGGTGCAAGGAATTTTCATAGTTTCCCACAAGTGACCTACGAATAAGGGTAGAATACTTTTGATGATTTGTAAAGCATATGTAGTGAAATAAACGTTTCCGTCCTTTTCATCATTTGCTCATCTCAGAGTATGGAGAGTGGTTCCACTGAGAGTCTGTGTAAATTTAACGTAATCATGATGATAGGGTCGGTGAAGCAAAATTTCACTATGAGTAGAGCTTGTGCTGACGCTCTAGTAGACAGAGAAGTAGAGAGGAACAAAGAAATTTTAAAACGAAAGATAAACAACTGAGGAAGGTCAGATTCGATGGCATATTGACATCCAGTTTGCCTAACTATTGAGAAGCAACTGAGGAAGGTAATATCTGATGTCATATTTTCATCCAATTTGTCTGACTATTGATAAACAACTGAGGAAGAACAGATCCGATTGCATATTGGCACCCAATTTGTCTGACTATTGATAAACAACTGAGGAAGAACAGATCCGATTGCATATTGGCACCCAATTTGTCTGACTATTGATAAACAGCTGAGGAAGAACAAATCTGATTGCATATTGGCACCCAATTTGTCTAACTATTGATAAACAACTGAGGAAGAACAGATCCGATTGCATATTGGCACCCAATTTGTCTGACTATTGATAAACAGCTGAGGAAGAACAGATCCGATTGCATATTGGCACCCAATTTGTCTGATTATTGATAAAAACTGAGAAAGGTCAAATCCGGTGGCATATTGGCATCCAATTTATCTGACTTGATAAACAACTGAGGAAGGTCATATCCCATGGCATATTGGCATCCAATGTGTCTGACTATTGATACTCATCACTGTTGGTTATATTGATTGCTATAGCAAATAGGGCCAGGTCGAACAATGACTAGGATATAAAGAGAATGGAGAAAACACTCAAAGGAATGCCGCAACTACAGAAAGTCGCCAAAGTGAAACTTGTAGGACTATAATATGTCTAATGTAAAATATAGAAAATGTGGAAGTAGCGATGGGCATAGGGTTGGCAGGAATAAGGAAGTAGTTTAAAAAAATACACAGGAACAGTATGAATGAAGGCGCATGAGAAAAGGGAAATACTAGAAACAAGTAATCTCGGTTATCTCATTTAATAGTGCTCTGTGTGTAATATTGATTACCAGAAAGTTTATTTTGACAGAGTCGAAAATTTCAGTTATTAACTTACTACGTGCTAATCCACTAGTTCGTTTATAAATAAATATTGATTAATTGTTGAAAAGACTATTGTATGTTTTAGCTGTACCAAAGTTTGCAGTGTGAAATTACTAAATTGTGTAAAATTTCTGAGTTGTAAGTCGTTGTAACTTTCTGAAATACAGAAGGTCGTTTTACAGTAACGAAGTTTGAACTCAACTCACCTTAAGAAAAACCATGACGCCACTAGCGACTATGTTCATATGCAGTGTCGATGTTCTGACACTTCAGCGTTCAAGACAAATATAGATAATTTTATAAGAATTACAAGTGGCTTCAGCAGATTCAAACCTAATTGCTATGGCTAAACATAGGAACCGGAATTCAGAAGTTGGGTGAGATTCCCTTCGTACCCGCTCATTGCCAATGGTTTGTAAACAAAATATACAAGGAACATGGAATCAAATCAAATTTAGTTTGTAAAAAGAAAGTACCGAGAAGAATTTTCAGTTTATCTTTCTTGTTCATCGGACATTGCTGGGATTTACCAGGGCAATTGCAGTTGTTCTCAGGTCTACATTAGTATGATTAAAAGAAATACAATGTCCAAAAAAATAAGCTAGGATTCTTAATTAAATTTATTATTATGTTGCAATTTGAATCAAATGTACGTAGTGTATTTTATGAAAGTACAATGTCAAGAGGTTAATGAAATTAATGAACATACACCAATATTTTCCCTATTGAGGATTTCTTTCCGCGAAGCAAGAGGTAATCTACTTTTCTAAATAATGTTTAACCTTTATTTAAAGACAAAAATAAATAAAAGTGTATGTGTATGTGAATAAGTATAAAATACCTTTTCTCCTGAAACTGTGAATGAAGAACGGAAGAACACAATCTGCCTCTCGTACACCGGAAACACTTCTGGAAAGCTCAGCAGACTATTTGCCAGGTACAACATCAGGACAATACACAAACCTCCAGCAAAAATAAAAAACTTAATACGATCAACCAAAGACGACCTGGGCCTCCGAACTCCTGGAGTTTGCCGCATTCCATGTGAATGTGGTAAGTCATATATTGGACAAACAGGACGAACCATTGAAGCTAGATGCAAAGAACACAACAATTATATCAGACTAAACCAACCAGAAAAATCCGGACTGGCTGAATATAGCATCAAACAGTAACATAAGATTTTGTTCACAGATACCGAAATAATAGCAAAATGCTCAAGAGTTTGGGACAGGAGGATAAAAGAAGCTATTGCAATCACACAAGAAAAAAAAACGAACCTTAACAGAGACACAGGATTCCAAATGAGTAAAACATGGACACCGATCATATTGCGCCATTTCAAGCACCAATTAGAACCCGCCATTTCAACCACCAATCAGAAAAGTCCAATCATACATACATGAGTATATATATTCCATACACTCCATTGCACCTTCATATTCTCCTGAAGATGAGGACGATGTCAGCCCTCGAAACGTCGCAAGATATAACAGTATTTACCTGGCTGCTAGCCCGAGAAGACCTGTTCACAATACGTCGCCAGGAAAGCTTCAATAGATACCTTTTCTCCCGTATGATATTACACCTCCCTCTCACATTTATCTTAATGCATCTCTCCTCTCCCAGCCATGTAAGCAGTTTAGCGCGACGGAAATAATGTAATCAAGCTACAAAAGATATTCCTCCTCGAAAATAACTAAAGATACAGAATTTTATCATGTAATGAGATAAGGATACAAAAGATCTCTCGTAACCGTCAACAACGGGACTTGATTTCCGGGTGCATGATTTTATTGGATATACACTGTATAAAACGCTGGGTTTTAGTGCATATACACTGTATAACTTGAAATTTTAGCTATATTGATTCATCAGTTTCGATTTGCTGACTTCTCTTTCAATTTTCTCCTTTAATTCAAGTTTCAATTTAAGCATGAAAACATTTGTCTTTTTATTTGCGTACCTATCGATAGTGGTACAGTCGGTGACAAAAGTTCTTTCCTTTTGGTAAAATTTATTTTGGAAATAACGGCGGAACGTACACTGTTTCACCGAGTTTCAAGGCTGGAACGTGCAGAAAAACTACATTCTTTTTAATTTATTAAAAACTACTCAAATTGTCCTTCCATTCGGAAGTTATTTACGAAACTAATTTCATCAAACAGAAAGAACTTTTTCTCGTGATTGCACCACGTGAACAAATATTTTAAAATGCCTTTACGTAAACTCAGCATAACTGCATACGCTGAAGTATTTGCGAATGAAGTTTATTGGTGGGAATTCGGCCGTGTAACATACAGAAGAACCCAAGGCCTTCTCTCTGTCAATGAGCCGCTTAGAAGTAGCTATGATGTGAAGAGTTCGTCCTGGACTTGCCTGTCTGAGACAAATTGACGAAGAATACAAAAGTGCCGTTGTTTTGGTATTGCCGGTTACGAGAATCTTACTATAAAAGATAAAGATTTATTTTTCTTTCTTTAATTTCAGAATTCCCGGCCAATTAAATGATAGAAGAACAATGTTAGGAGAACTTAATTGGATCTTTACTGCAATCACGGATACAATAGCATGGAATACGTTGCCAAGAGGTAAAGGCTTTATTTTTTATATATTTCTTCCAAATACACGTATTTAACCGAGTTCATGTTCAAGTAAGCATATAATTATATGATGTTAAAATTTATTTTTCGATACACAAATAAATTTACCACTGAATGAAAATGATAGGTGGAAAGAAGATAAAGTTTACAGTGTTGCCTGGTAAGTTAAGTACGAGGGTATGTCAAAAATTATCCGCAATATAGCTATATCTTTTTTTTTTTTTTTTTTTTTTTACATTATTCATACTGATCTTTGTCTCGTTTATTTTATTGTACTGTTATCATGCTATGAAAGTTTGATACCAATTCCTCCATTTATCTTCCTTTTGTTTCAGATAGATCATGGCCGCTTATTAGAAGTTTGTACCAAAGAGGAACAGTGAGCAGTGATTCGGTTTCTGTGGTCGGAACGTATATCAGGGCCTTACGATGTTCCACTTCATCAACAGCCACTTCTAACATAACCATGTCACGTACAGACTCAATGTTGTCATCATTTGTGACTGTAGATGGTCGTCCGGCTCCTTCCTCGTGCATAACACTTGTGCGACCATTTTTGAATGTTTCAATTCATTTGTTGACACTCTATTGCAGCGTTTCCCAACCGGTGTGCCGTGAATGGCCTGCCGCGAGAAATCGAAACAAAATTATTAATTTTATAGCAATCAAATTGTAAAACGTAGGGAAAAAGGTATATTTGTATTTCACATTACTGTGAAACTCCACTATGAACCTACAATTTTAAGTTTCATTCCGGGTTACTATTCTGTACATTTCTAATGTTGAAAAAAGTATTTGTTATCATTGTTATGACCATTATTGCTTCTCTATTGTTGCAGACTATTTCGTAACTTGAAAATTTAAAATATCATTCAATCCTTTCGACAAATTACCTACATTTGTATTTTAAAAGTAAAAAAGATTTGTTTGTTCGTTCCTTATTTAGTGATCTTCCTTCTTAGTAAAAGGTTGGATACAGTTTTTTAAAAAGACAGCGTATTTTTAAAAACCTGAGTCCAATATTTCATTGCAATTTTATTCTATTTTTAAATTAGAATGAAAAATAAGAATAATGATTTACCACGGAGAAAAACCAGTGATAGAGCTTTCTTCTCTGTGAGAATATCTATAAGTGTGCCGCGAGAATCCAAGTAACACCCGTAGTGTGCCGCAAGTTGAAAAAGGTTGGGAAACGCTGCTCAATTGCGTGAAGATACTTTTTCCGCATTGTGCCGAAAAGTCTTTGATGGATTGCGGTTTCTGATACACCTTCTGACCACAAGAACCGTATCACTGCTCGTTGTTCCTCTTTGGTGCAAACTTCTAATGCAGCGGCCATGATCTATCTGCAACAGAAGGAAGACAAATAGAGGAATTAGGATCAAACGTTAGGATTTAGATTTCTGGGCTTTCGACATCTATGGCCATTTAGCCCGTCACGTATGAGGGATAACGTCCCTCGGCGAGCACATTATCCGGGGAAAGGGAAGGATGAAAGGATTGGGGCAGGAAGGTAGCGGCCTGGAATCTATAAGTTAAGTACCACCCTGGAATTTGCCTGGTGCGAATGAGGAAAACCCAGGAAAACCGCGATCAGAATGGCTGGCCTGAAAAAACTTTTTACAATTTTTCGACCGAATGCCCCCATTGGGAATCGAACCCGGGACCGCTGGCACCGAAGGCGAGAGCGTTAGCAGGGTGTCTATCGGTCACGAATGTCACGAAAAAGTCACAAAATCAGAAAACGGTCATGAAAGTCACGAAAAAATCACGAAATTTATCTTTTGGGTCACGATTTTTTTAACTGTGCAAATGTAAGTACGGATTGAAAAATTTTGTTCTATAAAACGTCAAAATTCACCACCAAAAATGTCTATGGTCGGCTTCAGACGCTACCAAATCGCAAGCAAAATACGTTTTTATCGCATGGATGAAAATTCGACCTAATTCGCATCCAAATTCGCTCTTGAAAATGTTAGAAAATTTTATGATTTGGTGATTTGGTAAAGAAAAGGTCACGAAAAAGTAACGAAATTTCATTTTGGAATTTTAATAGACACCCTGGTTAGCAACTGGATCAAGTTTTCATAGCATGACCACAACAACATAACAATAAAATAAACGAGGACAGAGGTTAGGATGAACAATGTAAAAAAAGTTATAGCTACATTGCAGATATTTTTTTTTTTTTACTTATCGTATGTTTTTTACTCTTGCCACCATTTTTTCTTTGTAACTAACTGAATAATAATAAATAATATAATAATTTTGACAAGTGGGCCAGTTAATACTCTGAAAGTGCTATTAAATATTCTAATATTGTTACCGTGACCTTCATATAATACAGAAATTTGAGTACCCGATAATTGTGACATTATAAGCTTGCACATTGAGATTTGTAGCCTAAGAGGAGATATCTGAAAGCAGTTATTAGTTTAATAAGTAGCAATTTGTAGATACTATCTGGCTTACGTTCTAAAATTTTGATACTGTGTATTTCTTTGTTATTCACGAAAACATTATGTAATCTATATATTAAAATGCTAGGTTTGTATCTTTGTGGTCAAGAAAAGTTTATATGTTTGTCGCCAATTCTTTTGACAATGGGGGCCGCGGTGGCTCAGTGGTAGAGCGTTCACCTCTGGTGCTTGGGATCCCGGGTTCGATCCCAGCCCCCGCCAAGTGAACTTTGTGGTGGACAAACACCGTGTGCGTGGGTTTTCTCGGGGTTCTCCCGTTTCCTCCCACTTTCTTCATTCCACCATTTCATTCATTTCTCATTATCACCGTCTCCTTTAGCCTAACCGGCATAACCGTGGGACGTAAAACTCAAAGATTTCATTTCATTTTTTTTTCTTTTGACAATGATATTTCGGAAACCAGAAGCTCTAGAAAGATGTCGTTTTCACTGATCGATTGCAAATTTTGTGTAGATTGTTCAGTTGTAATTGAATATTTAAAAAGTAACCGATATTTATTACATTGTTTAGGGGTACACTGGAAGTATTGAAATTTTAAGTAAAGCATCATATCCTACGAGTTATACATTCCAACACCACACATTTGTATACGGGGTTAGAATATCTCTTCAGCGTTTGTTTCATGACCAAATTATAATGAAAAACGAAGGATAACCATTTCTCCAGTCTAAGTTGAATCTTTATTGTTTAGAGTGTTTTGCCCAATGAATACCATATATCACTGACATTATAATTAATGTGTGTATAATGTAATTTGTTTGCAAGAAGAAAGAAAACACTGATCATACATGAATTAGAAACTCCAACCGGAAGTAGGTTCAAATCTTTGAAACGGTCTTGAGATATTGAAAAAAAAAAAAGAAAAACGAAAAAATCTCTCCTTTATGGCACCCCTTGCCGATTTTTTTTATCAAGACGTCTTTCACTTGTGCCTGTAAGAGATTCATGCTCATAAGTGAATGATGCGCTGTGTCAAGAGCGCAGGTTCAGCTAGTAATAAATAAATCTATTCTATAAAAGCGAATGTAAGTTTCTGTCTGATCGCATGACGCAGTAACTACTAAACCAATTAAAAATGATACATAACATGATTATCAACCTTACGTTCACCAAGGGTTATATGATATTAAAGTCAATAAAATGCATATCGTAAAGGAGAAGCGGGGGTCAATTTATGCGGAAAATTGAGTAGTGATCTGTAAAAATAATCGAAAACGCCCAATATTAGTGTTAGTTTTTAGGGTCGCTGACTTGCATAATGACATCCTCGATGCCATTTAAATCCAAATTCATCTTCCATCGGCGAGAACGGAAAGAGGGTGACTTACGACATTTTATCATTAGCACTTTCATTGTAATGCGTATGCTAAGGGAAAAGAGTTGAAGAAGGATGAGGAGTTTAGGTGGAAAGGGGGTGAAAAGGATGAAGTGTAAAAATAATCAATCTTCCACTAATCATCCGTCTCCTTTATCCTAAAGGTTATAACCGTGAAACATTAAACTTAAAAATAAATAAATAAAAAATAAAAAAAAATAAAAAAAATACTGTGATTGCCTATATTACTACAATTAAGTTGATAAATTGGTGTTTCTTGTTTAAACAAATCATACAGAAAAAAAAATCGTAGTTAAGTTTATTTTCGTAAGTCAGTGTATTCACTTTGTAGATTAAGATAGTGTTAGTGACTACTGAGGTTAGTATTAATGATGATCTGGTTTCTTGATAGGTAATTCCAGAGAAAAGGGTAGTCGCGGAATCTCAACGACCCAAAATTTTAAATTGTTTACATAAATGCCCTTAAATAGGTTTTGCAGGTAATATTTCGTCTCCTCTGCTGCAGCCTTCCTCCGTCTGTACAAACGTTTATTGAAACCAAAATATCCCTCGCATCCTAAAGTGACTGACTTCTTTCTTTAAACAGATTACTGTAGACCAATCTTTTGTCATAAGAATTTTAAAATTTACCGAATAACTGCTACTAGGCAAAATATACATTAAAATCGTAGAACATTGGAAATATTGATAGGTGGAATAATCTTATCGTAAAAAGTAATTTCAGAAAGCTTTATATGGGAGGATGTTAATTGGCGGGTGTATGTGTGAATGGAGTCCTAATTACTCAGTTCATGTAACCTTTATTCAAGTACTCACTTCCCTTCATTTCATTTTCCTATTCCTTCTTACGCGTGTATTGGTTCTGTGTAGGTGCGGTAGATATGAGGTAAAACTTACATATAGGCACAATAGGACACCTTAGATGTGAGAGCTCCCACATGGTTAGAGTACGCGTTTTTGACGCGGGAGATTTGGATTCGATTCCCGGTGGAAGTTCGTGTGGTTCGCTTCCCACTTAATTGTAGGTCCACGTTTCATATAGCCTCGTTGCTGTAAGGGACGCTAATCTTATGTAATCTGTGTTATATGTAATACAATGAAATTTTTCTTCATGTTTTCTTCTAGATCTGTTCCAGAAGTTATTTCGTCAGGATCTTTTGGTAGCTAGTTTATTTCGTAACTTTCTGCTGGCAGAAAGAATTATGAGATCTTATGATTGTACACCGGTTTCATCTCCAAAGTTGCCTCCGACGTATCAGGTTAGTTGAAATTATTGATTATGCAATTTTCTTTATTCCATTTTGTTTCTACTATGTGTAGTTTTATTCAGGTCACCTATCTCAGAAATTTTGTATTCTAACCGTAAATGAAATTATATAAAACAAGTGTGATCTTTATATATTCCACATATTTTTCATGAAAATGTTTGTAATTAACCGTTTACCTATCAATAGTCCTTTGGGCACAATGTGTAAAATGTATGTTTTGGAAGCTCACGTAACAAATGACAATGCCGTTTATCATTCCTTTATGTTTTTTGGAAGTCTAAGTCTGTTTTAAGAGCATTCAATATACTTCAAAGTGGATATTAAACATTCTGATTTCATTTAAGTACACGTAATTTGGTACCTAAATTCCAGCTTTAAATAATATTGAATTTTACTATACCTAAATAGGATGAGAAATGTGTAACTTAGCTAAACTATTCTTATAAGGGCGTAATTAATAATATTAAACCACTTTAAGAACTATTGTATTAGTTTTTACTTCAGAATAGCAATAGAAAATAAAATTCTTTATTTTATTTATTTATTGTTTTACTAAATACTTTATATACGATAATCGAAGAAATAACCGATTACATGTCACACCCATCTCTTTATAGGTGCGAAGTCAGTGATATACAAAGAGTGAAAAAAAAATAATGACTAAACCAGGATTGGAATCCAGGTCTTAGACTTGTCGTGACGATGCGTTAATCATTACGCTAGCCAGTCCACTCCTAGAGGTATTGTGTAATGTTAACATTGGATTGTCCAAGTACAACAGAATTTGTCGTACAGTCTATGTAATCTGAGTGGTTGTGCATCGACTTTAAGAGTGAGAGAATGTGTGGCTGTTTAGGAATTGACTGATTAGTCATTAACGTGTCGACACGGTAAGCTGGAGACCTAGCTTTTAATCATGGTCCAGTCGTGCCTATTTTTCCCCTCTTTGTATATCATTTACTTTGCATGAATTTTTCAAATCAGTGAATCATAGTATTACAGACATATTCCATCATTATCTGAGCAATTGACTTGGGAATATTTTCAAAGAGTTCGTGCACGAGACACAAACTGCTTGTAATAGAGGTATATTAAAATATTGGTGTCTAATTTTTACAGTGTTCTAAATTATAATTCATGTTTAATTTTCATTTTTAGCATCCAATGTGGCAAGCGTGGGATTTAGCTTTGGATCTGTGTCTTGCCCAGCTGCCTGCTATCCTTGAGTCTGAGGATCAATTTGTTCATTCTCCTTTTTTTGAAGAACAATTGACTGCCTTTCAAGTGTGGCTTAGTCTTGGGTCAGCAAAACGAAACCCACCGGAGCAGCTACCAATAGTATTGCAGGTACAATTTCTTTTAAACTGTGAGTTCTTGCAAGTGTACGCAAAAAGAAGTATATTATAAGGCATAGTGTAGATTAGTTCAGGTAGGCAGAGAAAAAAATCTTACCTCGATTGTCTCAAATGTTAGTAAATTTAACAGGTATTAAAATTCTGAGACAAAGCAGAAAAAAAAAAATGGTTGGAGATACAGGCCTCCAAAGGTGGCGCCGGACTTCACGCCATCACGTGCAATTTTCGACAAAATATTAAAATGCTGGAACGCGTGAAGATATTATTGCTTTTTGTTTTATTTGAAAGACTGATTCAGATTATACGTTCCATTTGGAAATATATGTCCAAGTTCTCGTGAGGTAGCCTTCTGAATTTTTTTGGGAAGTAATATGTATATAAAAAATGCCAGTCCCAAAAATTTTGAGTTTTTAGTGTTGATCAGTACCATACAGTATATATCCTGAAAAACAGAACTTCCATTTTTGAGTTGAATAGGATTTATAAACAATTGAAAATGTTATCATACGTTAAGCCAGTTACCGTTACCACATTCTCACATAATTATTGGTCTCATGAAATCAAAATCTAATCTTTATTTTGCTTCAGTATACAGGGTGTCTATTGGTCACGAAAGTCATGAAAAAGTCACGAAATCAGAAAACGGCCATGAAAGTCAAGAAAAAGTCACGAAATTTAGTTTTTGGGTCACGATTTTTTTTTTATCTGTACAAATATAAATGCATATCGGAAAATTTTGTTCTATAAAACGTCAAAATTCACCACCAAAAATGTCTATGGTCGGCTTTAGACGCTACCAAATCGCAACCAAAGTATGCTTCTATCGTATGTATGAAAATTCGGCTTAATTCGCACCCAAATTCGTACTTGAGAATGTTACGAAATTTTATGATTTGGTAAAGAAAAGGCCACGAAAAAGTCACAAAATTTGATTTTGAAATTTTAATAGACACCCTGGTATAGAAATAAGTAACACACAACTTCCAAACATACTGAAGCTTGTCCGAAAAGTAATGTCATCAAATCTAAAAGCTTTTTTTTAAAGTTATGTGCATAATAATAATAATAATAATAATAATAATAATAATAATACCTGTACATTAAAATTCTTCAAAATATTGTCCTCCTGCGTCGATACATCTTTGCTAGCGGGATTTCCAATCTGCATCCTTCTATTTTTCTTAATTCTTTACTCTTCCTGTGTGGACCTTGAAACCGTTCAGGTGGAATTTCAATCCATAGTTTTATGCGGTAATCCGAAACTCGCTTCCTTGTTACAAGTACATTCCATATAGCATGGAAGGCTTTTTCTCATAGGTATAATAATACAAGTATTTTATTTCCCATATTTTAAAATGAGGAAAAGCAAGATTACTTCTCGATAATCGTGGAGAGACTAGTAGAAATAGGCTATTAATATTAAAGATCCTTTTAAGGAGGGATAGAGGTTAGGTAAAACTAAATTTAACGTTTCAAATATGGGAGCCGCTCGTTGAAGTCCCATGAGAAGAAAGAAAGAAAGAAACAAAACATAAAATAGCTTTTAATGTACAGTGTTCAAGTTATTTTACAGTTTTCTTATAGTGCTAATACTAAATTCTTATCTTCTATAGAACAGGTGACTGGCACATCATCATTTGAGCGTGTTGTTACGAAAAAGAATGAGAATGCTACCAGCTCAGCAGAAACTAGTGGTATGTTAAACAAGTATATTGGAAGGTTCTACGTGTTTTCACATCATGCTACATGCAAGCATGTGTTTCTATACCACGTGCTAGATATAAATATTCCACAGACGACATGTACAAAGAGAACATTGTCCACCATCGCCAGTGATCGGCAAATGATGGAGATCAACCAAGGTAGCTGATATTTTAGGATCAAAGAAGAGAGCACACCACAGAAGACATCAACCTCGTCCAGTTGATCAAACCCCAACTCTCTAAGACACTCGGTCATTGAGAGGCACCTAATCACCGGATTCTCTAAGACGCACGGTTATTGAGAATTCCAACTCCCCTGTCTAAGACGCCCGGTCATTGAGAAGCACTTATTCAATATGCCCTAAGACGCATAGTCATTGGGCTCCTTTAATCTTCACCAACAAGCCTCCAAATAATTAGAGGAATTTGTGCTTATTTGTAATATTTTGTATTCAAGAGGATTTTTTTTAAATAAATGGTGCTGGAAAAGTCCAAACTCCCGGGTACCATCTTTTAGCTCTACCCTAAAAGACAGAAAACTTTACAATATAATCAAATATCAAGTGACGAAACCTAAAATAAACTGCACCTCAAATAAGATTAAGCTTCGTTTGTCTGCCAGAAGCCAAGCTAGTACTGCCCAGTTATTTCTTGGTTGTGAAATTTAAACAAAAAATTAACTTCACAAAGACAAAAGTAGGTTACGTTACCACTTTCGGATTGGGCTCATGACTCCGTGCACATATCTTATATATTTATATCGATATCGTGAAAACAAGATCACCTGAATCATCAAACTTTAGCGAAGTCAAGACGCACATTAGTGGCTGCAAGACTGGTGTTCTTTTTAGTTCTATCTGCAGAGCTAGAAGAATTCCTCGTAAGATACCAGACCGTCCACTGCTTCTGTCCTGTCCACTTCCATTCCCCAATCAAGAAGAATATGAAGTAACATGTAGCTACATAAATTAGCAAGTGCTTAGAATTTAAATTAATAATTTTTAGAACTTCCCCGTGTAAAAAATTGTAAAAATGTAACTACTGCCCATGTATATGAATCATATGGCAGTTAATGGTGAGAGCTGTGCTTGCTTTTCTGAATTACTGTACATTATTCTCTAACTAATCTTCTGGTAAGGATTATTAAACAGCAATAGATTTTCTCCGTTTAAAAGTTGAAAGCTGGAAAATAATATAAATAGACCTGAAAAAATTGAGAAGGAATGTAGAATTTAAAAACAAACATCTAGGAGACAGCCTGTATAGTTTGTAGAAGTCATTCGTCTTTCCCTTACGTTAGAAAATACAGTTTCAAAATAAATATATAATTATTTCCATCGTACAGAGTGCGCTAATAGGAGCTATTTACAGGAAACATACTTTTTGCGTAACATAACTCGGAGCACCTAATTTGAAGTAATTGGAATTTTATATTGGCTTTACCACCTTGAAAAATTAAATAAATGAATTAAAGTTTTGCTATTAAGTATATGAAAGAACCATTGAATATATATATTTCGTACTTTTATTGATATTAAAGTGCTTTAATTTCTTTGTTGCAGGTTCTTTTAAGCCAAGTTCATCGACTACGTGCTTTGGAATTGTTAGGTAGATTCTTAGACTTGGGACCATGGGCTGTGAATTTAGCTTTATCTGTTGGTATTTTTCCATACGTTCTAAAGTTGCTGCAGAGTTCGGCACGAGAATTAAGACCACAACTGGTATTTATATGGGCCAAAATATTAGCTGTGGATAGTGTAAGTTGTTCTTTATTTCAAGTTTCATTTCTTATGTTCGTATTTTTATTTTTAATTTTTTTTTCATTTAGTTTACTGATATTTTTCTTGACTAGACTAGGCTAGATTAGACTAGACTAAACTCGACTTAACTAGTCTTGATTTGACTTGACTAGTCTTGATTTGACTTGACTAGTCTTGATTTGATTTGACTAGTCTTGATTTGACTTGACTAGTTTTGATTCGACTTGACTAAACTAGACTATTTGATTTTACATGAATTAATTACGAGGCGTGTTCAGAAAGTAAATACCGTTTGAAAAGAAAAAAAAAAGTTTGTTCAAGCCAAATTTATTTTTACATGTTTCGTTGAGGAAGGTTTCGATAACTTGGTCACACGCTCTCACAGGTGTTTGAACATTGGTGGGAATTATGTTGAAAAATAGCTGAAGATGTGCTCTTTCATGTAAAAATAAATTTGGCTTGAACAAACTTGTTTGATTTTTTTTTTAGAAAAAAAAAAAAAACGTTACTTACTTTTCGGACATACCTCGTAATATTGTTTATCTGAGATTGCGAAATCGAAAGTTGATCTAAGTTTAGTGTTTCTTGTTCTGAAGTAGTTAAAAGCGTTTTTATATTCATTAGAATTAGCTCAAGAGGATAAACAAATGAGATTTAAATTGTCACGGTAGACATAGTACTGCTCCTGGTGAAATTCAAGTTTTGTGATATACAACATCGTGTCCGTGGGTTGCGTCGGAGATCTCTTCCTTTCCATGATCCTGTCTTTATAATCCGTTTCCTTTAGCCTAAAGAACATACGGACATAACATAACGAAAATTTTATTCCACTATTCTTTATGACGCCAGATTCGCTTTCTAATTATGGTTATGCTCTCCATTAGCAAACTGAGCATAACCATAGGACGCTAAACTAAATAAATAATATGCAATAAAGCAAGTCTGGCAGATTATTATTAACTTAATAATAAAACTAGCTACTAGCTATATTAGGCCTGTTTCGTCTATGTCTCTGAGACATTTGAAGAATTTGTTCTGTTGCCATTCTCTGTCATAATGTACGTTGAAAAATTAGCTCTAAGAACTCGTATCTGTAAGTCATATTAAATGCACTGAAAGTAATTATAATATAAGAAAGTAGTAAATAATCACTTTCCAGATACCTCTTACATAACTAATTTGTTCCAATACCGTAACACTTAAATTTTAGAAGTGTAGAACTGATTTAAAACAACCGATGCACGTTCACTAACCAGCAAGCACTCTCAGAATAAAACCATATTTAAAATTGTACATCACATTTTCTCAAAAATCAGTTGCTTCTAAGAGTATGCCTTTGAGCATTTGTATTCTTGGTGATATGCTTCGTGGCAACAAATTTTTAAACAGAACTATTCCTCAGACCCCAGTTATATTATCCCAGGGTTTATATATATACACACACCTTGATTCCCTTCGTCTAGATTTAGTTTAGGCTTCTTTGTCCTAATAATTTGAGAATCACAAATTCTATTAGAAAATATGTTTTGTGGATAATCTTGACTTCCTTAATATGGTGGTTCATCATCATAGGTATAGGTATTCTGCTATTGTTGTCAAGTCACTTATCGCAACTGAGAAGCTTCCATGCTGTACGGTTCGGCTAACCACGTTGTCTGCACAACTTTCCTGTCTCGACACCATCCATCAACTGTAGTCTCTTTTCTGCCACCATACTGCCTAGCACGTCCCTCATGATAAAGTTCCTTCTAAACTAATGCCCCAACCAGTCTCTCTTCCTCTTTCCAATTGGCTCTAAAATCGTTCTTTTCTCCCCTATAATTTCTAACATCTGGTTCGTTTTCCACTCAGCCCAGCTTTCTCTCACCATTCTTATCCACACTCACATTTCGAAGGCTTCTTGTCTTTTTTCATCACTTTTGCGTAATGTCCGTGTTCCTGTCCCACACAGTACAATTCTCCACACGAAGGATTTTGTGGGGCTTTTTCTCAACTCTGTATTCAGGGACTCACAAAATAGGCGTTTCTTCCACCTAAATGTGTAATAAGCCAGAAACAGCAGAATCCTAAACTTTTTAGAATCTCTCATATTTTTTTAATAGTAGTATTAATATTCTTCGTGGACGTACCAATATATGAATTGTTACATTAACAAATAGCTTCATAGACTCTTACATGGACCTAATTGTTGACAAAATACTTTCTAAATTCTATAAAATGTTTCTCAGTATTAAAACGTAATTTATAACTGACTTTGAATTTTACTTTTTTTGTTGCATTATTCAAATTGCAACAATTTTGCCCAAAATAGAAAATAAATGCACTGATTGTATTGTTGCCTTGTGGTTTGATGTCTTGTTTACATCAAAAGCTCCTTTTGTAATTTTTTTCCGTATTGTTCCAACATAGAATAGTAAAGAATATTCTTTGGACATACTAAATCTGGATGAGGGGAAACTAGATAAGAATTAGGCTATTATAATCAGTAGGTTTACTAAAAAAAATTTAAATTACTATGGAGTAGATCCTTGAGAATGAAAATGCTCAAAAGCGTGTTCTTCGAAGCAGGTAAGCTTGGAGAAAATGTGAAGTATAATATAGACTTTGTTCTATTCTATGAATGCTTGCCTTACCGTAAGCATTCATCGTGGTTTGCTTTTTCAGTACACACTTATAAATTAATGTATTGCAGGGACACTAAAATTCAGATCTAAATCCAATAGCCAGATCAGAGGTCAGGTCGCCATTTTTTCTTTGTAGTTCGAAGACAAACAAAGTAAAAGCCAAGTGCCTAACGCGAAACCAAAATATTCGGTCGCTAATTGCTACCTGCCGACCCAAAATTTCGCACCCTGGTGTTAAAGTATAGCAATAATACTTAATGCTAAGTTTTCAGCGTACATTGTGACCGAGGAAGACAACAATGGAGTTCTTTAAATATGCCACAGAGATTTAAAAAAAGGCATAATACAGCTAGTTTTATTATTAAGTAAATAAATAATATCTTTGTTACAGTATTGTGTGGGTAAGGAAGGAGAAATAATGCAGTCGTGACGTAATATTCGAAGGTACTATCCCACCTTTCGCCCAATGAGACTGATGTGTCAAAATAGGGAGAAACTTATCAGGGTATCTGGAAAAATTAAGGTTAGTATAATAAAGAGTACTACAAGAGCGTCCAAGATATATCCGTACATTTAATGCCTAGACAATTACGAGAGATGAATTAAAATTACCCTGTACTGTTTATCGATTTAATCACCTGTTAGTGTGGTACATTTTTCCCATTTGACTGCGAACTTCTGTATTCAGACGACGTAAAATCCAGTTGGAATTGAAGAACTACCTGAATAACTTCGTTATGCTTTAGCTTCCGAGAGGCATTGGTTCACACAATAATTGAACGATTTCGGCTGCAATCTTTAACATCGTGGTGTGCAGGGGACAGGTTGGAATAGGGGTAGCATTAGACACGGCATGAACAGTCACGTTGCACAGATACGGAACTCCGATTGAAATGTAATTTGCCCACCACTGCACTCTGATGATAATGACCAAACTCAATAAGGCATGTAACCTTTGCATACGTTGCAATCTTTTGAACTTCCGTTTAGGTGCCTCACAGGTTACCATTTAATCAGATTTATCTATTCGCTGTTCTTGAGTTTGAAAGTAAAACAACTAGATCCACTGCTGTGACGGTACATTTCCAATACCTTTAGGGATGTTAAATGTTTTGAAACGAAATAGTGATTAATGGTGAAATTGAAAGTGTCCCTCGTGTGAAGCTCTGTCATGAAGGGATATAGAGGGAGATGCGGATGTAGAGCTTCACATTTTCGTCACCTTGGCCATGTTGGAGGTAAGTAGTTAACACGACTCCGAGACTTCCTTTCTTCCCCCAGGGTTGGCCCCAGGTACGCACATTATCCCGAGGCTGGGTAACCCTACAGCCTGTAGATGCAGAGGCGACGGAAAAGTTATCCGGTTCTGATCATCCCGGAAATCGAACCTGGGTTCACCTTATTTCAGCCAGATGCTCTACTGCCTTGGCTACCGAGGCCAGTACTGACAAAATGTTTATTTTTAGCGTGTTACGATGGTAAAAATGTGACAAGCTAATAGTTTGAGTTTGTATCAGATACAAACTCAGGTGGCCCCTACAGTAATTAACAAATGATATTTTGGGCACGTGATTGAAAGTGACCCCTTGGGATCAACTGTCTGAAATTTGGCTGATAAGCATATGTTTCGATGCGGAGTGGAGTCGAAAACCGCATGTTTCTATCTATCACTGTTCTTAAGATAGCGGAGGTATGACAGACAAACAAGACAATAACAGTAGCATCCTGTAAGGACCAGTAATAACAGTAATAAAAAGAACATGAACTCGTGATGGAGATCATTTAAAATTCAATCCAACGAAGATAATTGCGGAAATACGAACTTTGGATATCAGCGTATTATATGTTGCTTGGCGACATTCCAGTACAAGATAGTTATATCCATAGTAAGGATACGATACTTTTAATGTTAGTAATAGCTAATATAATACTATTAGTAGTAGTAGTACATGGTAAGAGGAGGCCATAGTTGCAGTGGGTGCGAGCAGTTCCGGGTTCGATTCCCGGTGGGATTACTCGGTCGAAAAAGTGTAAAAAACTTGTTCTGGCCAGTCATCTTGAATGAGGTTTCCCTGGGTTTTCCTCATTGACACCAGGCAAATGCCGGGGTAGTACCTAACTTATAGATCCCAGGCCGCTTCTTTCCTTCCATTTCTCCGGATAGTGTGCTCGCCGAGGGACGTCATCCCTAATGTATGTGACGGGCTAAATGGCCATAGATGCTGGAAGCCCAGACATCTAAATCCTAATAGTTGCAATGGTACGTAGTAATAGCTGCTGTATTGTTTTCCATATCATCATGGCTACTTTCTTCCTAACAATTTTCAGTTTGTTACGAATTTCAATTCCCGCCGCCGCCCTGTTCTGTATCCCACAAAGCTAATTATTGCAACCGAAATGTGTAATATTTTTGTTTCTTTCCTACGGCATAATTTTTTGCTTGCTTTCGGTCAATTATGCGTGAACTAATGCTTCTATTGTATCACTATGAGTGGCAATTTTTTTTTTTTTTTTTCTCAGTGGGACGACTACCAGTGCAGAGCTAAAACTGCTGTTAGTGTCGTACCTGAATACATAAATTACTAATCCTATCAAAAATACATACAAGTCGAAACATAATTCTTAGTGCCAACAAGGGTGGAGTTATGAGTGCAGTTTCCTAAAATTTTCCCATTTATTTGCGTAGTTACTGACACCTCCTTGTGTTACATATACTTCAGTTGTATCTTCTTAGAAAATATTAATTGTGAATGTTCGATCCATTTTGAGAATACTAGCTTCTCAAGTAGCAACTTTTATTATTCTTTTAGACCTGTCAAGCTGATCTAGTCAGAGATAATGGGCACAAGTACTTCTTGGCCGTTCTGCAGGATCCTTCTATGGATGTAAGTATCTATGAACGTTTATTACTAGTATTAAAACTACTAGCGGTATTACTGACAAGTGTAAGTTATGCTGCGGTAGCAAGATTGTCTCAGGTCTTTTAACACACAAATGCTCAACAAATGTGTTGGTTATACACATTAAGGATGCTAAAACAATACAATAGTCGTACTTCATTTTATCATAACTGTGTTGATAAAGGCATTTTCTTCAGTGTTTTGGCTGAAAGCACTGAACCTTGATCACAAAGATAAGAAGAACTGATAATACATCAAAGTATGCAATTTAACATCGAATTTATATAAAAGAAAGCAAATATTGTTTACATGTGTTGTGTGTCTTGCTGTTTGTTTTTCTACGATATTTTGCAAGCTTCACTGTTTGTTTATTAATGTAGTCCAAATTTCTGGATTACTTTTTTCAACCGCTAAACTCATGTTTCTTTTAGGGGGCCGCGGTGGCTCAGTGGTAGAGCGTTCACCTCTGGTGCTTGGGGTCCCGGGTTCGATCCCAGCCCCCGCCAAGTGAGCTTTGTGGTGGACAAACACCGTGTGTGTGGGTTTTCCCGTTTCCTCCCACTTTCTTCATTCCACCATTTCATTCATTATTCATTATCACCGTCTCCTTTAGCCTAACCGGCATAACCGTGGGACGTAAAACTCAAAGATTTCATTTCATTTTTTCATGTTTCTTTTACGGGTAGCAGTGAACGACTAAGATATTACATGGTGTCTACTGATACTGGAAATACTTGAATTATACTGGAATTTAATTTTGATACTGGAAATACTGGAAATATACTGAAATTTTGACTCACATACTGGAAAAATCATGAAACATCAATACTTTTTAAAATTGTTTTAATAGTTTTAGAAACTATTTTGTATCCATTGAGATTGTAAAATTTTCCAGAGCAAGAGTTGTATACATTTTGTAATTAGATATTTAAAGCAATGGATGGAGTAGAGCAGCGTTTCCCAACCGGTGTGCCGCGCGCGAATGGACCGCTGGTGTGCCGCGAGGAAATCGAAACAAAATTATTAATTCCATAGCAACCAAATTGCAAGACATAGGAAAAAATGTATATTTTTGTATTTCACATTACTATAAATTTCTACCATGGAAAAAATTACTGTAATTGGAATATATTATTCTACATCTATTACTGTGTAGCAGACAGTATTTCGGCTCGTACACATTTCCACGGTTAGCTGCTATGTTACGCTTCAATTGAGAGTCATACTAACACCGAGAAACGGAAGCACTTGTACGGTACGCGTCAAGTGAACGTTCGTAGAACACTCATTCGCACGTGAATGACAGAACAACACTTTATTCAACAGGTGTGTTTTGACCTCGATGCATCGCAAGCTGTGTGATTGCAATAATATGCACCGGTTTTGGTTAAAACAGCAAAATTACAAGTACAAGACATTTGTTTGTTCGTTCGTTATTTAGTGATCTTCGTTCTTAGTGAAAGGTTGGATACAGTTTTCGAAAAAGAAAGCGTATTTTTAACAATCTGAGTCCTATATTTCATTGCAATTGTTTTCTATTTTAAAATTAGAATAAAAAATAAGCATAATGAATTAGCATAGGGGAAAACCAGTGATCGAGCTTTCATCTCTGTGAGAAGGAGATCAGTAATCACAGAAAAAAATCACTATGGTATTTTATATTTGCAAATAATAATATCTATGAGTGTGCCGCGAGAATTCAAGTTACACCCGTAGTGTGCCGCAAGTTGAAAAAGGTTGGGAAACGCTGGAGTAGAGGGTTGTGAGGGGAGTTAGGAGGCCCTTTAGAAATGTTTAAAAAATCATTGTATTTCAAAAAATCAAGGTTAACTAAATTTATTAAAAATAAAATATTCTTTTGATGGTAAAACAATTACAAATCTGAAATCATCAGGAATGTGATTATTCCTAAAGAACTTTAAAAAAAATCATTGTATTAGGCACAGGAATTTTGCTGATAGTTATACTGAATATATTGGAAGTATACTGGAATTTTGAAAATTAAACTCAGACACCCTGTATTAAAACTGTACTTCCAAAACTATGTGAATTTACAGGAGGTTACATGATTAGTTTCTCCTGCTACCGCTTATTTTTATTGTGTAACTTGTAAGTTTCCAGCATTGATATCCATAATTAAAAATTGGGCTCAGAGAACATAAACGGAAATCAGTGTCTGTTTATTAATTTCTTTTAATAATTTTCAGGGCAAAGACAGAACTCTGGCCGCATTTGTTCTTGCCAGTATAGTAAACAGTTACCAACCTGGCCAAGAGGCCGCGTTACAAGGAAACCTTGTGTCTATTTGTTTAGAGCAGCTGGGGGACAGTAATCCACTTCTCCGCCAGTGGCTTGCCATATGCCTTGGGCGCTTGTGGACTGACTATGATAGCGCCAGATGGTGTGGAGTTCGTGACATAGCTCATGAAAAATTGTATACCCTCTTACAGGATCCTGTGCCGGAGGTGAGTAATAACAGAATATTTACTTACTTTAAATACATAAAATTAGTTCATGTTGTTTAGGTTTAGCTGCATGTTCTGGTAACAGGGTAACTTGTATCAGTTTCAAAGTGATACAGTCAAAAGCCTATAGGTATGTCGTAGCAATTGAATGTATGGTCAGTGATTATACTAAATTAGACTTCTGAAGTTTTCATTAATGTAGTCGCAATGGTTCGTCAATTTTATAAAATTAGTTTCAAAATAACGTTAAAACAGTCGGAAGGAAAATGAACACAACTTCATGTTTGAAGATTTCTTCTCGCAGGTATTAATGTATGACCTATCTGATTATTATCCATATATATTTTAAATTTACACTTGGAGTCGTTTCTCGGTGCCTCCATCAGAGTAGTAAATGAACTGTTCTATATAATACTAAGTGTAAATCTGCTGTTTTTAATAATAATAAAATAAAAAGAGTAAAAAGAAAAAAAGAAAACAAACTAATATGTTGCTCAAAATTATAAACATCGAAGAATAAATGCACCATGATCAAGCAGATAACGCACGAATTTTGTCCCATAGTCATTTGTAGTCATATTGATGTTTTCTATTCGTATATAGAAGTAGTATAGTATTATGTAATACCTTCTGACATAGGTTTCCAAAAGAAGTTTAGTAGATTATGATAATATAGACAGTGATAAACTTTTTCGTGATACTTAATGCCTTAGAAACGTCGATTTATTGGTTTCATACTGACGGCAATTAATAGTTACAAAGTACTATTAAAATGTAATGGGGTATTTGTACCTATTTTCCGTATTCAATTTTGATGAAAAAAAAAAAATACTCTTTTTTTTTTGTTTGCATATTATAAACATCTTTCTGTTAAGTACAAAGTGATATTTTAGCAAGAAACATACACAAAGTTAACAAAGTTAACTAAATGAACACAGTTCCCACCGAATCCTGGAAAAGTCAGGGAATTTTAAGTAGAAAATTGTACTTTTCGAAACCTGTCTTATTCTAGTATTACCTAGCTTTTGGTAGGGGGTATTTTATAAAATAAATTAATTTGTGTTGCAAAACTTCTCTACCTACGTACACACACAATATACACGTACATGCTTTGTAGATGAGGAACCCCCCTGGTGGGGGAAAATATAGGTTTTTTTTTTTTTTTTTTACATTATATATATAGACTGCAAATTTGTAAACTGTGACCTGGAAAGTTCAGGGAATTCGTGCTCGCTAAATGAGTAGAAACTTTCATTAAGAACCTCACGCGCATCTGAAAATCTCCGTAGCGCATGTGCGTCCATAGAAAAGCATGATTTGGGTACAAACCTTGCATCCAGAACCTCTCGGCCAAAATCTTGCGTGTTCAGTTCCTTGCGGGTCGCAATCTCGCCTGGCCATAAACCTCAACGTCGAAAATATCGTGGAACGAATTCTCGCTTAGGATAAAATCTCGCGATAGTGATTTCTTCGGTTTGAAATGTTCTATACATATATATAATGTAACATATGCCGTGAAGCCTCCATTGACGGACACTTCGATAATGCAGACGAATCTTTTCTGATATTATTAGGGACAGAACTTTCTATTTCACGGACACGTTTTTCCAGCATTTTAGTAGGTTCTTCATAACGGACGGGAACTATTTTCAATTCGAAAGTATTTAACACAGAAAGTATATTATGCAATTTGGAAATAAATGTGAGTACATCATAGTAGACAGAAAATTAATTTCACATGTTCCTGTAGTGATAAACAGGAAACCGATTTGAATGTGGTGAAAAAAAAGCTATAGAAAACGCTACCTTTTCCTCTTAAAAGCGCAATTTTTACTGCCGCTGGGATACGTGTTTGCTTATTTTAAACGAGAACTTTTCACTCTGAGGGCCTCGTTAGATATTATATTTTTTGCAAAAATTTGATCCCCCCTCCTCTTCCTTAGGATACACATTTAACCAAAGTAAATAGAAAAGTTCAGTTTGATGTAGGTACTAACCATATTTAAAAAATCATTTTAAACGGTTCAGCCGTTTTTTCGTGATGCGATCACAAACCAGATCACTTTTATTTCTTGTGTCTGGAAGGGAAAAAGTACAGAAATTTCGCTCTTCCCCCCCTTAAAAAGGGAATTCTCTAAAACTCTGGGACACGTTTTCACTTATTTTTAATGAGCAATTTATAAACAGAGTTTTATGTTCTTAACATAAGGAATTCATAAGATAGTAGATTTTTGGCGTAAATTTCAAACTCCTGGTAACATTCGCAATTTATACTCACGAATGGTTTAACTAAAATAGATTCGGTGGATAAGATTTAATGATTTATATCCATTCATTTTGAAGCAGTCATTTTTTACTCTTCTAGTGTCTAAAGTAATAATTTCTGGTCGTATTTTTCTCCTTCTTCTTATTATTTTGAAAATACATTGAATTTGTGAAAATACATTAAAATTAAAAAAAATACTATTCTTTATTTTTCCAGTATAACATTTAATATTAAAATCTCGAGTATTCTTATAGTGTAGGGTATTTCAAAAAGCATGACCTGATTTTAAAAGTCCATATGTATTGATAAAAACATACTGCAAAAATGGGATAAATTGCAAAATATTCAAGTTTTAGTTATGCTATTACAAATGCTCTATGTGTCCACCAGTAACTACACGAACAACATCTAGACGATAAATTCGTCATAAACTTCGGAAGTGCGAGGCCGACCTGGACTCTTACCTTTGCACAAACACCCTGTCTCTTCAAATTGGTGATACCAACGACGATGTTTTTCGGTGCAGGCGGATTAATGCCAAAACGCCGACGAAAACACGCTGAACCGAAATCACCCACTCAGTCTTCACAAACTGCGAAACACACAACTTCTGGTGAGCGGATGTCATCTGACTGACTGCAAACTGAGAAGACACATTGACTAACATCTAACGCCGCGCCCATTCAAACAACGCTCATTTATTTGCCGGCACGTCCCATGTTCCGTAATCATTACCGTCCAAAATCAGGTCATTCTTTTTGAAACACAGTGTATGTATACAAGATGGATTTCAATATTCATCCGCTGTGTAATAAGACATCTGCTGCAATGGTAGAAATTCGAAGAATACCTTTTCTTTGTTTTTCAGGTACGAGCAGCGGCAGTGTATGCGTTGGGAACATTTATCAACAGTGTGACTGAACGGAGTGAACATGCAAATAATATTGATCACAGTATTTCCATGACTCTTATCAATGTTGTGACCCATGATATGAGTCCATTAGTAAGAAAGGTAATAAACTGTTTCCAAAATGATTGTAGAAATTTTCTCTTAAGTGCAAAACTGAAAATATACTTCATCTTTTAATGTGATTTTATTTTCGTAGCAGTATGTGTATTTCTGGAAAACATGTTTTATGTAGTCTTTTATAAAGTTAGTTTCTGCAAAGGCTATTTTAAATGGTAAATATCCGCTAAATGATATCTGTTTATTTTTTAATTCTTTAAAATAAGTTTAGAATATATGTAACGAAGAGTTTAACATACTTGCGTCCGCGCTGCGTATGTATGGCCTACAATTTAATTCCCATTATAGGATAAAGTTTTAGAATTGTCTCAGCATCATTGTATAGTTCTTTATGAAATCTTCTCCCCGTCTTATAATCTTTGGCATGCATGTGCTCCAGTTATTTCTACCGAAAAATGGCAAATAAGTTACACATTTTTGTGCGGTAATAATGTTTCAACGTCGTTTCTAAGAGAAATACACGTAGTGCCTAATTTACCTGTTTCTGTGTATAATGTGATTTTTTCTTTCGTTTAAAGGAGCTGGTTATCTCCCTTCAGTGGATGGTGCTAATATTTGAAAATGCATTTTTGGCTGTGGCTTTACAGCAATACGAAGAGGAAAGATCACGAGAAGGAACTCTCAGTCCTCAACTGGGACTACCTGGAGGTTTGTACTTTACTCTTTTTAAAGTGTGATTTCGTGCTCGTGGGTTTTCTCGGGGTTCTCTCGTTTCCTCACACTTCCACCATTTCACTCATCTCTCATCATCACCGTCTCGTTTGGCCTAACCGGCGTAACCGTGGGACGTAAAACTTAAAGATTTCATTTCATTTTTAAAGTGTCATTAAAACATACATTTACTTTATTAAGAGTATAAAGATTTTAATTAGTACTAAAGTTTAAGCGTCTGGCTTAAAGGAGGAGAGTGCTTCAACGAAAAGAAATACACAGACAGAACTACATGGGCTGTATTCTAATTATCACTTGCAAAATTTTCTAATTAGCTCGTAGCTGTTATGTTCCTTCCTTCCTTTAGCAATATGTGATTTAGGGGCCGCGGTGGCTCAGTGGTAGAGCGTTCACCTGTGATGCTTGGGGTCCTGGGTTCGATCCCAGCCCCCGCCAAGTGAACTTTGTGGTGGACAAACACCGTGTGTGTGGGTTTTTTCGGGGTTCTCCCGTTTCCTCCCACTTTCTTCATTCCACCATTTCATTCATTACTCATCATCACCGTCTCCTTTAGCCTAACCGGCATAACCGTGGAACATAAAACTCAAAGATTTCATTTTTTTCAATATGTGATTTAAAATATAATACCTATGTAGAAGGTAACTGCTACCCAAAACTTGCCATTGACTGGACACAAGACAGCCCGAATTTATAACTGTTATTTATTTTCAAAATCTTGGTTGTTTATTTTCAATATAATTGTGTTGAAAGTTCGGTACAGTTCTATTGATTAATTTTGCCGATCCGGTTAACAGCAAACAGTGACGTAACTAGGAGGGGCGGCAAACGGGACTTGTCCCGGGCACCGGATTGGGAGGGCGCAAAATTGGGCAAATATTTGGGGGAGCGTTTTGGGTTGGTTGGTCAAGGAGGCGCTAATGTTAGTTCTTGCCCCGGGCGCCAACTAGCATATTTGCGTCACTGACAGCAGTCTTAACTATAAATATAGTAGTATGTAATTATGGTATTTTTTTGAGGAACAATTTCACCTATTGTATGATTGATTTTTTTTAGAGTCGTTATTTTTTTCGCAGTTATAAAAGTAAATTGTCAAATTTCTGGTGATAATCTATTACTTAAAAAAGGAACTAAATAATTCTAATAAGCAGTGGTGTTAAATGTAACTTTGTAATGTAGATAAATACATGGAAAGAGTACCCTTCATGACAAACGCCTGAGGTGGTTCACGTTTGATTCCTGGTGGGGGTACTATACATTGTTCAGCGTAAGCTCTAAACTCCGATAAACAAAATATTTATATCCTTCCGCTTGTCACAAATACGATTGGCTAGTGATGTATCACTCCCACTCCTCACGGGGAGGAGCAAATTATACACGTGCATTTTGACAATACTGTCTCGTGTTGTCCAGATACTTACAGCAGCAGCGGAAAAGAAAGAAAAAAAACTCGAAAGATTTAAAAAAAAAGTATTTGAATTTCGCTGGTAAACAATTGTTGGTTAGTGAGTAAAGGTTTAATTTGTTGATGTTTTACCACAACACTCGCAGAACCGGGATTCATGTCAGCCATCTTTCAGACTTAAAAGCAGAACACCCGTCCACAGTTGAGTTGGCGCCAGAATTACTGCGCATGCTTAGTGTTTATTTGTTTTGTTTCATTAACCACACTCGATTGCAGTATTATTAGATAATCCGTATTATATTTTTGTCATTTATAATAATATAGCAGTTTTATATGGAGATTCATATAGTAATCATATGAACTATTTTGCGGAGGAGTACAAGCGTCGGTAGGCCAACAGCAAATCAGCGAGATTTAGTTTCACGTGGCTTTGTTTATCGCAGTTTAGAGCTTACGCCGAACAATGTATAGTCTCGGATGCTAATCTGACTAGTGTTTGGTCCTCATTTTCATCCATGGGATCACGGTGAGTCAGTGCTAGTGCACTTACCTATGGTACGTGGGGTCCCTGGTTCAATCCTCGGTCATGTAAGTTTGCTGTGGACAACATCGAGTTTTCTTGGGGTGCTCCCATTTCCTCCCCCTTTCTCATTCTACCAATTCTTCCATCGTCGTTCACTTACCTTAATTATCCGTCTCCCTTAACCTAAAAGACATAATCATTGGAGATTAAACTGAAAGATTTCATTTCATTTTGTATTTTCATCCATTTGATTTCAGTTTTTAAAATAAAAATTGCAAGGACAGTATGTATCGTACGTAAACTACATATCTCGTGCAATCTTGATTTTTTTTTTAAACGCATGCTGGGTATAGCGTTGTTTCCCATGTTATTAGCTATGAAATTTTGGGTTTGGACTTAATCAAGTGTTCGCAAACGAAATTCATTAATTTTTATTTAGATCAAGAATTAGGGAAAAATATATTGAACACACCTGTTAAACGTTAAGTACAAATGAAATAAAATTAAATCAATCTTTATTTTTAACGTCCTGTCATTATAGCTTTTAGGCTAAAGAAGAGACAGATGATAAATGAAAGTGAATGAGAATAAAACAATTGGTGGAATGAGAATGTGAGAGGAAACGAGAGAACCCTGAGATAACCCACGTACGTAATGTTGACCATCACAAACTCTCATACAACGTTGGCATCGAATCTGGAACCCCTCGCACCAGAGGTGAACGTTCTAGCATTGAGCCCATTGTGACCACCAAAACGTTAAGTAAATGTAATGTACACTCATGTCCAAAATGATTGTCGCATATCTATAACTGTCTTCTTGTAAGAATATAATTTGATAATGATTTTGCAGGGCACTTTTAATACTGATACTATGTGTATAATCGGGAAATGTATATGTGTGGTAAATTTCATAGGAAAAGAATCATAAATACGTAAATTAGAATGAGTAAAACAAAATGTTGCTAAATGGACAAGAAAGTTTTATTTTCGTTCTATTGCTCTTATTTACTGCTCTTTTGACTTGAAATTTGCCACATTCATGTCCTTGTCGATTATACACATACTAACATTGTAAGAAATACTGGGCGAGTACGTTATCAAATTATATTCCTACAACAACATATTTATAGATATGCGACAATAATTGTGGACATGATTGTACACTAAAAAAGACTTGCTAAAACCAATAAAAGACAGATATTTTTCCGCATCGGAAACCTCATTACTAATAAAAATCATTCCTGTCTTATATAGATCAGCTTCTAAAAAAGTGACAGAGTTCAATTAATCAATCAAACACACGAAAAGTGTTGTCAAATCTTCCAAATAAATTATAATTTGGTGTAAGATGGCTACACTAGCGGTAGTTAAACATCGAAAGAGACAATTACATGCAGGATCTTTTATATCTGAAAATAATCGCTGTGCCAATAATTATCCCCAAAATAGTCATTTTAATCTGTAAAAGACTGCAAAAATTGACTTACAGCTTGACAGATTTTCGCGTACGTTTTCCATGTTCTTAACCTCGTAAAGGAAATTGTGTATATTCAACATTAGTTGAAAGTTTCCTTCACTTTACTATTTGTAAGAAGTTTTCGCTGTAAATTGGCTTCCCCGCCTTCCATTCTATTATGTTCGTTCGATTGTATGGTCACGTTGAAATAAAATATCGCCGATCTTTCGTAAATTTTGAGATTCTTTGTTTAGTTATGCCCTTATGGAGAGCAACGCAAATGTTTGTGTTACAATTTTAAAATACTATTGTACATTCGTATAAAGATGAATTAAAAAGGACGGGAGAGAGTTGTATTGCCTTTCAAACTATTTGTACACAAAATAGTATTTCTGTAAGTATAAGGGTATAATAGAATTTCTTTAAAAGTTAATAAAATACACCTTTGATATACAAAAAATGAAAAAAATGCACGACTAGATCGCGAATCGAGCCTAATTCTCCAGCTTACAGTGCCGATGCTTTTATCACTTTGCTACCCAGTCCGCTTTTTTGAACAGCTCCACACTGGCCTACTTGAAGAGGGACAAAAGTGTGTGGTTGTTCAGGGAGCGAATTGGAAAGCCTAGTGGTCAACATATCGGCACTGTAAGCCGGAGACCGGGTTCGATTGTAAGTACAGACATATTTTTTTACTCTTGGTGTATAATTGAATTCTCCCTTGTAGGGGAATTGATGTGGTATAAAATCGATTATTTCCTTCATTTAAAATAAACCTGTTTTAATGCATTAATTTTTACTGATGCATAATCGTGACTGCCCATCAAGAAGCGTAGAATAGTGCTATACCTAGTTCTCGCATATCATGCATTGGACAGCTTACTGCATATTGGCCTGGATTTGAATCCAGCTTTTGCTCTTCTAATTGTGCCGTACCAATGCTCCTTCCCCATTCCTACATCGTTAAGGATAACACCCTGGTGCATGTACTAATTTTTTACTTTTCTTTTCAGTAATCTGTAATACTTCTTTAGGCATGGATTATTTTATTTGTATATATTGAATGTGAATTTAAGACATTCTCATAGAGTATATTTCTGTGCGGCATCTTTCTTGTTTTGTTCGTTTTCTATGAAGTTGAAATAAGTAATTTTTTGTTTGTTTGTTTGTTTTTCAGACGTCACTTTGTCTCCTGTTGTAGGAGGAATGAAGAGAATTGCTTCAAGAGATCGACTTAAGTTCCTATCTCCTCAACCGCAGGCTATAACGGCAGATGTTAGTTGTGGGGAGGCAGTACAAAATACAAACAGTCCAAATGTTACATTCGATAGGATGAAGAGGGTGTCGTCTTCATCTTCCATTAGCAGTCTCGGTACTTGTACTAATTTATTTAATACTTTACCTCTTAGAACTTAACTTTCCCTTCCTTTTTCTCCCACAAGAAATTTGAGTGTACTCAGAATTCCAAGATATTACGGTAGTATATAATGATTGGTACGAGGGAGATGCCGAAAAGATTTTAGATACTAAAATTCAAATAGCGTAGCCGTACTGAAACGTGAAGGTATAACTGCAAGGCTGCAGGTTTGTTTATTTGAAAATTACAGGGTTAGAAGTGTAGGCTAGTTTGAGCCTGTCAGTCGGCCTCAGTGGAGCTCGAGTGACGTGATTTTCGATACCCGTGATTTTATGATTTTAAGTACGGTTTAACGGAGCAGTCCCATGCTCGTTTAGAAAAGTGTTTCAGAGACTCTGTCCCTTCACGCTTTACGGAATTTAAACGCGACCGACAAAGGCTGACAGATTAGTTCCGCTCTGGGCGCTCTAGCACCGCAGTTACTGATGAGTGTCGCAATATGAAGAAATCTTGTGGAAGAGGATCGCGATATAACATACTCAGAAAATTGAGTCAACCTTGAAGATTGGATCAACTGCAGACCAGTCCATAATAAAAGATAATCTCGGCCTTTCCAAGCGTTGCAATCGCTATTTCCTACGTGTGCTTACGCTTGAGCAAAAAGATGACCGCGTGGAGCAGTACCGCTATATGCTTAAAAGATTTTCGTGGGGCAAAAAAAAAAAAAAAAAAAAAAAAAAAAAAAAAAAAAAAAAAAAAAAAAAAAGGTATAATATCGTCACAGATGACAAAACGTGAATTTACAGCAATGACCCCAAAACTAAACAGCAGTTAAAAAAAAGAAAAAAAAGGCCAAGTACCAACTATACAGTTAGATAATCGACGTATAATGGCAGCACAGAAGTCAGTATCTAAAAAAATTGGCATGCCCCTCGGACTAATATTTTACTGTACTCCAAGTGCACGCAGTTTGACCCATAACAAGCATTTATGGTAAGAAAGTAAGCTTCCTGTATTTAAAAAATGAAAAAAATAATAACTGAACGGCTATGGGAATTGTGGAGGCCGATTAAAAAGTTATTTTTCTAAACCTAACATAATTGGTAGTGTTCGCATTGTTACGAGTCAGGGAAAATTTTCTTACTTTAGTCATGGAAATTCAGGGAAATCAGTATCAGATTTTCAGTGATCATGAACATGGGGTACATGTTTTGTATGATTGTTGCCTCAGCAAATGAGAATGAACTATAAAGTTTTGATGTAGTCTCCACAGTTTGACATTCACTCTCGGTGTATCGTGTTCCCATTTTAATGATGCATGAAACTAGTTTTGTGCCCATATTCTAGTGTTGTGTTTTTGAACTTCACACGTATGAAAAGTTCGTTCATTACTAAACAAAATATCCATTGAGATCATTTACGGACTATCACAACACACTGCACGACTACAGGCAAAATTTTCTTCATCATGTTTACGCAGAACTTGCCTATAATACTAAACACACCTTCTTTTAAAACGAAACATAGAGCTTTTCATACAGTTGTGTGAGGGATGTCAAACTACCTTCTAAAGCTTCGAGTCCATATTTTCGGTCTCCTAATACTGGCAACTTGCCCCCTTTTGTACAATGTCTGTTATATGTATAGACGTTCACAATGTTTCTCATCGTCCACTGCCTACACGCTTGAATTTATTACAAGCTAAGGAATCTGTGCTATTGTTGGAAGTTGTTAAATTCCATTCTTACATTCACGTATGATAATCCACGTACAAATAATTACAACCTGTTCTTGCATAATAAACATATATTCCCGTACTAAATACTCATGCAAAGAGAGCAAAACATCAGTACTTATTATAAAATTGATAGTGATCTAAGGAATATACGATATATATATAGTTAACTTTGAATTACCAGTAATTTAATTAACAGCAGTAATGTTCTTTTTTACAGGTCACGGAAACCTTGCAAGCTTACCAAGTCTTTCATTTGGCAGCATTTATATGAAGTTGTGGCATGGCCTTACAACTCTGGATCGTGATCCGCATCCCGATGTCAATCAGATGTCTCGCACTGTAACGGACTACATTAGAAATAAAGTAAGTTAAATTGCTTGTTAGTGAACTAAATAACTGACAGTAATTGCACCTCCCGCCGATAACATTAATAAAATAAAATAAAACAACTTTATTTGTAAATAATAATGACATGCTAGGAGATATGTAACTATAAATATTTCTATTCTGTTGCGTCCTATATATCTATTAGCTTTTGTTGCGTTGAAATGTGGCACAATCACGGAAAATAATATGTTTTTTTTTTAAAAAAAAATGATTATATATGCGTTTCTAATGCTTAAACTGATAGAAATACACAACTTTTCGTATTTGTATTCTAATGAAATCTGCAATATATAGCCCTCCCTGCCAGTCTACTGGTTTAGTGCCTAGTGCGTGCGTCTTTGGTGCACGGTTTCCTGGGTTCGATTCCGTGTGGAAGAGGCTTAACAAATGTGAACGCATTATGGTGGTTCAGATTCCATCTTAAACTGTAGGTCAGCGCCTCGATTACCTCCCGTAGAGAAAGAGAGACTTAACTCTAGTCCAACCAATCTATTTCTGGAATATAAGAATTCTGCATTAATAAGTAGTCATTATTCACTGCTTGCCATTAAAAATGCAATACCAAAAAGGAGACAAGATAGCAGCCCCAAAGTTGATAAGCAGAGATCTGATGGTACAAGTAGCAAATGATTAAACTTACTGCTCTGTGCGAGTCGTGACAACGTGGCAACTGCAGAACTGGCGACGGGACTCACAATGGGCGGTCAGAACGGCTGCAATACGGCGAGTTATCAAGAGAATAAGCCTTTGGTTGTCTTGGGATATAAAAATTTATATTTTCATCATTTTTTTTTAACCCATAAAAGGGAACCTGCAACCGTAATATGTATGTGTTGTTAAGAACAATAATCCGGTACGTAAGATACTTTTTTTTTTTTTTGGTAGCCAGACCTGCACATTTATAATGTTAAATTTTGTGGCCATACATATACATTTAGGACGCCATCAATGTTAGATGTATTTTTGAGATATACAACGAAGAAATAATAAGTATTAAGGAAATACAAAGTTTTAAAGGAACGAAATTAATTTAATTTCTTGCAGTAATTATTGAAATACGTTTTGGTGGTTGCTAAAGCTAGTTTTTATCGAACTGGGAACGTTATATCTAATTGCGTATTTATATAGCTTACAAACGGGGTAGCCAAAATTTAGAGGTGGTCGTACGTACTCCTGGACTATAGTCCCTGAGCCAAGGACCATGAGTCTTGATTCAAAAATTTCGCGCCAATGACGTCATACCACGTGACGTGCGAACAGACTAATTTTGAATTTGAGTGTGTGACCTAAGACCATGTATCCTCTAACAACCTATCAATTGTCACGTGATCAAATCCCTAATCGATGGTTAAGTATATTGCAAGTACCACTCCCATCCTTATGGACTTTGAGGGGGTTCAAAATTTCAGCCAGAAATACAGATTCTCACGAGCCCGTCAATAATCTCATTAAAAGTGAACACGTGTACCATCGTTTTTGAAAATTTCCGTTTTAAGGGGCTGAGGGGCATTTGTTATAATTCATTTCTTCACACTGAAAACGACGTTGCCTGTTGTTGTGATCACGTCATGAGAAAATGATTGAACAGTTTGAAACGAATTCTTGAACATAGTACGTACTTGAAGCTGGGATTTTATAATGTAATTTTAATTAGAGGGCGTATCCTAAGGGGTAGAAGTTCAAAATTTATGTCAAAAATAGATAATGGGGTTTGTAGGCTCAAATATATTCCATAAACCCGTGCGAAGAACGGGTATTTCAGCTAGTATGTATCTATATAACTTAATTTGCTATATTCTTACTGTATGAAACATTGATGGCATTAGCAGCTTTGGTCAGGCACAAAATCATGTCTGGTAAGCTACCGTCCTCTCTTTCCTATGCTCCTGCACCTAACAAAAGTTACTATCCTTTCTCTCCTATACGAGGGCCACTATTTATATTTTGAGCCTTAGCAACACTGTTTGTAGTTAGACGCTATTTTTTGTTTGCATAGAAACGTTTGACATTGTTGATCATAACGTACTGCAAATGTTTTGTCAATAGCTTTATTTGTGTTGTTTACGTTGACTTGAAGATTGCGTGACAACAGAAAAATGGAATTAACTCGTGCAAATTTTCGTGCGATGATTTATTACGATTTTCAACGTGAATTATCAAGACAAGAGTGCATCGATCAACTTACTTCCACATTTGGCGATGAAGCCCCATCCTTTTTCCTACTGTGAAACGCTGGTATAATGATTTTACTCGTGGCCTCCATTCGCTCACTGACGAAATTCGCGAAGGTCGTCCAAAATCAGTTGTTATTATAGAAAACATTGATGCTGTGCAAAACCTAATACTGCAAGATCGTCATGTGACATACTGTAAGATTGAGGCAACCCTAGGCATTAGTTCCACCAGCATATATAAAATATGACATGATCATTGAGCTGTGAGAAAGGTTTGTTCTCGTTGGATTCCACATAATTTGACAAAAACTCAAAAAGAAGCTCGCGTCGATTGGTGCATACAAATGCTCATATGAGCCGGAACGTAAACAGCAGTCGACTGTGTGGGTGTTTCAAGATGAATCAAATCCAACAAAAGTTGTTGGCGCTCGAAGTACATCGAAACAAATAGTTGCCTGTTTTTTCAGGAAAACTGGTCATGTGGCAACTGTGCCTTTAAAGGAACGTAGAACGATTAGCTCTGAATAGTACACAACAATTTGTTTGCCAGAGGTCTTCGGTCAAATACGGAAAACAAACAAGCGCCGTCGGATCATTCTTCATCAAGACAATGCGAGCTCTCATACATCTCGTCCAACAACCGACTATTTGAACACTCCAAAAATAGAATTGATGGGCCATCCGCCGTACAGTCCTGATTTAGCACCCAATGATTTATTCTTGTTCCCGAATGTCGAGAATAAATTGCATCGACGATTGCGGAAGAAGCCGTTGATGCGTTCAAAAACCATATTATGGAGATGTCTCAAGAAGATTGGAAAAAATGCTTTGACAAATGGTTTGAACGAATGCAAAAGTGTATTGATCGTAAAAGAGAATATTTCGAAAAACAATAAATCAAGCAATTTTCAATGACAAATTACTGTTTTTTCATTGTTAAGCTCAAAATATAAATAGTGACCCTCGTACTCTCGCACCTATCAGAAGCTACTGTCCCCTGTCTCCTATACTGCCGCATCTAGCAGAAGCTACTGTCCTCTCTCCTATACTCCCGCACCTAGCAAAGCTACTGTCCCTTTTCTCCTATACTCCCGAACCTAGCAAAGCTACTGTCCTCTCTCCTATAACTCCATACCTAGCAGAAGCTACTGCCCTCTCTATCGTAAACTCCCGCACCTAGAAGCTACTGTCACCTTTTTCCTATACTCCCGCCCCTAGCAGAAGCTACTGTCTTCTCTCTCTCTTATACTCCCGCACCTAACAGAAGCTACTGTCCTCTCTCTCCTATACTCCTGCATCTAGCAGAAAACTATTTCTAGCTAGTTGAGAGACCAGTTTGCTTGTAGACTATCTGGAAACTGTCGTAATCTTCCAAATTATGGGGTCTAATAATTGAGCTAATAGTGTATTCAAAGAATGAAAAAAATGCATAACTGGACTGAGAATTGAGCCTAGGTTTCCTGTTTACCGTGCCGTTTCGTTAACCACGACGTTACCCAGTCCACTTCATGAACAGACAGATGTTCTACCACTCTTGAAATGGGTGTTCGGCCACTAAGATAACATGAACAGTACCACAATCCCAGTTGTGCTTGGATAACCTAGTGTCCACATTACTGAATATCTGTGAATGTTGAATTTTATATGCTGATGAACAAAATAACCGATTTTATATCACACTAATTCCTCTTTAGGTACGAATTCACTATTAGTATAATTGCTTATTCAGATATGTTAAATTTGCTAAAATGCTCTGAAATTGACTTTTCTTTGATTCGTATATTTTGATGTGTACTTATTGTGTTTAAGTATTAACTACAAGTATTCTGTCTCTCTCTCTCTCTCTCTCTCTCTCCAGGTGAAAGAATCGACAATTCCAAAGGAAATGAATGACTCCAAACTCACTTCATCTGTCTCTCTTCCTCCCTCGCCTTCGAATCGACCGTCTTTCATGGCGTAAGTACTTTTAGTTGTACAGAAGATCTACTTTTATAATACAAATAAACAAAGTATCATTAACAAAATATTATTATTAGAATAATTCTAATATTTATAGATGATTTTTACATACATGATGTAGGTAAGTTTAATTACTAATGTACTATGGGATGCATATTAAATAATAATAATAATAATAATAATAATAATAATAATAATAATAATAATAATAATAATAATAATAATAATAATAATAATAATAATGTCTTACTGTGAACATTCATGAAAGTTTGTTTTTCACGTACAGTTTCAAGACACTATTCGCTTCTTCGTCTGTGTGACTGGTAAAGTCTCGCTGCTAGACGAATTTCATATCGAAGAAATATATGTTATGATGATTCCTAAAAATTAAATGTAAAGGATCTGTTTTTTATTGGTTTACGAGTCTTGTGCCTGATACAGTATGTGAAAAAGAAACTTTAATGGATTTTTGGATTTTTAAATCTATTTTAATAGGTGAGATTATTATTTTTTTTTTATTTTATTTTATTTTATTTTATTTTTTTTTGTGTATTATGGAATATTGTTTTGATAAACTACTGGAAAATTTGCTAATAGCAGATAGATAAAAAAAAGAAAAAAAAAAGTTGTCATCCATTTTCAATGTGTTGGATAGTGTCAGATAATTAAGGAATAAGAAAAAAAATCAAAATTGGTACAACGAATAGGCGACGACTTTTATAAAACATATTCCAAGGAGGAATAATCGAATGTACGAACATATCAGCAACCAGTGGGGGAGTTTACTTGCCATTACTTTTTGTTTGATGTCCTTACTTAGTAAACTGCAAGTGAGAAAGGTGACATACGTTTGTTGCTATCTGTAAACAGCGGCACTGTTTAGTGACTTCTTAAACTCTTTTAATGGGAGTGTCACTTCCTTGGCGATTTTGTTTTGTTTTGTATGTCTGTCGATAGAAGGGTGCTTCCGAAATTATTTTAACAGTTTTTTTTTGTTAGTAACAAGAATTTGATGTCCTTTTTCTTTACTTTTTTCTTTTTTTTTAAAAAATACTGTCTTCATTGTTTAAGAGATATGTACTCAATATGCATATTTTCCATTAACGAAGGTAGCAATTATCACTCGCAAAATAATAACTGTTATCACAGAATGCCAAAAACACGCATGTACAGGATGCGTCAAAAAGGACTTTAAAACTGAAAACTCATATTTAGAGGCACGAGTTTTTTGCAATCCGCGATAAAACGAAATGCGTCAGAATTAAGTAATTTTCAGTTTCTTGACGTTTTATGATATTTTATGTGTATTTTCATTGGTTTACGTTGCGCGATATAACGCGAAATTTTATAAATACCTTTTCATTACTTTAAAAACGCTAGTTTTTCGCTGACAGAACGGTAGAACGTGGCATGAACTGTGCATTTTGAGTGATTAGGACACGACTATAGGGAACATGTTGCCAGTTATCACCATCGCAGCTGGATGGGGAGTTCCGAAGTGAAGATTGTTTGAAGTTTGTTGTAAATGCACTTACATATGTGTGGCTTCCTACAAGCAATGTCAATTGTGAGAGACTTTTTTTTTTAAGTATGGACTGATAAGTGACAAACATACAACAATGAAGGAGGAAAATGTGGAAACTTTAATGCTTAATACTTATGTTTAATGCTTAAATGTAACTTGTGCCTATGTGTTTTCAGCAAAACTTTCCTACCCATAGTAAGTTTAGTTACTGATTTTCCTCAGTTTGATTTGAAAAAATATAATTTTCCATAAATGAAATTGACATTGTCAAGTGAAATATTCAGTGTATTTTGGTTTTAGATAATTAATGGTTTATTTTTATAGTGATCTATGAATAAAAGGAACAATTGTAAAAATGTCAGGGAATTCTTTTCCACAAAAGCTACAAAAGGCGAAATTTCATTTGGAAAATGCGACAAAACGCGAAAAATGAAACAAGAAATTTTCAAATTCTTAATGCGAAAAACTCGTGCTCCTACTCATATTGATTTACTCATTTATTTTACCAACATGGTTTTGATGCCATTTTGTAGCAAAATACAAGTTTTGACTCACGTAGTACACTAGTTCAAAAACAAGCCACCACAAGCGCTAGCGGCAGTTTGAGCAAAGATGGTTCCTTTTACTGGTCCCGAGCGTGCTAGCTGTTTGTTTTCGTTTGAAGAATCCAAGTCTGCGACAACTGTGCAACGTAATTTTCGTACAAAGTATGGTAAAGATCCAGTAGGCCTACTATTTATTACTGACATAAGTATTTTATTGAAACAGTATGTTCGGTAAGATACAACAAATCTGTAGGTCGTTCTCATGTGTCTGAAGACGTTGTAGAACAAGTGAGACAAAGCTTTGTGAACAGTCCTACAAAATCAATCCGGCGTGCTTCTCGACAGCTATGAGCGTCCCGCAAATGATAGTCCGGTGTGTGTTGAGAAAACGGTTGCATCTCAAACCGTACAAATTACAAATGGAGCAAGAATTAACAGACATTGATAGAATTGTTCGTAAGGAATTTTTGGCAAGAAATCGACTTCAGATTCAATGGAAACAACATTGAACCTCTCACTAATGGAAACAACATTGAACCTCTTTAGATATAAGGTTAAAAAAAAAAAAAAAATTGCTACAAAATGACAGCAAAACATGTCTGTAAGATAAATTAATAAATCAGTATGAGTTTTCAAAGTTGTAAAGTTCTTTTTAATACATCTTGTACTTTTGCTTATGATAGAAACTGGAAAGAAATACTGCGTTTAATTATATTGTAGTTTAGCTGCCTTTTCAGTACTATATGAAACATGGGCCTACAGGTTAACGTAATATCCGAAGCTCATGAGCTCCCGCTGAGATTTAAACCCGGGTCTCTAGGGTTCTTTGATCTCGAAATTACCATAACACTTTCATTCATGCGAAGGATATCTGTACCTCTTCCTTTATGAACATCAGAATTACCCTAGATGACAATCGTGGAGAATACAAATTTGAAGTAACTGCGTCTGTAAATGTATGCTCTGAGAAGATAATCTGTTCAGTTTACTGTCTGCGGCAGAGTACATTTAAAGACGTGCTCCCCATTAAAGGGTTTATTGCTGCCGTACTTTTTCGACTAGAAAATGTCTCTGATAGCAAAATTATCTCTGATCTCTTAATAGACGGATGTGATGGACTTGATCGTGTTCGCTTCCCAACTTACACCTTTAAACATCAGGTTTTCGCTGCTTTCGAGTATCAAAAATTGAGCAGGTAAACACAGCAGGGTTCCTACTGGTTAGCGAAGTCAGGGAAAACAGAAAAAATGGTGCAGGTCAGGGAAGCTCAGGGAAAAAGACTGGAAATCAGGAAATGTCAGGGAAATTCTATAAAATATATTGCTAAAAACCTTAAAATAGGTTCGCAATCTATCTTAAACGTGACCGGTTTTGTGACGTAAAAGGCAGAAACTTCCGGAAGCATGTCGAACGGAGACCTTTTGTCTGGGTTGCGAACCCCAAACCATTCTCATACATGAAATTACTGAATGGCCTTAGCGTTCACCCAGTTCCTCCAAGAAGTAATTTAAATTAATGCAAGTCTTGGGGTCGTAGAAAACGTAGCTCAGAATTGATTAGAAACATGAGAATAGAAATTCAAAGATAAAATTCGATAACACAGAAATAATTTAGAACAAGAATTTGATGATCTGATGTTGAATAATTGAATAATCACAGAGCATGGTATGGACTGGTATGACTTAAAGACTAGAGAAGACAATGCATAGTCACTTACTTTTGGTAACGGTGATACTCAGAACCTCTGATGGATAGAATGACGGAGTAGAAAAACTAATGATGAATAATCTGACTCGCAGTTTCGACGTCAAAATAGAACTTCCAATACCCGGAAGAGAATCCGGTAGTATTTATATGATTTTTCTGTCATGTCAACATTCTTACACATTCTTTCTGCGTCTTCCTAGTTCTAGAAGTCATAGCCGGTCATTTGCATTGTAGAAGTCAAGGCACTCTAAATTTTCCATTGGATTATGAATCCTAAAGAATATTCAAACTGCCTCCGCTTCATACATTGTCTATTTTATTCACATTTTAAAATTCAATTAAATATTTTGTTTGGTACACATTGTGGTACACAATAATATATTTGTTTTCTAACATTAATTGTACACCAATTTCAGCTTAACCAACCATTATAATATCTATTTGGGTTTTATTGCTGGGAGCTAAGTGGAAGTACGTATGGGTAATTGATTACTATTTGTGTCTGTAGAAAAAAATGTTTTCATATATAAATATTAACCGTTATTTATTCCTTATTTATATGTCGGCGTCAACCGACACCTGTCATGAAAGTCAGGTAAAATCAGTGAAATAGATTTCTCCAGATCAGTAGGAAACCTACATAAAGAAATACAAATAACGAGACACGATACACAATATGAGTGAAGGGAAGAATGCGAAGGGAAAAACCTACTGAAATTTTAATAAGCTTCTGATTATATGTTATCTATGGTTTATACGCACCGTCCAGAATCAGAGATGTATTAACAAATTAAACTTATTAAAAGTTAAAATTGTAAGGTGTTGTTATAGTTTAAACTGCGTTTCTGGTAATGGTAGACTTTATAGTGCAGCGTGATAGCTCAGGTATGTTATGTTAGTTTCTGATTTATTTCTTTATACTTTTTGTTTTGTATTAAAATAGAGGAGAGAGTCCACCAACGGCTGGATCAGCAACGGACTTACATCGGCTAACATCCCGCACAAGCCAAATTACAGTTCGTGCCAGGAAGAATATGCCAAATACTGTAAGTAACCCCGTTCTTGTCGTACTAAATTATATGTTATTGGGAACAGACATGCAGAGATATCTTTGGGAAATTGCTAATGAAAGTACGTTCTCCTTAAACTGGGAGTATGTTTATAACTAGTGACGCCATACATCTTAAAAGCAAAAGAACGACTTAAAATAAGAAGGAAAAACTTTGGGGAATTCACCCCATTAATCAGTGATTTTAATTAATAGTAGAGATGTAAGAGCTCGGAAAAAACCCGGTTTTTTTTGGAAAAAACTCGTTTTTTTCTGCTTCGCTTTTTTGCTTGGGAATTTTTTTTTTTTTTTTTTTTTTCAAAATTTTGCTTTAAATTGATAAAGCAGACTTTGTTTCGCTTCTCTATAACACAAAAAGTCATTTAATTAGTGGTTGATGCTGATAATAATATAAAACCTCGAAAATAAACTATGAATTTCGAAAAGATATTTCAAACAATTTTTCTTCAACATATTTACATTATGAATTCCAAAGGATTAACCAATGTATATAATAAGATTTTTTTAACCTCCTATATACAAAAGGAAGCAGAGTTGGCAAGAACCATGGTTGTTTTTGAAAATGTCAAAAGCCCGTTTTTGGGAGATGTTTAAACCAGGCGTTTTTGGTTTAAACCAGGTTTTTTGATTTAGATTTTTTGCTTTATGTATTTATATTACATATTCACAGAAATAAGTTTGTTTCGCCTTGGTGTTACTATGCAACAGCGGGGTTATGCTGGAAGAACTCCCATAAGCTTAAAGAAGTCCGGTCAGTAAATTTCTTAAATTGAGAAGCTCCCGCCCTAGCCATCGGGAAAATCCCGTCATTACTTGAAATGTAAGACAATAACGGGAAAATACTGTTATTGCTTTGCATGTAAAATTTAAAGGTCAACGTATCATAATCAGTACGCTAAAACTGAGGTATTAAATTACAAATTTAGTACGTAGATATCATTGAAAGTCCAATCCAAGCTAATGTTGGAAGCTACGTAGGCGATCGATAAATGTTGCCAATTTCTATCAGTATATTTAAGCAATCTTGGCTTCTTTATAAAACAACAGGCATTTAAGCATGCAGAAATATACAATTTGGTTTCGTTTCGTATGTTTAGGCTTAACATCCTTACGAAATACCGAGGTTATCAAGGAGAAGACTTTCGATTAAACTGACATCCGAACCGCTACTTGGTTTACGCATGAAAGAAGGGTTGTGGTTCGACCGAGAATTGAACATGGGACACCTTGATTAAAAGGTGAAAGGGAAATGAAACTATTGCAGGTGGTTTGATATCTGGAAACGTCACAATGAAGTTTACTCGATTCGCATTTTTCGTTCTTTTTATTTATTTATTTTTTTTTTGGTTTAAACCAGTTATTATAAAAAAAAATTGGTGTAAACCAGCCAACCCTAAAAGTAAACACTTCTTTTAAAAAAATACACAAATAACTAGCGCAATTGTATGTAGTATTTTTACTTCAAAATATTCCATACCCTCTTTTTGAAACTAAATAAAATTAAAATAAAACATAAGAGAAACACGTAGATTTATATGATATACTTAAAGGCTGCACATCTAGAGCTTTTGGTTCTGTATATTCTTGAAATTCTTCAGTTAAGTTTTATATAACCACCATCACGGTTTACCCAATCCTCAAGTTTTCTGAATTTTTAACAAGAGGGATTCAACATATCATTACGGAACTCTTCCCTCCCCCCCCCCCCAAAAAAAAGGACTACGGAATATATTTAAGTTAAATACAACTGCGCAACAAACATGACTGAGTGATTAGCTTTTGCGCTTCTATCGGGAAGTCCGGGATTCAGCCCAGCATTCGACCATTCTGACAAAGCTCTTCTTCATTCCATCTGTGATGTAGAAATAGTGCGTGTACTGTGAGTTGGCCGACTTCCTTTTTTATTGTTTTTAAATCGTTATTACTACTAATTACCAGCAGTGACGGTTTTGCGAAGGTTAGGGGGGCGGTCTTTCGGACTGAAGCCTGTTCCCCAAAGTTACGGAATGTCTGCAACAAACGAAATATCTATTAGTTATGCCTTTACTCATAAACTTTAAGCTCCCGTCAAATAAAAATTACGAATGTTTAGAAAAACTAAACATTAGTAAGAAAAACCCTTCCCAAAATACTTTTCTAAATCCGCCACTGATTCTCAGTATAAAATGATCTTTAAGGTTGTATCCGGAAGATTATCGCTAAACATATAAACGAAACGAAATATTAGTTATGCTGTACTCATAAATTTCAAGCACCTCCCAAATAAAATTAGGACTTTCTAGAAAACGAAACAATCAGAAAAACCCCTCCTAAAGTACTTTTCTAAATCCGCTACTGATCATTTGTATAAATTGGTATTCAAGGTTGTGTCCGGAAAATTATTGCTAAATCACTGCACAGCTACAGTATAACAGAAATGTGGAAGTACGGTTTGACGGATATATTGAAAAACGTACGCTTTGACGGATATATAGAAAAACGGGCAGGTTTAACTTATGCGCTAGAAGCTAGAGTACTGAGCTCTTAGAAATAAAACACGGATGACAAACTAAAATGATCTAGAGAAGAAAAAAAGATGTCGATAACTCAAAAGTTAGAATAAATTTAAATAGCCTCTAAAATTGCCCTCAAATACTACATTCTTCATGTTAGCTTTAATTCGTAAAACATGTGCTCCATCCATCTTGATGGTGAATTTCAGAGCGAAATATCGCATTTAGGTCATGGAATTCTTATCTAACTATAGAATATACTATAAGAAAGCTATTTAGATAGAAAAATCATAAAAATGAAAAAGCCAAAATTTCCAAAATTCTCGTTTTTTCCCCAAAAAGCCGGCTTTTTATGTAAAAAAAATCGATTCAAAAAAGCCGCCTTTTTTGCATCTCTAATTAATAGGGATAGTTCGTAAACTTCAAAGATTTTTTTTTATTTATTTTGTTAAAGAAAATATTTCAAGACAATTTTCGTAAAGATGAGTGGGAATTAATCTATTTATCCTCGATCGATTTCAGCACTAAGTAAGGGGATTCCACAGATAAGCTTTTTTTTTTAAAAAAAATAAAAAATATATATAAAAAAAGCGTGAAAATTGGGTAAATTTTAGGAAAGCTATCGTAAAACTCAAAGGTAACATACACAACATTTCACGAAAGCATATAGCAAAAGAATATTTTTAACAAGGAGGCAAATGTATTCCCTTATTTTTATCAGTTTCAACCTTTTGAATAGGAACGATTGGAAAATTTCAGCTGCTTCATTATTATTATTATTATTATTTTATTTATCTATCTATTTATTTGTAAAAGTTATCGAGGGAAGTTGAAAAAAAAAAGGAATTAGATATGTATAATATCTCTTTGTGTACATGCGCAAACTTCTAAGTTGGTATGCAAATTTATGTTCTCTGGAAGTTATCGCGGAACCCACATTCAAATGTATGCTTATTGAAGCTCGCGTCAATGACTTTGCTCCTCGAGTGACTTTAGTTTGATATTTTTTAACATATTTTTATTTATTTATCTATTTATTTTTTCGTTAATTCTGAAGATGGTCTCTGCAAAGAGTTTTTCACATGTACAATATATTAGATAATGGAATAAACGAATGTAATTTGCTGTCTTTAGTAGGAGTTTCGTGCTTCACAAAGTATAATAATCCTCGCTGATTCTTATAGGAAATCCAATGATTATTCGTATTAAAAATATTATTTAAGATCTTGTTTCTTTGCAGATTTAGTCGTATGAAAATTTGGACTAAGTTCTTAGATATTGTATTGTATTTACAAACTACCTCATAAAGTTGTTATAAAGTTATTTTAAAATGTATATTTACCAAAAAAAGAAAGAGAAGAAAACTTAAGCAGGCATAGTAGGTAACAAATTATTATCTTTCTATTACTACATAAAATTGTGTTTGGAATGGAAATTTATATATTCCAAACGTACGTAGAATAAATGTTCAGGTATCTACACTATGTTGCTTTACAAATTTCTAGTGTGAGCTCGTGGAGTAACTGATCAAAAGCCTCTCGAAATTGAAATTGTCTCTATGTTGTTTTCTATGTAGCATTTAATTAATAAGTCGCTTTCATACTAGTGCGAGTTTTAAAAAATCTGTTGTTGTTCCAGATTTCTGAAGAATCCGATGACAGTCAGAAGAAGCGTCCACCTCTCGTGAAAACTCATTTTGTGGAGTGGAGCTCTAAATATTTTGCTCAACCGGTTGGCAAGTTCACTGAAGACGCAGACAATGAAAGTAAATTACATTATGAAAGGGAATGGAGGTATGTGGAAACAATATTAATCTATAATATTTTTAGGCAGTATCAAAGAATATTACTAATATCACTATTCATCTCACTTACTTCCAAATTTTAATTCCTGAATAATCTTTGCATATCCAAGCATTCTGTTTTCTTCTTGCCCTTGCTCGTGGAGGATAAAAATAAAATTAAAAACTATGAAAACATCTAGGTTAGGGATGGTCAGAATGGTCAGAATTATCCGGAATCAGAAATTTCACTTTCCGGATTTCGGAAAATTCCGGATTTTCGAATTCAGGAAAGTAAAAATTTTGGAATTGGCCAAACCTAATCTACGCTCTAGGGAAATAAATAAATAAATAATAATAACTAATAATAAACAGGGTTCCTGCTGGTTAGGGAAGTCAGGGAAAATGGTGCAGTTCAGGGAACTTCAGAGAAAAAGACTGGAAATCAGGAAAATTCAGGGAAATTTTATAAACTATATGTTTTCTAACATTAATTGTATATCAATTTCAGCTTTACCAACCATTATAATGGACGTTGTTCAGATTTTTATGGAAGGTCTGTGGAATGCACGTATGAGCAATGAGGATCACTATTGCTATGGAATAAATGTTCTCATACATCGTTATTTATTCTGTATTATATGTCAACGTCATCCGACACCTGTCATGAAAGTCAGGGAATTTCCTGCCAAAGATCAGGGAAGTCAGGGAAATAGATTTCTCCAGATCAGTAGAAACTCTGAGAAACGGACTTTCCGAGGAAGAGCAGCGGAAACATTTTTTCTTCAGTCTCACCGTAGTTCAGACTTCAAGTGACTATGTCACTCACTGTGAAATGGCGATACTAAGCCTCATATTTGTTTACTTGACACGTAGAAGTTTCCAACTCATGTCAGTGTTTTTAACGCTAGTACTCAGTGTATCTTTAGTCACTGTCTCTTATTCATTATAATTAAACCAACTTTGATATATGTTAAGTATTAACTGTTTTAAAAGAAAAACCCATTTTCAAAGAACAATATATATATATGTCGTGTTTTTTAAAAGCTTCGAAAGGATTGAAACCATGTTCTGTATTTGCATTCCTAATGTGTTTTTTTTTTTTTTTCAATTTTTTAAAATTTTACAGAGTATTTATTTGCTATCTATGTAGAGCAAAGAGAACAACTTAGAAAAAAAAATGGAGAATTCAACCCATTAATGCTTGACTGCTTTTAATTCGAAACAATTCATTTGAATAAATACAATAAGCCTTCATTTTTTAATTGTTTTTCCAAACCATGGTTCATTCTTGTGTTGCGCGTAACTCATACTATGATAATACCTTATCCAGTGCAATGTTCAATGTGGAAAATATGGATAGTTCATTACATTTTTCCACAACCGGCGTAATACATAAATTATACCAATAAGATAGTAAAGAGCAAATCTAATGTATCTAAATTTAATCAGGATGATATAATTACATTCATTAAAAATTTGCATGTATTGCTATAAATAAGTTTGTCTATTGATTCTTAAAGTTCCCTTTTATTAGATCATCAATTTAATGAAATGAATACACGATATCTGTTATGCTATCTATTTGTTATGAATACACAATATCTATATACTCAGCAAATAATATTTTCATAAATTTTATTCCAAAGAAGAGAGCACTAAATCTCGTAGAAAAAAAGTTCCGTGTATTCGATTTGTGAAAGTTTCATATAACTGGTGAACGTATCAATGTACAGAGTGTTTGTAGAGTTACTTAATCTTTTCCATTTACAGAAACTTCATTAACATAAGAACAAGCATATCAAAAGGTACATTCACTATGAACAGGAATCAGTACTTTAACTGATACTGTAACTTTCACTCCAACTCACACAGACAGACATAGGTATTGTAAGAAATCAGTAAATTTCAAGGTGATAGCTTTGTAACTTTATACATGTTTCCCAGCGCTGTTATGTGGCTTGAAATACTCGTTCGAGTATAGCTAACGTAATCAGTCCTGTGAAGCAGATGCCCTTCCAGATCGCTCTGCATCGTATACGTTGCTAGTTCTTTTAAATTTGTTAGCAGTGTTCTTAAGAGCTTGTCTTGTTGGAAGTCTTTTTTTTTTTTTTTTTCTTCCTGAAGTTACGGGTCAAATCTTCTTATACCTATTAGTTTGTTCTACCACGCAGACGACTACATACCATAGCCATTCGCTCTTTAAGTAGAGTACATGTTCGCATATCAGGTCAGTTCAGATCACCTGCAAGAAAGACGTGAAAGTGTTAAATGTTAAGTGACTTTATAGTCACCCTGAATAGTGAATACATTATGTACTTATTTATAAATAGGTAAATTCATATCTTTTATCTAATACTTGACATAGATCTCAAATTAAATGATACAATTAATAACAGACAGTGATTTAAAAATACATTGACTGCTGGCACGATAAAAGCACTGACATGAGTTGCCAGTGTGCACTTCCAAGCAAAAGAACACATCGTCAAGTCCTGTCATTCCATAGCCGTTACTTAATGATGGAATTACAGCAAGATACAGGATGAGGTATTTCTAACTGTTCCTCATTTTTTTTTAAAATTATTTCTTAAATGTCTTTATTGCTTTTATTCCTGCTCTTACCCTCCATGAATAAGATTCCAAAGGAGAGCAAAAACCGTGGGATTACAAGGATTATTCAGAAATTAACATCTGAAGTGAGATGATACAAGTTTTTTCTATTATTTTTTATTTATTTATCTAGTAATACAGCACAATGGGCACATTTTGAATACAAAACTGAATCATACGGAAAGTGTACAATAAGAGTAGGATAACAAACATATGAAGGCACAACAAGGAAGCAAGATGTGACGTCTAGCAGCTAGCAAGTTCAGGTAATTAATTCTCGAGCTATCATATAATCGTTTTAACGTAAAACTAATTAATTCGCAAGCCATCTTAACATTGACTTAAGAAGAATATTGCAGCACATAGCACTTAAAAATTCAGTCTGTTTGGGTACGTGGCACTTATTCGTAATATGATTCTATTTTGTATTTATTAGGGACTTTCAATATGTGTCTCTCCCTAAGCTGAAAATAAAAATTGTAAACTATACATACATATGTAGGTGGGTCTTTCCTTGCGTCTCCACATAATCCTCCTTGAGATTCAGGCATTTGTCCCACCGTTGCACCGATTTGTTCAAATCCTTTGCAAAAGATAAGTCAGGGCTCTGGCTATTTGGGCTAGAACATTGGCTAGGTGGAAGGACTTGCTCAAGAAAACCGTCGAATTAAGATATGCGAAGTTGAAAAGGTTAAACATTTCTGTTGGAACAGCCCATCACATCATTCACGAGAAACTGCAATATCGCAAAGTGTGGATGTACCATGGGTTCCGAGTGGCGATAATCGACAGATGAGAACTGGTTAGAATGAAAGTTTAATGCGATATCAGCAAGATAGCAATGCGTTATTCATGCGCATTGTGAGAGAGGATGGGACATTTGTCCATCATTACACTTCCAATGGCCGATAAACATTTCGAAACAGATGAAGAAGAAAAGCAGAATGTGAGAAGAATGCTAAATAGCCACCAGAGGCCTGATTTTTTTTTTCTCGGAGGGTTTGGACAAATTAGTACAACGGTGGGACAAATGCCTGAATCTCAATGGTGATCACGTGGAAAAGTCAGATAGGATTCAGCTACACATGTATACATAATATACAAATGTGTGTCAATTTTTTTTTTTCAGTTTAGGGAAATTTATATAGTGAACGACCCTCGTATAAAGTATTTAGCTAGGAATACAATGTTGGTCATTTATGTTCTTATTAGTTTTCGAAAAAGGATCATTTTGGACATTGATAATAATGACTTTATTGTCAGATTCAGAAACTTATAAACTGAAAATTTACATGACCGTTAGGTAATTAATTTTTTGTTCAGAATTTACAAAGCCAGGAAGTGATTTTTAAAATCCTTGAGATGTAGAGACTGACGATATTAAGTTTTTTTTTAATTTTCAGAAATATGTTAGGTATTGGCTATAAACGTAATTGCCATTTGTATTTTGTAGGTATCTTCGAAATGCTCATTTGAGAAGAGAAGCAGCAGAAGAACACAAACGAATCCTTCATAGCCGCCTTGATGATCAAGTTTTCATTAATAGAAGCCAAAATATTCCTTCAATAGTACAATTCCATCCATACGATCCCCACATAGCAGTTGCTAGCAAAGACTATTATGGGTACGTACCATTTCCATGTGATAAAAATAATGAGTGTACATTATAGTCCCTTAATGAAAATATTAGTTTCTAAAATATCTTAATAAATGTGATGTTTTGGAAAACTTAATCTTATTTTTCTTTCTTAATAGATGCATACCTAGACCATCTTTGATTTTCAACTCTTTCATTTACATAGGGAAGCATTTTTTTAACAGGGATTTTTAAACCTTTAATTTTTGAATAATTCATTTATACAGCGACTTTTTAATTCATTTTTACTTATATAGTGAAGCATTTTTCTTTTTGAAACGAATAGGGATTTTAAACTCATTGACTTACATAGAAAAGTAACGTATCTGTTGCTAACTTATCTGTTAGATAACAGATTGAAATAACTTGAATCAGCTTCAGTGATAGATAGAGTTGACTTTGAAAAATGTACAAGATTTCGACAATTTTCAATATAAGTAAGTCCGAAAAAGAAGATATGTACAATATATGCAATGTATTTTAAATGAAACGTATTCTCTTTAAACAATGACCAATTCGATTAATAGAGATACATAAACTCTGTTCCTTCTACGCTCCCGTATACAAAATATTACACCCTAAACCCAAATAATTATTTTCGATTAAATTTTACCATATTATACTGAGTGATACATAAAGAAGCACCTTTCGCCCATCGGAACACACTAGCTCCCAGCGACACAGCTAATTAGAAGCACAAATTTCTATTAGGTTTGTCCTTTTTAATTTCTTTCCAAACTATCAAAATAATAATATACAAAATTTCTCATATTTATAATAATGCTTTATTAAAATGTATAGGTTGGAAACGCAGTTGATTATCGTATTTTTTCGATTGTAAGCCGTCTCCCGGAAATCAGGAACGAAACTTACTTATATATATATATATATATATATATATATATATTTCTGTCCTTAGTTGTTTGGTCAGTCATCATCACCAGGTGATTCAGATTCATATACACTTATTTCTTTGTCACTATTTTCGTACAATTCGTACAAAGCATCGTCCTTTTTGCCGTCAAGTGCGTTCGAGATCGCACGACCAACCATTTTTTTTTGAGTCACTACAGTAAGAAGAAAATTTGCTGACTTGTCAATACCGAGTCAACAAATGATGAAAGCTTATTTGTGATAGCTTCTAGAGATATTTTTCGGGAGCTTTTTCTTATTGCGTCTACTTTACCATCCGTATTAACGATACCAATTCTAAGCCAAGGGACATTTTTGAATTAAGATTTTTTCCTAAAGTACTTAAAATCAGGTAAATAGGTATATAAAGAAGATGCAAATGGTAATTTTCAACTAGATTTGTAAATGACTTCCTTGTATAGTAATTGTCAGAAAATATATATTTGATGTATTTTTCCAGAATTTGGGACTGGCAGCATGGTACTAAATTAAGTTATTGCTGGAACCATAGCTCCAAAGGCTCTAGAATTACAGCTCTTGATTTTATAAATGGTCATGATGTAGCTTTGCTGTTAGTGGGGTCAGATGATGGTGCTATTAAACTATGGAAGAACTACACTCCAGCTCTTGGGAGAGAGCCACTACTAGTCACAGCATGGCAGGCTCTTACAGATATTACACCTTCATCTCGTGGTACAAATGGTAAAATATTTTATTTGTTTATTTATGTAATTTTTTAAATATATTGTTTAAATATTGTTTATATTGTTTAAATAAATAAAATATATATATTATATATATTTTTTTAAATATATATTAAATATATAGCTACGTGTCTTCACATAAATTAATTTAGCTCAAAAATGTATTTTATAAATGAGGAGATGTAGCAAGTTACACTACATAGAATTTAATGATAGTTACATGCACTGAACAAGACAGGATTGATAAGCTTTCATTTGCGCATTGACGATAAATCTTCAGATTGGTAAGCCACCAAGTTAATGTTGAGAAAGTGGCCCGGCGTAGCATAGTCGCTAACGCTCCCGTCTGTGGTGCTAGCGGTCCCGGGTTCGATTCCCGTTGAGGATACTCGGTATAAAGCGTATAACAGTTCTTCAGGCGAGCCATTCTAAGTTAGATTTTTCTTCCCCCTCATTCACACCAAGCAAATGACGGGATTTTACCAAACATACAGGTCCAAGGCCATTTCCTGCCTTTTCCGGTAGTATGCTCACTGAAAGCGTCATTCCTCATACGTGATGGACTTAAGACCATAGATGCCAGTAATACCAAAAATATGTATAAATTAATGAATTAATGTTGAGAAATATGAATTATCCAAAAATATTCACATTACATTTTGTGTACTCATATTTAACTGGAAATACATGGATTTTAATTATTAGCTTTTTGAATGTTGAAAAACTTAAAAGCAATCCTACTCCATTGTCGTTAGTTCATGTGTGCTTGAGGTACCGATTCCTTCTCAACGTGACATTTTCGCACTTCCGTAGTTAATTGAAAACACTTTCCAGTTTTTTTGAGAAGCCGCCTTAAATGCAAACTTCAGATTTTTCCGTACGTTTTGGAGAAACCGCCTTAAATGCAAGCTTCAGATTCTTCCGTACGTTTTGGAGAAACCACCTTAAACGCAAGCTTCAGTTTCTTCCGTATACATTCATAACAGATACTATATTATGCCATTGCTCTTTTCAGTTTGATGTATGACATTCTGTTACTTATAAATTCGACTTCACTAACTTCACTAAGTGCTGGTAAGATACCATTTATAACGGGAAACCCTTTCTTAGGCTATGTGCGTCAGTTTTCTCGTAGAAAAACATAAGCCGTACTATCGAGAGGCTGTCACTTCGTCAAAACAACTTCTTGAGCCTCGAATAAAATCTACGCTATACTTTTGTACTTCTTACTCTTAGTGCTTGACACCTTCCCATTTGTACAGTTTTTATATTCCTAATGTATTCCCTAATTTAATTCTTTAAATCTCCTGATGTGGTTCCGACCCGAAGATCTGACTGAAGAACAGTATTGTCTCCGTATTAATATGCCACAGGGGACCCATAGAATTTATTGTTTCCTGATAGCTATTCTGTTTACGTGATAGGATTGTCAGTCTGAAAGGAGAGCAGTTATGTTTGCATTGTATCCGACCGCGCTTGGAATTAATATTCTTTCTGTACCAATCACTATAATTTCCGCTACCTTGACTAGTAGGAGGACTGTTACCATCTTCTGGTGTCATCGATATTTCGAAATTTTACTGTGTCATGCTGTCCTCACTCGACATAATTAAAGGTTTACATAAAGGTGAGGTAACGTCTGTAAAAGGAGCAGGAACCAGTAACCTCTCACATTAAAAACTACTCTTTTGAGTATATTTATGAAAATGATGGCAAAACAACTATTCCGCCTTAGCGAAAATTCGCATGTTTTTAAGAAGTCACCAATATAGATTTAACCCTAAAAGAGATAGGTAATAGGTACAGAACTATCCCCTAGATGAAATCTTCAATGACTGTGCTGATATCTGAGCATATTGTTTGGAAGTCCATATTCTTTATTTAACTGTATTTAACTGAGTTAGTGTGTCTGTCGTTAATACAGAAAAGTAAATAATGAAATTACGTATAATAATATTAATTTTTACGTTTCAGGTGCAGGATTGGTGCTATCCTGGGAGCAGCAATCCCAGCAACTTGTTGTAACAGGAGATGTACGAATTATTCGTACATGGGACGTAGAACGAGAACTGAAGATCCAGGATATTCCCACGGGGGCAGATAGCTGTGTTACAAGTGTTTCTACTGATCTACAAGGTATCTGTTAATTTATTAAGTCCTTTGGATCTGGAGGGGCACGGTAACTCAGCGGTAGAGCAGGATTAGGAAGGGAAAAGAGTTGCATTATCTTTATTTGATGCTGATGGAAAGCTTGAATGCGAATAACTTGTCCATTTTTAAAACCAGTTTCATATTTAAAAATGATCATACTATTGAAAGCAAATGCTCAATAATGACAACTCATTGATGTTTCTGTTACATAAAGACATCTTCAATTTGTGTTCCATCATATTGTTGGAAATATTTTAGGAATATTTAATCTCATAATTAGACATTGCCTGCGGGAGATTATAGGAATAACATATGTTCGATAATCCAATCTCAAGGGGAGAAGGATGCTGAATTTCACTAATATCACATTTCGTTTTAACATCCGTTTCGTGCTGAATGTAAAGGTACTACATATGATATGTGGGATGTTTCCCGTTTGTAGAACACTTAATATATCGTTCACTTGCACAAATTCAATGTGATGAACGCAAAATTGAGAAGCTTTTTTTTAAAATCATATTTTCCCCGAATTTGAGAGATTCAATCGAAGGGAAATTTTTTAGTCCAGACTCACGAGTCCCGTAATTGAGCACAAGCCCGAATGAGCTCAACCCCAGTGATGGTAGTGAGTGCAAACCTGATTGGTAACAGCCAACCCGAGAGAGCGGGGAACTTCATTAAGAGTGGGGGGCCTGAGCCTGTGCAATCCTCGATGCAAAATTTCCATTTGCATAAAGGCTTTTTGTTTCAGAAACAAAAATAAAATGAAATATTAATTGAACTTCCATAATGAAGTCAGGCTATACAAGAAAAACATTAATGAATGAATAATCTTGGAAGCATTTGTGGAAGAAAACGGGAGATTCCCGAGAAATCCAAGCGTACGCACCAACTCTTAGGATTATGCCATTGAGACACTGTGCATATATATATATATATATATATATATATATATATATATATATATATATATTGCGTTTTGCTTTAGAGAATATGAATGCTTTTCGTTTGCACTAATTCAACATGGGAGCGCAGAGGAAGGGGCCGCGCATAGTAATAAAGTGCATGATGTCGATAGTAATAAGCGAAGGCATTTGTTAGTATACTATGTTAACAAAGTCCATTAAACATTACAGATGACTATATTCTTTCACAAAGACATAGACATGTGCTTGAATGATCATAAAATAAAAATGCCCTCCCCAAATTACCTGTTCACATCAATCTCGTAGTCCATTTGGCCCATATCCGATTCACCAGATCTAGGATGATACGTCGCAGATCCTCGATGGTACCGAGGTTTCGTCATTCGCAACTTCATAAGAAGTCACGTGAGGTATATGTGATGACTTTGATGATCAACGTCTGAGCGCCAGGTCATGTGTCGAGAAGTAGTCAATTCAACGATGCAACAATTCCTAATTTAGGTACACACGAAAATCATTGTGGAAATGTGGAATGTCGACTAACTGTAGGATGAAATCCTCCTGTGTGTCCAAATATAACATTCCAGTACCTATTGTCTAAACGAAGAAAAATGTGCTATACACCTTCCTGTTAGATAGAACAAGAACACGTTAGTTTCTAGCGAGTCAGCATGTTTGACTGTGACATAGGGTTTTTCTAATCCCATTTACGGACATTATCTCGGTTTACTTGTCCCAGAGGTGAAAGATTGCTTTGTTAAAGTTGAGTGCCTTCTCTGGCTCTTTATTTTTTATATATACATATTTCTGGCCATTACTGCATGTATGGCCTTAAGCCTGTCATGTATGAGGGATAACACCCCTCGGGGAGCACACTATCTGGAGAGAAGAAAGAAAGAATGGAGAAAGAAGGAAGCGACCTGGGACCTGTATGTTAGGTACCATACCGAAATTTGCCTGGTGTGCGTGAGGAAAACCCAGGGTAAACCTCAACTCAGTATGGCTGGCTTGAAAAAGCTGTTAACACCGTGTCGACCGAGTTTCGCCACCGTGAATCGAACCCGGGCTAGCTCGCATCAAAGCCGAAAGTGTTAGGGACTACGCTACGCTAGTCGCGCTGGGGCCACTTTGGCTCGTAGCACCATTTTTCATATAAGTGAATGTGTTGCTGTCGGTAACCGCTAGTGAAAACTATATCGAAGTGGTAGAACTCAGAATTCGGTTAGTGCATCATTCAATTTTTGTCATTATATTGCATTAAATTGTTTGTCCAGGTTTTAATTGAAATATGAGTATTTCTTTGTAATATTAATAATAAAGTGTTGTTCGGTATTTATGTAAATAGCTAACGCAGTTAGTAAATTGCTTGTACTTCTCACTTTAGCTATCAGGGTATTTTTTTTTTTTTTTTTTTTTTTTTTAATATAACTTACTGAAGATTATGATGATCAAACTATAAACTATATTTATGTAGTTGTTCATAGAGAGTTTACTTTTTATTTACCTGATTTCTAATATTTCTGTGGTGTTTGCAGGTAGTTCTTTAATAGCCGCTGGCTGTGGTGATGGCTCAGTGAGACTTTTTGATCGAAGACTTCCGCCACAAGATAGCCGAATTATGACTTGGCGAGAACACTCTGGATGGGTAGTGGGAGCCTATTTACATGGTCTTTCGAATAAAGGACAGGTCATCAGTGGATCGTAAGTTCTCTTGTAAAATTATTATTATTATTCACCTTTGTGAATTAGAGTAGTATTTTTTTTTAAATAATAATAATAAATAAGTAGAGAGTGTTTATTTTCTCTATTTTCAGAGTTTCTAAAATATTAACATAACAGTGCGGATGTTTACTCCAATTTGACATCACTTCCAAATTTCAATAGAATCTTTCAACAAATTCAAAAATTAACAAATCCCGCTGTTCAAACAGGCACTCAGTTTTAACCTGAATGAAGTCGATATTACTGACATAATAAAATAAGAAACGTTTATTCCGCTCGATGAAAGATTTATAATGCACAATTAATTTAAAGATGGTGTCCGCGTGTTGTTTTCCAAATTATACAGAGTGACCTAAAAGAAATGCAACCCAAACTTTGATCACCGAGTAGTATATTTTTTTTGAAGTAAGAATGATAGAGATAAGATTTTTGTAAGAAAAATTAGCGTTGTCTATGGAGATATTTTGAGAATAAAACTAATGAGACAAATCTTAACGTCGAATTTTAGTAATTGTTTAAATGACCAGAATTCACATGTTCAGCTGCAGGTGTGTAATTATTTTTATCTTTTTTTTTCTTTTGTTCAAAAAATCTATTATTTTATTAAAATCACATTGCCTTACATGTGCGAGGATAAGTTACACCTGTGGTAGTATTTTTGCTGGAACATTGTTGCCAGAATGCGCTATTTTATTTTAAAAAGGTTTTTTTTCTGAATACGTAAAAAATAGCTTTTATAACTGTCAATGCTGCAAAACGACATGCACTTTTTGTCCCATTCGATAAATATTGATGCGTACTAAACATTTACATTAAGAATTACCGTGATTAGTTTTTTTTTTCTGTTCCTCGCAGTTAACTATAAGCAATTTGCATTTTTTTTTTAAATTAACCTTCTGGTCATTTAAACAATCATTTAAAACAATTGGTCATTTAAAATATCTCCATAGACGCTATCTTTCGTCACAAAAATCATGTTTCTATCATTCTTACTTCAAAAAAACAAAACAAAAAAAAAAAAGTTTGGGGTGCATTTCTTTTGGGACACACTGTAACATGTAGTATAATATTTCCTCAGTAGATGAAGGTGCTCAAGTGTTGTATAATAGTGAAACAAATAGCCGGTGCACACTTGACATAAAGGAACAGTATCACAGGGAATCAGCTACGTTGAAGGATCTTCCAGAAGAAAATACCGTGACAGTTCCCGCGAACACATTGTGGTATGTGTCTGACGGCTAACGGCAACCACTGTTACCACCTTCAGTAACTGTTCAAATGCAAGATACTTATATGGTGGTATTAAACTTGGGATGTACAAATAAATTTAGCAATAACACACAGTATAATTTTCTTTTGTTAAAAGTTTGTGTACATTTTTTGACGGACTCTGTATATTATTTCACCTTCAGTTATTAGTTACATTAAAAGACAAGTAAATTACTTTGGTAAAATTGAGTGTGGTCGAGAAAGGTGATAACCCACAAATTGTTGGATGAAAGTTACTACAAGTTATAAATAAGTGTGCAAAATCACTTTTGCACTCATCTACTCAAATTTCCCCTTTTATTTTTACTCAATAACTTTCTGTGCTTAAATTGTAAGATGATTTTGAAGGAAGTGCCTCAAGTTATACAAGATTGCAATGGAGGTTATCGAGATTTTCAACCATACCCATCAGTTTGTGACAAGTGAATGTATTAATACTTTGATCACATAATGTAAGTAACCCGATATAACCTGTGTACAATAGCTTACACGAGGTTTCCTTATTAAAAAATAACGGGACAAGTGCCAAAAGTACGACTTATTGTCACAGACTTACAAATTAAAAATTATCACCAACATACTCTTCTCCCTTCTCTAGACATGTTTCCATTGTTGAAAGCAGTTGTGGAATCTTCAGGTGTCACCGTCTTAAGTACCGCTGCCGTTTTCTGCTTTACCTCTTATACAGTCTAAAAATGAGTTCCATTGAGTCTCGTTTCACTTTCGAAAAAAGAAAAAAAAAATCACTTTGTCTCAAGTTCAGCATGAGCTCCTTCGTGGCTAAGCGGTTAGCGAACGCGCCTTTGGCGTGGAAGAGCCGAGTTCGATTCCCAGCGGGAGCTCAAGTGGTTCGGATTCCACGTTAATCAGTAGGTTCCGTCTCATATATAGCTTCCCTGCTGAAAGGAATGGTAAATTAAAAATCAACTCAAGTTCAGTGAATGAGGTGGGTGTTCCAACACTGGAGCCTTCTTAGCTTCCAGAAACTGCTTAACGGTCAAAGCCGTATGCTAGGAGCATTGTCATGATGCATAATCCATTCATTGTTCTTCCACAAGAAGGGCCTTCTCTTTCTCATGCGTTCTTGCAAATTCACCAAAATGTGCTAATAATACTGCTTATTCACTGTCTGCCTGACGATACCCATTCAATCAGGAGCAACGGGAGCTCATGTGGTTCGGATTCCACGTTAATCAGTAGGTCCACGTGTCATCTAGCCTCGCTGCTGAAAGGGACACTAAACTACAATCACCTCACCTCAATCAGGAGCAGGCCATTAATATAAAAAAACACAATAAACATGACCTTCACTTTCGCTTTGCTCTTGCATTTCCTTTTCATTCGCGGTGACAAGGGAGTTGTCCACTGCATGGATTGCCGTTTCGTTTCAGGATCATATTGAAAGGTCCACATCTCGTCACTATTGACGATTTTCGTTAACAAGTCTGGTTCTGTTTCCAGGTGTTCTATTGTGTCACTGCACACGTGTTTCCAGAGGTCCTTCTACTCCTGTGTGAGTGTTTTTGTAGCCATTTTAGTGCAAACTTTGCGTATGTTCAAATGGTCGTGCAAAATTGCGCGGACAGACTTTTTATCGATACCTATCATGTCTGCTGTCATTCGAATGCTGAGTCTGCAATCCTCCCGGACGATATCGGTCACTTTTACCACATTTTCCTCTGTTGTTGCTGTGACAGGACAACCTGGTCTTCCATGATCATCAACGTTTTCGCGTCGCTCGCGGAACACTCGAGGTGGCATCGTACTAGCACCATACACAGCCTGCAATCACATTTGCCATTCTTCTGGTAACACGATTGACACTTCTTTCTTCAATCGCTGCTCGCAGACTAAACCCGACTGAGAGCGGCAACTCGTGTGTATCATTCTCTTCTAGAAGGTTCAACGTTGCTTTGCGCGCGTGCGCTCCCCAATGCTTGAAGTATACTATTGGTAGGGTTGCCAGTCCCATTATTATTATTATTATTATTATTATTATTATTATTATTATTATTATTATTATTTTTGCCAAGCTTCATATATATATATATCTTATTGATCTACTTTTCTGGACAATCACACTGTTCAAACGGTCAGATAAATACAACGGTGCCTGTTGTTGTAATTCCTCCAAATGGTGCATATTTTGAGAAGATGGAGCAGCGCGTTTAGCAGTACGTTCTAGTGTGTGCTATATATGTTAAATGGCGTTAGTCTGGCGAGTTTGGAGACCAGGATAATGTTGAGAACTCAGTATCCCTTCAACCACTCTGTAATGATCGCAGCCCGATGACATGTTGAGATATTCTGCTGGAATGTGGCACTGGTAGCAGGGAGCTCGGCCTTGAAATACGGGTGCAGATGATCAGCTTAACAACCTTTCGCCATTCAAAGTTTGGTGAATGATGACTAATAGCTATAAGAAATGTCACGAGATCGCTCCTCAGATATAGATAGCGTGAGTGATTACTATACTCCGGTTAACCCGCTTTCGGACTTCCCTCATCATTTATGGCTGATCCTATGATTACTAAGATTTTCAATTATCACACACTCTTCTCTCGTGTCACAGATACGATTGGATTAAACCAGTCATGCCTGAATTTCAACCCTCCTTAAATGGGTTAACTCTATCAGACATGACGGCCCTAGTCTCCGAACCACCACACATTAGACTGGTCTTAGTGTCTCCCAGTTATATGTACTGATTGAGGGAGCCTTTCTAACGAGTAGAGGCCTACCAGCATAAGCAGTGTTGGCATTCAAGCGTTAAAAGGCAAATTCATTCCCCCCTTCCCCCTTGGAATATAGAAGCTCTTCGAGTTATCGAATCATACGGATGACCACAGCAGGATAGAGACCAGCCCAATCCAGGACCCCTGGCTACCTACTGGTCATTGAAGGTGCGCCCGGAGGTACCACACATGCGCCCAACTTACACCTCCCGGAAACAAGGACATGCATTATCCGCCCATTTGCGAGGTATCCCGAAAGCTTTCCTCTCCCGGTAGGGGCAACAGTGTATTGATGCCCTACCTACATCATTTAACGAAAGAGCTACACCATACAGTACCAAAACCAATGGCTTATGACCACCACACCAGACGGATATTGCCATTCGGGAGGCACCAATCGCACCTCCCTGATAAAGGTAGCGAATGCCTGTACCATAAGCATCCAAGAAATTATCGTTATGACGTGCCACATATACTCCCGGTGGGCCATGCTAATGGCCCGTTTTGGAAGGCTAATGATCATGAACGCTGGCGCCTTACGTCCTACGATTGGAGATCTTCATCACTTCCACTTATGTCCATTACCTTGCAGCCAGGCCCGTATTTATATATTGTGCGCCCATATGCTGTAAATAATTTGCCTCCTTCCCTCGAAAATTTTCCACTCCCCCGAAAACGAGTTGAATTCATAGTTTCTGGAGTCACTGAGATGAATAGTGACAGTTTCAATCCAATTCAACTTCAAGGTCATACCCCACTCCTCAGGGAGGAAGTGAACTTTCAAAAGTAATCGAAAACGACAGATATTAGTGTTGAATTCATAGTTTTCGAGGTCGTTGAGTTTAACCGTATCAGTTTTCATGATCAAGTTCATCCTCACTCCTTGGGATGGGAGTAGATGACTTTATAAAAATAATCAGGTAAACTAGCTAATTAATAACTTCTGTAATTAGAGCGTATTAAACACTTTAACATGTTTTCTCGCACTTGCGCGTTACTCTGCGGGTCACTAGTTTTAAATATTACTTTATTGTGAATTTAAAAAAAATACAAAATGTTGCCGCCCCCTAAATTCTGAGGCCTTGTGCTCAAGCACAGAATAGCACTTAACCTAAATACAGGCCTGCCTGGAGCAGAATATTATGAGGAAATACTCTGATTTTGTAAAGCGATGTTTTAATTATCCTCGAGGTGCTGATAGACGGAGTGCATATAACGAAATCCATTACTTAGTGGGGATATTTGGGGATATTCTGTTCCTTAGGATCCCTCCTATTTCAGCACGAGCTTGGAACTGGTCATGACGGGGTTCGCTCTCCAGACAGTGTCACTACCGGCTCTGGTCTATTGAGCTTCAACGTTGCAACGCGGAGACATGGACTCATGCTGTCTACACCAGATTCGAACTAGCTCGTTGGCATGCGATTTGTAAAAAGCGGAACTGATCACTTCAGACAAACTTCTTCCATTGATCCATAGTCCAGTGACGCGTTGCCTTTACCCATGTGAGCTGTAATTTTCGATGTTGCTGTGCTGTCGTAGGTACCAGTGTTAGTCTACGGCTGTGATACCCCAATCGATGCCAGGTATATCGCATGGTCATTGGTGAAATTGATTTTATTGGCCCGCTGTTGCATTGGTCGGCCAGTTGTTCCACTGTCACACGCCTGTACTGCTCATCGCTCATCTCTCGCATCCGTCGCACGTGGTTGGTCCAAGTGGGATCGTTTGGTGGATACCTGACCGACAATCAACCATTTGATACTGTAGTTTTGGAACATCCCACAACTGCGCCTGTTACAGATATATTGGCACCAGCTCTTCGTGTCCCCACAATTTGTCCTCGGTCACTCACATCACCTTTTTGTCCATGACGAACATTTGCTGCGTTATTCTCTGCTACCTGCTCATGACGTGGGAGCCATATGTTAACGGCCTTTCCAAGACTACTTCATTCCATGGCGGGTCTTCCGAATGCAATGATTGCCCACACACTTTTATTATATGAATAGCTTTCATATACGTGACAGATAATGAGAATTTTCAATGGTAAAAAAGCGTTGTTATCCGGTTTCCGCACATATACCAGGCAAGATGGTAAGTGTAGTATATAAACTTTAATAAGTGCACAATTGTTGTAAAAATTGAAAGACAATTTAAGAATGATGTATAATTAACAAATGTATCATTGTTATAAAAGCATAATAACACAATTGTAATACGTAACTTAAGTTAAAACTATAATTTAAATTATTCTATATTTTAGTGTTGCTGGTGATGTTCGATTTTTCGATCTTCGGAAGAATTCTTCGGTATCGACCTGCCAAACCTCCCAGGGTATGACTGCAATGGCAGTTCACCAACGTGCTAATGTATTTGCCTGGTAAGTGCATCATTATTATATATTAATGAGGACTCATTAATAAAAATAACATTAATAAATACTTGTCCTTGTCTAAGTACGAGGTGCGTTAAAATTTAGTCTGTTTTCATTATTATTATTATTTCACAGACTATTTAACTCAGGGAAGTTGAAACTTGGGTCACTTCTCAACGGAATCTCCCTTTAAACGTACACATTTTTCGCAACTTGAATGCCATGATTCCGTGGTCGCCAACTCCTTCCGTAGAGATGTGCTTTGACTGGAAAATCGCTGATGCCAGAGCGGCCGGACAGGAGAGTGAGCGCTGTCTTTCATTGTTAGAAATAGTAAAAAAGAAAGAAAAAGATCTCTAGGAACGAGGTCTGGTAGCTAGGAAGCATGAAACATCACTTTATAATAGTTGTTACGAAAAAGATCGTGAGATAGGAGTGTCCTGATGAATAAATAAATAAATAAATAAAATAAAATAAAATAAAATAAAACATGAGCAACCTTTTCGAGTCGTATTGCTTGGAATGGTAGAATTAGTCTTTAAAACACGTTGTGAAGACGCAGTCTTCAGTGTAATGCTTTCTAAAACACAATGCGTGAGGATTACATCTCCGCTGTCCCAAAGCATAGACACTATCACGTCTTTGCAATTGAAATGCTAATTGGGATGGTACGCTATTGATTTAAAAAGACTGAAAAGTTAGTGTTGTTTATGTAGTAAACCAACCGGAAGTGGCACAGATAGACAATTGATCGCCATAGAGAGAGAGAGAGAGATTCAATGTCCTAAGAGTAAGTTCCGTCCTCGCCTCAACCCTGTCCGTTTATTAAAGCCGGAATTGATAAATATATCTGATTAGGATATTCGGAAGCAGGGTTGGCAAAAACCATGGTTTTTATTTAAAAAAAAAAGTCTTTTTTTGTTTTGTTTAAAACAGGTTTTTTTGGTTTAAATAATTTGCTCTATGTATTTATATCACATATTGACAGAAATAAGTTTGTTTCGCCTTGGTGTAATTATGCAAAAACCGGATAATGCTGAAAGGGGTCAAGTAAGCTTAAAGCGGAATCCAAACTGCTTTTCGGCTTACATTCGAGAGAAATTGTCCTCCATTTGGACTCGAAACCGGGACTAATTGGCCACAAATGCGATACGTCTGCCGACTCACTCATGAAGGACTTCTGATAAAAATACGTTGTATTGACCTTTATATATTTGTTAATATAATTGTCACGAATCATTTCAGAAGGACAAAAAGATAAACAGTTGCAGAAGTGATGCCATTGTACATAATTACATATGGACAATTTCAAAATACTGCAGAGTACAGAAGAACTAATTCAGTCCAAAGTTAGTTCACTATGACTTTTGTTAGTCCAAATTAGAGAAATACTACGACTTAATTTACATATTAGTAAGAAAAGTGAATAAAGATATGAATTATTTGAGTCCATTTTGGCTCTGACCTATTTATACATAAATAGATACTTCTGATTTCAATAAATGCCTCTCGTGGGGTTTGTATAAGCTTCCCCCCCCCCCCCCCATCCCAATACGGCATTTCGATGTATTTTATATATCAATAGTAAACATTATTAAAATGAAACAATATTTAGAATTTTTTTTATTGCAATTGCATAAAAATAATAATGAACTATAAAAAATCCCAAAAGGAGCATTCATAAATTTTTTAAAAAGTTACTTTTGTAGTATAATCTCTTTGAATAATGATTGGGGAATTTAGGTCTGAATATAATACGAATATTGTACGGGAGTAAAACGTGATAGCCCACAAATGTGTGCTCATCAAGATTTTACGAACATTTACACTTTTATGAACAATTTTTGTTTTTTGGTTTAAACTTTTTTTTTTTTTTTGAAAAAAAATAGCTGGTTTAAACCAGCCAACTCTGTTCGGAAGTTTGCCATAGTTTCAAAGTATAAAACAAAACTCACTTCGTTTTAATATTGAACCTACCTGAAAGAAGTGTTAAGATAATAGAGGATAAAGTTTAATAAATAGTTGTGAATAAATTAATCATATATTATGGTACGTTTCGGTTCCACTGTGCAAAGGTCTCTCCAGAAAATACATTGTATGCTGCAAGCAGGATACAAACAGCTTATGTCACAATGAGTGTTTACACAGTGGCAAACTGAAATAGTAACTACTTGTATGGTACAACAAAAGGGAGATGGGGATGCAAACAGACTAAATTTTACAGTTTCTTATCTTGTAAATTTATTCTACTTTTTTTTTGTCAGTTCTAAAGAAGAGATAATTTCCATGTTTTGTGAATTTACTGTTTATTTCTGCAGAGTAGTAAGACTGCATGATTTTCGATGATACAGAACTTGTACTACACCACACTTCAGTGATATGGTTTCTTTAGATACATATTTTGATTTTGTGTGTCTTGGCCATTTCAAAGAAATACTGGGTGTCGTTTGCGTTATAATAAATTAGTACAGAAGCACGTAACACCGTATGTAATGTTTGTGTAGAGATGTTTATAACTGACTTGGCACTAAACATGGGACAAAAATGAGACCTGCTTGTGGGCCCAAATTGTGGAAACAGAAATCATATTCCGAAGTAGTTTTTAAGTGTAGGATATAAAATGTTCTGTAACGTATGGCTTACGTCAGCATATCTCAAACTGTGATCCGCAGTCGAGGTCTGCACTTGTGGTCCTCTTAGATTCATCATTAGTCCAATAAAGATGGATGAGAAATCAAGTTAATTTCGTAACATAGTACAGTTGAGAATCTTAAGTATATATAGCTTATACAGTTTGAAAAGGTAAACATTATATTAATTCGAATACGTTATCTAGACTATTATTATAAAATATTCTTGCTCATTTTCAATTATTAAAAATAAATAAATAAATAAATAAAATAAAATAAAATTCTGCAGGCGCATGAGAGGATGATTCAAATTAACAAAAAAATTGGTTACTTACCAATAAATCCTCCCTTGTGAAAACTAAATGTTCCCCAAACGTATCAGGACAAGCTAGTTCCATCTTTAGTGGTAAGGTAAGAAGGATTAAAATAGGAGAGAAAAATATGACATGGGAAAAGGAATACACATGAGCTCCCCACCGGGAATCGAATCCGGGTCTCCCACGCCAAAGGCACATATGTTGTAGAGGAGCCAGCCAGAGGTCTCTGACAGCTCGCAACGGCGTTGCCACTGCTCACGTGTCTAGGCTTTTTTCAATGCATCTGTAGTGACAGTTTAATTAATGGTGTAAGACAGAGTGACCATGGTTGGTAGTACTATCACCAAAATAGGGGCTGCATTTTCCCTCTGCATGTGGTAAGACACTTAAGAGACCATCTCTTGTTGGCCCTGACGATGGTTGGTAGTACTATCACCAAAATAGGGGCTGCATTTTCCCTCTGCATGTGGTAAGACATTTCAGAGACCATCTCTTGTTGGCCCTGACCATGGTTGGTAGTACTATCACCAAAATAAGGGCTGCATTTTCCCTCTGCATGTGGTAAGACACTTCAGAGACCATCTCTTGTTGGCCCTGACCATGGTTGGTAGTACTATCACCAAAATAGGGGCTGCATTTTCCCTCTGCATGTGGTAAGACATTTCAGAGACCATCTCTTGTTGGCCCTGACCATGGTTGGTAGTACTATCACCAAAATAAGGGCTGCATTTTCCCTCTGCATGTGGTAAGACACTTCAGAGACCATCTCTTGTTGGCCCTGACCATGGTTGGTAGTACTATCACCAAAATAGGGGCTGCATTTTCCCTCTGCATGTGGTAAGACACTTCAGAAACCATCTCTTGTTGGCCCTGCTATAACCGCTTATAGAGATGTGCTGAAGAAGGCAGTATCTTATTGGCGTAGTAGGTTTTTTTTTAAATAAGCAAGATGGCATTGTTTTATCATAGGATGTGTTTCAAGTTTACAGTGCGAGTTTCACAGCCGCTGAGAAAGACAGAAGAATTATGAAAATGTTAGAGCTTACAGCAGTAAAAAAAAAAAAAAAAAAAAAAAAAAAAAAAAAAAAAAAAAAAAAAATCAGGGGTATTTTTTTCTAAACGTATAATTGTTTACTAATAAAGATTCATGAGGGCGAATGATGATAAAGCTTTCTGTATCAGTACGGCCAACTATATTTAAAAATATATATTCAAGTTTTACTATGTATTTGTGAATTAGAAAACGAATTTAATGCTGTTTTCTTGCAGTGGATCGGTGAATCCTTTCATCAGCGTCTACAACATGAATGGAAGCACACTGAATGTAATCAAGTATCACGATGGCTTTATGGGTCAGAGAATAGGACCTGTCAGTTGCCTTAACTTCCATCCGCATAAAGTGTGCTTAGGTGCCGGAAGTATGGACAACTACGTTAGTGTTTATTCCATTGAACAAAAAAGGTGATATTAAGAGACATGGATAGGCAACGGAGATAAAAGTAATATTGGACGGATGACTAATGAAAGAAAAGAAAAAAAATCGGGTCTGTTACAATGAATGCATACAGAGAAAATGGATTTCCTTATTCAGCAGGTCATTCAGAAGTAGCTTCTTACAAAGTAAGGGAATCTCAATAAAAATCTGTGGGGCATACAATGCATTTTCAGTAGCGAGACGTCAAGAACGATATTGCAATTGATAAACTTCTTTATTAGAATATAATAAACAGATGCTTGCAGTTTGCCGTTTATTGAGTGATTTTTCTCTCTCTCTTGCAGTTAACTTTAATAACAATAATAAAAGTGCCAGTTCTCGATGTAGCCTTGATGCCTCGTTATTGAAGAATTTGTATTTTGTTTTTTTATACTTTGAAGCACGTACAAGTAGAAGTTATCTTTGCTACATTGTGTACATTAATTTCTATATGTTTAATGTGTGTGAGTGCAAAAGCTATCTTAAGTCTTTTCGCTAAGCTTACTCCCAGCTTCTTGAGTTCCAGTGAATAATTTTTATGACAATAAAGAGCATAAAAAATTTAAAAAGCGAGCCGTATAGTATCTGTAAAATGCTCTTATATAAAACAGTAATTGCTTTCAAGGTCATTCGTGTTGTGTATAAATTCGTATGTTCAACAATTTTGACGTCATAAATCTCGCGCCCAAAATTCTGGTCTATAACAAAAGTTTGGAAACTGTTATATATTTTATTTAATAGCTTTCTGTAAATACTACACAGCAAAAAATGAGGTGTTAAAACAACACAACATGACTACCACTTTAGCGTGTTACTTGTGTGTTAATTTAACACCAAAGATCGCCTTCCGAACATACCAGAAGGAACTAGTACTTATCAGTGAGAATTTGAATTGGATCTTATTGCTTGCAATGAGAAAGCTTTACGCAGTATATTTGCTATTTATACCGAGTAACGTACTATGTTTTCTGTAATCGGTCACAAAGCAGTTTTGTAAGCCTGTGAATTGTTTGACAACAATTAATATGAATAGCAATTCTGCCATCTGGTGTTCTTATTTATTGTGGTCCTAGCACATAAGAACAACAGATGGCAGAACTGCTACTCATGTAAGTGTTGTCAGACAATTCACAGGCTTACAAAACTATTTTTGTGACCGATTACAGAAAACATAGTACGTTACTCGTTTCTTGGTATAAATGCCAAATATATTGCGTAAAGCTTTGCTCATACCAAACAATAAAAACCAATGAAAATTCTCAATGCCAGTTACTAGTTATTTGTAATGTACTCGGAGCGCGATTGTCCTTGATGTTAATTTAACTCACAAGAAACACGCTAAAGTGGTAGTCATTTTGTGTTATTTTAACACCTCATTTGTTGCTTTGTAATACCTGTAAAATGCTTTTACATGAATCAGTAATTGTTTTCAAGATTATTCATGTAGTGTATAAATTTGTGTGTCCAATGCTTATGACGTCATAAACTGCACATCCAAAATTCTGGTCTCGAACAAAAGTTTGGAAACTGTTGTTATTGTATTTAATAACATTTTGTAGATACTATATGGCGTACTTTGTACATTTTTCATATTCTTCAATATCTTTGTTACCCATTAATTAAATAAGTGAGAGGTTAGCGAAGAGACGTAAAGGAGCATTCTTTTTCTACTTTGATGTACATATTTGAGAATCTATAGTGAGATACTGTTGTTAAATAGTAGAGAATATACATTTAATAATAATTACATTTGCTAGAAACAACATAGCACTATTTAAGCTATTTCTGTGTGACCTGCTTGTTTTGACATTCAATGCAATGATTTTGTTTTCCCCCCTTTTATATTTTGCTAAAATTCCTAATGAATAAAACGATACTGCTTTTGTCCGTGTGTAGCAGGGTTGTGCAAAAGTTTTCCTCAATTTTGCGTAAAATAAAAGGAAGGCGGTTTTGCACGCCATTATAAGCGCACACACTAATAGAAATTTAATAACAAATTAAAGCCAGTGTTTTTCTGAATGTACTGCTCTTCCTGAGTATTTTTGAGTAAATTTTATATGGTTGACCGCGAATCATAAAAAAAAAGAAAAGAAGTTACAGAAGAAGAAGAAAAATCCTTTAATTGCGAAGAGGTCCAGAAGATACATATATTTCGATGCGGGGAGATTATATGTATGTATGTACATATTTATTCATGCGACATAGTCTTTCAGATTAAAAGAAAAAGTTTTATGTTTATTAGAATTTTTTTCTTGTTGAAAAGCTTCAGCAATTATGCATTAGTGAATAGTGAGCTTTAAGGTAGAGTTAAGTTTTGTTTCTTTGTCTTTAACTACAGGCAAAAATGTTGTTAATGCCATTTATCCATTATGATGAAGGTAATAAATAGTTAATTGCATCTCACCATTTCACATGTACATTTCCATTTCAATATTGACAGTATACAGTACTTGTACAAATTGTAATATTTTGAACCAATAATGTAATTAGTGTGTACAAACATAATGTAGTAATGAAGACGTTGGAACACTGCAGAGCAGGATCTTCACAATCAGTGTGGACTTTGTTGCCATAGCCTTCTGTTCAAAAACAAAAATAAATATGGCTGTATAATAAAACTGTTAAAGTTTGAAACAAAAAAATTGTGTTTTTATTTAGTACACAGAAAGAATCGAAAAGTGGAAAATAACTATAATTCACTAATTAACCGAGCGAAGTAGCTCAAGTGGTAGAGCGTTGGCTTCGCATTCGGGAGGTCGCGGGTTCGATTCCCGCTGCCGACCATCCTGATTGGGGTTTTCCAGGGTTTCCTTCAATCCTACCAGGCAAATGCCGGGATGGTACCTAATAAAACAGGTCCTGGCTGATACCTTCCCAAATCCTTTCATTATTGTTGTTATTATTATTATTGTTAGATATCCAGTATAAAATGACCTCAGAGCTGTATCTGGTAATTGTTAAATAAATAAATAAATAATATGAACGGTGGCTCAGTGGTAGAGCGCTTACCTCTGGTGTGTGGGGTCTCTGGTTCGATCCCCGGACAAGTAAGTTTGTGGTGGACAACATCGTGCTCGTGGATTTTCTCAGGGTACTCCCGTTCTCTTCTGGTTTCTCATTCCATCGTCTCCCTTAGCCTAAAGGGCATAATCGTGAGACGTTAAACTCGAAGATTTTATTTTTGCTAATGGAGATTGTATTTTTAACACTTACAATTAAATGTGTGGCCTCCAAACTGTTCAAGTATTTTAGACTACTTTATATAGTATTTAGTCATGAGTATGCTGATACCTTCCATCGTTTTTAATTATGTAGTCACTTAACATCATGCTGTCTTTTTAAACACGTAGATGGCGATTGCAGTGTAAGTAACCTTGATTAAATTTACATCCTACTTCCGTCGATACACCAATCAAATACTGAAAGTGAAATCTGACAAGCGAGCGGTTCCGGGTTCGATTTCCGGTGAGGATACTCGGTCGAGAAAGTGTATAAGCTTTTTCAGGACAACCCTCATTCACACCAGAGAAATGCCGGGATGATACCTAAAGTACGGGTGCCAGGCCGCTTCCTTCTTTTTCCTCGGATAGTGTGATCGGCGAGGGACGTCACCCCTCAAACCTGACGGGCTAATATGTCCAAAGATGCCAAGAACCCTGAAATCTGACCAAGCGGATTCCTATATTTTAAACTAACAAAAGAATGAAGAAAATAAATGAAGTAAAAGGAATACGGAATTATTTTACCGTCGTCCAAATGCAGGTCAGAGGTTCATCCAACTTCTCTGAAATTAAGAAACAGAAAGAGCGAGGAGCTGGCCATACCACTTTCTTTATCTTATTCAGGCTATAGAATGTAGAATGAGTCTTTACGTTGCCCATGGACCACATTGGCGATTGAATGTGAGGTTTATCTTCACCTCTTAGTATTTTTCTTGGATTTCAACCCTCTGCAGGAAAAAAAAAAAATCAGTTTCATAAAAATCCAAGAACTTATACGGAAGTTATCAGGATCACACACAAAATTATAATTGTGTAAAATGGTCGAATGAAAATATAAGGTGCAGTGGTGCCCACCCTTCCTTATGTCCATGACGCACCCCCCCCCCCCAATTGTCTACCCGTAGGTGTTTTTCCATGAAAAATATCTTCTTTTCCATTCATTTTTACGCCCCCTCAAACATATTTATACAGATTTTTAACCCCCCCCCCAAATATTTCAATGACGCACTTTGCGTCATAGCCCCCCCCCCCCCCCCTTGTGGGCACCCCTGTAAGGTGTGATCGAAAAGTATGGTAGTTGCACACTGCTATCTATCGAGGTTGTATCCATTCCAAGTAGTAAGCCCGGTAGCCTAAACCTTTCGTATAGTCAGTATCAAGTTGGCTTCCAGAGGCAGAAGAGTGAGGGCATGTTAAGAATGTCTGTCGCGCGCCAACATTTTTTGTTCTAAAGCGCAAAAAAATGCCAAAGACGATCACGAAATATCAAAATTAGGATATGACGATGAAGCAGTGGCATTGGAGACTTCACAGGGGGTATGAGGATTCAAAAGCGGCAAGGAGTCGGTTGAAAACGAGCAAGGAGTTGGTTGAAAGCTCTCGATTTCCATTTAATCGGCGTCCTTCGACATAATATATATATATATATATATATTCGAGAGCTTTCCGAAGAACTAAACATTTCGTATGGGTCCGTGAAAAGCATTTTAACCGCCGATTAAATGGACAAATAGCTTTCTTCTTCATGACGAAAACGCGCCGTGCCACACCTGGTTTTTGATTCGCGAGTTTTTAGCCGAAAAAATATTCCTGTCTGTTCACTCCCACCTTATTCACCAGATTTAGCACCATGCGACTTCTGGCTCTTCCCAAAAATTAAAACCGTGCTTAAAGGAAAACGTTTTGACACCATTCCTCACATTGAGAGAGCCACGACAGCAGCTGAACGCCCTTCCAAAGGAAGCCTCCTAGAAATTCTTTCAGTCATGGATTCAACGTTGAGATAAGTATATTGCTAGTCAAGGACAGCACTTTGAAGGAGATTAAAGCAAGTTCCATGTAAGCTCATTACTTTTGTTTCCAATAAAATTGTTCCCCGTATTCTTTGATCATATCTCGTATAGTAGATTTTTTTTTTTGTATTGAGAGTTTGCTCACCTTCCATGGTTAAGGGGGGTAGACTACTAAATATTTTTCAAAAGCTAACATATTTTTCTTGGTTCTTTGTTAACACTTTTAAAATAATAATTGTATTTATTTTGTAATAAGTAGAGGCACGAGTTTTTCGCAATGCGCGATAAAACGAAATGCGTCAGAATTAAGTAATTTTCAGTTTCTTGGCGTTTTATGATATTCTGTGTATATTTTCATTGGTTTCCGTTGCGCGATAAAATGCGAAATTGGCAGTTTTGCTCGAAATTTCTAACAATACGCGATATTATGCGAAATTTTAAAAATACGTTTTCATTAATTTGGAAATGACAGCTTTCCGCTGTCGAAACGGCAGAACGTGGCATGAACGGTGCATTTTGGGTGATTCGGACAGGGAACATGTTGCAGGGCCTCTTTGGTGAAGAAAGAAAGAAAAAAAAGCAACCTAAAGCACACTTACGTATGTTACCAAGTAAAAAGAGGGCTAGTGTTGAATGCGACTTTTAAAAAATGTGCATAAAGATCATTCTTAAAGCTTTCTTCGCAAAGAGGAGACTCCAAAACTATAGAAGTCTCCTCTTGGGAAACTTTGGGAAAGCTACTTGATCCTTCTGTAATTGCATGTGGTAGTGAACCAGGCATTGTTGCGTTAAGGAAGTTCTTTTAAAAATTGGCCTTAATTTTTAAAAAAATGCAAACATCAGATTATGAAGTACCGTATTTGGTGTTTTACAAAGTGCCCTATGAACTCTTGACAAGTGATTCATCTGGAAAGTGCAATGTAATGAACATTTTGAATGGACAGAAATTCCGAAGTAATGATTGTTTGAAATTTGTTGTAAATGCACTTACATAAGTGTAGCTTCCAACGAGTAATGCAATTTTTTTTTCTCAATTATTGGCTGGTGATAAGTGACAAACGTACAACAATGAAGGAAGAAAATGTGGAAATATGTAACACGCTTATGTTTAATGCTTAAATGTAACTTGTCCCTATGTGTTTCAGAAGACAACAAAACTTTCTTACTCTTAGTAAGTTTAGTTACTGACTTTCATTCAGTTTGTTTTTAAAAAATATTATTTTCTATAAGGGAAATTTACAATGTCAAGTGAAATATTCAGTCAATTAATGGTTTATTTCTGTAGTGATCTATGAATAGAAGGAACAGCTATAAAAATGTCAGGGAATATCTTTTCCACAAGAGCTACAAAATGCAAACTTTATTTGGAAAATACGACAAAACGCGAAATATGAAAAACGAAATTTTCAAATTTTTAGTGCGAAAAACTCGTGCCCCTAGTAATAACTTACAAAAGTTATTACAAAATAAATACGAATATTATTTAAAAAGTAGTTAACAAGGAACAAAGTTAGCATGATAAGTCATCAATTACCGTTGAGTTCATTTTTCCAGTCGCTACCTTAACCTAGATTTTTGGGTAATTCAAATTCTGGTTACACTGTAATTCTGTGGATGGCAACACTGAAAATTCGTCCGATTCGTATTTTCGGGTGTGGAATAACATTATCTATTATTGTGGTAAATTAAATTTCATTATCTCTTTTTACTTACGAAAAACAGGCAAAAGAAAAATGATAGCTTTGAAAAATATTTAGTAGTCTTCCCCCTTAATGGAGATGGAATAGTGTAGTAAGTTTTATTACATTTTCTTCGTTGTCTCCTCTTAGAATAAGGTGTTGAAAATTAAGTGAAATTGAAAGGTTAAAAAGTTATAGCAGTATTAAATTTATCATAAAACATATGAAACAAGTTTTTGAGTGAAATCCTGTTTTCATTATAACGTGAAGTGCTTGAAGAACAATCTTATCAATAAACTCAAAAGTACTGACTTCTTGCTGCTCCAAATTCTTATAGACTGTTCGAAATTCGACGGTTAATCCAATTTTTTGAACAAATTACAAGAATATGGAGAAGCAAACTGAGTATTTTTTGAGTTTTTTAAGTTTGCCACCAACTAACTTGCGGTTACACAAATATTAATGTTCAGATCTAAGTGCGGTTACACAATTTTGAAATAAATTGAAAGAATGCAATTTTTAAATTGGAATCAAATCTTAACGATAGTGACCAAATTACCTGCACGCTAGCGACAACTATTGTCGTGATTGAAAACTATTAGGAACTACCGTGACCCAGTCATGTTTGCCTTTTATAAGAAGGATTAATTACTTTTAAAACTAAATTGTGAGATTAACAACTACCTTTAATTCACTAATACTTCACGTCTAGAATTCACGTATAATGGGTTCAGGAAATGAAATTACGGAATTTAAAACAATGAAAAACATATTTATCTTGTATTAGTAGAGAAACAGATGGGCTTGCACTATTAAAATCGGCGTAATAGCTACAGTATAGACAACATAAAAGCAGGGTTGGCAAAAACCATGGTTTTTATTAAAAAAACCAAAAAGAAAAAACGGTTTTTTTGGTTTAAACAATTTGCTCTATATATTCATATCATATATGCACAGAATTAAGTTTGTTTCGCCTTGGTGTTATTATGCAACAACCGGGTTATGCTGGAAGGGGTCACATAAGCTTAAAGCGGAATAAAAACCGCTTCTCGAGTTACATCCGAGAGAAATTGTCCTCCATTTGAACTCAGGACCAGGACTAATTGGCCACAAATGCAATACGTCTGCCGACTCACTCACGAAGGAATCCTGATAAAAAAAAAAATACGTCGTACTGATCTTTACATACTTCTTAATATAACTGTCAAGAGGCATTTCAGAAGGACAAAAAAATAAACAGTTGCACAAGTGAAACCATTACACAGAATTACATATGAACAATTTCAAAGTACTACGGAGTACAGAAGAACTAATTTAGTTCAACTTAGTTAACAACGACTTTTATTGGTCCAAATTAACGAAATACACCGACAATCATATCAATCAGAAAAGTGAATAAAGATACGAATTATTTGAGTCCACTTTGGCTCAGACTCATTTATACATAAATAGATACCAAAGATACTTATTTCACTAAATGCCTCTCGTGGGGTCTGTATGACTCCCCTCCACACACACAAAGTACGGCATTTTCGATGTATTTTATCAATAGTAAACATTGAAACGAAACAATATTTAGAATTTTTATTCGATTGCAATTACATAACAATAATAACAACTACAAAAAATCACAAAATAAACATTTATAAACTTATATAAAAAAAATTGCTTTTGTAGTATAATCTTTTTGAGTAATGAATGAGGAATTTAGGTCAGAATATAATACGAATAATATACGGGAGTGAAACGTGATAACTCACAAATGTGTGTTCATGAAGATTTTACAAACATACTTTTACGAACTTTTTTTTGTTTTTTGGTTTAAACCAGTTGGTTTTTTTGAAAAAAAAAAATAGCTGGTTTAAACCAGCCAATTCTGCATAAAAGCAAACAGGAATGTCATGTCCCGAGTCAATATTGTTATGTCCAGGAAATAATTACTTGTTAATATGGAAGGAGAGGATACAGAAACCGTAATAAGGTTATTAAATAAATCATTTTAGAAAAAAATAATAATTCTACCAGATTACATCTCAAAAATAGTTTTCTGCTTCTACATTACAAAGGATGTAGTTAGAAATATCTTCCTGTTGATACTTTTCGTCTGCATCTTTATATTTATCCTTGATCATTTTCAAGAGCCCATTTATGAATACAATGCGAAAACGAATTATTTAAAAATAAGACTTGCGTAATTATACACCGTCACAATATGTACCAGAAGGACAACATATGAGAGGGTATCGTAAATTTTTAATTATCATAGTAAAAAAATCAGGATACAGAGATTGTTGTGATATGTATTGTTAACCCTTCTCTATGTAGTCACCACCCAGATTTACACACTTCTTCCAGCGTTCCTTCACTTTATGAATACAATCATTGTAGAAGTCTGCACCACTCTTCCACCTCATGAATGACGTCATATGTGTTGTCAAAATAGCTACCACGCAACGAATTCTTCATTTGGGGAAACAAGAAAAAGTAATATGATCTTGAAGCTTTGCTGGCGTCTACTATTAATCCAATGTTCTCGGGATTGCTGCCAGAGTGAGTGCTGCTGTGCTGAGCTTTCGTTACCATACAGCGGCAACATCTTCAGAGCTATGTGTTGGAGTGTGCTGGTCGTACAATTTATATTGTTGTGTTTAAGAATCGCTGTGTTTCTATTGGTTGTTTTTGTTGGCCAATGGCGTGCTCTGATTTTGCTGGTGGAAACTGCTCTCTGATTGGCTGATGGTTCTTTTCGTACTGAGAAGCTGGATCCAGATGTCAGGTAGATGATAACCTTCGTCTCTGTTGATGGATGGCTTGTATGTACGGATGAATAGAGATTCATGTATTTTCCTGTCCCAGAACTGTTTGCTTTTCTTTAGTACTTCAATTTGGTCCCACATGGCCATATGATTGTATTGTATGCAGTGTTCGGCTATTGCAGATTTTTCAGGTTGTTTAAGTCTGGTGTGTCGCTGGTGTTCTTTCATTCTGTCTTCAATGTTCCTTCCCGTTTCACCTATGTAAGTGGCGTTACATTCACAGGTGATCCTATAGATGCCTGGTGTCTTTAATCCCAATGAATCTTTTGCAGTTGGTAGTAAACTCCTGATCTTCGGTGGAGGGCAGTGTACAGTCTTGATGTTGAATTTCTTCAATAGTCTTGCTAGTTGGTTGGAGGTTTTTCCCATATATGGAATAACTGCAATATTTTCCTTGTCTGCCGTGTTGTCCTCTTTTGTGGTGCAACTTCTGCTACTGTATTTTCTTATGGCTGTCTTGATCTGTTTCGACTAATATCCGTTGAATTTGAATACCGTTTCCAGGTGAGACAGTTCTGTGCTTATATTATCTGGATCTGCTATTTGGTATGCTCTGTGTATTAGAGTATTTAACACCCCCATCTTCTGTGCAGGATGATGAAAACTGGTCGCATCGAGGTAGAGATCAGTGTGCGTGGGTTTCCTGTAGATTGAATGGCCTAGACTTCCATCTGATTTCTTGTATACGAGTACGTCCAGGAACGGGAGTCTTCCTTCTGTTTCTGTTTCCATTGTGAACTAGAATTCAGATGCTGCAGGAATTCGTCGAGTTTCTGTCTGCCATGGGGCCATATGACGAATGTGTCGTCTACATATCTGTAGAATACTGTAGGTTTGTATGTTGCTGTTTCTAGCTGTATGCTGCTGTTTGAACACAAAGCGCTAGAAACGGCCATGTGGGACCAAATTGAAGTACTAAAGAAAAGCAAACAGTTCTGGGACAGGAAAATACATGAATTTCTATTCATCCGTACATACAAGCCATCCATCAACAGAGACGAAGGTTATCATCTACCTGACATCTGGATCCAGCTTCTCAGTACGAAAAGAACCATCAGCCAATCAGAGAGCAGTTTCCATCAGCAAAATCAGAGCACGCCATTGGCCAACAAAAACAACCAATAGAAACACAGCGATTCTTAAACACAACAATATAAATTGTACGACCAGCACACTCCAACACATAGCTCTGAAGATGTTGCCACTGTATGGTAACGAAAGCTCAGCACAGCAACACTCACTCTGGCAGCAATCCCGAGAACATTGGATTAATAAGAAAAAGTAAGTCACTGGGTGCGAGGTCGGGAAAATAAGGCGGATGCTGCAATACCTGGAAGCCACACGCCCTTGCTTTGTCGACAGCAATTTGAGATGAATGAGTTGGTGCTTCTGAAAAGGTGTCAGCAAACTAGGAACCCAGTGCTCAGATACCTTGGACATGTGAATTTCGTCATGGATAATTTCCCACACACTATAACTGAGACCAGTCTCAGTCGTTTGGATGGTTACACGTCTATCTCCGAGGATTAAACACTCCACTTTCTTCACAGTGGCCGTATCGTCCGTTAGGGATAGTGTTCCAGGTCTTGGGTCGTCTGTGAGGGTCATATGACCAGTTTCTTTACAATGGTGTCATAAGGTGTACAATCATCGCCATACACAGCCTTCATCTCGTCATGAATTTGTCTGGCATTATTACTCTTCAAATGCAGGAATTTTATCGCACTGCGAGCCTCAATTTATTCATCTTGCACTTCCGTCACTTTTGGAACACCCTGTAAAAAAAAATAATAATTAGGAGCGAATTTCCTTAACATCATGCACCTAAGAACCAAACATACACTTACAGAATTTCATCATACTTCCTGCTGATAATTAAAACTGTACGATATCCCCTTGTAGTTTTCAGTTTCCTTCGGAATACATGAGCATAATGTGACTAACTGTTATAGTCCACGTACTTTAGAAAAATAGGAAATAAATATATAAAACTAATAATGAAGGGTAATACATGCTAGCAAATACGGTAAGATCAGGGCTGTAAACAACTGCTCATTCTACTCTTGTGATGTACTTGTTATTCAGCCGTTGACAGCTAAGATTGGTAAACATCTGAAACGTACGAACATCTAGCTCAGAAATCTTGTTGCTAATCAGTTACAGTTCGCAAGTGACTTAAATTATAATTACTATGAAAAGGCTTACATGATACGCCCCAGTAAAAAAAAAAAAAAAAAAAAAAAAAAAAAAAAAAAAAAAAAAAAGTTGACTGCTGTTTCAACGGCATCTGTCATCTTCAACTCTATGAATCTTCGTGGATGTAAATCTTACATTCTCTTCCTACATATTGAAATCTGAGTGTTTTTGCGTGTAGATCTTACATCCTCTTCCTATATATTTTAACATGTTCCTATACACTGTAAACTTTTAAATCCTATCTTACTTGAAAACTTGACACAATACCAAGACGTATTAGGAAAACCTTTTGTAGTTAAGTATGTTCGCATTCGGTGTGAAGCTTCGATCGTTTCTACATAAAAAACTGTGTACAACATAACATCTGATTGTTAAAGAATTGCATATTCAATTCAGGAAAGAGTGGATAAAACAGACAGAAAAGAAAACTAACAAGAGAGACTTAAATATCTGTTCAAGGGAGTTGGTTTTGAACCTCTATAGAGACGAATACGGTGAGAGAGTCACACAACGATGCAGTACGTATACTAGGGAAATGGAAGAACGGTGTACAATTTTCAATTCCTTAGAAAAGACAGGGGGGCGCGGTGGCTCAGTGGTAGAGCGTTCACCTCTAGTGCTTGGGGTCCCGGGTTCGATCCCAGCCCCCGCCAAGTGAACTTTGTGGTGGACAAACGCCGTGCTCATGGGTTTTCTCGGGGTTCTCCCGTTTCCTCCCACCTTCATTCCACCATTTCACTCATCTCTCATCATCACCGTCTCCTTTAGCATAACCGGCATAATCGTGGGACGTAAAACTGAAAGATTTCATTTTCATTTTTAGAAAAGAAAGAGATATTTTGGCCTCATGTGCTAGTTATTTCTTTTACCCAACACAGGAAGAAGGAAAAAATGAATTAAAAAACAATTCAAGAAGTAATCCGGGAGACTACATGAATAGGCAAACGTTGGGGTTTGCGAAATTTATAATATGAAAATAATAATCTTGGTGCAACAGACAGGTAACAATATTCACTCTTTTGTGTAAACACAGTTGACTTCCATTAGTCGAACGTCTATAGCTCGAAGTAATTTCGCGTCGCTCACGCTATCGCCTTTGGTGCGACCGATCCAGGTGGGGACATTCGGTCCAAACAGTGTAGAAATCCTTTTCAGACCAGCCATCCAAAGTGAAGTTTTCCGGCAAATGCCGGGATGGCGCCTAACAAAATAGATCCAGGCTGTTTTCTTCTTTCCTAATTCATTTCTTCTTCTCCAGTTCCCTGGGGTAGTGAATCGCTGCAGGATGTCATCGACAGGCTAAGATGACCATAGATAGCAAAAGCGTAGAAATATAATTCATTATCTTTATCCTATCATGAAACCTTACTCTAATAAAGGAGTGTATATATGTAGGGTGTGGCAAATAAAAGTGGCCCGGAGAACGGAGTCCAGGGTACAAAGAAAAATAGTAAAGGAAAGGAAATAGTTCGCTAACCTGCTCATAGCAGATGTTGAAAATGACCACCACATGAGTGAAAATGATCACAATTTCAGATGTTCGGACACGTTTGAGAATGTTTTGTGCCTTGTTCAAAACAGATCCTGTCTGACGCCATTTTCTGAGTAATTGTTGCATTGTACTCTTCATTGGCACATTGACACCATCAAATTCATGAGCAAATAACTGACCACACTCTTTCCACGAATTTGTTTTTACGTAACTTTCCACAACGAACACCCTCTGCTCTACTGTGTGTACCTTCTTCACCTGTGCACTCTCAACTCAGAGAAACAAGTCGCACTAAGATCTGAACAGATTGTACTGACACTAAGATCTGGTATGCGTACTCGTGGTGTGGTTCCATGCATACATTCACGTCCGGGCCACTTTTATTTGCCCCACCCTGTATATATATATATATATATATATATATATATATATATATATTATTACACAGTCTATATGGTCTTAGAATAGAACAGTCCTCAAAATAAAAATTTATAGCTGGTCCAGGGAGGATTGGTTAGCTGTGTGGTTTAATTCTCACTCTAGTCGCACTTTTCTCTTTTCGAAATTAATTTCATTAGTACAATTTCAGTGCTGGAAAAACAAACTTGTTGCTTCCATGCATTTCTTAAATATGTATGATTTTAAAAAGCCCGAAGTTCTCAGCTTTGCTGAAACCGCATAGCTGCCATAGATGTTTTAATATTACCATTAAAAATTACGTTTTCTTTGATTTCGAATATATTATTCACAAGAGTGATGGCCAGAAAATTTCGGATCTGAGTTACCCGGTTTTGGGAACCGGAAATCGGGTATCCGTTTCCATAACCGAGTATTTAGTTTATATATATATATATAATTATTGGTTTCGGTGGACTTTGACCAATATCGAAAACTCCCTAAAATTAAATTCATTTAACATGTTACTGGTTGCAGCATCAGACAAATAAAATAAGTGGCCATATACAGGGTGACTCAAAGCAAACAGGGAAACTTCGAGAGGTGGTTGTACTTGCCAAAATATTAAAACATTCTTTGACATTTTCTCCTCACAAGCTTGGTTTCCAAATAACAGCTCTTTGAAAAGCTTTCCACCAGAAGAGATATTAGCACACAATATTGAAGACTCAATGCTTTAGAAAGTAAAACAATACCAGAAATCATTCGATTTCACTCAGTGGTAGAGTGCTCATCTATGGCGGAAGGGGTTCGTGGTTCGATCCTAGCCCACGTGCGCTTTCTCGTTCCCTCCAACTTTCGTTATTCCGTCTCCTTTATCCTTGGTGAGCTCCCTCGTAGCAATGTAGATATCTTACGCGACTTTCTCGCGGCGGGAGACCCGGGTTAGATTCCCGTCCGAAGCTCATGTGGTTCAGATCCCACTTTAAGTTGTGGGCTCACGTCTCATATAGCCCCGCTAATGAAAGACGCGCTAAACCAACACAATCAATTAATTCCTTAGCCTTCGTGCATAATCATTTCTATTGAACACTGATGACACGAAAAGCAACTATTACAATACTAACTTACCATATTTCCTTAATTTCCTCAGTCGGTTGAACTCTGTGTCATCATCTTCGACGGTAAAGAATAACTTGCGGCTCGGCTGGTATTGTTGAGATGCAAAGCTCGAAGATAATTCCACAAACTGCTAGTAGTTCCAGTCGATCTAACGTTTGTTTTACAATAAACCAAGCAGTCGTATCTTTACTCAAGTGCCTCCAAATTACGCCTTTCTCTATAGCAAAATGTAACTGCACTGTACACTCAGCAACAGTAATGACATTAGATGAGGCAAGGGGGTGAGCACCCCCGATATCTTCGTCTATCCAGCAGTGATGTAAATCGTGATCCCTAATGATCGAAGTATGTTAGCGATCTTAAGTAATATACCAGTAATGATGAAATTGTCCGAAAACAGTGTAAGGTAACGGAACTGTGATGTGGTGTTCAAACATAAGAGAAAATCGAAGCAGAAATTGAATTACTGGATATTGGAAATCATAGAACGTTAGGGTTTCATGAAATCTCTCACATGTATAATAAGGTGTAAAGTGCATAATAAGGTGTAAAGTGTATAATAAGGTGTATACCCACCGTCGTTGACGCGTCTGCTCCATGCTGCGCTCCTGCCTTGATTTGGTTCGATAGAGTTCAAGCATTCTAGTAGCCACTTACCCAAGTTGGTTTGTGTTTTTGAGTTAAATCTTGGTTTAATGCACTGCAGTCTTTGTGCTATAGGTGCACACGCTGGATATATCCTCCGCCCTCCTAAAGTCAATCTTCACCTATTAATGCAAGAACTCCTAAGACAGTTCAAATGCATTTGCTGGTAGGAGTGCACTTTGAGCAGAACAAGTAATTTTGTCAGAGGATGTGGCATTGTTCATATTAGGTAAGATAGGGATAAGTAGAGGAGGGTCGTGTTAGGGGGGGGGGAGCGTATGTTTAGCAGGAGGTGTTCAGAAGCACGTAATTTACAGGACAAATGGAAGTATTTAGACCTAACTTACCGTAACTTAATCTAACCTAATATTAGTAGAAATAAGCGAAATTCTATCATTTTTTAAAAAATTATGCTGGATCCCTACACTAACATAACAAAAACTAACCAAACCTAACCTAATCTAATGTGAACAGAAATTACCGAAATTGTAACATTTTTTTTTTTTTTTTAGAAACAATTGCTGGACTCCCCCCCCCCTGCCCTCTCTGCTAAACATTAGCCTCTTAGGATTAGGGAAGTTTGGACCCACTTTGTTAAAAGTAATAGAATGTAATGACTCGTATTGCTGTTTGTGAATCGGTCCCCATGAATATTCGGGTTAAGTTCCAAAGTTTGTCGTCCGTTTCTAGCAAAATTTTGAAAATTTACCTGCAAATGAATAATTAGCTTGTTTGTGTTTGATAATGTATAAGGGTCCATCATCCGTTAAGGGAGTCCAAAACTACACTGGACCCCCTTAAGCTAAGCTAAGCTAAACTAAACTAACCTAACCTAGTATAACGTTATAGTATATAATCAAACGAAAATCAATAGAACCAAGTGGTGTCAAAGACACTGGACCCTCTTAACGGAACATTGACCTGTATAAGGAGAGCGAGACTTGTGTTTATGTTCTTACAAAAACGGTTCTAACTATGGAACTACTTGGCACAAGGTTACTTTATGGTAGAATTATTGGAATATAATGAGCACCTGCTTTGTAAATAAGGCTGTGATAATCAAAAAAATCCATTAAAAGTAAGTAAAAGTCATGGCTTAATAAATCTAAAAATGAATTTTTGAATATAACTGCAAGAAAACGTGGAGAAAGTTATACTTTTCAATGGGCCTATGTTTAGCAGATGGAGTCCAGCTCTTTTCTCTAAAAAATGTTACAATTTTGGTAATTTCTGTTCACATTCGGTTAGTTTAGGGTAGGGTTGGTTAGTTCAAGTTAGGTTAGGCTAGTTTAGGTCACGTTAGGTTAGTTTAGTTTATGTTATATTAGTGTAGGAGTCCCGCATAATTTTCCAAAAAATGATAGAATTTCCCTTATTTCTACAATATTACTTTAGTTTAGGTTAGTTCAGTTAGCTTACGTTAGTTTATGTTAGGTTAGGTTAGACTTGGTTACGTTATGTTATGTCTAAGTACTTGCATCACTCATTTCTCCTGTAAATTTTGTGTTTTTTATGTGCTTCTGGACCCCTTGTACTAAACATACCCCTTTCAATGTAACAGTTACATAACCAACATAGCGGCAAGATTCTAAAAGACAGGTCCCCTTCCCATTTAGCTGTAATAAAGACAGAAACAATGTGCCCTGCGGGGCTATAACCCGCCTTCACTCACTAACACTCGCTCGACAATACTATGTGCATTAAATATTAAAGTTTGGTACACAAAGGAACCAATTATTAAACTTTTGGCCCAAAATTAGACGGACGACCAACTTTGGAATAAATGCCGAATATTCTGCTCGAAATGCACTTCTACCGTTCGTATTTCATGATATAAGTACGCCCCCATAGAATAGGAAAACACACTGATTTATTCTTTTAAGTTGACTTATTCTGAGAACTATATGCAAATTTTTCATGGAATTGACTGGGAGATCAACTTAGAAACAAGGTATTTTTATCATTGATACATATTTATATCAAAAATATATAAAATTCAATACGATACAAAATCTTTAGTTGCAATTCTGCTTACAATAGAGTCAAGTAAAGATGAGATCCGTAGTTCTGAGTCCTGAATTTTGTATGTTTTTTGTACAAGTTTTTTGTCCATATAATCACCTAAAAGCAACACTGAGCACTGTTCACCATTTATATGAGGTTTAATAGCGGCAAACGTATCCTCTTCTGGTCTTCCTATTGTTGCTACAAGGATTTCTGTCTCTGAGTCTTCAATACCAAATTTCTGTAGAGACTGCGATATATTGGTAGACGGTGATAGGTTATACAATATTTCAGTAAATACAGACTTTGTTTTAAGTTTTGAAACCGTGTGATTATTGATTGCCTTATTGGCTGCAACTAGCACTTGGAAAGGATCTACAATTAACGAAGGTTTGATAATAGCACATTCCAACAATCCTTCAATCAGTTTTTTCTTCACTTCAGAAGTATTTTGCATGTTCCTGAACAAACATATTGTAAGTGTACAATCAGCAGTGATAGAAGCTTTATACTCTAACATTTTCAGTTTGTTATTGATACTGAGAAAATTTAAAACACATCCCTCACTCCATGCGTCTATTCGATGAAGTAAACAATCAAAATCAATCGTAAAATCAACCGCTAATCTGATTCATATTCTACCGGTGATGATTCTACCCATAAATCCATAGCATCTCGCAAAGCAGTCCGTCGTCGTGCAGGGTACCTATTCCGTAACAGTTTGCGCCAACATGATGCAATGCAAAATTGATTTTTACTTTGCGATAAGGGCATATGGACTACTCGTGTTGCATTGCATTTCGCAACAAGTTCCTAAGACCGTACAAATTAAATATTTATGGTAGATTATGCAGCATGTTTCGAGACTTCATTTCGTAACCATCTTTGCAATATTTAAGAAATTGCAACGCAAAGTAAATGTTATAAGTAATTTTACATGCAAGGCTGACTACCAGAAATTAAATGCAAATTTGCCAATGTGATGACGCTAAACCCAACAGAATGAGACCATTGATTTAGAGGGGCAGCTCAACTTTAATCATGTCTAAACTTTTATTGCTTGACGTCACATATTCTTTGGCCCTTGTTTCGTACCATCCTTTGCCAAAAATGTGGGTCGTAAAGCAACGTAAACGTACAAAATCTTATTTGTTATGCCTATTATCATAAAGTAAAGCATGAGCGTCTCTGGCAGGGGGAAGAAGGGGACACCTCTCTATCAATATTCTGTACAAAATATTCAATGTTTTAGTCTAATTTATTTACTAACGACAGACTAATATATAAATAAGAGTCTAATAAATTTATTTATTTGGAATTTAATGTTCAGGCTGTGAAACAATTATAATAGAGTTCTTGATATACCTTAGGGGTCCGTGAAGGTAAGCAGAAAGGTAACAAATGGAATCGAAGGTTATAAAGACTTTGGCCTGGGTAGTACCATTTAAATCACTTTCTTTGATTCCCCTTCCCAATTGTACATGCCAGATACCCCAGTGAAGTAAAGAGCAGATTTTGCGTTGTCTTGGCAGTTCGCTACGGAATGAATCTCGTAAATTTCAGTAATAGACATAATCAAGATATAAGTCCTTATTCTCTACAAGCTCTGGCAAAAAATTGTAATGCAATGGAAGTATCAATATTAACTATTATGCATATTATCTAAAAGTACTGGAGAGGTTTGAGAATATCTTTGATTTTTAAACTATTGCGATATGCTATGCTCTGCAATGTATGGGAAACTTGTATTTGCAAAGTCAGGAAAATCACAAGAGAAGGTTCATAAAAACTAACAATCAGCTGATGAATCTTGATTCATGCGTCACTTCTGATAAGAACGTGAAAATTACGTAATTAGGCGATAGTGCAAATATCTTTTTGGTAGGAATAGCTTCAAGGTATTATTATTTTTCAAGCATTTTAAATAATTAGACTGTTTTTAAATATATACATACTTTTGTAAATGAAACAACTAGAGAAATATTATTTTATGAAAGGAAGTCATAATAGGAATTGTTGTGAATTGGTCATTTCTCTAGGTGTGTAAGAGGGCCAACTGGATTAGTTATTTTAGTCACATGCATATATTTTATGTTTTTGATTAAAAATAAAGTTGTTACATTGACAGATATTAGGTTAGATAAAACAATATTCAGTTTAGGGGTTAAGTTTAGAGTTGCCCCTCCGTTTTTTTTTTTTTTTTATTAAAATTAGGAAAATTTACAGAAAAAAATGGGGTAAGAAATGATGATTTGGAGTTCGTATGTAATGTTTAGGTGTGAAAGTTTGGCAGTAAAGTTATGTTTAATACGAGAAAAGATTTGTAGAAGTGGGTACTATTTGCAAGACGCGGAAGGTTTCGATGAGTCAACAGCAAGGTAGTCGTATAGGATGGGGAATTGGTGCGTTGAATATGATATTTCCGCATTGAGTTTTACAGAATTATATAAGAATAATGAAGAAAATCTGTTAGATTTTTATGAGAACTATGGATTATTGAATTTAAGTGATAATTCAAGCTTATATGAGAACCTGTTCCAGTCACTGTTCTAGTCTAACGAAAGTCTTACCAGGTAACCTAGACTAACCAAACCTAACTTAAACTAACCTACCTTAACCTAGCCTAACAATTTTTAATGTTTTAACTGCATTTTTGTAGGTTGTAATCTGGAGGGGCAACTCTAAACTTAAGCCCAGTTTAGTGTTCTGATAGTGTTTTTCATGTCATTTATCGGATAAGTACACTTTCGGGGGTAAATTCTAATTAAGGTTTTTTTTTTCCTAAAAATTAACACTTTTTAATTTTGATAACTATAGCCTAGTTTTGGGTAGGGTAGGTTACGTTACGTTCCGTTCTATTTACCTCCATGATTTGTATAGGTCAGCAATGGCTTTCAAAAAAGCGTGCACTATATTCTCTTGTTTCACTGTTGATCTGAAAATGAATTCAGCCAAATACCCTTCTATGTGTTGTATCTTTCTTCTAAACACAGGTATAAAGTACCAACAACTCATTTCTGTTGAAAACTTCCTGTTTATGTATTTTTGGCTTCCCTCAATTAGCATTAATCCACTTCGGGGTTACAGAGACTCGTTTTAACATTCTGCCACCATATTATATTGGAGTTCGATCTTATTTATGAATTAGAGTAATGTAAAGTGAACACAAACGTACAAAAATCAGAACATTTCTCGAACACAAAAGTTATCATCACGTTAATATTGTTACCGCATAATATTCAAACTTCTTTGTTGCCTTCCTAGATACAAGAAAAGATCTTAATATGTAATTGAATACCCTGTATTGCGTATTACCTCCTTCAAGCGATTTTACATATTTCCAGTTATTTTTGCGGCATATTCATGGACAACACGGGTCAATTCTTCTGTCAATCTTCTCTTCAGTTCCTCCTTTGATGTTACCGGCACACTTTCCGGACTCGAAAGTCAAGTTCATCCCATAAATTTTTAATAGAATTAAGGTCCGGGCTTTGTAGTGGGGTTCAAGTTTGGGCAGTTGTATAGAAGCCATTCTCGGTTCCAAGTTTGTCGTCACTCTTGTGTAAAGTCTCTTTCAGAATGTTACCTCCACCATGTTTCACTGTTTCTTATAGATTCACTTTACTGAGTTCTTCATTTGCATTGCGCAACACTAGAACCCTGCAGTCTGACTTTAAAAACGTTGAATTTGCTCTAGTCGGGAAAAATAACATCTTTCCACCATTCTGGTTCCTTTTTCAGCTGGCGCTGCTCAAATATTGTGTTACAGCTTTTTCACCCCATTGAAAGTATTGCTGCAAGCCGATGCCCAATTGCATTTTTTACCACGAAGAGGAGAAATGAGTTGTACAATGTTTCCGTCAATCCTATTGTCCCCTACACCGGAGACCCAGAAATAAGACCATCGAGTCGCTTTTATGGCCGTATATTAAAGTGGCATTATATGAAGGTAGTTTATAGAAACTCAGCAGTTACTTACGCGTAGTTTGCGTTTATAACCTTCATGCATTATGAAATTGTACACGAGACACGATAGTTGCTTCGTATCATCGCTTACTAGTTCCTATGTGTTCACATTAATGAGTCCTTCGACACACATGACAATAATATGGGGTAGCCGAATACTAATGTGAGTCTCCGTATATGAGCGAAGCAATAACCTGGAGAAAAACAACTAGGCTATAAAGCATATTATGGAATAATTTTGAAGATAATCGAGGGAGTTTTAAATAACTGGGAGAACAAACATTCGAAAAGAAAAGAAGGACATGGAAAATGGCAGAAAGAGGATATATATCTGAAAATTCAAGAAACTGGGTAATTCACTTGCGTAAAGAAGGCAAAAGGTCCTTTGAAGTTCTTGATTTAGTTTTTTTTAAAAAATGTAGAGCTCCTTGAAATCTTCCCGTGTTGATTGGTGTACCGTCACAACCAGCTGCTGCCAACTTTGACAGATGAGTTCCGTTTTCATCCAGAAATTTGCACATAGACGCAGCGATGTCCCCTTCACTACCAGATTTCGGCACGATCTGATCCAAATATGTTGAACCTAGTTCTTCCACTATTGTTAAGTGTTCTTCGATTTGCCGTCAATACCAATGTTTTCCTTTCCTTTTTTTTTTTTTTCGCTTGCGTTAAGGGTCTGGTTTTTCTTCTATCGAAGAAGATTCCTCTAACAGATTTTCCGGCTATGTCGTTACTTTCTTGAACAGCTGCGCTGAATTTTCTCTTTTCCCTCCTGATCTTATTTTTATTAATAACAAGGTCTTTGCACTCCGTTGAAATGTCTCCTACATCTTGAATTGCTGCACTGGCGATTAGTGCAACTGCCCGGAGAAGAAATAACTGCGTTTCCATGCCATACCCAAGCAGTAGAGCGAATGGTGTTTGATGACGCAAGCTTCTGAATCCTATTAATAACAAGGTCTTTGCACTCCGTTGAAATGTCTCCTACATCTTGAATTACTGCACTGGCGATTAGTGCCGGGAGAAGAAATAACTGCGTTTCCATGCCATACCCAAGCAGTAGAGCAAATGGTGTTTGATGACGCAAGCTTCTGAATCCGTGTATGACCTGGCAAGTCGCGACGGATTCATACGCTATGCCTTGATTAGCAAGAAAATGCCAACATTCGGATCGAATAAAGACTATGCCATCTAGAAAAGTAAAACAAGTAAGTGAGGACGCAAGCAAGGCCATGGCAGAAAATTAAACAGGGTGGGAGGACGGAACTAAAAGTGGGTGGAACTCGGAAGTGCAGTCACCTCCTCGTGGTGAGTTCTGGGTTACTTTGGCCAAAGAATAAATGATCGAAAATGTTGATAAGGAATTGTATTACAGAAAAAAAATAAACTCTACTCTTATGCTTAAAAAAAATCAATTTTTTAATACATACATATAAAAAAAAACGCAATATTCTTGCCTTATGCCTTGAAATTTGGCCAACTTAAGCGAAGAACTGCACTATAGTGAATTACGTGTAGTTCAAGGTGCCCCTAAGGCTGAATTAAAAAAAAAAAAACTAAAAACGTGAAGTATGGTACCGTATAGGGCGTGTTGCATATATTTTCCATAAAACCTCGATGCGGCACATGAAGGCGTTGACTAAAGATTCTGAGAAAAAAAAATCTGGCACACTTTGCCTACTAGAAGACGCCCTTTAACCGCTTCGCCGAACCGATTTTCGAAAAAAGTTGAAATTCAGCTCACCCTAGTGTACACCATACAAAGGGGTAATTTGTGATGACATATATATATAGTATGTGATAGCTGGGCGTATATGGGTGAATTAATCCTTTCTGGGAAAAATATTCAATTCGCACACCGATTCTTCTTCATTTTTAGGTACACAGACTGTATGCCAAACAGTTGAACTTCCAATGATTTTTTTCAACTTTTTCTTGTTCTTTTTAAGCTTAAGTCCCATAATCATTGCTATTGTCTTAGTTCAATTTAAATCAGTAGTTCGTTAATCTTTTGTTGCTATTCCCTGGTGCTTCTTGACAAGGTTCAATGAATACTGTGAATTATTTAGTGAAGTAATTAAGAACTTATAATTAATATTTTTGACACAAAAATTTTCTTAAAATTTAAACCAAACCAACCCATACAATACGCTAGGTAGATTATGTTCTAACTCTCGCGCAGTGATAAAATCTTATCGCAATTTGCAAAGGACGCCGATATTCTTGATACACTGACTATAGACTCTGCAGAATGATTAATATACTAAAACAGAACTTACTTGATTTCTAGGTCGCCATCAAGTGTAATCGTTTGCAATCCTTGACGGATCTGTTTTGAAAAGTTGGTGCTAAATATTGAATTAGTTGCATCAGTGGGTAGTGTTTTATAGGTCTTGAAAGATTGTAATTTGACTAGGCACAGCCGTCCCATGGGTGGACTAGGAGGACCTCGCGCCATATATGGGTCTGATTCCATAGGGAAAGATACACTGTTTAAGAAAAGTAACAATTTACCCTTTCTAATTCATTCTGGGAAATAAAAGTATTAAAGATGATAAACCATCATTTTCTAAGTCACTTTTACAAGTGTTAGATTCTACCATTAATATTGAAAACGTGCTCCTAAAGTTAACATAGACTACGTTAAAGATAACTTGACCCATATCCAATGTAAACTTTAACACTGAGTTTGTTTGTTATAAAATTCTTGTCCACTAGATAAGAATTTGTAGATTATTCAACTCTTAAATCTGGTTGTATAGAACAGTGCATATAAAGAGAGTTTCCGCAAGTGAATTCACCGATAACTTACCGGTTACTTTAAGACTGGAGCACTCGGTACAATCATTGTCACACCGAATGCTACAGCGCTTATTACTGATCTTACTTATAGACTCATCCTAATATCATATAGCAATAGTCTATCGTATTCTTCTTACCTTTTCTATTACAGCTGCATTTGTTAAGGCTTGTGATAATAGTAAATGCCTAAGAGCTTATATTAAGCAACAACGCTTGATGGACTGACAGAATTTTATCCAAAGGGAAATAACAAAGAAATCCAAGATATGAATAAGTGTATGATCTACTTAAAAAGACGACGAGTACAACGAGAAGTTTAAAAGTTCCTTTCTTTTTAAAGGTTAGGCCGTCTTGGATCAAATAAACAATAGTGTAATTATAAATAATAGTGATAATGGAAATAATTAATCGATTTTTTAGAAATCCATTATATGCGTAAAATTAAATATTTTCAAGTTCTATTAATACTATTGATTGACAAATTATTGTTCAATTCATTTTGTTTTGCTTTTAGTGAACAAGTGGATTGTGTTGCGTGTTGTGAAACAGCTGTAGATTTTCGGTTTTAATTATTAAAATCGAAAATGATAGATGCGTACCTTTCGGATTGCTAGAAAGATACGGCCAGAGATGGAACATCTATGCATTACAGTTTTTGATCTAAGAGGATCAGGAATGAAACCTGAAGTTATAGGGATTTCTAAAGCTTTCAGTTTTTCTATAAAGATAAGGATGGAAATATAACCTATTCCTACGATACTGAGACCATATATCCATTTTGTTTTAATTCAAACTGATCTGATGCTATGTTAACAGGGTAGTAAGTTATTATGTGAAAAATTGGCATATTAGCAGAATTATAAAGTCAGTGGGCAAAAATGTGTATGAAATGAAGTTCCGCAAACGAATTGGCGTGCAGTTTCATTTTTCACTTCGAGAATATGTAGATACTATACGCAAAATGGCTATTTTCTATGGCCCTGTTAAGTTTGGCAGTGTGATGCCTTTCGTAATTAAGCCTTCTATTGCAGTTGATATTGATAAACACTATCGTTTCTTGAAGTCAAAACTGTAAAGTACAAATCTAGTTCATGCAGTTAATGTTTTGTGTAGATTATTGTATTGTACCAATTGTATTGTTGTAGCCTATTTGTATTGTATAAACTATAAGTAGATTTGTGCCTTACAATGCTCAGTAATAGTCTATCACTTTTTAAGCTAACGACCTATAAGTCTAGATAGGCTACAGGGTGTAGCCGACATTTATTCTTATTTGTCAATTCTTAGAATTGTTAGGCACCAGTAAATTTGTTAGTATTCAGTGTATGGTTATAATAGTCCAGAGACGTACCTCATCAGGAGCTTTTTTTACTACACTAAAACTTATTTTGTTCGTCTCCACTTTCCCCGTACCTAATATCAAGCATCAGGGCAAACTGTAATCATATATTTTTCATTATTTCAATGTTTCTGTGATAAGTAAATGATGTCCAGCAAATATTTTTAATGTGAGAGTTTTGTGAACAAAATAAAACGTATTTTTGAAATATTGACTTTTTTAAAAAAACATTTGCCAGAGTACCATTTTCAAAATAATGTATCTCTGGCAGAACTGAAGTAGAAATATGGAACTTGGATCTATGAGCAGTAGACAGCAGGTACTTTGTCCCCACTTTTCCTTCTTTGTTGCCCGTGTTGCCCGTGTTATATGGGAGGGAACAGGGTTGTCCCCACTTATCCCAAAAAGCAGGGAAGTGGGGACAGTAACTGATTTTTAATAGACATTTTATTGTGGAACAGTGTTCACATTGCTTCAAAATGGACCCTATGCTTATCAAGTGTACAAACCAAAGTTAATATTACCGTACGTTCAGTTTGATAATCCGAAAACTATTACTGGTACAGTAGTTGAAAGTTGAACGTTGCAAAACGTGTCCCCACTTACTCCAACTACCCCTATATATATAGATAGATACATATAAATAATAACTTTTTTCCACTTGAGAATTGTGTGTAATCAATCAGTTTTGATATGAATATTTATTTTATTTATTTATTTATTATTTTTTTGGGGGGGAGTATAGAATTAAGAATAATATAGAATAGAATTTGAGCCTGTCTTATCATTGAAATCAATTTTCTGTAAAATGCAGTTAATGTTATTTACTGTTGATACAGAGAAAGAGCAAACACAGCATCATTTTTATTGGACATCCTATATATTATGTATTATTAATTTACATATCGGATATGGATTATTCTCAGATTGCTTGATATTTTGCCATTTTATGTTTCAGGGTTTGCTTATTTAAGCAATGAAATATGGCTTTCTGCTCATGGCAGGGACAGGAAAAATACAGAGATTTTTTTGAAAGTGGTAAGTTGAATGGATTCACAAAGCTTTTAGTCCTGTGGTGAAAGTAATAATTCTTTATATCCAAATTGCAGTCAAGCTGAATCGTTTTTGATACATTTGCTCGTTCGGAGCTTAACGTCCCTTTTCAGCACACAGGCTATATGAGACGTGGACCTACAATTTAAGGTGGAATCCGAATTACCATAATGCGTTCAATGCTCTCTTACCGGGAATCAAACCCGGGACACTGTGCACAATGTGTTTTAACTGTATATACTTTTGTATTATTTCTATGTAGAAGAGCCTAAATATGATGCATGAGATCTTAATAGATTTGGCAACAACAATCCCAGTAGTGACACTGATTACATGACGAGAGCTGAATGTCTCATTGCTAACCCACGTATATGTATGTGTGTGCAAATTTTCTCATTTCTATACGAGGGATGTTTAAGCTATAACCGGAATTTATTTCTTTTTTTTTTTTTTTTTTTCTGTTACATGGAGAAGACAACATGCAAATCAATTACTGTTCTTTTTTCAAGATACTTACATATATACACACTTGTCCCATGGGTGTGGGAGTCACCGTATCCCTGAGGCATAGAATTCTTTGGAATGATCTTCCGGCTATTTCAGCACGCACGTTTTGACTTAATCGTCGGTATGGAATTTTTGTCCTCCCAAATGTTCCTTGAAGGGACCAAAAAGATGGAATTTGCAAGGCGACGGATAGAGGCTATACGGGGGAATGGTCTAGGATCTCCCAATCAAGTTTAGTGATAGCTGTGATCGCATGAGGACGCGCACAGTGATGCAGAATAATGACACCATACTTCACCGTCTGTTGTTGTTTTCTTCTGAAAGCCTCTTTGACTTGGGTACGGAGAAGGTTGCTGTAGTACGCTGTATTGAATGTGGCCCCGCATGTTAGGAAATCAATGCATATCACTCCATCTTTGTTCCAGATTACCGTCAGCATCACTTTGCCAGCGGATGCTTGTGCATTGAATTCTTTCGGTGGTGGCGAGTCAGGATGCCTCTACTCCATGCTGGAGCGGTTTGACTCCGGAGTGTAATGATGCACCTAGATCTCATTGCAGATGATTATCTTTGCAATTAAGTTCTCGCTTCTCTCTAAAACCGTTTCAGATGCTGAGACGAGACGTTTTCCTTACATTGCTTTTGGCTGAACGTTAGCATTTTTGGGACACATTTTCCGAAAATGCAAGTGTTCGTGGATGATCGTTTCCACACTTCCCACGCTGATGTTTGTTTTCGCACTCATATCTCTCACACTGATGCTTCGATTACTCAGAACGAGCTGCTTCACCCGACGAATGTTGGTTTCCTTGAGTGCAGTAGCTCGGCGTGGAGTCGGAGGCCACGTTAAGAACGGATTCTCTTCCTGCCTTTAATTTTGAACACCACTCGTACACTTGCCACTGAGAGAGAGAGAGAGTTTCTTTGTCATATTGCACACTTAATCTTCTGAAGATTTCAGCAGGTGTCACGTTTTCCATCAACAGGAACTTAAATGATGCAGCGCTACCGCACTGGAGCCAGCTCCACACTATCAGGCTTGTTGCTATCGTCCATCGACGCTCTCTGACACACTATCTGCTCAACTGCTCGGTGTCGCAGAAAAGTGTGAGTACTATCCTATCACAGGATGGAACACGGACGCCAAGCTGCGCACAGCAATGCCTGAAAAAAAAAAATGGTTATAAATTGAACGTCCCTCGTATTTCCAACTAGAACCTAAATGGTTTTAGCAGAAGTTAATGAATGGAGTGTTGATCCAATGGCCGATAATAAATGCTATATTGTTTAATGGGAGAAAAAATACGAGTGGAGTGGTTTTGTATAAGGTATCAAGTGAAAGTAGAGTTCCAAAAATAACTACATCATGGGTGTTTCATTACATGTAACACATGGATTGTCAGGTAATATTTAATAAGTTAACATGCGGTAAGTCTTTTTAGTTCTTTAAATAATAATGGCTTGTTTCTTTGCGTTAAACCGAAATCAATGACGGTATTCATAAAAGAAGTATGCGTTTCTCTGTAATAGAACAAAAATAGGAAAATAAAAATCTCGATGGAAACTGTCATCTTCCTTGGTTGGTAAAAACCTCGTACACTCAATCAGCTTACATCCCAAATTTGTGTTATCATCATTGTTTCAGTTGCTGGTTCAAATTGAAATACATAGTGTTGGTGTTAGGAAACTAGAGTGGGGATTTGTAAATAAATAAATAAATAAATAATGATGATAAAAAAAACTGGAATCAACTTACCTTACTTTATTCAAAGTATGAACCTCTTTGTCCATACACAGCTTTGCACAATCCACTAAATGCTGGAAAGACTTCCGAAAGTCCTAGACTGTAGTAGTGTTCAACATCAAGTGGCAAGGATGATTGAAACATCGTTTGACAAGTAACCCTTTAGTTGTGGTTGCAATTTCAGCAAATAAAAGTTATCACTGGGATAGAAGTCTAGCATAAACCATTTTTTGGGGGATGAAACTCACTTCCTGATAATGATGCACTCTTTCAAGTTTCTACTTGTCCTTTTTAGGAATGAGGAACAAAATATGCACACAACTTGTACTTCTTTAAATCTTCTGTTAGCATTTGATGAACAGTTGCATTAACTTTCAGGAGATTTGATATAACTCTCAGACCTGCATTTCGGTCGTTCAAAATGATATCTCGAACTTAGTACACAGTTCAGTTATTTCAACAGATCTGCTTGGACCTGATCACCTCATCATCTTCCATGGAATACTTCCCAGCAGCTTTGAACCTCTTACGCCATTCAAACACACGACAATGATATAAACAGTGCCCCACATACCTTTTACAATATTTGAAATTTTTCCGCTCGAGTTTTCCCTAAGATACTGAACTTAATATTCATTCATTATTTTATTGTTGAAACAGTGACGAGGAATCACAACATCAGTCTACTTAGCCGCGTTAGCGCTACACTGGTTACCGTCCGACCTGGAAATTTGTGCACGCAAGATTCACCACTGTGAAAAATTTTCGTGCCAAAACTCACTTCACAGAAAAATCAGTTTCGTTTCTTAGTTACACACTGAGTATTTTCTTTGCTCATAACCTTGGGATGTGAGAAGCAGTTAGCAAGAAGTTTTATTAAGCGATGTAGGTAGAAGTTTCCATCGAAATTATATTGGGATCTAAATAAAACAAGACACCATTTTTGGGTAAGTCACTTTCTTTATTCAACAGGAGGCGTCATTTATGTACTTTAACATCTATTCAGCAGCCTGCGTTGGTCAAACTGTCCATTAGGAAGAATGACTGTCCAAGTTTGAAATGCTCCGACCACAACCTTCCATAATCTTTATGATCGGATAACAGGTGCAGGCCATAAAATTAGGCGTTTCAAATGGGGTAGGAATTGTTTAACGTGTGCCTTGTTATAAAGGATGCACATATTAAAAGATCATAATTGAAGTACCTTATGCTTGGACAGTTGCTGTCTTAAGAGTCTTCATCCCGGCGAAATTAAAATACCGCTAATTTTACAGTAATTATGTGATATCTTCAAATAGATAAAAGATAATTGAAATATGGAACAAAAGCGCCCTAGACAATATTATTTTGCGTGAGGTACCGTTATCACAAGTCACCTAGTGGCTTTCCGTTTTCAGCTGTTTAGAAACGCGAAAATAAATGCCGATTTTCAAAATGACTTGAAATCGAAAGCAGATGAGTCGTGATAACGGTATCTCATATAAAATAATATTGTCTAGGGCGCTCTTGTTCCACATTTCGATTATCTTTTATCTATTTGAAGATATCACATAATTACTGTAAAATTAACGGTATTTTAATTTCGCCGGGATGAAGACTCTTAATGGTGCAGTAAATATCTATTTTATTCACGTAGAGATTCTGCTGTTCTGTTTATGAACATCCTTTATTTTGTTAGATGCAGAACATTACACTTGCTTGTAAACACAACGTATTTTAGTAGTGGTAATTTGTAAGCAATTTTACTTTCGTAGGTATGTATGTGTGTTCTCAGTGTGGATATGAGCTGTTTTCTAGCCGTTCAAAATATGAACACCATACTCCATGGCCAGCATTTACGAGTCCAATTCATAAAAATTCGGTGTCCAAAGTTCCTGAAATAGGACGACCGAATGCTTACAAGGTAAGACTTCATTTTTGTTGTGTCTTTCTCCTTTTTTTTTTTTTTTTTTTTTTCTTTATGTATAGTGAAACCTGTTATGTTGGCCACCATCTGTTCCATGGAAAAATTGCCAACTTACATAAGATAAATATACTTTGAAATAAAAACTATCACAGAAAATAAATGTACTATGACACAAAACTATCATAGGAAATAAATGTGCTGTGACATAAAAACTATCACAGAAAATAAACGTATTTTGACACAAAAACTATCACAGAAAATAAATGTATTTTGACACAAAAGCTATTACAGAAAATAAATGTATTTTGACACAAAAGCTATTACAGAAAGTGAATATACTTTGACAAAAACTACCAAAGAAAATAAATGTACTTTGACGCAAAAATTATCAAAGATCTTAATACGTGCACTTGTAATCCATTAACTAATTATTATCTACGTATTAGTTTGTATTTTATAAAGGATATATTTCTGTAATATAAGGCGAATATGAAATTAAGTTTCCTACAGATAACTTGGAAATACAAAATGCTTTCTCTAGTTTTCGCAGAAATTGTAAATATTGTGGAAGCTGAGATTGACATCTCGTAATTTAAAATGTAAAATTTTGATAAATTTTAAATAGAATCTGATTTTTTATTAAAATACTTACAATTTGATTGTTGCGAAATTCTTTCTTACGAAGAAAAATGGGAGATACGAAAACCGAGTTATTTATTCGTTATTTAGCATCCGTTATTCATTATTATTTAGGGCGATGATAAAGTGAAATCACAAACTAAACACACTTTCTTACAAGGTTGTCTATAATCTTTATTATAAATTAACTAGAAATGTAACAGCTTCGGAAGTATACCACTTCCTTCTTCAGACTACTTCTTCAACTGAAATCATAAATTATGATTTCAGTTGAAGAAGTAGTCTGAAGAAGGAAGTGGTATACTTCCGAAGCTGTTACATTTCTAGTTAATTTATAATAAAGATTATAGACAACCTTGTAAGAAAGTGTGTTTAGTTTGTGTTTAAGATGGACACAAGGCCTTTTTATCATAATATCCAAAGTGAAATCGTCTGTAATACATGGGATAATATGGGCACATCTGTCCATGTTATGTTGAAAAGAGGAATTGGTCAGATATTGCGAATATTATAAAGATGGACATTTACATATTTCATTAATATGGCTATTTATTTGTCGTAGAAAAATAGCATCAACCTCTCTGAACTGGTTGTTGGTTACAGACTTCAAATTCCGTGTCCTGATATTACACCTATCAACTATTGGGGAAAAAAATGCTAATACATTAAATTTTCGTAGGTTGCTTTATTACCTAATTATTTCATCTATAATGTAACCACAGATCATTCAAGATTTCATGACCTTGTATTTATTTGAATTTTTTTCAGGTGTCTTGCGGAAAATGTGGAAACGGCCTAGGTCATGAATTTAAAAAAGACCGAGATGATGGTGGTTCAAGATTTTGAATATTCAGTCACTCCTTAAAGTTTGTACCAGCAAATGAAGGTAAATTTTCTCTCTTGTTTTTCACTTTCGTTTTAATTACGAATTAGGCATTCCGGTTAGTAAAAGCGAATTCAACACGGGATCTTTTTACAATTTATTTACGCAAACCAGCAACTGCACTTGCACATAGGTAAATTGTTTGGAGTTCCAGTTCCTCCTCCTTCCAATAATAATAATAATAATAATTATAAATTAATTATTTAATTAATTAATAGAGGAAAGTGTGAATTCTGCCTATGAGGAAAGTTTAAAATTAGTTCCCCAAACTCAGCCTTTGTTGAGTTAGCTCTTACTACCGGAAAGCCTCAATTATACTTGACACTTTGCTCTCAAAGACATAAACCCGTTTATATTTTGGTCAGGGTTTTTTTTTTTTTCTCCCTAAACAGATTTACGGACTGTTATGGACAAAATGTAGAGCTTCTCACATAAAGTTAATATCTCGCCTATAATGAAAACAATCTCTTACCTTTGTATCCATTTAAGACTTATTATTATATCATTTCAACACTTGCTGGCGTCTTCTTCAGTAATTCATAGCCACATTATAAACAAAGTATACACAGAATCTGCACTTAAGTCACGTATTGAAAATTCGTCCGCATTTGGCTTCATTCACTAGAAGAATGTAGAGAAATATTTAAATGTACACCAACAATCTAAACACTTTCTGCACTTAGTCACTTTTAATAAAAAATTGTACTCACAATAACATCACAGATGCATAGATTTATAACTTTTTTTTTTAAATGATAGTTCATTCTTTTGAAAACTGTATTATTTAATTACTTTTGTTACTTTTCATAAAAACTTTATTCGCTAGAATGTAATATTTTAATAAAATTGGCCTTGTTCGTAACAATCTGTTAAAATGAGACTTAAGTGAATATATTGTAATATCCCATGTGAAGCTGTTTATAAACAAATCCACGCATCAAGTGTTTATAAATACCACCACGTGCTTCATCAAGAGGAACTTCCACCAGGGGGACCTGCAATCACCTGCAGACGACATTTAGCCCCTCCCACGGAGCAGAAGACGAAATCGAAGCAGGAGCGCCACCGCCACCCAAGGGACGCTATAAATTGGACAGAAGAATCCAGCTCAGTACCAGTTCTCTGGTGACCCTCCTTTAGTCTGCTACGGGACTCTTGGAGTAACCTAACCCCAGGCCTCTAGTCTGCTACGGGACTACGCCTATCCTATCTCCTGGCTTAGCCTGCTACGGGGCTCTGTCTGGGAATCCCAACCTCAGCCGCTTAGCCTGCTACGGGGCTCTGTTGGCAACTTAACCTGCCTCTGCTTGCTACGGAGCATTGATTCCTTAACTCCACTCCTCTTAGCCTGCTACGGGGCTCTGTTGGAGATCCTGTCTGCGACCACTCGGTCAAAGACTACCTTTTACTTACCTTTTTAAATAGAGACCAAATTGTATAGTATTTTTGTACAAATACTCTTATAGTGGATTTTTATAATAAAACTGGTAGTGGGAATCGATTCCGGACACTCTTTTTATTAACAGCTCTACCTCTTCCTTATATGAGACAAAATCACACAAAGTTTTACAATATAAGTGAGATACCTTTTTCATTATTTATTTAATGTGTATTTCTATAGTATCTTAAGCAAATATCTCTCCTATATTTTGTGATTTCATTGAAATGAGAGTTTGTTGTACTCATAATCTACCGTTCATCATGACTAGTCAGTATTTCGTGACTGTCGTATAACAAAGCGTAGTTGTATGATAAAATTAAAATAAATAAAAAAAATACAGATGACAGTATCCTAATTAGTGTTAGTGTTGAAATATTTGGCAAGAGTTACTTTGTACCACTTAGTTCTATGTTATTAAATTGGTGCAATTGAAATGTTCGTGAGATTGCTAGTGTATATAACCCTCAAAGGACATCAAATATGTAAAATCTGTTCACACAAATGGATTCAGAGAAACTTTCTAGTGTTTTTCGATATTCCACAAAATTTTCTTTCCATTTGAAATATTTAATTTCGATCTAAACATAAAGCCCCTATTCCGATGTCAATGGTGATCTCAGAATGGCTGACATATAGTTTCAACACACACAAAATAATAATAATTGCTCAGTGTTATAAACATTATTAATTAGTATTAAATAAATTTGGTATTCAATGTATTCGTAAACCACACACTGGCCAAAGCACCAAATATATTATAAGCACTTTTGTAACAGTTTCAGTAGTGGTTTGGGTCGTAGATAAGTTGTGTGATGAAGACGATTATACATTACGGAAACAGTCACAAGTATTTTTAATATATTTAGTGCTATGTTAGTGTGTACTTTATTAATACTTATGAAGTATATCCAAAGCCAGTGGCGTACGCAAAATTTCATCAAGGGGATATTGGATTCAAGCAATCAGTTCCATTTCCTTTAAGAACAAGGGTGATTTTTCCATTATATTTTGCTCAAGAGTCATTTAAACCCCGAAACCCCACTTGCGTATGCCACCGTGCAAAGCTGTAATGCTAGGGTGCATTGGAAAATTCGTGGCGCCTCCTACAACATTAGAAAATATTTAGATAAGTTATGTTTTATTTTTTCACGTAATTCCCCTCGACCCACATACTTTTACGCTACCTCTCCGGTAACGCTTCTATATTACTTTTAAAAAATTATTTCTCGAGCCCTGCAAAATATTCCAGTACAGCACTTTTCATCTCTGCGTCCGAAGACTTTGAGGTTTCTAAACAAAATGTCCGACGGAATCTGATCAGGCGAATAGAGCGGGTGCGGCAACACTTCGAACCACAGGAATGAATTTGCCATGAATACAAGGAACGTGTGAACGCGCGCATTTTCCTGGTGAAACAATATCTTTTTTCGCAGCATTCCTGGCCTTTTAAATCTGATTTCCTCACGCAAACGTCGCAGAAGGATGCAGTAGTATTCAGAATTAGCGTTCTTTCCCTTTTCAAGTAATCAATCAGGATAATGTCCCTAGCGTTCAAAAAAAAAAAAAAAAAGCATAACCTTGTTTGCCGACAAAACTTGTTTGGCTTTCTCTTCAACAGGAGATCCAGGTCGTTTCCATTGCTTCGATTGTTGTTTTGATTCCGGTGTATGCCTTGTTTCATTCATAGTCACAAATCTGCCAATAGACTCCTTCGGATCACTTTCAAATCGTTCCAAACACTCACGGGAAAGAGTGAGTCGATTACGTGTGTGTTCAACTAAAGCATCTTGGGTACCCATTTCGCGGGACACCTCAAAAAACCCTAATTCGTTTACGGTAATGTTCTGTACTCGCTCATAGAAAATACCCACAGTCTCAGCTATCTCCTGGATTTTGATTCTGCTGTAATTCAAAATCAGGTCACGAATTTTTATTGACGTTTTCTGTAATGGTTGATATTGAAGGCCTGCCACTGCAGGCTCATCTTCAATGCTGTGTCTGTCACGCTTAAATTCAGCTAGCCACTTTTTCATCATGGAATACGAAGGCGCGGAGTCTCCTAGTGTCTCTATCATATTTATATGAATTTCCTGTGGTCTTAAGGCCTTTTTATGCAGGTACTTAATGACAGCTCGATGCTCAATTTCCTCTACGTCACAAATTTCCGTCACTTCCGCCGACTTAACGTCTTATAAACTTCTCACTTGAAACAATAGAGGAATGAAATTTTACACAGTGACTACCAATGAATGTAGCTATGCAGCTAATGTATACTGACATCAAATAATTGTTTCCTTCCTAGTCAGGCTACGAACTTTCCAATTCACCCTCATAAAATTCTTACAAGTTGGTATACGATATGGTATAAGAGTCCAACGACTTGCAATATGACAATATTTCTTACTGTATTGTTTAACTTGCAGCTAATGGTGAAACTATTAAGGAGGACAATGATAGTTGTGCTGTTAAGGACAACAAATGAAAGCCAAGAAAAAGAAGTAAGTCTCACCACAGTAGTGCCTGCCAGATCTTATAGAACATAAATGAATATTTTTCATTTATTAATGAGAAGAACAATATTCTATATCAGGGTACTGAATGGTTCAGTATATTCTTTAGTTATTTTTTTGTTTCATACAAAATGTGCTTTTGTAAATTAAACTGACATTTAACCAAAAGTGGATGTATGTTTGTATGTGTGTGTGAGAGAGAGAATATGAATGAAAATAAACAGTTTAGTACATAAATTAAACATATTAATAAGAATTTGAAATCAGAGCGATGTATTTAGGTATCTTAGAATTGTTTAAGAACCAAACATTCGGATGAAATTAATATTTTTTGATACAATGTATCGTACAAAAGTGTAAGTGATATTTTGTGGGCATTTTCACTGTTAAAAGTTGATAATAACGCTATAAAAATTATAACGTTTTTATAAAATCGTCTAACATAAATATAAGTCCAAAACTTGAAAGTCCAGACATTTTAAGTCCTTAATCAGTGAGGAGTGTTATTGCTTTTTATTTAACCATGTTTTGGCATTAACTATGAATGTTATTCACAACTGTAAATGTCTGGAGGTTTACTCATAACGTTTCTCCATTTGTTAACGATATTGGAAACCATTGTACTTCATTAATCAGAAATTTATAAGAACAGGTGGCGCACCAATAGATAATGTTCTGGTTGGGTGAAACACGTGGACATGGTGGCCTCGTGTATGAGTCATATATTGGTTTTGGCCAGGTGAGATTAATTTCTTATGTCTTTCAGTGTAATTATAACCTTGATGTGTCTTTCTATTGTACTTTCCAGTGATGTAGTTTCCCTAAGGAAAATATATATAATACACATTGATGAATGGTTGTTCTTGAGAGTGTGTGATATATGTTGATATATTCCGTCAGAATTATTTGGCTTCCATTTAATCAACGTACATAAGGTACATAACAGAGAATGACTTCAAATTTCGATTTTTTTTTTTTTTTTTTTTTTTTTTGTAACGCTCTCTAATCTCTGCATTCAGTATATAGTCAAATCTGCAAAATTGGTCGTGGCTAAAGCTCGTCCACAAAGTATCACAGGTGGCTGGAAAGTTGCGTTTGGTAGTGGTATTCTCGATACACCTCCTCTTTTCTTGCCACACAAGTAACGATTTTTGCCATAATTTTAATTAGGAGTGTGATATTGGGATTTAAAAATGGGACATAGTCTGCTACGAACTTTTTTTTTTCTTTCAAATATATACGTGAAATTGATATTATCACTATGCTTTGAAGTTGGTCGATTTATCTAAGAGAAAAGTTTACGATGCTCTTAGTACTGAAGCTGCTTAGTAGTAGGAAGTATTCAAGCTGCTGATGAGAGAACAAGTAAGCTTCTTACAGTGTAAAAGATTCAGGGAGAGGTTTTTCATTCCTTGAAGAAGGCAGAATTTTATATTTATTTATTTTTTCTCTCCGTAATCAAGGTATTGCTCACTGGTATTTAAGAACCTTGTAATACTTTACAGGATATAATTATATGGAATGAGTTTCTGGAAACATTAAGAAAGATCTTCCAAATTCTCTGCTTGTGCGACGTATCGTTGGCTTAAAGGTATTATATATATAAAATAAATGTGCATATAATTCAGAACGTAAATGTCATAAATGCGTTATTAAACTTTAGTCCTGTAGGTAAATTTTTAAAGATTTTATTTTCAACTAGCTCTGCAGCTTTTGTTCGGCTCGTTTTTTGAGGAGAGGATAGGTGAAGATTTTTATGAGATGAAAAGTTAGTTGGTTGATTTGGAGTTTTTAGCTTCTCGTTCAGCAGCGAGGCTTTATGAGACATGGACCTGCAGCTTAACGGAAGATCCGAATCACATTAGCCTCAGATCTCCCGAGTTCAAGGCGCGTATACCATATAACCACGAGAGAGAGAGAGAGATGAGGAAGTTGTTATAAAAGGAAAACTTATCTTCCGAAAATATTGAAAATGTGTTTCTTCGGTGCTAGTATAAATGGCTTGTCTTATGTGTTTCTTCTCGCGTCCCAAACAATGTCTTACCTATTTTATTTAGGTGAGTTTCGCGTTTGTACAAGCAGTTGTCCATTAGCCACCTATGTGAGTGAAACAACTCAATGTAGAACTAATAACGGCTAACATTTGCAGATTTCACTGTATAGTTGTGTAGATTTTGGTTTGTCAGGCCTGAAGCCTTGTCTGTATCATCAACTAGCTTCACATTTTGGTTCTTCTTGTAACAGTTATACGCATGAATTTACATAACATTCTTAGCTAAATTTAGTTTATAGTTTGATATACGTAATGAGCTTTCCGTTAATTTTTAAGTAAAAGTGATGTAAAATTATACTGTTGAGATTTTCCAATTATCTATGTATGTAGTGATTCGAACAGAAACCAGCATTACACTATTCAACTTGTAAGTACTAAATATACTTACATGTTAGAGTATGTGTATTTTGTCTAGGCTTTCTCAAAGTACCGGAAAAGGATTATCTTCATTAACCTTGGATACTCATGTTCATGTGCTATGATGACGTAGTTTCATATGTATCGGAACTCGCAATATTTAATCCGTGTTATAATATTTCAATAGGGTTAGCAGAGTACAGACGAGATATCAAAGTGGTGGCCCCGCGTAGCGTAGTTGCTAACGCTCTCGCTTTCGGTGCAAGCGGTCCCTGCTTTGATTCCCGGTAGGGGCACTCGATCGAAAAAGTAAAAAGCTTTTTCAGGCTAGTCATCCTGAAAGAGGCTTTCCTGAGTTTTACTCATTCACACCAGCAGATTGATTTTAAAAAATCTATATGCACCTTCTGGTTTTTTTTTTTTTTTTTTTTTTTTTTTTTTTTTTTTTTTTTTTTTTTTTTTAGTTGGAAATACTACTGTTAGATGAAATGTCCTCAATCTAATTATAAAAATGTTTTATATATTTGACAATATTCAGTTTGCTTTATTTTTGAAGGGGTTAACAAAGGTCTCAGAACGTTGCGTTTGTATAAATACCTGTAAATTACCAATTGCTTACAAAATTATTAAGCCTAAATATTTAGATTTTTAACAATGTTTAGCGCGTTAGAATACTAAGAAGTTTTAATATTTGATATTGTAAACAAAACTTAGTTTTTTTTTTTTTTTTTTTTTTTTCACCTGTAAGCCTATATAAGATGAGATCTATTGTTTAAAAGTGCAATTTGAACCACTGCTCTGCAGCTGGGAATCGAATTCGAGATCTTGTAAGCCACTAGATTAGCGAGGAAGCTAAACTTCAAAACAAAATATGTGCTATAAAAATAAACAGTGTGGGAGATTAAGAAAACATTGCTATACGAACAACGGAAAAACTCTTAATTTTCTGCCTCAATCGAAGTTTATTAAGAAATAATATCTGTTGTAATATGTAACTTCCGTGATGTATCCATCGACTAATTGATGTGGTCATTATATAAGAAATTGAACCAAGCTTTTTTTTTTTTTTGGTGAAATATTGGCGTTTTGAATAAATAAACTTAATGCTCAAGACAAGGGAATAAACTGAAAGAAAATTCGCCATGTAAATACGTTAAAATTGCAGTTACAAGGAGGACCAAGAAGTAAGGCGTATCAATGAAACAAAAACAAAAAAGAAACGGGTAAAAAATAAAATTAAAAAATGTTTCTAGTGAAAGCGTATGAAGTTCACAAGTGAAAGCGGTTGAAAGCACCTTGTGAAATGATGAACAATTTTTTCACTGGAAAAATTTTTTGATCATTTATAGGAGTAAAGTGTAGCAAAATGAAAGAAAGAAATTTGGCTGTGGATGAGATCGTAGAATAAGTGATTTTTTTCTTTCTTTCTAAATAATGTTAACCTTTCATTATTGTTGTTGTTGTTCACAAACTGTTATAGCATTCTACATCTGTTCTCTGTAAGTGTTTACATTGAATATAGTTAGATCATATTTTGTTATTGTGATATGGCTATGGTGTTTTATAAATGTGTATATACATGTTTGTATATGTATATATATGAGAGAAAGAGAAGTTAATATGTATATATATTTTGGCTACGAAATACATGTAAATAGGCTACGTACGTAGAACAAATCGTATTCTTTTCAGATAGTTTAGTGTTTATCAATAATACTTATTTCGGAAAAAGGTCCGATTTTGAAATCGCAAGTGAATATACTATATGTGTTTGTCCAAGAAAATGTATTTTTATTCCATGGTTAAGATTTTTACGCTTCTTTTCAGAAAAACCAGTGAACTGCGAGTTATTTTCATCATTTTACTTTTTTTTTCTTTTTTCCTTTTTTTAACCATAAATAATTTGAGAATTTGTGGGAGGAAATGGACATGTCTGTTTTATGGTGAATTTTTCATTTCGTTGTATATGTAAATATATATATTCAAAGGTTGCAACTGGCTTGCATACTTTTCATTACACCAATTGTCGGGCTGAGTTTGGTTTCAGTGCTAGTCAGGTGGGCAAAAATTATTAAGTTACATGTACTTTTCCAAAAATTTAAAATCATTGGATTGCCATAAAATAAATAAATAAAAAAGTTAGCAAGATGTGAGAAAGTAGTTATTACTGGATTGTGTATAAGTTAGAATATAGTAGTACGACAGTAATTATGCTTGTAAGTTGTGTTCCGAAAACATTCGTAAATTGTGTTGGAGATCACAAAAGCAAAAAAAGCTGGCAAGTTACTTGGGGTTTGAGATTTTCCAAGCCTATGATATGATATTGTATAATTTATTCGTAATAAAACTAAATTTTGATATTTGTAAAGGAAGTTAATCCTGGTTACACAATGAACATTTCCTTTCTGATCAACAGTTGTAATTCAACGATACCATCGTGTAATACTAGTCTTTTATATAACACATACTCAGAAGAATATAATCTCAGAAGAATATATTTTAGTTACGGAGATACAAAGCTTCAAACAGTGCAGAAATGCGCTGCTTACGTTACTCTAACAGAAACAAACCATTTTGGTTTGACCTCAAGATCTCTCTGAGCCGTATTGAAAGGTTCAGGGAATCCTGTCGTATTGCAGTTTTTTACTGTAAACTACAAATACATTTTGTACTATACTGTACTAGTACATACTATTCTATAGTATACTAGTACTATACTATCAAATCACTATGCTTTTACCGTGTTTACTCGCGTAATAGTCGCACTTTTTGTACTACTTTTTTAAATGCGAAAATCCAACTGCGACTATTCGCGAGGAAAGCAGCCATTCAATTATTGCTATCAAAATAATTTCGAATTTTGATACATACAGCATTATGTCAACATAAAATGGAGGGTGGAAGTAGGTTGCTTGATCTCGGTTAACAAATGAAAAGTTCTTTTGCTCGGACTCGCGCAAGATAAGCAATTTCGAAGGAAGTCTCGTTCACAAAGACAAAAATCCCGTAGACTGCGACTTTTATGCGGAGAAACTTTTTTGGTAAATGTTTTGTACTTCAAACTGCGAGGGCGACTATTACGTGAGTAAACACGGTATAGCGTTTATTATTTTCTCTTAAGAATAAATAAAATTAGCTTCGTAAGGTCAGTTGGTGTCCCAAACATGATGACATTAGTGTATCAAGGGTGATGATAATGCCCATTCACGTAAAGATACAAAATAAAATTACTGTTACAACTGCCTTCGTGTGCTTATACGTGTAGCATACATTGCGGCTTCTAAAATAATTGCAAAACTTAGGCACTGATTGCGTTGAACTGCTGAGGAAAGTAACACTGGTTACATATTTAAGTGGTTTAGTAAATTGAGTGCATTGTTACTGGCTAATACTTCAGTGACATATGTTAGATACTTTGTAGTATAATCTTGCAAATGAGTGCAGTATAACCTTGTCCTTAGATATTCGAGCATATTCAAATAACTGATTATAAACAATTATTATTATTATTTATTCTTTGTTTTATTAGCAACGTCATAGACACTTGAGAAACATGCATTGTATTTTTCTCTAAGCCGTTTCCCTACTGAACGGCGCACAGAATGTCCCCTGAACCGAGAGATGACATACAGACATGGCGGTCATTGTTTTAAGCGCACGAATAACAGATTGAAATTCAGTCGCAAATTTTGACTAATTAGAATCAAGACACGAATGAAAGGAGGTGTTTCTCGTAATCAGCTAGCTCTGAAGTATTTTATAGCGCAATAATAATAATAATAAAATCAGTGGAAATGTCCATTGTTTATTTTGGAGTAATATTAGATATGATATTTTGAAAACACTTACATATTATTTTTAAAAAATCATAGTTACAAAGTTACAACGAAGTGTGATTTAGTATTTTTGTAGGCCTACTATAGTTTTGTTGTAAAGAATTTGCACTAATACCAAGTACAATCCACAAATAAAAGCTAGGTTAAGAAAAAAAAATGTATTTCCCACAAACTCGAAATAAAATTCCCTTTCTCACCGAAAAAATAAGATAGTACGCGAAAATAATTTTTAATAAATTATTTTCTTTTAACAAGGCAAATTATTGCAAGTGACATTATCTTAAGCAGAATATTAACATTTAGGATCTTAAATGCACAATATATTATTTCTCTAAATTTTCCTTAGTGGCAGTCAGAAATGTTGGAAATTTTTTAACAGCTCGGAAATAATAAAATACATGTTCGACCCTAAAAATGTTCCTGTTTATAGGTCCGGTAAACCAGCATATTTAGTATATAGAAGATGTCATGCTTGTACCTGTTGACATGAGAGTAGTAGACTAGCCCTGTTATAATTTTTTTTTATTACTTAATTTCCAAAAATAATACACGAGGGGGAAAAACATACTAAAGAAGATGCTCACTTTTAAAATTAATACTTTCTTCATATATACATTTTTATTGCAATGTTACTGAATTAAGAATGTAAAAATAAAATTTAAATTTTGTAAATAATACTATTGTAGAAATGTAAAAACTATTTTGCAGCATTATATGAATGCTTGGAAGTGTATGTTGTTGTATCCCTTGTAAACATGTACAATATTTATATATAGCCAGTTTAGATGTGAATATTGCGTAAAAGAAACAAAAATTTATGTGTTATGAAAAGGAATTACGGAGTAAATTTTTCTCGACAGAAGTAAAGAACATGATATTTTCGATAATATGACTAAAACGAAATGAAAGAATGTAGTGATCCGTCCCGTCGATATTTTTTTTTGAAGATGAAGGTTGCATACAACAGAGTAGTATGCGTTTAATTCGTAGTTGTGAAATACTCCAAGAACAAATTGTGTAAGTCAATGCAATTTAATGATTATAGAATATTGCGTGTAGTTCATAATTTATGCATGTAACTAATATTTCCGTAATTACCACCTAGATCATAACAAAGATATGTATAATATGGTAGTATGTATTGAAAAGTAAACCAAAACATAGATTCTCAGGTATTTTCAAATCTAGAATGTAGTAAGTTCAAAGAAATTGTAGTGCTGAAATCACATATATGAGTAGTTATTACTACTGAATAGTACTACAGTACTTCTTTCAAGCAGTGGCAGACACAAGGGGGGGTTTCGGGGATCCCCTTCTTCTTTGGCAAACTTCTGCGTACACTACTGCTTTCAAAAGCCTATGGAAAATGTGAGAATTGGCGACTGCATATGTATGTTCTTCAAGGTCCTACATATTTCTCCATAAATTGTAGTTTTTCCCTATTAATCATACTGTAGACTTTTGCTATTTCCTTACTACTCCTCTTAGTTAAAAATAAGATAAAGGGGCATCAAGTTTTATTTAAGTGTAATAACTTATATAGGGTGTAAAAAATAACGATATAAATGTCGAAAATAAATTGTATGCAAAAGAACAGAAAACGCTCCAATAAACGTGGATTTAAAAAAAGAAGAAGAAAGCCGTTCTCGAGGAATGAGAGACGTAGGAAAGACGTTGAAATAAAATGTTTGGATATAAACTTTTCGAATAGTTCGATCAAATTATGTAATTAAATAATACAGTATCCCATCATATGTTTAACGGGTATATTGTTGCAAACTTGAAAAGCTATAGGGATTAAAGTAAATATTCTTATAAACCAGTCTTAATATATTAACCAACGTGTATTAATATATTAAATGTGTAATCTCGAAGTACACTGAAATTATAGTGCGACAAGGAACGCCAGCTTCAGATTCTTGCAACTGTAGAATAATAATTACACAAACATTTCTAACTTCAGTAGGTATGTCACTTTCCTATTGCAAGAAACTTATAGTTGTTCACGAAAGCTAACGTTTCGAACGTGGATTCATATTTTCATGTACAAGTAAATCTGTTTTAACTCTTGGTATTGCTTTAATAGTGAATACCTTTATAGTAATAACTACATAATCATTCGGAATATTAATAATCATACATGTTCTGTTGCAATAAGATTCATCTTTAAATTGATACGTTGGAATTTATGTAAAATTGCTAATGTTGGCTTTAGTCCCATACATAATAATTAAATGAACATTCTCAGAAGACACGTATTCACCTGTTTCAAGACAACTGCTTTTTTCTTTTTTAAAAAGGCAGATATTACATGAACATTTGTAATGTTGGTAGCCGTGTCTGTTCGACTGTTGTAAGGAAATTCTTAGTTATTTGACAGTGTATTGTTTGCCATGTGGTGTGATATTGAAATTGATCTGAAAGTAGAAACATTGATTTTAGTTTGATTTTTAATAACTACCTGACCATTTACAATGTTAGTAGGCATGTCTATTGCAGGAAGACTTGTAATTTTTTTTGAATTGTTTACAACTTTGATCAATATTGAAGTTTATGTATGACAAGTAACGTTGATTTTAGTTCATATAATTGTACGATCATAATTACATGAACATTCGTATAATTAAGAATCGTCTCTATTCGCCAGTTGCGTGAAAATTTGAAGTTATTCGAAGCTTATACAAGTAGTATTCAAAACGTGAATTACATCAAGTAATGTTGAAGTTAGTTCCGTATACAATAACAACATAAACATGTCTATAAGAGCGTAGTAGGCATGTCTATTCGCTTATTACGCGAAACTTATTCGGATTGTATGATGCACAATAACAGCGCTGGTTTTTGTTGCATGAGCATTCCCAACTACATAAGTAGGTAACTCCATTCGCCTGTCGCAAGATAATTGGTAGTTACTCGAAATTGTAACGTTTAGAGCATGATTGATACTTTGGACATTCTTATATAAATATGTCGTACCAAATATAATGATATGTTTATGTAAAGTGTCCCTCGTATGATCTTAAGTCCTTCAGAATTTAATTCTTTTGTGTCCATATATTGGAGGAAAAGTAATGTATATAGTATATTTGAGAGTGTTATATTCCAGGTAATCTATAACAATACTGTGTTCTGGTTTACTGTACAATCAGAAATTCGTGTGTGATAATTTATGTTAGGGATCAACGTGTAAGAAATAAATGTTTCCATAACTTCAATTATTTTATATGTAAAAGTGTGAATTAAGCAAAATTGTCACATCCATGTAATTGGAGTTTCTTCTAATGTGTAAGGAATTTGTCAGAAATACATTTTCACTTCTTGAATGTGACCTAATATATTTATATAATGTGCTGTGTTTTATAACTGATATTTCTATAAATAGAAAATAACTTATACTAATAAATGATCTAAAATGTTTATTCTGTGGTACACTAACGATATTACAACTATATTAGATATGTGTTGTCTTATGAATTATCTACTATTCAAATAGCTAATACTAACACTTGTATTTGGAATTGGTTTGGATAATGTTCTAAAATATTCCAGGCGTAAAAGTTTGGATTTGAATTTGAGTAATTTGTTATACATAAGGAATGTTAATTTAAAATTTTTATCGTTTTCATGACTCAGTAAATAGAAAATTACAGTTATTCAGAATTTCGTTTGATTGCTGAATTAACGTTTCTTAAATTAACACAATTCTGTCATTTTATCCAAATTTCCTGATAATTATTTAGTATGGTAGTAAGTTTCTAATTTAACCCTTAACTACTTTAGTGAAATAAGTTACACTCTGGTGGAGTCTGACAGACTCCAATTGTTTTTTTTAAATCGAATGCTGAGCAATCGCCTTGATCTTTAGTCCTTGTTTTGACATTCTCAGGTTAAGTCTCACTCTCACATACTCCAAAAGAAGTTTGTAAAGCTGCATGTACGTACTTAAAAAATGTAATTTGAGTCCTGTTTTAAGATGGTGTAGCTGCAGAAGGTAATAAGTCCTCTCTGTAGGACCAGTGGGATATGTTGTGTCGTTTTAAGAGTTCTATGCATAAAGCACCAAATTTATAATTGCAAAAGATATATAGATAAATTGAGTTTATCAATTACGACGTGCAATAAAAAAAGTAACGTTTACGCTGTGGTTGGGTATCAGACCCCAGTAATTCGTATTTCAAAATGTCTCAGTACTTGTTTTGTTTCTGTTAATATAATGATAGTTCGTTTCAAACTGTGAGGGTAGACAAGAAATCAGAGAAACAAATGACGATTGGGTTATGAGGCCCCCACTAGAGTAGTTAAAGGTTAAGAGTGCAGAAATTTTTAAAGCTACTCTGTTCTAAGAAAGGACGGGAGTTGATAACGCTCACTTTTGGCCTATGAAGCAGCCTACATATTTATTTTTGTAGTACTTTCGCTATCTTTTTTAATAAATGTAAGGCTGTATGTACTTTATGATTGTAACTATACTCCATAGTATGGAGTATATTATGATATATATATAACAAGGTTGGTCACAGACTAGATTTAGGGTGCAGGTTGTGCTGTTAAAACTATTTGGGGAAACATAATTTTTCATTGAAAATGGTGCAATGAAACTGGAAAATGGTAAACTTTAGGGACTGAGTGGTAAGGTTGGGAGAGAATAGTAAGGGGGGGAAAATGTAAATGTCGGGGTGGAAAATGGTAAATTTGATGGGGGGAAAGGATTATCCCTAATGTATTAAGTACTATCACCATATACATGAACAGCAGACAATCTTAAATATTAACAGTAAATAAAAATTATCATACCTTAAAACATGTAAAAAAATGTGTATCTAAAGACAAATCTTGTTAGCGTGCTACATTAATATATATATATATATATATATACGATAAAGTTCTTAGTTTCTATTCATAGATAGAGTTCCTTCGTGGCTAAGCGGTTAGCATACGCGCCTTTGGCGTGGGAGACCCGGGTTCGATTCCCGGCGGGAGCTCATGTGGTTCGGATTCCACGTTAATCAGTAGGTCCACGTCTCATATAGCCTCGCTGCTGAACGGGACGTTAAACTCAAAATAAACTCAACTCAACTCTATTCACAAATATTTTTATTAAGTTTCAACTTTTTTTTTTTTTAATGAATATTACAGTATCATTAGTGTTGCTGATTGCTTCGCAGTTCAAGACTGTCAGTTGGATATTCATAATTTGTGATCTTGTAGACCCAAAAATTAGGAAGAGAAGGAAACCATAGTTCTCGAACTTATCCAATCACGTTTATTCTACAGGACGAATACGCAGAAAATTTCATATACAGGGTGTATCAAAAAGAACTTCACAACTGAAAACTCATATCGATGTATTTTTTTTATCTCACAGACATGGTTTTGGTGTCGTTTTGCAGTAAAGTAGAAGTTTTTTTTAAATCTTGTACCGAAAGAAGTTCAGTGTGGCTTCCATTGTTGGTCGGCACACATCCTATCTGAAGTCGATTACTTGCAACGTGTCAGGTGTTCAATTGCGAGGTAGATCCTAGCTCTGAGCTCCGGTAGAGAAGCCGGTAAAGGTAGAACAAACACAGTATCCTTGGTGAAGCCCCAAAATAAGAAATCAAGAGATGTCAGGTCCAGTGAACACGGGAGCCATGCAATTGTTCCACCTCGGCCGATTACCTTTACCAGTAAAGGCAGCATCTTTGCTCCAACTACTGCTAGCGTTTGCGGTGACTTATTTCTGAACAGGTGTATTACGTGGGTCAAAACTTTATGTATTTTGCTACAAAATGACACCAAAATCATGTCTATAAGATAAATGAATAAATCATTATGAGTTTTCAAAGTTGTAAAATCCTTTTTCATACACCCTGTATATTATTACTTTAATGTCATCAACAAGTTTTTCTTTAGATACGCCGAGGAATAGCTGAGCATTCCCCTTAAACAGTCACAAATTTTGTGTCTTTAGAAATTTTAAGGTATAAGACTATTTACCGTTAGTAGATACGTATCTCATCGTATCAATTAGTAATTAATCTTAAGTACTATTTAGGTGAATTGGCTACTATTGATTTTCATACTGTTATATAGAAAGTGGTACGAACGTGCAACACAATTGTATGTTTTCAATGAATATATCTTCTTAGCATTATGCATTACTGTGAATTAACTGAAATTCTATTAAATATACGTGTGTAATATGTTCGTAAGACAATCTTTTCAATGTAATCATTTTCAGAACAGTTGTATATCCAAATCTAGACATGGTCAAAAGTGCATTTTTTTAAACTAACTCTTGTATTGTTACTTCAATCAAAAATTGCTACCATGACAGAAATAGCCGTTATTTAATAGTACAAAGGCACATGCTGTCATCTTCAGTCAGACACGTACGTGCGTTTGCTTATTGGCTGTGATTTTATTAAATGTTGAAAGGAACTGGTGTCTTCCTTTCAGTCTTCGCATATTCTTCATTTATATCTACAGAAAAATACATTTCATTACATTGGAATGAACAATTAGTATTACAGTAAACCCTCCATTTAACAAACTAATTGGGGCGAAATGGTGACCGTTAAATCGTGAATTTTGTTTTGAAAAATATTTACAATACTACATTTGAAATTGTGCTGTATAATGTAAACATAAAATGTGTAATGTATATACCATATTAGTAACAAACTCGAGCCGAAGTTTCAACTCGGACAAGCACAATGGCGGCTTTAGCGGGTAGGCCGGATAGGCATGGGCCTACCCCAAAATTTTGAAAATGTGTCAACGCTAAAAGATACAATAATGAGTAAATATATTTTCCACTATTTATATTAATGGTAGATAATTATTCAACAAATAGCTTCAACCACTACTGTAAAAATGATTTCCTGCTATCATTAATCAATCAAATTTGTATGTCTATTCATAAGCGAGGGAGTGGGTCTACCCAAAATTAAAATCCTAAAGTCGCCCCTGGACAAGCAGTGGCGTTGTTCTACTGTGTACAAACCATTGCCATATTATATTCGCTTCCGTCGCTGCGTCTTTTAAAAATCTGATCGAAGTTTTCGCCTCAAAAGGCTTCTCTTTTCTTCGAACTTCATTTACTGCATTACTCACTCAAACTCTGTCCATTGATTCGAGGTCCGTTAAATCGTGGGTTTACTGTATAGACAAAAATCATAGGAATCTCTTTAAATGTTTACTTAGTACTTGCAGCATATGTTTTTGTGTATTTCCCCCCTTCTGTTTATTTAGTTCTTTCTGTATCAGTTTGTAAAACTGGAATTGAAAATATGTAAGGTTTTTAGAGAAAATGTCAACTGCCTAGATACATATTGAACATTTTGATAGATGTAACGAAGACTGTGAACATTCTGTTGGAGGTATCGTAAAGGATTTGTTAATCCAAACAATATATATACATATTGTTGGTTATTGTTGTTACTTTTGTTGAACTTAGGAAATAAAAGGATTTCCATGTATTCGTTTGTATTTTCTTTTACTCGTGCTCCTTAAAGTACAATGAATGTGTTTTGTTTATTTCACAATACAGAATAGTATTTCAAAGTACGCACAAATCCGGAAATTGAGCCATACTAAACTTTTCCTGTACCATTTCTTAAATCATGTTATAGTGTGGGGTTAAAAGAGTTAATTCTGAAATGAGTTTTATGAAATATGAGCAAAATTAAATTGAACCTTTTCCGTAAAATTCGTCTAAAAAGTCTCGCCTCTTCAGTAAACTAATCTGTTGGCTTTTTCAGATACAAATTCATTATGTCATATTTCAGGATTAATTATGAAATATTTCAGTTATAAAATACCAAGAAAATCATAAAAGCTATTTTCAACAAAATCATCCTCTTAGAATCACATACACAACAGTAATCTATTCTTTGTGATGTTTTCAAAATATTTCTTGTGTGGTAGAATTCTTAATGAAATATGAACAAAAAATCGTTTGAGAAGGTAACTTTTGAGAAAGAAACAGATATTAAAGTACGTATTCCGAGGTCGGAAAGTCGTTTTTGTTTTTTAATTTACAAATGATATACTTTAAGCAGTGAAACAGGAAACGAAATTTGGTTGTTTACTGACACGTCAGAAATCGGGGTGGATATATATATATATATATATATAAGATTTGAAATTGATTATTACGAAAAACAGTGACATGAACTAGAAGACATTATTGTTTGTTTCTGTGCATTTTTTTTTTTTCGAGCGATAGTATAACGTTACATTCTGACATACACAAAATATGTCAATGAACTGAAGATATCACATTTCTTCACTCAAATGCAATGCTTATAGAACTGTGTACAGAAAAATAAGTACAACTTCGTTTCGCAGTATGAAACTTCGATATACTTCCAAACTATGCGAATTCAATACTCAAAGTAGTACATCCAACTATTTGTTGGAATAGACGAATAACATCAAAGATAGAACCTCTTAATCGGACGCTGAATGCCTATCAAAAAAACATTACTTTCGTATACTGTATCACAGATATACAGTATATATAGGGGCGCGAGTTTTTCGCACTAAGAATTTGAAATTTTCGCGTTTCGTTTATCGTATTTCGCGTTTTGTCGCATTTTCCAAATAGTTTCACATTTTGTAGCTCTTGTGGAAAATATATTCCCTAACATTTTTGTAATTGTTCCTTTTATTTATAGCTCACTACAAAAATAAACCATTAATTAATTGCCTAAGAACAAAATACACTGAATATTTCACTTTGACATTGTAAATTTCACTTATAGAAAATTTATATATATAAGGATAATCAGAAACTGAACTTACTAAAAAAGTTTCTGAAAACATATACGCACAAGTTACATTTAAGCATTAAACATAAGCATGTTACACATCCACATTTTTCTCCTTCATTATTGTAAGTTTGTCACTTATCACCAGTTCATACTTCTGAAAAAAAAAAATGGCATTGGTTGTTGGAAGACAACTGCATTTACAACAAACTTCAAACAGTACGTTTGTCACTTATCACCAATCCATAGGTTTGAAAGAAAAGAAAAAAAATCTTATAATTGGCATTGCTTGTTGGAAGCCAAACATATGTAACTGCATTTACAACAAACTTCAAACAATCATCACTTCGAAACTCCCCATCGAGCTGCGATGGTGATAGCTAACGTGCAACAAGTTATCTATAGCCGTAACCGAATCACCCAATTCACCGTTCATACCACGTTCTACCGTTCTGTCAGCGGAAAAAAACTAACGTTTTTAAATTAATGAAAACTTATTATTATTATTATTATTATTATTATTATTATTATTATTATTATTATTATTATTTGAATTTCGGGTTATCTCGCGTATTGTTAGAAATTTCGCGCAAAACTGCCAATTTCACGTTTTATCGCGCAACGGAAACCAATGAAAATACATATAGAACATCATGAAACGTCAAGAAACTGAAAATTACGTAATTCTGACGCATTTCGTTTTATCGCGCATAGCGAAAAATTCGTGCCTCTAAGTATATATAATATCACAGATTTTCCGCACTTTTGGTTTGAATAGTGAGACAAAGCTCATTTTCAGGACGCTGAATCTGTCCAAACAAAAAAAAAAAAAACCTTTCGATAATTCTTATCTTTTCTGTTCTGGAAATGCATACACAGACCGGAAGTACAAGAAAATTTCAACTATTTGCGGCTTTGGCGGAACATTGTGGATGCTCATGCTATGATCTCTTGAGATGTTGAATAAGTTGCAAAACCGGTTTGTCGCTATCTATTACCGTTTTTGCTCTGACGATCAACGTTGAAAACCGGAAATAGTTAAGTTTTTACCTTCCTCGTTTGAATATAGGGTTAGCGGAGGAGATGGAACCTATTCTTGGAATGCTGAATCGATTGTAGAAAACCGCTTTTCGATCTCTCTTATCGTTTTCACTCTATCGAAATCAATATTGAAACCGAAGTACCAACACATTTCAAGCACTTCTGGTTTCGGTAGCGTGTTGCGGATAGTGGTGATATGTTCACTTGAAATGCTTAACCGATTGCAAGAAACCGCTTACCGTTTTTGTTCTATGGCGACAAATGTTGAAATCGGAAATAATTGATTTTCACCACTTCCAGTTTGAAGAGGGGTTAACAGAGGAGATGGAACCTATTCACTATATCTTTTACAATTTTCACTCTTTGGAAATCAATATTGAAACCGGAAGTATTAGTAAATTAAAACCACTTCGTGTTTTAGTAGTGTTGCAGGTGATGATGATATGCTCTCTTGAAACGTTGAATCAATTGCAAAAATCCGCTTATCGCTATTTATTACCGTTTTTGTTCTATGGCGATCAGTATTGAAACCGGAAATGGTTGATTTTTACCACTTCTAGTGTGACTGAAAGATTAACGAAGAAGATGGGATCTATTCTTGAGTCGTTGATTCAAAAAAAAAATCTCGATATCTCGTCGATTTTGCTCTATGGAAATCAGTATTGAAACCGGGGAATACTTATAAATTTGAACCACTTCTAGTTTTGGTAGATTGTTGTGGTTGGTGGTGGTATGTTCTATTGAGACGTTGAATCGATTGAAAAATAAAAACTTTTCGCCATCTGTTACTGTTTTTGTTCTGTGGCAACGAACATCGAAACCAGAAATACTTTATTTCTACCACTTCCGTTTTGAGTAGAGGGTTAACGGAGGAGATGGACGTTGAATTAATTATAGAGAACCACTTTCTCATATCTCTTATTGTTTTTGCTCTAATAGCTGTCAACAGACAGACGGACGGACATATCCGTTCTATTGTAACCATACGGTTCAGCTCAGTCAATTTTAAGAAGAAATTTTTAACTTTTTGAATGAACCTCGCATAAAAGCACTCTCAAGAATTTTTCTCTCAGCCAACAAACGAATGTGCATATATGTATGTGGGTTTTGACTGCGACGGAAATCGCAGAATTCCCCTCTCCTTCCCATATTAGGAGCTAAAATCCAGCACAATGGACAAACGTCGTCTCTAAAAATTCCAATGCATGGATTGTCATAGTTATTTTTAGCTTCTGACATCACCTAACTGCGAAGCAAAGCGCACTTTTGCCTAGCAACAAGACGAGACGAAAAGAAAGAGAAGTTAGTGTTACTGAGACACCCGAAGAAGCCACCACGAATGGATTAGCTGGTGCGAAAATACAACAATAATGAAGTATTTGATACATACGTTCAGTAAACTCTTACTTAGAAACCAAAGCAAACAATTAAAGTGCATGAGCAACGTTAAATAATATTTTAACATGTGAGAATAAAGTTGTTTCGGCAGTATGGAGCTGGAGAACGGCTTACAATTCAATTCGCCGCAAGGAAGATGAGGGGAGAGCAACCCGCAACCTACAGGACATCACCCTTGAATATCCAATACAGTCCCCCTTCCAGTGTCAAAGTATGTGAACAGTGCTAGTGAAAGTGTAATAATCAGCAATGTAACGAAACATAACCAATAATTCGTGGCAACCGCGTCTTCGATAATCAACGGGCCCAAATTGTATTAAATCAAAATATAATTATCATTACCAAGTATTTATTTGAAGTGCCATAAAAGTGATGTATTATTTGTTCATAAAGTTTTAGTGTTGTGAATTAAAAGCAAAAATCCAAAAGTTGAGTATCCTTTCAAAATAATAATTATGATTTAAATTTACGTGTTAATTTTAAGGAACAACCTAATTCATTTTTCTTTACAGCACGAGTGATTAGCGCCTATGCAACTTAATAATTCATACATTAATAAATTGCATTAGCGCTAAAGAATACAATTGGAGTTAACTTTGTGCCGGTTTCCCGAAACGTTTTGACCGAACTCTGAACCTGTTGTCCAGCGGCTATATGGTCAGTTGCAATGGTCGATCAAACCCACTAGTTAATGCTAAAGAAGACATTCGAGCGGTGGAGAATCGAACCCCAGACCGTAGTAAAAGAGTAAGCCCACTTTGGGACCGTAGGACACGAACCACATACAGTAATAAAAGGGTTTATCCCGAAAGGGAGTGAGTAGAATTGAACTCAATACTCTAGTATATGGTTAATCCCTATGTGAGACGTACCTGGATCGAACCCAGTACTGTTATATATGGAAAACAGACAGGGACAGACGAGAATCGAACCCAGGACTGTAATATATGGTTTTCTCTCGCGGGAATGTACCAGGACTCGAACCCTAATACTGTAATACTATAAGACTTCAGACTCATGTGCAGCATAGTTTGGAAGTCTAAAATAGTTCTGTTAAAAGTATTCGAATATTCATTCGTTATTTGAACAATTATTCGAAAAATATTTCTTCTGTTACTCGAATTTTCGTTTTCTATATTTGAAAAAAAGTTGGTTATAATATGATCGTAGTACCTAATATGTTATCAATGGCGAAGCCTGATTTAAAATGCAAGAACATATGCGCTTTGGTTGCTGTTCGTTATTAAACTTTGAAACTATGCTATCCATAAGTATCGGAAGACACATAGAACGGCTTTAGACTAGTACTGTTAACATTCAAATTATCCATTATTCGAGTAATGAATTTTGTTCGAATTTACTGAATAATGGATAATTCTAGTGTTAACAGCACTAGTCTAAAGCGTTCTATGAGTCTTCCGATACTTACGCATAGCATAGTTTAGAAGTCTAATAATGAACAGCGAACAAAGCGCATATGTTCTTGCGTTTTAACCGTAGAATACACATCGGGGTTGCTTGACCACTTCAGTAATTATTCTTATTGCCACTATGGTACTGTTTTCAAGCCTATTTATTGGTACTTCATGTATTCTCATTTTAAAGAGATATTGCCGGTGATAGTTGGCAAACAATTTCTTTCGTTTCAGAATAAAATATAAATAAGAAGTGGGGTTTTGCAATACCCCATGTATGTGTTTACGTTTGTGAAGTAATTGATAAGTGTTATTGAAAATTGTTTAAGATACTTGACGTGATGGCGAAAGTAAATGCCGGTTCAAGCAAGTTTACATACTTTGTACTGAACACACTAGACCTAAAATTATACATTTGCACAACGGAACAAAAGGAAGTGTTGACTGTTTCGATGTTACTTCACATATATAGTGTCAACAAGAAAACGCGTTGATCGTCTGTAGTTTTCTTTATGGTATGTTGGGTCAGGCTGGTGTTAACGCAATGGTTCTGTTCTCCAATATTGTGGGTCGTACGCAAGGAGTTTCTCAAAGAATTGGGGATGCAGCTAGCTAGACCCTACATGAAGGAGCGCCTACAGTTGAATCTTTCCATGAATTTGTCTACTGGTATCAAAAATATTCTTGGTATTGAAGACAAACCTTCATTTATACATGGTTCAACACCTAGTCTTCCGAAGCAAGCATGATATGCCCCAGGAACAAGAGTAGAAAAACAATATATTTTTTGTAACAGGTGCAAGATGGCTGTTTGTGCTGGGCAAAAAAGGAAGTATATTTCATGCAGTAAGAAGTAACTGTTCAAAAATAAAGAAAAAAGCTATTGCGTATTCTTGTATATAATAAGGTGATATAGATATGTTAAAAGTTCGTTTATTATTGCTTTTAGTAGTAATGGTGTGCTCTGGCATCCCACGCGTATATTCACGTTAGCATTTTTTGCGCGTGTATTCCAGGGTTAAACAGACTTCGCCCCTGGTAATGCGTATATTAATTAATACGATCATATCAGGAGCGTCATTTCAGATTTTGCTTGGGGGGGGGGCAAAACCCCTCGATATAAGTAAAATTTCGCGTTTTTTCACTAATTTGCTACTACTCTATTGATAAAATTATATAAATCTCAAACTCAGATGGGGCAAATGCCCCTCCCTGCCCTTCTAAATGACGCCCCTGGATCATATATTATTCAACACACTTTTTTTTTTTAATGATCTTCAACAGTGATAGCTTCATTAGTACTACTTGTGTATAATATTTGTGAATATGTGTCAATATGACGATGATGGACATAGTATAGATGCTTGACATACTAATTATTTCATTGTGCACGTTGGCCTAAGTGCGAAACTTCAGCACAATTATGAGCAGAGCTAAGTAGGTCTGCAAAATACTTCCAACAGCAGTTCCCACACGCACAATACGGTAGATGAGAAAGAAGGTTATGCTGAGAGCTCAATCTTTGAAACAACTTGTGTTTGGTTGATAATGAGGCAATCAGTATAAATGTATACACGACTCCAAAAGTGCATTACCACCTGCAATTCTCCTTTTCCTGCAATAGCAGGCAACCCAATAAGCTCGGCGGTTGGGTTGGTTGCGAATTCGAAAGGCGCTGGACCAAACCTCAATTTTGTAATAAATATATCAGTGTGGCAAACTGCAAATAAGAGAATAAAACAAATTGTTAAAAATGACAATTTTATTATCGTGACGGTGTTGGATGACATTAAAAGTTACAAAATGATCTTACTTCAGCAGTTCAAACAAGGTCAATGGCAAGAAACAGATATCAGAGGAAAGCATTTCTCTCCTCAATACCACCAAAAAAAAATCATAAAAAAGAAAAAGGGACATAAAGCTACGTAAGTTTTAATATAAAATTCCCACTCTAATTTGTGAAAGTTGACACCCGAAAGGCAAGAACAACTGAACCAAAGTCAATGAAATTGTGCACAGATATTGCAGACGTAAAACGAAGGAATACGAGTTTCGTATTTTCCTGGAAAAGGGTGAGGCACGGACCCTCCAAACCTTTCATCACGAAATATGAAAACTGCTAGTAGCAGTATGTCAGAAGTGTGTAAAAGACATGAAGAATTGCAACGAAACTTTTTGTATGGAAAATACGCAATAAATAAAGGAATACGGACTTTTTAAATTTTCTGCGGAAAAACGGATTTAGGGACAAAAACTAGCACCCAAAATTTTGAAACTAGACGTCCGAAAGGAAAAAAGAAGTGAACCGAACTGAATGAAATTAAGCACAGATATTGCACACGTAAAGTGAGGATACGGGTTTCGTATTTTTCTCGAGAAAACGATTGGGTGGGGCACGGACCCCTCCAGACCTTTGATCACGAAAAATTAAATGTGTTGGTAACAGCATGTCAGATGTGTGTAAAAGAACATCAAGAATTGAAACAAACTGCGAGTATGGACAATACGCAAAAAATAAAGGAAAATATTTTTTAAAATTTTCTGTGGAAAAACGGTTTTAAGGGGCAAAACTCAAACCTAAATTTTGAAAGTTGATGCCCGAAAGGCAAAAGGAAGTGAACCGAAGTTAATGAAATTGTGCACAGATATTGTATACCAAATTGGGGAATCCGCGTTTCGTATTTTCCTGGAAAAAACGGTTGAGTGGGGCACCGATCACTCCAAACCTTTGATCACGAAAAATCAAAAGAGCTACTAACAGTATGTCAGTCACATGTGGTAAAGGACATGGAATATTGAAACGAAAGATCTTGTATGGATAATACAGAAAAAATAAAGAAATACAGGATTTTCTATGTTCTTCGCAAAGACGGTTTTAGGGGGCAAAACAACTTACCCCAAAATTTTGAAATTTGACGACCGAAAGGTAAGAAAAAGTGAAGCTAAGACCAGGAAATTTTGCACAGATATTGTGAAAATAAAATGTAGGAATGCTGGCTCCGTATTTCCTTAGAAAAACTGTTAGGTGGGCACGGACCCCTCCAAACATTTGATCACGAAATATCAAAAGTGCTAGTAACAGTATATCATATTTGTGTAAAGGACATGAAGAATTCCAACGAAACTTCACGTACGGGCAATACGCAAAAAAATGAAGAAGGGTATATTCTGCGGAAAAACGGTTTTAGGGGCAAAAGCTCTCACCCAAAATTATGAAACTTGCCGCCGGAAAGGCAAAAAGAAGTGAACCCAAGTGAATGGAATTGTGCAAGGACATTGTAGACATAAAATGAGGGAATATGGGTTTGCTAATTTCCTGGAAAAAAGGGGTGGGTGCGGCACGGACCCACCACTATCCTTTGATCACAAATTATCAAAAGGGCTAATAACAGTATGTCAAATGTGTGTAAAGGACATGAAGAATTGCAACATAACTCAGTGTATGGACAATACGCAAAAAGTAAACGAATACGGGTTTTTCTAATTTCTGCGGGAAAACGGTTTTAAGCGGCAAAAACTCCTACACTAAATTTTGAAAGTTGAGCCCGAAAGGCAAAAAGAAGTGAACCGAAGTGAGTGAAAATGTGCACAGATACTGAAGACATAAAATGTGGATACGGTTTTCATATTTTCCTGGAGAAAATGGTCGTGTGAGGCTCGGACCCCTCCAAACCTTTGATCACAAAAAATTAAAATGCTAATAACAGTATGTCAGAATTGCATAAAGGACATGAAGAACTGAAACATAACTTTTTGTATAGATAATACGCCAGAAATAAAGCAATATGGGTTATTTTATGTTCTGCTGAAGAATGGTATTAGGGGGCAAAAGCTCACACACAAAGTTTTGAAAATTGACTCACGAAAGGTAAAAAGAATTGAACCGGAGTGAATGAATCTCTCCACAGATACTGCAGATACTGTAGACGTAAAATGAGGGAATACGGTTTATTATTTTCCTGGAAAAAAGTGTTGGGTGGTACATGGATAATACGTAAAAAATAAAGGAATATACGATTTTCTATGTTCTTCGAAAAGACGATTTTAGGGGCAAATTTTGCAATTGGACGCCCGAAAGGTAAGAAGAAGTGAACCGAAATGAAAGAAATGTTGCACAGATATTGTAGAAATAAAATAGGGGAATACGGGTTTAGTATTTTTCTGGAAAAATCGGTTTGGTGGAGCACTAACCCATCCAAACCTTTGATCATGAAATATCAAAAGTGCTAGTAACCGTATCTGAGATGTGTGTAAAGGACATGAAGAACTGCAACGAAACTTTGTGTATGGACAATACGCAAAAAAATAAGTAAATATTGTTTTTCAATTTCCGCGGAAAAACTGTATTAGAGGGAAAAAGCTCTCACCCAAAATTTTGGAAGTTAACACCCGAAAGGCAGAAGAAGTAAACCGAAGTGAATAAAAATTTGCACAGATATTCCATACGTAAAATGAGGATACCAGTTTCGTATTTTCATTAAAAAAACGGTTGGAGGGGGCACAAACCTCTCCAAACCTTTGATCACGAAAAATAAAAAGTGCTAGTCACAATATGTCAGATGTGTGTAAAAGACATGAAGAATTGCAACATAACTCAGTGTATGGACAACACGCAAAAAGTAAACGAATACGGGTTTCTCTAAGTTCTGCGAGAAAACGGTTTTAGGGGGGCAAAAGCTCCTACACTAAATTTTGAAAGTTGAGCCCGAAAGGCAAAAAGAAGTGAACCGAAATTAGTGCAAATGTGCACAGATATTGCAGACATAAAATATGAAAACGGGTTTCATATTTTCCTGGAGAAAATGGTCGTTTGGGGCACGGACCCTTTCCAAACCTTTGATCAGAGAAAATTAAAATGCTAATAACAATATGTCAGAAGTGTATAAAGGACATAAAGAATTGCAACAAAACTTTTTGTATGGATAATACGCCAGAAATAAAGCAATATGGGTTCTTTTATGTTCTGCTGAAAAATGGTATTAGGGGGCAAAAGCTCACACACAAAATTTTGAAAATTGACGCACGAAAGGCAAAAAGAAATGAACCGAAGTGAATGAATCTCTCCAAAGATATTGTAAACGTAAAATGAAGGAATACCGTTTCCTATTTCCCTGAAAAAAAGGGTTGGGTGGTTCATGGACACCTCCAAATCCTAGATCACGAAATATCAGAAGTGCTAGTAACAGTATGTCAGATGTGTGTAAAAGACATGAAGAATTGCAACGAAACTTTTTGAATGGAAAATACACAAAAAATAAAGGAATACAAGCTTTTTTAATTTTCTGCGGAAAAAGGGATTTAGGGGCAAAAGCTAGCACCCAAAATTTTGAAACTTGACGTCCGAAAGGCAAGAAGAAGTGAACGGAACTGAATGAAATTAAGCACAGATATTGCAGATGTAACATGAGGATACGAGTTTCGTATTTTCATGGAAAAAACGGTTGGATGGGGCACGGATCCCTCCAAACCTTTGATCACAAAAAATAAAATGTGCTGGTAACAGTATGTCAGTCAGATGTGTGTAAAGGACATGAAATACTGAAACGAAACTTCTTGTATGGATAATACACAAAAAATAAAGGAACACAGGATTTTCTATGTTCTTCGCAAAGACGGTTTTAAGAGGCAAAAAAACTTATCCCAAAATTTTGAAATTTGACGCCCGAAAGGTAAGAAGAAGTGAACCTAAGAGCAAGAAATTTTGCACAGATATTGTAGATATAAAATGGGGGAATACGAGTTTAGTATTTCTCTGGAAGAAACGGTTTTGTGGGGCACAAACCCCTCCAAACCATTGATGATGAAATATCAAAGGTGCTAGTAATCGTATCTGAGATGTGTGTAAAGGACATGAAGAATTGCATCAAACTGTGTGTATGGACAATACGCAAAAATATATGAATACATTTTTTAATTTTGGTTAATAGCGGTTTTGGGGGGAAAAGCCCCCTTCCAAAATTTTAGAATTTGACCACAAAAGACAAGAAGAAGTGGACCGAAGTGAATGAAATGTGCACTAATGTTGAAGAGGTAAGGTGAGGGAATACGTGTTTCGTATTTTCCTGAAAGAAAAAAAACTTTTGAGTGAACTGAGGCGTTGAGTTGCGGGAGGAGTGGACCGAAGCGAAAGAAAGATATTGGATATGTAAAATATGGCCTTTCGTGTTGACAATTGTCGTGCATCCATCCGATTTCTTCAAATTTGGCAGATCAAGTAACAACAAACACAAACAGTGTAGCTTATTCTATAGTATTTCAGGAGGCACCTTTAACCCTTGGAATGTTTTTCCGCGTAAAGAAAAACACGTGTCGACTTATATCCAGTTTGCTATTGATATGCCAAATTTGAAGGAAAACCGATAGGAACACTTGAGAAACACGAGAGTCCTTATTTTACATGTAATATCTACACACAATTTGATTTGCTTGGGTCCACTCCTTCCTGAGCTATATTTCCTTTTTTTTCGGATGGGACCTAAGCCCCAACACTGTTTTTCCGCAAAAATTAAAACATGTTTCATATATTGTTTTGCAAATAGTCTCTTTACGAAGTTTCGTTGCAATTCTCCATATTCTTTAGGAATTTTTGCGTATGCTTATTTGCACTTTTGATATTCCGTAATGAACAGTTTAGAAGGTCCGTGTCTCACTCAACCGCTTTTTCCAGGGAAATACGAAACCAAATTATCTCATTTTTCGTCTACAATATCTGCGCGCAATTCAATTCAATTCGGTGCACTTCTTCTTGCATTTTGAGCCTCAAATTTCAAAATTTGGGATGGGGCTTTCGCCCTCTAAAACCGTATTTCCGCAGAAAAAAAAGAAAAACCGTATTCGTTTATTTTATGCGTATTGTCCCTACACAATGTGTCGTTCCAATTCTTCATGTCCTTCAAGCACTTCTGTTATTAGCAGTTTTGATATTTCACGATCAAAGTTCTGGATGGGGTGTGTGTCCCACCTAAACGGTTTTCTTTTTATCAGGAAAATAAGAAAAAGGTATTCCCTCATTTTATGTCTGCAATATGTGTGTAAAATTTCGTTTACGTCGATTTACTTGGTTTTACGAATAAGTAAGTAAGCCGAATCGTTTAATTCGGCTTACTTACGAATAAGAAACACGTATACGTTTATTTCATGTGTAGTATCTACCTCCCAAATTTTATCAAAATCGGAGTGTTAAACTTCAGAAGTGTTGCTTGTTAATAATAATATTTCTTTAAAATTTTATGAAAAAATAGAGGGAATTAAAGCGAAAAATTGGGATCAATTGAAACTTTCGGCTCCTACCAACATTGAAAGAAATGACAGCACAAGTATTTGGATGCAAGGTAGACATGAAATTTGAAACTGATATTTAACAACATTTCTGTCATGATTTTAATGCACACTGCGAAGTTCTTAAATGCTAATTAAGTCAGGATTTTACATCCAAATTAAGTTGCAACATAATAATTCTTGTTAGAAAACCCGCATCGGCAATGCGAATTTAAGATTAGCCGATACTTTAGATAGCATGGGAAAAAGGTGAAGAGTGTAACCTAAGTGTGCTTCACTTGTTACAGATTTTTTTCTCTCACTTCCAAAACTATCCCAGATCTGCCATTTTAAAAAATAATGTGTAGAATGGCAATTGAAAACAAAGACCAAAGCTATGTATCCAAGTTTTCCCTCTCCCCTTTGTACCGGGATCGACCCCCTGATAGAGTTCTGCAGTTTAGCTACAGTGACTGAATGAAAAGGTTGTGTATTATTGCATTCTTACCTTTTTAGTTTTCCTTAGATTTTTAGAGATGGCAGGAATTTTTCCATTCGATATTTTAACCGTTATTGAACTTGTGGAATGTAGACTTCGCATATGGGATAAGATAACAGACTCTTTCAAGGACAGAATTGAAAAGCAAGCCTTGTCCAGGATTTTGAGTTCATGGACAAAAAGAAACGAGAAACGACAGGTATGTATGCAACAGCGCAAATCTGTCTTCAACATTGGGGGGACGGGTAAGATCGTTCCCATATTATATATATACATATATAGCGATGTTCAAAATATTTCTGTTGCCGAGAAACAATGCTGTAGAGGATCAGGGGAGCAGAATTGTCTTCAACATTGGGAGGCGGGCAGATTTGAGGCTTATTCTGAGTGGACATTAATTTAATCTCACTTTCCTTTCTAGCAATCGGACACAAATAATCAAATTTCTCTCCCAAAAAACACATTTCAAATCGGATTATTGGGGAGGACAATCTCCCCAGTTCCAAGATTGGAGGGGACATGTCCCCTTCATCCCCCAGGATTTGCTCCAGTGTATGTATGGAGCAATGTAAAACATAATTACTAATTCGAATTTTATCATTTAATCTACTATGACATTAATATTAACTACATGGAAAACAAAATAATATATATACATGTGTTTTCATTGGGAAGGCCGATGGGGTCTGAATTTGAACGTAAACACTATCGGGGTTGTCCTTATACATCTGAGCAATCCCGATAAATATGGATTCGACACAAATATTGGTCATTTTCTACTACTTTTACATATCCCGGTAAACGCCCCCTGAGACTCCCTTGGTTCGAATTGTGAAAAAATCGCCTCTGGCCTCCAGACGATACCGCGAAAATTATGAATGTGACACTAAAATCTGCCATTTTCTACTACTTTTACATATTCCGATAAAAGCCCCTATGATCCTCTGGTTCCAATTTTGAAAAAAACCAAGCCTCTGGTCAGCACCCGATGGGGGCAGTGTTTGGAAGTCAACTCCTGTGTGAGTATCACCATTCATCTCAGCGACAGCGAAAACTATTGATTTGAGACTAATATCGGTCATTTTCCATTATTTTTACATGTCTCGCAATTCTCCACCCCGATGACTCCTGGCCCGCATACAATGGTGGCTGAATTAGAAAATCATCGCTAATGAAAGTATCACCATTGATCTCAGCGACCGCAAAAACTATGAAATCGACACTAATATCGGTCATTTTCTACTACTTTCACATGTCTCGGTTAACGCCCTCCTGAGACCCCCCTGGTTCGAATTTAGTCAAAAACGCTTGCCTTGGTCTGGGACCTGAACCAAGGTATCCGTGACCAAAATTTGGTAACTCTCGGCCAACTTGTCTGGTTCCCAGGCCGGTCCCGGTTGAAAAAAAAACTCTTCGTCTTGATCTGTGGCCTAGACCAAGCTACCCGCGACCAAATTTGGAAAACTTTCGTCCACTCGTCTGGTCCACGGGCCGCACACAGATAGAGAGACAGACACTCAAGCAAACTCTATTTTATTTATATTAGAAAGGTCAGATCCACCGTTATTGTAATACAGCGGTGCTTGAGTGATTGATCGTAGAAATTCAAAATCCAATGAGTGATAATTTCATAGCCTTGTTTTATTACAAGTTTAAACTCTTTAGTCAGTAGAGAAGAGGGCATGAATTATGGGCCAGAGTTGATGACAATGGGTTTCGGTGGGTCTTGGGTCACAGTGTGTGACAGTGGTTCATGGTGGGTGGTGGGACAGAGTGGGTCACGGTGGGTCATGGGTCACGATGGATGGTGGGTCAGTTGGTCGTGGCTAAAGTTTTCATTGTCCCACACTCTCTGAACTACAGTGTTGAAAATTAATCAGTGAAAATCAATTGCAATTGATCAATCAATTGAAAGTAATTGCTATGGAAATCAAAAATTGCAATTGAATTAATTGCTAATTAATTTCAATTGCAATTGAATGACTGAATTCAATTGCAATTACTTTCCACTGCAATTACTTTCAATCGATTGATTAATTGTAATTGATTCTCCTTTATTAATGGCCAACTGCAATTAACAATTAACCATTACTTATTTCCGTTGTCAATTGCAATTAACAATTAAATTTACAGATTATTTGTTAATTGTCAATTGAATTGAAATTTGCCCAACACTGCCACTCTTCTCTTCACTGTCCCGATCCGGCCCTTCAAACTTTTTTTCCTTCTATCGAAGCCAGTACTGCCTACATGGGAAAATTCTCAATGTAGAGGATTGCTAGTGGTAGAAACGATGCATTCGCCGATCTGTTGGAAGGGGGGGCTGGTGGAATGTGCCCTAAAATTTTACGTTGCCCCCATAGGAAAAATCTAGATTCGACACTACTAATATATATATATATATAATTGAGAAACACTATGTTTGTGACTCTAAATCTCCCGAACCGCCCCACTGATCTTGATCAAATTTTCAACATAGATGAGACTCAGGCCTGGGATCGTGCTATTTAAGTTTGACGAAGCAACGTGGGGGCGGAGAAGGAGGAGAGATATTTATAAAAATCAATTTATATAGACTGAAAGCCACTATTTTTGTAACTTAATAACTCTTGAACTATATCTTGAATATCCGACCGATCGCAATCAAATTTTCAAGATATATGAGGTTTGGATCTGGAAACATTTTTGTAATTTCACGTTAAAAGTACATCCTAGGGGGGAGGGGAGGGGGATGTATAAATGGAAACTAATAAAACCTAATAACTTTTGAACCACCCAACCAATCTCGATCTAATTTTCAACAAATATGAAGGTCGGGCCTTGGGTGTTTTTTTATCGTTTCACTTTGACGAGCCAACGTAGGGGAGGGAGAGGCGGCAGATATATGTAAAAAAATAAAAATAAAAATGTCTGGCTCTGTGACTTCATCACTCTTGAACCACCCGACCGATCTAAATCAAATTTTCAATATACATGAGTTTAGGGGCAGGGATTACTTTAGGCTATTCACTTTGACGAAGCAACGTAGGGGAGGGCGAGAGAGAGAGAAATTTAAAAATGACCAAAAATGACCGATATTACTGTTAAATCCATGTTTCTGTTAGTTTTCGGGCCCGATGAGACAAAGAGTGACACTTCTGATGCTGTTTCAATCCACGTTCAGCCCTAATAGTTGGGAAAAGGGAAAGCACAATGGAGGAGAGGGGGATAAACATTTAAAAATGATCGAAACTGAGTAATATTAGTGTCGAATCAATAGTTTTAGGAGTAGCTGAGATTAACAGGGACAATTCTGATTTCGTGTGCCGCAGCACGGGAGAGGGGGATCTATATATATAATAATAATAATCGAAAATGACCAATATTAGTGCCTAATCCATAGTTTTCGGGATCATACTGATGAACTGTGACATTTTCGATCCGGTTTAAATGCAAAATCAGCTCCACCACTTGCGGGAAGGGGAGAAAGTGATATATAAAATGATCTATAATGGCCACTATCAGTGTCAAATTTATAGTTTTCTGGATCACTTAGATGAACAGTGGTACTTTCGATCATGTTTAAATTCAAATTCAACCCCACAACTTGGGGGAAAGGGAGGGATGGAAAATGACCGTTAATTAGTGCTGAATCCACATTTGTGGGGGGTCGCTGAGAAAAACAGTGACACTTTCGATGCCATGGCCCGCAACATAGGGGAGGAGGAAATATATATATATATATATATATATAAATGACCGAAAATGACCATTATTGGTGTCGAATCCATGATTTTTGGGGTCGCCGAGATGATCAATGATCTTTCCGATGCTGTTTAAATCGATGCCATTAAAAACGAAAACAGCATATTTCACGGGTACTAAACACATGAAATACGGAGTTGTGCTTTTAAATTTTTATTTTAACTTAGCAAAGCGGGTAATATATGCTAGTAATACTAATAAAGCTCAGGTACTGTCCTTTCTCTATTTCAAAACCACCTATTTTTTAAATCTCTTTGCTATAATATCTATTACTGGAGCTATCAGTATATTTTTGTTTTTCGTCCTTATACAACACCAAGGTTATAAAGGAAGATCTTTTTAATGTGGGTTCGGAACTTGAATCTGATAGGTCGTTCTCAACCATACTATCTCGCCTCCAGAAAAACTGGATTACAGGGCAGAGTCTAAAGCAAGAAATTTCTCTCTCTTTTGCTAAAAAAAACTTTAGTTCGCATACTAGTCATAGCACATGTCTAGAGGTTTTTCAACGAATCTGTATGAGACGAGACCTGCAAATGACACAGGATTGAAAGTTGAGCTTACACCAGGAGTCGAATCTGGTGTCATCCTAAAACAAAAAAAAATCCTAATGGCTGACTACTTTAATGCTCATAAATCATTCTAATGTAAAAATTTTGGGTGAGCCCGGCCCCCTAGACTCCCCGTGGATACGAACCTGTGTGACCCCCCACCCTCGAACACAATTTTCTGGAAGAAAGCCTCTATTCTTCCTTTTGTCTGTCTAGTTTACTGAAAACATGAAAAGCAAACTAGGTCACAGAGCATAGAGTTGGAAATGATGGTCATGTTGCATTGCAGACGTATTTCGTACCATTGATGATTTTGGGAGGTTTTCCAGGGACAAAATTCACCTCGGAGGTTTATCTCCTATGGTGCTCAATATGAGTTGAGTTGATTTTGTCGTCCCTTTCAGCAGCGAGGCTATATAAGACGGGACCTACTGATTAATTAAGAAACCCGAACTGCATGAGCTCTCAACGGAATCGAACCCGGGTCTCTCACGCCAAAGGCACATACGCTAACCACTTAGCCACGAAGAAGCTCGGAGCTCATATTAGAAAAGAAGAAAGCACATTATGGGAATTTCAGTGCAGACAACTAAATACGACGACTGTTAAAAGAATAGTTTTCATCTTGAATATATTGTAATAATGGTCAATCTTATTCGATAATGTAATTTTTTAAAAAAATAGCATTCTCTTTTCTGTAACTTACTACAGTATACAAGTTAAATTTCACAGTGTGCAAAAGAGGAGAAGGGATTACAACGTACGATGGGCTTCGTTCGCTTCCTATCCGATGGACAAAACATTTCTTGTAAAATTCAGCGTTTCAAAGAACCTGTGTGGTTGACTGATAGCTACACATAAATTGACAGAATTTTAGTACTGTCTGCCTGAGGCAAAGTCTTAATTTTAGTACTGAAGCTGCCTGAGGCAAAAAAGCAAGCACACCGCAGGCGTGGTGGCTTCTGTGCCTCGTAACATTGTGTTTAAAAAACAGACACAAGATCACTTGTCAGTGCTTAGTTCCTTGTAAAGCCTGATAGGCTTTTTTTTCTTTTATACAAATTATATTGTTGTTTGAAGCCTCTATATTCCTTACAAAAACAATGTAACCAGATTCATGGGAACCCACAGCAATTGTAATAAAAGTTGAAAAAATATCTGTATCATTCAGGTACTTTATTATTATTATTATTATTATTATTATTATTATTATTATTATTATTATTATTATTATTATTATTATTATTATTATTATTATCACATAATATTTTTCGTTAGTCCTCACAGCAATTAATACTTAGCAGCAGGTGTTAAAGTGCGTGGGAACGCGGGGGACCCTATCCCCACCTCCAAAAAACTGTGTACGGCGTCCTCCCACTTCCTAAGCAATTACAATGGGCAAAGATTGGCATGGGGGACGGCGTGACGTTATGCCGCTACCTACCGTACCTCTACCTTTTCAGATGATTCCACCCCATCTAGCCTAATCCCACCTCGCCTAACGATTTATCAGCCACTTATATCTCCAAAATAAGAATGTCTACCATTTTAGGCGAGATGGGAATTCCCGTCTTACTTAATCCCATCTCGCCTAAAATGGCGGTAGGATGCAAGGAGGTAATTTCTGTACTGAAGAGGGAATTCCTCTAATAGAATTTTAACCAGATATTTCAATCAATATTGGCAATCTCTGTCAATTACAATATAAATATATAATAAGTACTATACAAGAAGAAAGCATAGGGGGAAGGCGATTTAGTAAATTTAGTTCACTTTTGGTTTGTTTTGGGAATACTGGAAATTGATTGGCAAAGATAAGCTAATCAGAAACAGGATAGAAATATAGAGGGTGTTTCAAAACAACACTTACAACGTTTGAGAGCTCATTCCTGACACCATGATAAGACAACCTGGGTGCACAATGCTTCCTTTTGGCGCTATGACCAACCAAAAACCAGTCGGAAAAATGACCAAAACAGCCGTAACTCGAGAACAAAATGTCGGATTGAAGTCGGGGGAAAGGAAATGTATATTATTTTTAGCCATTGCTTCCATTAATGCACAAACCGATATGGTACAGAGGCAGCACAAAGGTCACCTCAAATAAATTGAAGAATTATGGGGATATTTTATGAAACGTTGACCGAGGCAACTTAACTACAATTAAATACGATATTTCAACTAACAGAAATCTTAGAACACGGTCAAAGTTACAAGAACATCATTAAGATTATAAAAAAGCTAAGATGAACACATTTGATTGATCTACTTTGTCTCAGTATAGAATTGGCTATCGAGGAAGAACTGAAATTATTTGAAGTCCATAAAGTTTAAATGTTATGCCTTATAGGCCAATGAAGACAGAGAGATCACGCATGGCTATGGGGTAGCGTCTGCGACTTTCGCATAGGAGACCCGGCTCCGATTCGCGGCGGGAGTGCAAGCAGTTCGTATCTCACGTTAATCCGTAGCTCCATATCTCATGTAATTTTGCTACCGAAGGGATGCTAAACTGAAATCCGATCCAATAATAAAGAGAGGTAATAGATGGAAGCTAATTTTTGGGAAATAATTTGTGAAATGAGAATGTAGGAGAAAACAGGATAATTCCGAGAAATCTCACGGGTATGATGGCATCCACTACACATTTTATAGTCTGGGATCGAACGAGGTTCATCCCACACCAGAAGTAAGCGCTCTATCACTAAGTCATCTTGCCCCTACTTTGGAGGAAACACTATGATTCTGACAGATGTATCGATATACTAAATAATGTGTGTGATAAACCAACATACAGGAAGTACAAACGAGCATGTCTCGTCTCGTGTCTCGTCTCGAAAAAATGTACTCGTCCAGTCTCGTGTCTCGTCTCGAGAGGTTCTGTCCCGTCTCGTCTCGTTTGTCTCGTTTTGTCTCGTCTCGTAAAAATATAGCAACATACCATGCGAACGAAAGTAAAATGTAGCAGGCTGCACCATGCTAATCAAGATACAACTAAGTTACAAGTGTTACCCAGAACACACAAGACGAGAAATGTCACGGTAGCTACACCGTGAAGCCTTCACCTCTGGTGTATGTGGTAGTCGGTTTGATCTCGGTTAGTGCCATGTGAGCTTTGTGGTGGACAAACATCAAATGTGTGTGGGGACCGCGGTGGCTCAGTGGTAGAGCGTTCACCTCTGGTGCTTGGGGTCTCGGGTTCGATCCCTGCCCCCGCCAAGTGAACTTTGTGGTGGACAAACACAGTGGGCGTGGGTTTTCTCGGGGTTCTCCCGTTTCCTCCCACTTTCTTCATTCCACCATTTCATTCATTACTCATCATCACCGTCTCCTTTAGCCTAACCGGCATAACCGTGGGACGTAAAACTCAAAGATTTCATTTCATTTCATTTCATTTTTCGAATGTGTGTGTTTTCTCGAAGTTTTCTAGTATCCTACCACTTTCTTCATTCCATTAATTTTCCCATCATCATCCATTCGGCCAAAGTTGCCTAAAGGTCTTAAAAATAAATTCAAATAAGCTCACAAGGCAAGGACAAATAGTTTACAAGATATGTCTCTGCTGTTAGTTGTCTGAGGTTTCTCGACCATGGCTTTTTTTTTATTCTGAAACATTGAAATTTGTTTCACCAATTTCAATACACGAATATACAGTGAATTGCTCATAGGTACGTCGAAGATGAAGACACTAATGTTTACAGGACAAGCAAAGTTTGATGTAAAGGTGTCACCATCCCCGACGCTATCGTATACTATCATCCCACTTGCTTTATAGTGTCTGTATATATATATATATATATATATATATATATATATATATATATATATATATATATATATATATATTGAGAGAGAGAGAGATGGAATTTGTTGCAATTATTTTTTAAAAAAAGCTCGGAACCAAATAATTTTATTGAGTAATGGAAAGTATTTGATTGAAATTTTATATGTTACTGCACAGCAAACTCTACTTAAAGTGCCGTAGTAATGGGATCTGAACGATACATCGGACGAAAGAATGCTTGAGGCCAGTCTTCACCTCCATGGTTCAAATCTGTTCCCATAACCGCGGTGTGTGCGCTACTATGTGGTGGTTGCCCCGATTGTGTAACAAACTCATGACAGTACACCCAGATTAGCTAGTGGTCTAAAAAAATTTGATTTTTGGGTTTCCATTTTGGATTAAAGTCTCTTATATTGTCGAGATCTATTCGCAGTCATACAACGTACATCTTCATACCAAGCCGAGCGGTCTGCGGCGATAGACCATCGGCTTGAAGGCCCCGAGAATATCCACCCCAGGATACTTTCATGGGAGTAAGGAATTAGTAAAAATATAGGATATACATTTTATTGCAGGTTTAAAAATATGGTTTGGGTATCCTATTTCTTTTCTGTTAATTATGTTCTTCAATGTTCGAGTTCCATGAATATTATACCAAATGTTCTTTACACTCTGTAAGAAACCATTTCTGAAGATAATTCAGGTCCTAATAAATATTATTCACTAGGAAAGGGAACTATTCCCCTCCTCTCAACACCAGGGCAATTTCACACTCTGGTCAAATCAAACATTTCCGCGTAACAAAACGAAGGTCCCCCTGTAAAACCTCTTCACCTAAAGTGTTATTGTTAGTATCATAAATTTGCTGAAAGCAAACAATTTGAAGGGTTCGTCGATAATATCTTTGCTTTCTGTGTTCTTCACTCGCCTTCCAAACGAAGAGGTGAGTTTTACAACATGACTGCTGTATAATAAGCGAGCGATTGGTAAAATGGTAAAAGTGTGTTTTTATGTGTATGTATGTGTGTGTGTGTGAGAGAGAGAGAGAGAGAGAGAGAGAGAGAGAAGACAAAATTTTAGTTGCAAGATGGCATACTTCAATTGCCGTTTTCGGTTCATATAGCAAAAAGAATACCGCCACCAGTGAATAAAGACAAGTATAGTCTGTTCTGTTCTCTTCCGCCATCTCAGCCAGAACTTTCAACTACAGCCTGTAATGAGTGTAGACCTTACCCAGTTCTCAAATTGAATAGATGGTGGTGGTAGTTCGGTTTCTTGACCTTGTAAAAATCTTCCCTGTCTTTGATTTCGTTTGTCATCATTCCAGCCAAAAATGAAAAAAAATTGAGAATTCCTCAGTTTACAGCAAGGGGAACTGGGGACAAGACATTAAGGATGATATTCCTGGAAGCTCATGTATCACGATTGTTTCATTCAATAGACAGAGGACACATTCCTACGAAGGCTTTTCAACATGTTTTCTCACAAAGGGGATTTTCCTTTTGCAATCTATATGACCACTGGCAAATTCAATCTCGGCCATTCTCGCCAGCGTTTTCATTTTCGAGACACGAGACGAGACGAGACATTTCAGGAGACGTCCCGTCTCGTCTCGTTTTCTAGACGGGACAAGTAGTCTGTCTCGTCTCGTGTCTCGTCTAAAAGGGTTCTGTCCCGTCTCGTGGCAACACTAACAAACGGTCAGAATGTGGGATTCGTGAAGTTTCCTTTGTGCGAAAATGGTAAGCACGTTTTTCTATGTCAGTTATTCTTAACTGGATGCCCGCGTCTCTTAGGGATTGGGGGAAGACAAGGTGACTCAGTAGTAAACACTTGCCTTTGGTACGTGGGGCCTCTGGTTCGATCCTCAGCCAAGAAATTTTGTGGTGGACACTATCGTATCGTGTGTGGGTTTTCTTGGGATACTTCAATTTCCTTAAACATTCTCATTCCATCATATCTTCCATCAACATTCACTTGCCTTAATCATTGTCTCCCTTAGCCTAAAGAGCATAATCATGGTTCGTTAAAATGAAATACTTCATTTCATTTTACAGGGGTTGCTTACAGTTTGTCGGTGGGTTACCGTTAAGATAATTTTTAATAGATTGTATTATTGATACTAATATTTGTAAGAAAGAAGGAGTCTATGAGGCTCATAATTTTCGAAAGGCTAAGAACTACAATTGTACGTTGATTGTAAGAAATGCTAAAGGAACGAACTAAATTTGATTTGTGAGTCTTTTAGCATTATTAGTCGTATTATGGACAAGAAATAACTCACATATCTACAAACCAAGAAAACTAACAGTAAAATTTGATATTCGATAGTGAAATGTAATAATATACAACTTGGATATCAAATTTCGAGGTTAGTTTTCTTGGCTTTGGATATGTTCAACTTACATGTGTTTTCGTGATAGTCCAAACTTTCAACATACGAGTATCAGTCTCCTAGATTTTCGTAAGTAACTATGAAGATTATCCTAAATCTAACAAATAAATACAGATTACGTTCACTAAAGTTCATAATTGACTTTTGAGAGCATGCTAGCCCTAATTGATATATCACGTCACTACCTTTCCATTTCCAAAATTATCACAGATTTCAAAATGACGGATTTCAAGGTGCCGCCAGAGGTTCGTGATCTACTCTGCCCATTCTTCTTCTGTCAATATGTGAAACTATCACCGTTTGCATTGTCTATCTCTCACTATTTTCATGATACAACAGTTTATTTGATGTATTTCAATAACATAGCATAGCTTTCCTATTCATCAAGCTTGACCCCCTCCGTTTCTTATGACGTTCAGCCCTTATAATTTTGCAAATATACATATTTCCATATTCTCTATCAGTCGCACTACGTCTCATCCCGCAACTCGATTCATTCATTTGGACCCTTTACTTGGCAGACAATTTTTATTGATGGAGAAACAAGGAAAATAGTTCTACAATGACTGACAAGTAACACTTCCCAAGTGAAACACTCCGATTTTGATAAAATTTGGTAGGTCGATACTACACATAAAATAAACGAATACGTGTATTTTTATTTTCTGCGGTAAAGCTGTTTTAGGGAGCGAAAACCCAGACCCAAAATTTTGAAAGTTGACGCCCGAAAGGTAATAACAAGTGGACCGAAGTGAAATTGTGCCCAGATATTGTAGACATAAAATGAGGGAATACGGGTTTAGTATTTTCCTGGAGAAAACGGTTAGTTAAGCCACGGACCCCTCCAAATCTTTGATCACGAAATATCAAAAGTGCTAATAACAGTATACCAGAAGTGCCTAAAAAACATGAAGAATTGCAACGACATTTTGTGTAATGAAAATATGCAAAAAAAAATCTAATGCGTTTTCTATTTTCTGTGGAAAAGCGGTAAAGGGGAAAAGGCCACCACCCAAAATTTTGAAAATTAACGCCCAAAAGGCAAAAACAAGTGAACCGAAGTGAATGCAATTGTGCACAAATATTGTAGAGGTAAGATGAACGAATACATGTTTCGTATTTTCCTGCAAAGAAAAAACTTTTGGGTAGACCAAGGCGTCTGGTGGCGGAAGAAGTGGACAGAAGCGAAAGAAATTGAGTGTAGATATTGGATATGTAAAATAAGACCTTCCGTGTTTCACAAATGTATCCATCCGATTTTTCAAATTTAGAAGATCAACAGTAAGCACAAACAGTATATGTACTATTTTATAATATTTCAGGAGGCAGCTTTAACGCTTATAATGTTTTCGTGATCAAATGTTTGGAGGGCTCCGTACCCCACCCAACCGTTCCAGGAAAATACGAAATCCATATTCCCTTATTTTGTGTGTAAAATATCTCTGCACAATTTCATTCTCTTCGGCTCACTTCTTGTCTTTCGGGCGTAATCTTTCAAAATTTTGGGTGATAGCTTTTGCCCTCTAAAACCGTTTTCCACAGAAAATAAAAAAACGCATTCATTTATTTTTTGCGTATTGTCAGCACGTAGTTTCGCAGCAATTCTCCATGTCCTTTACACACATTTGACCTAGTGTTACTAACACTTTTCATATTTCGTGATCAAAGGTTTGGAGAGGTCCGTGCACCACCCAATCGTTTTTTTCCATGAAAATGCGAAACCCGTACCCTCATTTTACGTCTGCGATATCTGTTCACATTCCATTCAGTTGGGTTAACTTCTATTTGCCTTTCAGGCGTCAACTTTCAAACTTTTCGGTGCGAGCTTTTGCCCCCTAAAACCGTTTTTCCGCAGAAAATTAAAAACTCGTATTCGTCTATTTTTCGCGTATTGTCCATACACAAACTTTCGCTGCAATTCGTCATGTCCTTTTACACATCTGACATACAGATACTAGCACTTTTGATATTTCTTGTTCAAATGTTTGGAGGGTTCCGTGCCCCACCCAACCATTTCTTCCAAGAAAATACGAAATCCGTATTCTTTAATTAGATGTCTGCAATATCTTTTCGCAATTTCATTCACTTCGGGCTACTTCTTCTTGCCTTTCGGGCGTAAAATTTCAACATTTAGGGGGGGGAGCTTTTGCAACCTAAAATCGTTTTTTTCCACTGAATACAAAAACCGGTATTCATTTATTTTTGCGTGTTGTCCATACACAAAGTTTCGTTGTAATTCTTCATGTCCTTTACACACATCTGACATACTGTTATTATCACTTTTGATATTTCCTGGTCAAAGGTTTGGAGGGGTCCGTGCACCACCTAACCGTCTTTTCCAGGTAAATACGAAACCCGCATAAGCACATTTTATGTCTACAATATGTGCAAAATTTCATTCACTTTGGTTAACTTCTTATCTTTCGGGCGTAAATTTTCAAAAGTTTGCGGTGGGTGTTTTTGCCTCCTGAAACCGCTTTTCAGTAGAAAGTTTTAAAAAAACAATATTCCTTTGTTTTTTGCGTATGGTCCATACACGAAGTTATGTTGCAATTCTTCATGTTGTTACACACACATCTGACACACTGTTACTAGAACTTTCGATATTTCGTGATCAAATGTTTGGGGGGTCCGTGCCCCTCCTAACCGTCTTTTTCAGGTAAATACGAAACCCATATACTCACATTTTATGCCTACAATATCTGTGCAAAATTTCATTCATTTTGATTCACTTCTTCTTATCTTTCGGGCGTCAACTTTCAAAAGCTTGGGGTGGGGTCTGTTGCCCCTGAAAGAATTTTTCCGCAGAAAATAAAAAAAAAATATTCCTTTTTCTCGCGTATTGTCTATACGTAAAGTTTCGTTGCAATTTTTCATGTTCTTTACTCACATTTGACATAATGTTACTAGCACTTCTCATATTTCGTGATCAAAGGTTTGGAAGGGTCCGTGCCCCATACAACATTTTTATCAGGAAAATACGAAACCCGTATCCTCATTTTACGTCAGTAATCTCTGTTGACAATTTAGTTCACTTCGGTTCACATCTTCTTGATTTTCGTGCGTCAGCTTTAAAAATTTTGCGTGGGGACTTTCGCCCCGTAAAATCGTTCTTCCACAGAATATAAAAACCCGTATTCGTTTATTTTTTGCGTATTGTCCATACAGAAAGCTACGTTGCAATTCTTCATGTCGTTTCACACATCTGACATACTTTTACCAGAACTTTTGATATTTCGTGATCAAATGATTGGAGGGGTCCGTGCTCCACGTAACCGTCTTTTTCAGGTAAATACGAAACCCGTATACCAATATTTTATGTCTACAATATGTGTGCAAAATTTCATTCACTTCGGTTCACTTCTTATCTTTCGGGCGTTAATTTTCAAAAGTTTGGGGTGGGATCTTTAGCCCCCTGAAAGCGTTTTTCCGCAGAAAATCAAAAACCGTATTCCTTTGTTTTTTGCATATTGTCTATACCTAAAGTTTCGTTGCAATTCTTCATGTCCTTTACACACATTTGACATAGTATTACTAGCACTTTTCGTATTTCGTGATCAAAGGTTTGGAGGGGGGCCATGCCCCACCCAACATTTTTTTTTCAAGAAAATTCGATACCCGTATCCTCATTTTACGTCTGCAATCTCTGTTCACAATTTCATTCACTTCGATTTACTTCTGATTACCTTTCGGGCGTCAGCTTTAAAAATTTTGCGTGGGGACTTTTACCCCCTAAAATCAATTTTCCACAGAATATAAAAGCCCATATTGCTTTATTTTTGGCCTATTGTCCATACACAAAGTTTCGTTACAATTCTTCATGCCCTTTACACACATTTGACATAGTGTTACTAGCACTTTTCATATTTCGTGATCAAAGGTTTGGAGGGACACGTGCCCCACGCATCTTTTTTTTAGAAAAATACGAAAACCGTATCATCATTTTACGTGTGCAATATCTATGCACAATTCATTCATATGCACTTCGGTTCAGTTGTTGTTGCCTTTCCGTCGTCAACTTTCAAAATCTTTGGTGAGGCTTTTACATTAAACCTTCACATTATGTAACTATTTTCTTTTTTATGAGATTATTTTTTGTTGCGGGGGGAGGAGATAAATCCTTTCTAGTGATGTGTTTCTTGCCATTCATCTTGTTTGAACTGCTTAAGTAAGATCATGTTGTAACTTTTGATGTCATCCAACTCCGCCACGATAATAAAATTGTCATTTTTAATAATTCGTTTTATTCTGTTATTTGCAGTTTGCCACACTGATATATTTGTTACAAAATTAAGGTTTGGTCCAACGCCTTTCGAATTTGCAACCAACCCAATCGCCGAGATTTTTGGGTTGCCTGCTATTGCAGGAAAAGGAGAATCGCAGGTGGTAATGCACTTTTGGAGTCGTGTATACATAGAACAATTATATTCCAATGATGGTATTGTTGTGGAACTTCCCTTTCTTCACTGCTATTTTAAGTTTTTTTTTTAAACTACAGTGACTCCCGACTTACACAAGTAACTTACATCGATTCGCAGTTACGCAATAAATACAAAAATTACAATATGTTCATGTCAAATGTGCAACACACAATTAAATATTGCAGTCCCAGTTCGATTACACTTACTTTAATAACCACCAAAACTTACCACGATAATTATTTCCTTAAATTAAACTAGTTTTATTTCTTTTAAACTTTGCATTTCCTTAATACTTATCATCAATTTTGCAGAAATTAAAAGGATACTTCCATCAAGTATGGCTTCCTCATTTGTTATATATTTAACAGCATAAAGAAAACAAGTTTAAACAAGTCTAGCAACAAGATTTGTTATCATAAGGTACCGGACCATTATCATTGTTGCCCTAAAACTAAATATATATAAACGTTATCATTGCAAATATTATATAAATATATTTATATACCTTTATAGTTTGTATCTGAATAAATAGAGTTGCATGATTTTTCATTTAGAAAATAACTAGCTGAAAAACCGGTTCTCCGCACAGAATGAATACGTTTATGACATTGTTCTTTGTAAAAGATTTCAACCCTTATCCCTCTGCATACGCATTTGAATCAAAGTTAAATGATAAAAACATATGCCGTCTCAAGTGCTATGTTCAAAAATTCATTTCAAATGGTTCACCTGTTCTCTCATGATGATGATACAATTTCGAAGTGACTTTTATATATTGACATTATTAGGGTTGCCATAATTTTTTGATCTAAAATACGGACAAGCCTGTCACCCATCAAAGATACGGTGCCCAGACACAGAATAAATATTTTGAAATTTCTTAAATAAAAACCACTTTTTTAGGTTATCACATAATTGCTTACTGTAATTCTTAAAACACATTGGAAACTAATATGTTTTATATTTTTTTTCATTAACACGTATATAATAAATCATACCAATAGATTAAATATATCAAATCTAACCAAAAGAACCCTGGAATGGAAAAATGAGATACTCTTTAAAAACATAACCTACTTCAGTAAGTTATATGATGAAAACACAATTCTTTTCGCCCGAGATTTTAGCGATTCCGACTCGGAATGCTTTGTCCGATACGGACCCAAAAATACAAACAGTCCGTATAAAATACGGCCATATGGCAACCCTAGACATTTTATATATATATATATATATATATATATATATATATATATATATATATATATATATAAGATTATTCTGTGTTTTACAATCTATTTTCCTGTCTTGTATGAAGGTTATACAATTTACATATTTATTCTGTATTTGCTTATTACAAGAATGAGTCATAAGTCTTGCAATATTTCCACAATCCGAGCAGCAGGCGCGTGTATGCACCGTGATTGACCGTAAGTACAAGGTCAAACTGGCTCAAGAGGTAGTGTGGTAAGTGGACTATTTAACACGAGGGTCGACATTCCGTCAGTATCTTCAGTCAGCTGTTAGTACAGGGTGCGAAATCGTTTGAAAATGGTGGGGGGAAGAAGTTCAGTGATCCACACTAATGCCTCGCTGTGCTTCACACGTGAAGTGGGGGCTCCGAAAAGTTTAAATATTCATGGATTATTATTATTATTATTGTATAATAATAATAATAATAATAATAATAAATGTTCAAACTAATCGTCATTGTTATTTAAAATACTTTAATAATGTTATTTATTCATTTAACCTAAATTAGTACACTTATCTACTGCGTTTAATATACACTTCGGTGCGTATGGTCCAGGGTTAGACTCCCGTTTGAGCACAGTTTACCATCATATTGAGGACTGCATTCACGAAAATAGCGGTATAGTGTATGAGATCTAGAAGACAGAAATAATACCGCTTGAGAACCGACGTGCTAAGTAAGCATTAGACCTATGAAGTTGAAGCGCTCCATCTGGCCAGCCATAGACCCCCATGAGCTGTAGAGTCAGAGTATAGTTTTTATTATTATTATTTATGAAATTTCCGTTTCTTCGCCAAGTACTTATTTCTTCGTAGACATGAAATATGTACATGACGATGGTTTTAACACAGCATAGCCGGCATAATCGTGGGAAGTAAAACTCAAAAATCTCAAATGTAAATTGAGTAGTAGTTTAAACATTAGTTGCTGTCCCATTCAGCCTGGGCGCTGAAAAGGGACACTAAATACAAATCAATCCAAACCAATAACACACTACATTACTGAAATATAAATCGCTCTGCAATAATTTTTAATTAACCTATTGTGAATGGGCTACTTATTGTCACAGGTTTTGAAAAAGGAGAAACGCTCCAGTACAGAATACGAAAAGGATTATGCTATGGTACGGCTGTTTCTGTTATGTATTGCTTCACTATGTAATGTTAAAATTCATAATTATACTTATAAAATTCCTTCATAATTTGATTTTAGTTTTGTGTGTATGCTTAGATCAGGGTCTATATTTCTGGTTCTCTTTTCTCTCCGCAAGCGCTCTGGCACAGATAAATTTTGCACTATAATTCTGCTTATCGGAAATAAAGTCTATTATTGTGGCCAGTGTCCATTGTGATTTTTAATCAATGCCAATTAAAACATGATTCCGAGAGAGCATGAAACGGGAGTTGACGAGATAATTTCAAATTCACAATATTTCAAAAGGAGGATCGGGGATTTGACCAGATAATTTCAAATTCACAATATTTCAAAAGGAGGATCGTGGATATTACAACTCAAATACATTAAATAGTTTTACAGCAAAACCAAAGCAATGTGACACAGCAAGTGAAAATGTCGCTCTTGAACTCAGATTGAACAAAAAGAATAGTAAGTACTGTATAAATAGTAACTGGCTTAGCAAAACAAAGAAAAAAGTTCTATAATACACGCAAAGGTCAAAAAGTTTCGTAAACGTTTTAGTCTATTTTGAAACAGATTGACTAATAGATCTTAATAATAAATATGTACAGTACATCCTAACAATAAAAACGTAAAATTACTCTTAATTAGCTCTCTGGAAAGGACGCAGAAATGAAGCAGAAGCAAAACTGAAGCTAGAAATCTTAACCTGCAACATCAAACGACACAATTTGATACCTATAATAAATATATAATAGCCTTCTACAATATTTCACGATTTGGAACATGTGAAAAAGTGCATATCAATGTCTCGCATGGGATGTGAGCGCTCTGCCACTGAGTCACCGTGCCCTCTCTCTATTCTATATTAGTAATTTTGCAACTACTTGTTCATCTTAAGGAAACAACTGCAGAAAAAGCAGGAAAAAATAAATATGTCAGTAAGGAAATTGTCAACCTCAACCATTCTCATCGACTCTCCTCCGAACGGTCATAAATAAGCCCCCATACTGAGTTTGGTGACATCGTTCACCACGTCGGCATCGGACAAACATTGTACATGAAGAGAGCGAATGAACTTTTATTTTCTTTCGGACAGCTCCAAGTCTACGCTAGAGGATAAAGGTCTTCAAATCGTTGCAACTAAACTACTTCTTTGTTTGTTTGTTTTGAGCAGGCATGCATTTAAAATTGTTTTAGAATTTTTGCTATACTTATAAGTTCATATTAAGGTTTCCCCCCTACAGATTTTGGTGGGAGGGAAAAGCAAGCATAAAATTTTTGGTGGGAGGGAAATTACCCCCGTCCCCCCCCCGGGATTTCGCACCCTGTGTTAGTATCAGTGACGATGAATGTTCAACAACGTCTGATAAGTGAACTCTTATTGGATGACTCGTTATAACTCGAGCATGATGCTGCGGCAGCAACCGAAAACATTTGTCATGGGAAAGGGGAAGGTGCGATGAACCACAACACAGAAAATCATTATCTCCAGAAAAATTCGTACAGGTTGTTAAAAACGTCAATGATCAGTCATGGTCATACGACACGCCATTGAGGAAAACCTATTTATCAGCACAAGATTGTCAAATGGACTCGGTATGTCCCATTCCAGTGCAGTGTGTCACCTTCACGAACTCGGGAAAACTATCAGAGGTTGCCGCATTGTACCACATGAGTTAATCCCAGCTCAGACCTAGTGGAGAGCGGATATGTGCTGACAATTTCTGCAAAATTGACGTGATGTGCGTTTCTTTAAAAGGTACATCACATTTCGAGAGAGCTGGCTACAAAAAGAAGCTCGATGATTAGGTGTCATATATTCTGACTCAAAAACATTTATTCGGTCGTGAGATTTTTCTACTGAAACTAACAAACTCTAGTCTTTTCTGAAGCAGTTGATCACGAGTAATGAAGAGTGGATTACCTACAACAACAACGTATGAAAGAGATCGTGATGCTGTGCGTTTGGTGGAATTTAAAGGAATCATGCATCACGTGCTGCCGCTAAGCAAAATGATAGACTCGGACTGTCGTCTATTATTAGCACAAGTACAGCTAGCATGAGTCCGTAGTTGGAAGGTCGCTAAGGGAGGCTCAGACTTTCTAGGTCCACTTTCAGTCCTCCTGAAACTTTCACTTCTTTGTTGAATGTATGGAAGCCAAACTCAAGTTAGTCCCTCCATAAATGATCTCACCCCCTTGTCTTAGCATTTTGGCTATAACTCAGACGTAGCAATTCAAAAGAGACACCCGAAACTGGTCACAGACAAGTTGTGCTATACCACGTTGACAACGCCAGATCGCATACATCGTTAACGATTCGTCATAAATTGAGATAGCATGGCTGCGAGGTGCTATCTGAATGCTGGGGCAATCCAAATGAAATCGACTAATGATGGTTGCTGACAAAATTTAGTTTTTTTAAATTAATTTTTTACCTAAGTTTCTACCACATTCAGGGAGTTGAAGAAAGGTATTCATATATTTTTTAGCCGCGCAGGTTTGTTTGTAGCGGCCATTTTGTATAGGCGCCTGAGCGTATTTGCACTTTTCAGAAGATTTCATTAAACGCTGTAACTTTTTAAGTTTTAAAGATCATGAGTTCAAACCAAAACCATGTGAAAGATAATGGAATAGACAACATTCTGTGTTCTGTGCACATTAGGACGTACTTAGAACGTCGAAAGAAAAAGATCTGAACATTCAGGTCGGAAACCTAGAAATGGCCAGTTTGGAATGTACATTTTGAAACGAAATAAGTGAGACTCGCCTTCATTTTTTTGTCTACGTAGAGACTACATAATAGACAACGTCCCAAAACAGTTTCATATCTGAGAATCATATACTTGATTTTTTGGAAATTTTTAAACATTGCGAATTTTTGAAAATCGTGTATTTTCACCATCAAATATCTCAGGAAGGACACAAGTGAAAAATCTCAAATTTGCACAAAATAGATCGATAGTTGTTCACTAGCAAGTGAGTAAAATTCCATCACTGAGACTTGAGTAGTTTCTGAGTTGTTAAGTTTTTTTTTTTTTTTTTCACTAGGACTTAATATCGTAATGAGCCGTGGATATCAACTTCGTAGCAAAAGTATAAAAAAAAAAAGAAAAAACCAACAGAAATGTTAAATGGGTACAGTATGCATAATTTATGAATCATATTTTGTACAAAAATGGAACTGTGTTGTTTCTTTTCTGCCTATAGCACTGCTGTTAAGACATCAGTGAGGCAAACAGTTGACTAATTTGTGTACAGAGTTTGGCACTGGTATTGAAAGTGCGACCCGTAGGAGTTGTGAACTCTGTGGGTGTATGTTTCCGGATAACTTTAGTAATCGGCACTGATCCTTTGTCATTCATAGATAGTTTAAAAGAGGTTCTTGGGCCATGGCCGGGGATGGAAAAAGTTAACAAAAATATCGTTATTTTCTTGACTGAAGTCTTCGATTCTCCCAATTAACCATTTCTCGGCGTAAATACAGGCTACGTTATCATTAGGTGCAAATGACAGCATGCTATGTTCTGGAAGTACTGAAGTACTGCAATCAGTAAATTCATCTGATTCACTGATTGTGAGTATTCATAACATCTGATTTATGTTTGCGTCAGAGGTACAAATCTATGATATGATGTGGCATTGATAATTCTTTTACAAGTAGCAAATCTCGAATTTCTTTCTGTTTGACTGCACTTCTTCTGATGAAACATAGATAAATTGTATGCCAGAGATACTATCTGTTCAGTTGTTAAAATCGCGAATTTCACATCATTGCAACAACCTATAACTCAGAAACTACTCAAGTCTCAGTGATGCAATTTCACTCACTTATTACTAAACAACTATAGTCTATTTTATACAAATTTAAGATTTTTCACTTGTGTCCTTCCTGAGATATTTAATGGTGAAAATACACGATTTTCGAAAAATTGCAATATATAAAAAATTGCAAAAAACATCAAGTATATGGTTCTCAGATCTGAAACTTGTTTGGGACGTTGTCTATTATGTAGTCTCTGTAGACAAAAAATTGAAGGCAAGTCTCATTTATTTCGTTTCAAAATGTAGGCCTACATTCCAAAATGGCCATTTCTAGATTTCCAACCTCAATGTTCAGAGCTTTTTCTTTCGACGTTCTGAAGTACGTCTCAATGTGCACAGAACACAGAATGTTGTCTATTCCATTATATTTCATATGGTTTTGGTTTGAACTCATAATCTTTAAAACCTAAAAAAGTTACAGCGTTTAACGGAATACTCTGAAAAGTGCAAAATATGCACAGACGCCTTATACAAAATGGCCGCTACAAACAAACCTGCTCGGCTAAAAATATAATGAATACCCGTTTTCAACTCCTTGAATGAGGTACAACATTAGGTAAAAAAAAATAAATAAATAAAATAAACAAATAAATAAAAATAAATAAATTTTGTCAGCAACCTTTGACCTTGAAATTGGTCGATTTCATTTGGATTGCCCCTGCTATGAAGTTAGTTTCTAAAGAGGGTAGTAAAAATCACAATTTTGTGATCCGAAACAACAGAAGTTTTATAGCGACTAGATTATAGTGTTGACGGGAAAATGGCAGAATGGAGGGGTTCGTATGTCAATAACAGTTCCAATGCAGTATATTGCTCCTAAAATCGAAAAAATATTGACCAGGTGCAGAGAGAAAATGGAAAGGAGTGCATATTTTGAACAGGAAATGGAAATTTTCGCTAAACATATTCGTATATTTTTACCATTGGTAGTGTAACGTTAACTTGTAGAAATGTTATTAAGGATAATGGTCTGTATCTTATGATATTATTTCATATTGGTCTATCGTATGGTATCATTCCTTTTTTTTATGGCCAAACATACAGAAACTTGTTCTTTCTGGATAGTTCTATAGTGTGAGAGGAAGTGTGAGAAGTGTATGTATTGTTTACAAAGAAGATTAGTTATAAAAATAATACATTGAATGCAGAAAATCCACGAAAAATGCTGTAGTTTAAATAAATTTGATTTCTTGTGTTATCATTTGAACAGTTGGTATATGAATCACAGATCACATAGCCTAACGGTATATGAATTACCTTTGAAATATTTCTATAATATAATGAACTCAGGTAGGGTTGCCATATTACCCGTCCCCCGCTTAATCATCTGTTAATCATTAAAACCACCCACTTTTTTGGATTGGAGAAAAATCTAAGACGACTTTGTAGATAAAGTGTTGTTATATTCAACGTAAACCGCTACATTTCTGTGTCAATCTCAATTGCGATTATGTTAAGTTTGGACTCGCGCTCAGGCTCAGGCTGAAGTCTATGTTTTTACCTAGTCTATGTGTTCACCTATTCTTTATATATTCAGAAAAGATTGCAAATTGAATTACAGTATCCTTAGCACTTTGTTTAGATTTATTATTAGTATTTTTTTCCCTCATGCTGTATTTTATAGATTGTGAAGCGGTGGTAATTTTGTATTCAAAAAATGAAATGAAATCTTTAAGTTTTACGCCCCACGGTTATGCCAGTTAGGCTAAAGGAGACGGTGATGATGAGAAATGAATGAAATGGTGGAATGAAGAAAGTGGGAGGAAACGGGAGAACCCCAAGAAAACCCACGATCACGGTGTTTGTACACCACAAAGTCCACACGGCGCGAGCTGGGATCGAACCAGGGACCCCAAGCACCGGAGGTAAATGCTCTACCACTGAGCCACCGTACCCCCCATTTTGTATTCAAGTAGCAATCTTTAATAATGATAAGAAATTTTATAAGAGATGGACCAAGACTCCTAAATATGTTTTACATTTCTTATGATAAATATTTAGAAATTATTTTGTACTAGCAGCGTTCACCCCGCTTCGCTGGGGTCACCCCGGAACGCAATAAACTTTGTTACTTAGATAATTTTTACTTTTTCGCTTTCAAGTGATATGATAAAAACCATAGAAGATTGCAGTAAATGTTAACATTATATCGCCTGTCATTTATGTTAACCCGCCGAGTGACACGGTCATGTGGGTTGCATATAAATACATTTAGATTTAGCTATGATGAGCTAACAAAGGATTTCTACGTTATGGACACTTGAATGGTCAATTATCTCAAGACACTGGTAATTGAAAATTAAAGTGATATGATAAAAACCATCTAGGGTCCAAATCTTAATAACCCCCCAAAAATGAAAGAAATTGGTTCAGCCGTATTAGCGTGATGAGCTAACAAAGGATTTGTACGTTCTCTTTTATATATATAGATTTCTTAGAGAGAAAACCATATGAACAATGTCTGTCATATATCGCTTGCTTCTTCTTCTTTTGAAAACTTGCTTTACGAATATCCTTATAATTATAGATATCGTACTGTAATACTTACTTTACAATTGCAGACTCACATTTGTTGAACTTAATAAAACATTAAAAACAAAAACTAAATTTGCTTTACTTTAGTTTCGTTAGAAAAGTACATTGGAAGTGTCACTTAAAGAAATCGCTTTAAAAAAATGGCCCGAAGGATCCCAGGTCAGTATTTGTGATACACATCAATACTTACGGTTTAGAATTCCCTGCTTTTCTAATTTTAAAATATGGCAAGCCTAAACTCAGGGCTATTATATAACCTAAAACGTTATATTAGAGATAATGTTAAATTAACTCTTTCATTATTGATCAATTTCAATACATTTCGAATTGCTAAAATTTAGATACATCACGAATATCGACCATTTCACTCATTTCTCATTATCACCGTCTCCTTTAGCCTAACCGGCATAACCGTGGGACGTAAAACTTAAAGATTTCATTTCATTTTTTTAAATGTGTGAATATATGTGTATGTCCGACTTCTTTTACTGAGCCACTGTATGTAGCAGGAGCCATATGTTTTCTGAGCCTCCACATGATTTAATCCGACCCTGTCCTAGGCAATAGATATTATGGGAAAGTCTAATCAAACAGGAAACATACACAATCGTTTGTTAAATTCAGTTACTTTTAAGTAGGCCCGCATAGCGCAGTTGCTAACGCTCTTGCCTTCGGTGCGAGCGGTCCCGGGGTTCGATTTCCGGTAGGGACACTCGGTTGAAAAAGTGTAAGAACCTTTTTCGGGCCAACCATCCTAAATGAAGTTTTCCTCTTCACTCCAGGCAAATGCTGGTGTGGTATCTAACTTATAAGTCCCAGGCCGCTTCCTTTCTTCCCTTTCCCCGGATGGTGTGCTCGCCGAGGGACGTCATCCGTTGACATCCAGAAGTCCTAAACGGCAGAAGTCCTAAAAATATAGGCACTAGTCCTAAATTTTAGGACTTCTGCAGTTTAGGACTTCTGCACTTTAGGACTTCTGCACTTTAGGACTTCTGCAGTTTAGGACTTCTGCAGTTTAGGACTTCTGCCGTTTAGGACCTGCAGTTTAAGACTTCTGCAGTTTAGGACTTCTGCCGTTTAGGACTTCTGCCTTTTAGGACTTCTGCCGCGTCCCCATCCGTCATACGTGACGAGCAAGGGCGCCGATCCTGGGGGGAGCCGAGAGTGCTCGGGCCCCCAAAGCTCATATGGGCCCCCTACTGTATTTATGAATACACAATATTTGGCATAATTTGAGCGCAATTTGTCTTAAAATGTTAATATATACACCTTCTGCATCTGAATGCCCATCCCCAAATTTATAGTGAAATCGGCGCCCTTGGTGACGGGCTAAATGGTCATTGTGCCGGACGCCCATAACTCTAAATCCTAAAATCAGTTACTTTTAGAATAAAATTACCATGAAATATTTTTCCTAAGTCCTGGAGGGAAGAGGGAGAGTAAATTAATCTTTTCGTTCTTGGCAAATTTCAATCTCAAGCAATGTGAATGATTGGAAAGTACTAAAGAAACTATTTAATTACTACATTGTGTCAAATTGGAATAATTTTTATAGAGGTTTACTGGATCATCATTTTGTTATTATATTAAGTATATGTGTGAACTTGCAACATGGGGTTGATTAAGCGTTCGTAGGTTTCCTGAAGAAAATTTCCCTCAAATTACTCAAAATTTCATTTTTTTAAATGAAATTTTCCCTAGTTTGTTGAGTGTCCAATTGCTATGAGAGAAGTTATATGATAAGATTAATTTAGCTAAATTAAAGAAAGTGTCAACTAAATTTGTTATATTGACTTTTTTGCTTTTATTTTTACTTTTTCCTTCACTTTTTTCTACAAAAAAATCACACAAATATACCAAACCAACAATGGGTATTGCAGTATGGGTATATTATTACTTTGAACACACACACGCACAAACTATTGCTATTGCATTGGTTTATTTCTGAAAAACAAACAAAAATTTAAGCGTTTATATTTGTCAATCAGTCAGCGCGAGAATTTTCCTAGATCTTCAGTGTCTTTTTTAAAATATCCCTTTTTCCCTTTTGTTAATTTACCTTACGAAATTTCCCTCAAACTACGAACCTTTGATTTTACCCATTTCTTCTCCTGGAAAGTAGATGCGCATTTCTGATGAGAGAGTCGATTCACAAACGCAAATTCAACTTATGAAAATCTATTCTCCTTTTGGTGTGACTGGCTACGAAATAAAAAATGAAATGAAATCTTTGAGTTTTAAGTGCCATGGTTTTGCCGGTTAGGCTAAAGGAGACGGTGATGATGAGTAATGAATGAAATGGGGGAATGAAGAATGTGGGAGAAAACGGGAGAATCCCGAGAAAACCCACGCAAATGGTGTTTGTCCACCACAAAGTTCACTTGGCGGAGGCTGGGATTGAACCCGGGACCCCAAGCACCAGAGGTGAACGCTCTACCACTGAGCCACCGCGGCCCCTGGCTACGAAATAAGTGTTTATTTTGTTGATTGAGTTTGCTTTAAAATAGTCTGCATAGAAAAAAAAAATCCTTAATTCATTCTTAAATCAAATAAGTTATTTTACTGTAGGTATATAATTCTGTATAACTGTAGAATAGATAATAATAATAATAATAATAATAATAATAATAATAATAATAATAATAATAATAATAATAATAATAATAATAATAATAATAATAATAATAATAAGTTTTAGTATTAAGCTCTTATCTTGGAATTAACAGCATTAGGGCAACTACTTCCCTGTCGCGTTTTATGTGGTGGCGGCAAGGGCGCCGATTTCTCTGTAAATTTGGGGAGGGGCATTCAGATGCAGAAGGTATATATATGAAGATTTTAAGACAAATTGCACTCAAATTGTGCCAAATATTGTATATTCACAAATACAATAGGGGGCCCAAATGAGCTTTGAGGGTGCCCGGGCCCCCTCACCCCCCAGGATCCGCGCTCTTGGGTAGTGGCGAAATTCAGAACTTAGTATGTAAGTGAAACAAGTACAAGTCCTAAACTACAAATGACCTCAATTTTAGGACTGGGTATTTTTAGGACTTATGAACGCTATCCAAGTAGGCCCAAGGAGAAGGAAAGGTATAGAAAATGACCTTGGGACACTAGCTTTAAAATAAGTTGTATCAAACTAGATTCATTTTTAATTTCTTCACTCAGTAAGCCTATATTGTACCTTCGATAATTCGCTCACATGCACATAACTTATTGAAAAATCGCATCATGTGTGCCGTTCAGACACCCATATTATTAACCTTCCAGTGGAAATCATTGTTGTGTCTTTTAGGTTGGGAAGAAACGCTGTGATGAGAAATTCCTTCTCAGTCGGATGTTAAAGATAAATAACACCTGAGATTATTTGGTGTCAGATATGAATTCTTTCATGCAAAAACTTCCCACGTTAATGCTAATTATAGTCTAACATTTAATAGAAATGAAAACAAAGAAATACACGAGGAATATTATTGTAACTGTTTCCAAGTTATATTTATCATTGTTGCACTTGCAGTGCAATTGGTATCAAATCTTAAGTTGGGATGGGAGATGGCGTAAGTTGTTCAAGTTGTATTTTAAACAGTCTCGAACTCCAGTTTAATACAAAGTTTTATTTTATTTAAATGTTGTTTTGTAGTTCTTTTATGTTTAATACAATACAAATTTTAAAGAGTGTGGACATTCCTGGCGTTACTATTTATAATATTCACATTATTTTAGCTGTATAACGAACTGTTTAACACGGGCGATTTCAGACCATATGCCTACGCCATTTTGGTTTGCAACTTCGGTTGTGACCATGACAATTATAGTGAAAATCAATTTTGTTTAATACAATTTTCTACTTTTTAACATTTATAATGCAATAGCCGACGTAACTAATGGCTGTGGGAATCATAAAACCCCAACTGTGGTTATAGAACAAGAATAAGAACAAATCTTAAGTTTATTTTATTTCGAATGACATGCGAAGGGATCTGAACTTTACTTAGCGTACTGTACACTAAAAATCCCTCTATATGAGGAGTCCCCGAATCATGACTGACTGATGAATGCATAGGCCATATTTAAACTAGGAACTTACAATTTGGATTGACGCAAGATACTATTAAGCAGAGGCACACCCACGGAAGGGGTGTCCACTGGGTGCGGATCCCCCAAAACTTCCTCAATAGGCTCAACAAACATTTGTGTACTTTCACAATAGAATCAGGTGTAAAAGTGAGGGGGAACGCGGGCGGACGCTGTTCCCCACCTCCAAAAAATATGTACGGCGTCCCCCTCCCAAAAAGATATTACAATGGGTAAAGATAAGCAGAGGGACGGCGTGACGTCATGCCGCTACCTACCGTCTTCCTACTTTTCAGATCCACTTTTACCCCTGAATAGAACTATACTTGTTGAATATGGAAATGGTTTATGGAGCATGAAAATTGGTCCTACACTTCATGCTTACTCTTTCTCTTATAAAAACAATCTAGTTCTACATTTCTTTTTCCTGAAAGTGTGTGTGGAAGTATTTCATAATTACATATCGTCTTTTCGGGTGCAGAGTAATACCCAGTCAATACTATGTAGACTTAGTAGCTTTTGTTTTCGTTCAATTTTCTTCTTTGCCTGAACGATTCTGGATTTTACATCTTGTTTGCACTTACGAATTATCGCTTGATATTTTAACTCCTACTTACGTAAGTAAAAGAACTCCTGCGCCTCTTTTACCAGCTGATCAACTATTATACATCATTTTCTCGTGTTTCTTCTCTTAGTATCAGCAAGTTTTAAATTTATTGAGCAGAAATCTTTTCATGTATCTTAAAAATTGAACTCAACTTATTAGGCAAATAAAATTAAGTTTACGGGAAAATTTAATGCAAGATACAAATCATCATTCTTTTTTTTTAAATAGTTTGTTAATGACAATAATACATATACAATGTAATTAACCTGCGAAAGGCAGTAAAGTAATAATAATAATATGGTGACGATGAAAATTGCCGTGAGTGAAAGATAAGATGCATTACTTAGGCATAATATTAAAGATTAATTATAGCCATGTTGAATATTTTATTGTATAGCTGAGTTTAATAGGTACTATTATATTCATTATGCGTTACAAGATTATCAAACCAGCATTATATAGATATGAAACATGTAGGCCTACTTTAGTTTACAACATTATTTTCGTTTTATTGCTAAATTGGTTTGTTATAAACATTGAATAAAACATAAACGCAGAATGAAGTATGTTACTAGCCTACATGTATACGAAGTTTACATAAGACAGATAGATAGCCCCATAGCCACGATATATTATATATATATATATATAATAATTATTATTATTCACAACTAGCTGAACCTGCGCTCTCTACACAGAGCATCATTCACGTATGAGCATGAATCTCCTTGCCATTTCTCACAATATCTGTACACCCAGCCACAAAAGTATCTCCCCTCCTAAATGCTATAATTCCATTACTGGGGGTTCAGGACTTTTGCAGTTGTGAGAACGCCTAGACAGATGCAACCCAACTTACACGAAACTTTTGTCGGCACTGACAGCAGTTGGTAGCACTGAGTCAAGTCTGTATGGAAGTAAAATTGTTAGTAGATGACACACGAAACATTTCTCCATTCTGAGATCAATCTCTCTGGTTCAGAGCGTGTTGTCCAATGAACATCATATGTTAATCTCAATATTGCTGTGTATGTAATGTATTTTTTCATTATATACTGTATATTCAAAGAAATAAAATCACTGATCACATATGAATCAGAAAGTACTTGAAAGTAGCTGAAAATATCAAATCTAGAACAACTGCTGAAAAAAACTTTGGGAATGATTCCCTCCATTGAGAGACCTTCTCCAATGCTCATTCCAACATCTTTTTCTTTCTGGAGAAGACAAGATCTTGCTTGTCATACTGAGTATGCATTGAAATTGAAATTGAAACAGAAACACTTGAAAAAGTTTTAGCCTGGCCGGGATTCGAACCCGGGTCCACCAAAGAGAAGTTCAATGCGCTAACCACTCACTTACCCACCATTTAAACTTCCACCCAAACTAATACCTAATTCAAGTCGTTTCATGGAAAAATATAAACAAGATACTCAAATATAACAAAAACAAACAAATATAAACAAAATATAAATAAAAATATAAACAAGAAAATATAAGCAACTTGTGTGAGTGTCTTAATGACTTACTCGAGATTTCCTTGTTTAGCTCAAACACAAGTTATATAGACGTTCCTCAATGAGGAAATATCACGAAATGTTCTTCAAATTGAGCATATGTCATCAGCAGAGCCATAACTTGTGGGAGGCAACTGCCCCCAGAGAAGCTCCCCGCCGTTCGAGGGGGGCCCATTTTGAGACAAAATTTTCTTACTCCATATACGATACGAACATGAAATTAGAAATGAAGCATCGAATAGAGACGCTACATTACATAAAAAAAAAACAGCACACTAAAGGTAAATAGAACAAAAATAAGTCGTGGACCCATTTCAGTAATATTTATTCGTATGGCTTTGAGATTTATCAATATTGTCCCCTTAATAATTTTGTCATGTATGGAATGGGCCCAGGGAGTAACTAACGGAATCCCAGACTTTGCCGTGCGGGAGGGCCCACAAGCTCCCCCATAAAGATTAAGAGAAAGTTGGAGAGAGGGCTCCCAATAATTAGAAAATCAACTTTTTCTAGGGGGTCCAAATAAGCTTATTAATGCTCCCCCCAGAAAAAGAATCTAAGTTACGGCGCTGGTCATCGGTTGCAGGGATGGTCCCGATTTACATTACATTTCGTCTTTAGCATCTTTACCATAACTTCTAATTTCCAAAGAAGAAAAGACGACAGAAATTATTTTCACATTCTTTGAATTATATCAACACGTGTAGAAATAGACAGTTCTATGCTTATGTTCCATAACTACTAGTTTATTTTCTTATATTCATATGAGGAGTTTGTGGCAAATTGAACCGGTGGCACTAGCCGAGTAATCCCGGGCGTTCGGCTTCTGATCATGAGGCGCAATCCAATCGGTGTTCGAATTCCTCTGAAGAGCATTGTCGAATTTTAATTGTCCTCAGTATTTCTGTGTTCGTGTTCCTGTAGTGTTTGGAATACGTCGAAAGAACATGAGGTGCAAGTGGCGAACAATACTCCGGTTGGGGCGATTTGTTAAAAAAAAATGTGAAAGCAGGAAACTCCCATTGCAGCTACTTGGGTTCAAATCCCGTCGTGGTAATTAGTAATGTTTCTGAATGGGAAGATAATGTTTATGTAATTGGTATTGTAATTATGTTATTCCTTTATTATTATTATTATTATTATTATTATTATTAACACAATGGAAAGAAAAAGTAACATAGTCGAAGGTATTCATAGGAACAGAAAAGATATAGAGTATGTCAGATGTTTCTTAGGTTCACACATGAACGCAATAATATTATTACGTTTATGGATTTACAGATAGAATTATCATTTTATGACAACAAGAAATGGAATATTTGTTAGCAGATAACAGTAATGCATTTTGTTTCGCCCTTTTAAGTAGAAATGTGAGGTGCAGTGGTGGCTGTTGGATGTTTAAAGGGGGGGAGCACGACATGATCTGAATATTTGGTTATAACTGTTAATTTTCCTGGTTGTTTCTAACACTTTGACGAAAAATTGTATAACTAATAGAATACTATCTTTTTCAGTTAAAATATCGTACATCGTATTTCATATTTTATTAAGAAAATTGACAGGAGCAACGCAAGTAGATACTAGCCCTTTGTACTCTTAAACAACGAAAGTGTAAGAAGGGATTTGATTCCTTGCTCTTGAACCCCATAAAATTGTCTGGAAAATTGTGATCAGATTATTTAATAACAAATTTTCAAAACAAATAAATATGGATAATATTAATCATGGTAATGAATAATGGGGCTTGTTTTGTAGAAGTTATATTGAAACCGGGGGTTAATGAACAACTTATATTTTTAATTCCAGACATGCTATTAAATGTGTGTTATTACTCTTACGTTAGAAAATGAAAGACAGTAAACACTACAAGCATATGCTACGACATTTAAAGACATATTTGCTTTTGCAACTTCCCGAAACATATTCGTTGCCATTAGGACCAAAACACAACAATACTTAGACTCTCTTCACACTCCAATTATACAAAATAATCCTAAAATCTAGAATTATGTTGAATTCACTAATATTAATTGTATATACACTCGTACATCCCTAAACACATCACTTCACTCGTATATTACACTACGAAACAATGGAAAAGTTAGAAGTTGTTTCTTATTAGGCTCTTTTTAATCAATATTCCTTACTTTAGAAAGAAGAAAAGGCATTTTAGGAACTAAATTTTTGTGCAATTAAAGAATAGATTGTGAAACACTTTTTTTTTTTCGAAATGTTCTCTCAATTAGTTTCAAACGCCTAACATATCGAGCCCTTGTAAGAAGTGAAAGTATGCTGGGTTTGTTGTGCTCCAATAGGTTGATTTTTGGGCTATTTTCTGTGGCAATTAAAATGCAATTCCTGTAGTTTCCTTTACTCCACGGGAAATCAACCAATATGTACTCACGCAGCAGCAAATATTATATGGCACCATTTTTTTCTATAAACCTGTCATGGGTGCCCGAAGGGGGGGGGGGCAGGGTGGGGCTTGGGGCCCCCTTTGGCTAACGAAAGTGTATACGTAATATAGCAAACCACGTATATTAAATACCAGAAATACTAGACGTAATATAGCAATCATGGAGATGGGCCCCGCTCTAGAAAATTTTCTTCGGGCGCTTCTGGAACCAGTAATACATACAAAAACTTTACATTTCCAAATGAAACTATATACATTAATAGGTTACTTCAAAAAAGTGCAGCGGCAACTGCCCCCCTTTGCCCCCCTAATCGCCGCCCATGGTGAGGTGACATCTTAAATAGGATCATTCTCGTGACTAGCGATCCCTATTGTAAGTTCGATCACTATTTGCAATTTGTGCACAGCTAGGGACAATTCCTTGGAACTCATTTTTGGCCCATACTACAGCAGTAAGGACATGTTTAGCCCTTATGTGTTCATCAATTCTTGTCCAAACACGTTATTTACCAGACAGTTACGAAAGTTGATACGGATGACGTAATTTTGTGTTGTTGGCATTTCACCTGTAAAGGAAGTTGTCAACTCTTAGACCCAGAGAAATTGAATATTTTTTTATGTTAGTATACATCAGAAGTATCAGTTTTGCAGATTATAAAAATTTCCTGAATTGCCACAGCCGGAATCAAACTCGCGTCCCCAACATTATGAAACTAACGCTTAAGCCACTACTCTAAAACATCACTGTTCTGTGAGAAGAAAAATGGAGCTGCAGTGAATTCAGTAATTACACACTTTTACGATTCCAGTGTAATAATGCTGAAACTTTCTGATTTCAGTCATGATAAAATAGTAAAACATTATGCAGAAAGAATAGTCCAGAGAAATCAACTTAAATTGACAACTCATATGTACGGAGGCACGGCACGGCATTGGACAGATACTTATATTATGTAGACGTATTGGATCTCCCTCAAATACTTTGGACCCCTCCCAGTTAACATTTTTGGGTGTAGAACTGGCAGTGCTGTTTGTTTTGATCAAAGGATTTTTGGCTTCTGTTACATGCTGATCCTTCATCTAGCTGATTTCAAGATTTCTTTTCCAGAACATACCACATTGGTAAGCATTGTTTCGCCTCATGTGGAAGTATATTGTGTTCATCGTACATTGCGTAACAACCAAGACGGATGATTTGGAATGTAGTCTTTTCTTTTACGCACATGTGTGTGTGTTGTATGAATATGTGACATTCGGAATTCATATACCAGTACCTATTTTGTATCAGCTGTTTTGTTTTTTAATTATTAGGCTTAATTTTATTGTGTGTGCTTTAATTCTGTAAATAACCTACAAATTCTGAATGAATTGTATACCATGACTTCTGTAAATAACTTACCAAAAACATTGACCAGTTTTCAACTGAGGAAAAATTTGCAATTAAGGCTTAGACAAAACAATCAAAGGGCAATTCAGGAGAGTGTTCGAAAAAAAAATCCTGTTTAAATTTACAGGATATCTTATGGCAGTAGTGTTGTTTGCACCAGATACATTTCCTCAATTTATTTTAAATTTTCCTGGATAAACTGTGAATAAAGTGTGTTCAATGTACATTTTTTATAACACTAATCTCTGCTACGAATTCTCTTCAGTCAACGCTGAAGAGGAATTCGGATCACTGTCAGGGACTGAGTTTGCTAGAATGAATCGTTCGCAATAATCTAGAAAAAATATTTACTGAATCTACAAAGCTTCTGAAATTAATATTAACTGTACCTATGGCGTCAGCAAAAGACGAAAAGTTTTTTTCCACATGAGAAAGAATTGACACTTTCAAGGAATTGAATGTCCCAAGACATTCACCATTGGTTATGCTTTCCATCAAAAAAGACCTGACAATAAGAATGTCAGAGTTCAACCAGCATGTATTAGACAGAATTGCTTCAATCAAAGAGAGGAGAATGAACTTACTAATTAATTAAGGTGATAAATCGGATAAAATGTTCTGCATTTTTTATTTTTAAAAAACAGAATTTTATTTAATTTAACATGTCACATAGCATTTGCATCTAAAGTTATGCTGATTAGTCAATGAGTCAACTTTGTATCTTCTGTCTCTTATTGTTCGTACTGCAACACCCGAAACCACAATCCACCGGCCGCCAATTCAATTTAATTCTACATCTCTTCAATTTAATTCTACATCTCTTCAATTTAATTCTACATCCATATGTTGAGGGCCTCGGTGGTTCAATGGTAGAGCGTTCAGATCTGGTGGATGGGGTCCTGGGTTCAAACCCTGCTCCCGCCAAGTGAACCTTGTGGTGGATAAACACAGCGTGCATGAGTTTCCTCGGGGTTCTCCCGTTTCTTCTCACTTTCTTCATTTCACCATTTCATTCCTTTCTCATCATCACCGTCTCCTTTAGCCTTACCGGCATAACCGTGGGATGTAAAACTCAAAACTTTCATTTTATTTTTTTCATATATTGAATTTAACTAAACATCCATGTCCTGAATTTGACTTAGAACCCCTATCTCTTGAATTTGACTTAAAACTATCTCTTGAACTTGAGTGCCCACCTCTGCTGCAAACAGGTCCCTGATTATACCCTAGGTTTAGTGATGAGCAAATGCAAGACTAGGATGGTCTTGGTCTTGGTCTTGCACTGGTACACTTGGTCTTGGTCTTGCACACCTAGTCTTGGTCTTAGTCTTGCTTGCAAGAGTCTTGCAAGTCTTGCTTTTAAGAAATCTTATGCTTTTCATAGGTAAATTTTACTCTGGATATAAAGGATAATAAATTCTACAATGCGCCAATAGTAACAGAAATAAAATGTAAGTTTCTAAATGTAATATTGTTTACCTTCGTGTAAGTATGGTGATAGTGTACAACATAAGCAATGACCTTTATTTCTTCTTCAATGGGTGCCACGCTTCACTACTTATAAGATAAATCACAACGTTTCGTAATCTTTTTATATTTTTTAACAGATCCAATATTCCACTCGTTTCCAAACTGGGGAGGCTACCCCTGAGACGCACAGAAAATAAGGACGGCACAGATTACTGAAATACCATGAATTTCAAAATTAGTTTTACACTCTAAAAGCATCAGATTTTTTCTTTTCAACCTAATCTTTGTATTGAACAAACTTCCAATTAAATATTGAAAGTTTGTTTTACTGATTCCAATATGTACTCTATGGGGCAGAAACATGAACATTACGCAAAAGCAACGGAAAAAAATTGGAGGCTTTCGAAATCTGGGTATGGAGAAAAAGGAGAGAATTAGCTAGGTTGAACGGAAAACGAATGGGAAGGTGTTAGAAATATTAGCAGTAGGGGAGAAAAGAAGAATTTTAGATGCAATTAAGAGGAGGAAGAGGAACTGGTTGAGGCATTGGCTGAGGAGCAATTGTATTATGAGGAACTTGCTAGTGTTGGTGGAAGGAAAAAGAGGGAGGAGAGGAGACTGTAGTTGAAGGAAGGTATTAAAACAGGAAATTGTTACGTAAAGACGAAGAGACTAGCTGAGAAATACCGCACATCGAAGCTTTTCAGTACCAGCAAGTGACTTGCCAATAATGGCAGAATAGATGATGATGATGATGATACAATTAGCAATATTGTCCAAAAAAGAGAAAGAAAAATTAAAATAATAATGATTATAATCAAACCTCTTGATATTTAAGAATAGTTTGAGTGAAAATTGAAAACGAATCAACGGTCCATGTCTTTTGTGTCTTGTGGTCACATGCACTAAGTTTTTGTCAATGTCATGAAAATGTTATTTGAATATTAATTTTAAGAGTACAACAGATGCTTGAGCCTCGGAGCCATGTAGTCGGAACCTATGGTGTACTGAATTACCGATGTTCAATATTATATTTCTCTTCAGTTTTTGAAGAAGAACACCACTAGTATGTTTTGAAATGAAATCAAATATCTAGTTTAACGTCCCACCAGGGACGGCGCCAGGAACGCTTGATGGGGTGGGCGGAAAGAGGCGGACCTAGTTCCTGGGTGGGCGGACAAAGAAAATGAGAACTGGGCAATGTAAACATTTTTTCACAATAATTAAGTTTCAATTTTTATAGTCTTTAGTTAGCTAAGGCTCAGACCGAAATTGGGGAGAAACAAGGATGTGGAAAACAGCTGTCTTGGCCTTATAGAAGGTACAATTCCGGCATTCGCCTGGTGGGACTGGAGAAATGCAGGACTTAGGATGGGCTATAGGCTCGACCTACAGAATTCCACGTGGCAGACACACTACCTCTACTTCCAGTTTTTTTTAAGCAATAATAACGGTGTGTACTGTGTAGTCGATGAAGTTCAAGATAGCTTTAACTCCTCTCCCTCCAAGAATGTACATGAATGCATACAAATGAAAGAAGGTTCCAACAACACAGACTAACAGATAATACTCTACTTTTCGTTAATAACATAAAATACACAACAAGTAGGTAAAGTAAACAAAGGATAAAATAGGCTACTCCAAACATTTTTATCTTTGAGGGATTTATTATAAGAAAGCAAGAGACAAAAAGTATAAATCAGTATATTCAGAAGCAATACTGTCATCTTCGCTCTCTCCAGCATCTAGTTCATTTTCACTTTCTTCGTAATCGAACACTTCAAATTGAGAATCCTGGTTGTCACATGTATTTGTATTTTTGTCTTTTTCTCTATTGAAGAAGAATTATCACTAACGTCGACGGATTGAAAATCGCGTTTCTTTGAACACAAGGAAGACACTGAGCCTGAGAAGAGATCGCTGATAAGTTTTTTCGACATATTAGCTGAACAAGCACCGAACACCGAGACTTCTGAACGCAATAGAGATCAACTCAACAATGCTGTAATAAGGGTTTTTTCAAATCTGTTTAATGCCACACGGATAAGACATGTGGTAATTGGTACATTGCTGTAAACAATTGCAAGTTGCAACCCTTTTATAAGAAGCTATCGCGCCGACACAAAGCACTATTCCCCTCCCTCTCTTTCTGAAATGAGACAATAGACAATACTGGCCACCTGTCCATTATTTAGTCGGCTTTTTAAAATATACTTTTTTTTTCAGTGCAGCACATACAAATACTGGCGTTTCAATAGCACGATTGTGTATGTGTGTGTTAAACTTTAATTCAATTATCACGACTTTTGTCATCATTATATTACTATAAGTATCTGTCTTAAAATAATTGTTCATTGCAGAGTTAAACAGAATCTAGAACCTACCTATTGCTTTTGAAGTATAGGATGTCACCTTCAGTGCCAGATTTACGTATAAGCTTGGGGGCCCCCCAAAAAATTAAAGAAAAATGGCTGTAGTCATTTCCAAATAATATAAAAAAGCAAGCAAGATAAAACGCACACACAACAACGGTGTTCTATACTATTATGTATTAAGCTCTCATGAAGCAAGTAATAGGGCCCTGTTTTCCAAACCGCCTGCAATGGGATCTCTGTTGCCCAGCCCCGCTTATAATGGAGCCCTCGTTTCCCAACTCCGCTTGTAATGGGGATCTTGTTTCAGAGCCCCATTTGTAATCGGGACCCTGTTTTACAGCCATTACAGTTAACTATTTTAATAAGACTTCACAGCATAAGTGATACAGTATCTTGTATACGAATAGAACTCTAGTACTACCCTTTCACGTACTGTTTGGAATTCGACAAGAAATTGAGTCTGGTAACAGTGGATGCATAAGAAGAAGACATGAAACGACAAGCTGGCGAAATAATAGTAAAATATATTGGAATTACAGCCCTAAGCGGCAATAATCTTTATATCGTGAAATTATAGATATTTCGCTGTACGTAAGTATGAAAAGTAGTGTGCAGAAATATTTTCATAACTTTCAGAACTTGGCACTGATTTTCAAAGTGATCTATAGAGTTGAGTTGATTTTGAATTTAATGTCCCTTTCAGCAGCGAGGCTATATGAGACGGAATCTACTGATTAACGTGGAATCCGAACCACATGAGCTCTCTCCAGGAATCGAACCCGGGTCTCCCACTCCAAACGTGCGTACGCTAACCGCTTAGCCACGGAGGAGCTCATATAGTGATCTATAGAGTGCAATAATGGATCACTAAAGGCAGGGGCGGATCCAGGGGGCGATCGCCCCCAGAATTGAATATTTTTTATTTTAAAAATAAAACCAATCCTAAGAATTTTCATCTTTGTATTATAAACGTAAAATAAAACCTATTGACTTCGAGCGACTGCCTCTCCAAACATTCAGAATGGATCCGCCCCTGGCTAAAGGAAAGGATAGGAGCACGAATCATAGTGATTTCATCCATTCGTTATAGGCATATGAGTCGTTCGTTTGTATATATTAACAGTATTTTATGTATTGTTACGTTCAGAACTGCCCGAATTTACGTTGTGTAAGTTAGTATGCAGCAGACTGAATGCATTAGCAAGGCAAGGTACCAACATCTTTTCACGTCGCAGTAAAAAGATGCTACGTACATTTATAGGACTTATAATAATTTTATTGCAACAGGTTTTTCAGCCAGAGACGTATCTAACCAGGGGCCGGTGAGGTCTAAGCTCCCAGTTTTTTGAGTGACAGAAATTATTGAAGCCATTACTTACACACTTTTGAAAGTTTATAGTAAACTCACAATATATCTATCATAATCTGGGTTCTAGTTGCCCCTCCTCCAGTTTTAACCTTCTAGATTCGCCTCTGCTTCCAGCGAATTTGTGTCGTATTACACCTTGTGTAATCTTCAAGAGTTGCATTCCATTTTGAGTTACTCTAGTAACCTGGCCTGGAAAAAGCTTACACGATTAGTTGAGCTTCAGGCAGTAATTACCTACCCTGGATGATATTCAGATTGTATTTACTTACATCGGATCCCTGGAAACGTTTCAAACTTTACCCAACTGACTAGAAACAACTTGAAATGAGAAATGATGCGGCCTCCACATATTGTAGAAGCATGGCGTGGAGCGTTGATCATAGTTGGTGCAAAAAGAAAACAGAGAACATCGGCAAGGAGCTTTATTGGGACCAATTAAACTACCGCTAATTTTATAAATTTTACAGTTTTTCTGTAATGTATTCAAAACAGTAAGTTAAGATAACGAAATATATGCGAAAACGTACTTAGATATGTATTAGGTCCATAAATTACCATATAGCATATATTCAAATAAAAAAGGCGAAATTTTGTCGCTGATAAAGAAAGCTAGAAATACAAAGAACCCCATTATCTTCAATAGCTTAGGGCCCCATCAAACCTAAATCCGGCACTGGTCACCTTCATTATTCTACTTCTGTTGGGGTGGGCGGATGGGTGGGCGAAACCATCCATCGGGTGGGCGGTCGCCCACCTTCGCCCACCCTTAACGCCGTCCCTGCGTCCCACGATTATGCACCGAAGCTAAGGGAGATGGTGATGATGAGAAATGGATGAAATGGTGAAATGAAGAAAGTAGGAGGAAAATGGGAAAACCCGAGAAAAACCCACGCACACGGTGTTTGTCCAACAAAAGAAAAATCTCACATGGAGCAAGATGGCATTTATGTGTGGCTTGAAAACGAATAATAACAGCAGAAAACGCGAACCGATTCAAGAAACGACATACTGTGGCTACATGCTACAAGGGCAGATAGACTCACATGGATTGCATAAACTACTGGGAACACATTCACTCCAGTGGCATTTTTAATGAAGCCAAGAAGTTCAAGGGAAAGATGTAATGATTTTTCCCCTTCCTTTTTACACTATAAAAAATTCAAGTAGTATCGGTACTTGTGCAAGAGTCTTGGTCTTGGTATTGGTCTTGCAGGTATGGTCTTGGTCTTGGTCTTGCATACAAATCTCTTGCAAAAACTGCAAAACCAAGACTCTTGTGCTCATCACTACCTAGATTATGTAAATTTGTTCTGGACAGCATCGTGTTCATGGATTTTCTCTGGATTCTCCCGTCTCCTCCCTCATTTTCATTCCACCAATTATTTTATAATAATTTAGTTTCATTAATCATCCCTCTTCCTTAGCCTAAATGGCATAACTATGAGCAGTTAAACTAGAAATTTGATTTAATTTCATTCTAGAATTTGATATTGGACATCCATCTTTTGAATTTGATTGAATTGCTATGAATATTGCCACCATGTAAACTTATACATTAGGAAGGTACGGAAATAGTACTACCAATTATTTGTGTTTGAGGCTACATTTAACTTGTTTCAATCTGAACTTTGCATCTTTCTTTGCAGTGGGCATTTTTTCTTCTTTTTTAAAACTAAAAAAGAATGTTTTGGTATCATCAATGGAAGAAAGTAGTGAATATCGTTCACACGACAATGGAAAAATTACTCTCTTCCCTTGTCCTACTTAAGGATATTCAGTTAAGGATAAAAAGAGAAGACAACTCATTCTCAGAACAGTAACACCACAAACAAGTTAGAACAAGTTTTTGTTCTCTCTCTCTCTTTCTCTGTTTCCTTTTTCCTGTATGGCAAGTATGTTCTCCATTCCAATGGAATTCTGATTCAATCATACAATAATAATAATAATAATAATAATAATAATAATAATAATAATAATAATAATAATAATAATAATAATAATAATAATAATAATAATAATAATAATACACATCAATTACAATTAATAAAAAGTTAGATTCTGTAAGTTCATATGCTTTTATAAATACACAGTGTTAATGAAAGGGACCAACGAACTGTAAGAGAGTGTTCATTATCATGACATTACAATGAAAAATAAATAAATAAATAAAAAGTTCATAGTTTCAAAGCTATAGTTGTCCAAAAGCTTGAAAAAACACTTCGCAGCACACACTATTCCCAATGTGAGAAACCGTAAAGCTGGCTGTCCCTAAAACTTCCGAATTCGCACTAACATGTTCCATGTGAAGTGTGAACTGCTGTGAAGGTTTACTTTTTGCCTGCATTGAGCCGATATTTAACACCGAGCATATCTTGGAATTCCTTATCCCCTATACAAATTGCTCACATACCAATTGCACATTGCTGAAAATTCACTTTTGGGTGCGTATGTGTGACTTCTTTACGCTCGTATAGACCGCCATTCCATGGTTTCTTGTGTTCGAAACGAGTGTTTCAATGGTTCAATCCATCTGAAGTGGTCCAAAAATTGTGAAAATGGTTGCTCGACCATCTCCGAAAATTCTAAAAATTTGAGTGTGACGAATCGTGTGAATGAGAAGGTCAATAACAGCATTCACGTTGCCGTATGTACGAGTGTTTCTGAATGGCGGCCATCTTTATTGTCGGTGGAGTGCTAATTTTTGCATTTGCAAGCGTTTGCGAAAACTGCAGTTGCTCAGGACGTACGTATCAGACGAACACGAAACAAAAACTAATGTTTAGAGGAGAGACTGGGGTACACGGAAAATATAAATTTTTGCGTCTAAATAAATATGCAGGGTTGTAAATCAATCCTTGAAATCACCAGAAAAACTAGAGAAAATTACACTTTTAAACGGGCTGTATTTTGGAATAACATAAAGTGGGGGGTTCATAAGTTTTGTGCTGAATACTATTGCATGTAAAGATTGTGTAGAAATATCCACAGCTATGATACTACTGGCACCGTAGATTTATGTGGGTCCGAAAGTTGAAGTTTGTGATTTTGGTGCCATTTTTGGGGCGTAATATCTCATGAGGGCAAAGTGCTAAAAATTGCTGCTTAGGCCACAAAGTAATTCTGAATGTGAATAAACTATTGCAAAAAAAAAAAAAAAAAAAAAAAAATCATGTCTGATATTACATGGAGAAAAAAGTGAGGACATGGTAAAAACGCGAAAAAAAAAGCACCTGCGTGACGATGGTCGTATTCCGGAAAAATCTTAATGTTTGAATATGGTTCATGCTAAATCTCAAAAACTACGCATGGTATAGCAATAGGCCCGCTTTTGTATGTATTCAGTTGTGCAAAAGCTTGCGACTGGCGTTTGTTCCATCTGTCTAGTTACATGATCATTGCCAAGTCTATGTGGTAAGGGGGTTAGCTCCCCCTAGCACCCATGACACCCATCGTCGAACTGATCCGTGGTATTAAGGCACTTAATGGGTGATATCAATAAAAATAAGTAACTACTCCTGAGAAGTCCTGCTCGAGAATCGGAGTATCTACACCTGGAGTAATCTCCTCCCTCAATTTCGTATCAATAAAACAAGCCACTACTCAGGTCTAGTCTGCTCCAGATTTATGAACGTTTACTCGCGCTTCCTCTGCACGTAGCACTGAGTCGTATCAATAAAAGAAGTGATTACTAATTTCTCCCATTCATCGCGCAGTCATTTCGTTGTTTTTAACCTATGGCGTGTATCTTAAAAGCCATGAAACGGGCAAGTAGCAACGATAGCTTCAATCAAAGTGCATTTGTGGATATTCTAAAAGAGTTTCCAGTGGTACTTTCAAAGTCACAGTTACCAGAAAGTAAACGAAGGAAAGCCGAAACTTTGAAGGTAATTACAGTGAAATGCAACGAAATATCAAATACATCTACGACTGAGACACAAATTCAAGAGAATCTTTAATATTCGAGCGAGAATAAAACAAAAATAAAAAAGAAGAAAAATAAAAAATAAAAAAACGGGAAAGAAGAAAGTAATATTGAAACCATGCGAATGAACCTATTTGAGCTGACGGATGTTGATTGGAATCCAGCAATATCAAGATTAACACGACAAGCGCATATCACGTGTTGTCCAAGGTCTTTGTAGATTGTTTGGCTTTAAGAACGAAATCAGACACTTGGCTCCTTTGTTTTCTTTTTAATAAAGTCCAGCCACCCACGTCATAAATCACGTCCATCTGATTGCATTTTCCACACCATACGTGTCCCCTTTCGCCTTGACATAAACAAAATACATTCTCATGTATACACCCTTTCTATCAACGTTGAGTTGAGTTGATTATTAGTTTAACGTCCTTTTCAGTAGCGTGCCTATATGAGACAGAACCCAGTGATTAACGTGGAATCCAAACCACATGACCTCCTGCCGGGAATCGAACGCGGGTCTCCTATGCCAAAGACATGTACGCTAACCGCTTAGCCACGAAATAGCTCTTCCTATTAACGTATTACTCTCCAAAATACTAGGTTTCTTTAATGCCACTTATGTATAGTCAAGTGCTACAATAGCACCCAGAAATGTATATTGTTCTTGCCACTCTGCCTTTGCTGTTTGTATATTACGCACACTTCCGGAAACAATCCATTTTCAGGTAGTCATAGACAGTACTTTGAGCCACACCAGAATCCCCTGACAATCCGACCTGGAATCCCGGATCACTCACGTAACGCAAGAAAACCAAGGGCACCGATTTCTCTGTAAATGGGGCGGGGGAGGGCATTCAGATGCAGAAGGTATATATATATATATATATATATATATATATATATATATATATATATATATATATATAAGGATTTTAAGACAAATTGCACTCTAATTATGTCAAATATTGTATATTCATAAATACAATAGGGGGGCCACATGAGCTTTGGGGGGCCCGGGCCCCCACAGGATCGGCGCCCTTGAAGAAAACCCGCATCTTTTCATCATTACGTAGTCCACCACCCCGAATTTCGGTTGATTCTCCTTAAAAAATGTTGTGCTAATCACTACATTTTCTTTCATAAACTTATAATGCTTTTTGTAATCTCCATTTCCAACATTTCTATGCAGTTTATAAGTTTTTCTACGTAGTAAAACAATCATATACTCTGTCATATTTCTCACGGAGTCACCTATTTAGCTTGCTCCACAAATTTGGAGAAGTTACTAGCATCACAGAGGAGTCTTTGATTTTTATTGATATCAAACGCGTAGTAGTTACTCGGCTCGAGAACAGAGGTGTGGTTACTTCAAAAGGGCGGGGCTTCTCCGAGGTCAGCCGAGACGACTAGTGCTCAGTTCTCTTTTTATTGATACCAACGCGAGTAACTACTTCAAAATTGGGCGTAATGAGTAACTTCTCCGTTTTATTGATATCACCCAATGTATCAGCAAAGTAATATTGAAATCCAATCCAAGTTACAGAAGTTAATACGTTCACGTTGCGTTACATCTATCCTAACTAAATATAAAACAACATGAACTGACATAAAATAAAAGGGTACTTCTGGTTGATGTGGAAAGGCGAAATTTAGCATGCTTGTAGGTTTCAAGTAATAACCCACAGGAAAATTGCCAAAGGTTAATTGTTAAAAGTTAACGACCATTAGGAAGACCTAGGCGTAGATGGGGGACAATATTAAGATGGATCTTGCAGAGATAGGAATACAAAGTTGAAACTGGATTCAGTTGGCTAAGGATAGACGTCAGTGGAGAGCTTTTGTGAACGTGGCATTGAACCTCCGAGTTCCATAAGCCATACATACAGTTAGTTTTTTTTTAGTTAATTAATATTTTTAATTTTTAGGGGGTCTAAAAGGAGAATGAAGGGGCTATTTAAATGGGCCGTTTTTTGGACTTACAATCTCATATTTTAGGCACTTGGAATTTGAATAAAAGCTTTAAATTCGGTATGCTTGTATGTTTCCGTTACCGTTACTTAAGTAAATGACAAAAGTAAAGATTTTTAACCGTACAGAGGTTTTATGGGGATCTGGAAGGTCTTTCCAACGTTATTTATATGGGACGTCTTCTACAGTCCAAAATGTTTATTCACTTTGGCAGGATTAGAATGATGAAATTTGGCATGATTGTATGCTTCCGGGACTAACTCATAGGAAAATTGCCAAAAGTAAGTATTTTTAGTTTTTAAGATACTAATGTGGGGATGATACAAAATCTTATCTCTTGTGATACAAAATCTTATCTCTTAGATAGTTGAAGTACGAAAAGAAACTTGAAATTTGCTAGAATTGTAGGTTTTAGAGGTTCGAAGCCGTAGATCAAGCAAACACGGGGGTCTGGGGGCGGAGTTCTCAGGTAGCCAAAGGCTAGTCTATCCTATATAACGCAACCTTGTGAAAATACTAACTTCCGTAACTTGCATTGCATTTCAATACTACTCTGCTGATACATTAAGTGCCTTAATACCGCGGTCCAGTTCGACGATGAGTGTCGTGGGTGCAAGGGGGAGCTAACCCCCTTACCATATAGACGTGGCAATGACCATTTAGGTGGAAAGATGGAACAAACGCCACTCGCAAGCTTTTGCACAACTGAATACAAACAAAAGCGGGCCTAATTGCTGTACCATGCGTAGTTTTAGAGATTTAGCATGAAACATATTCAAACATTTAAATTCTTCCAGGATACGACCATCATCAAGCAGGTACTTTTTTCGCGTTTTTACTATGTCTTTACTTTTTTTCTCCTTGTAATAACTTTTGTAATAGTTTATTCACATACAGAATTACTTTGTGTCATAAGCAGCAATTTTTAGCACTTTGCCCTCCTGAGATATTATGCCTCAAACATGGCATCGAAATCACAAACTTCAACTTTCGGACCCCCATAAATCTACGGTGCCAGTAGTATCATAGGTGTGAATATTTCTACACAATCTCTATATGCAATAGTATTCAGCACAAAACTTATGAACTATTATGCCATTTCAAAATACATCCCGTTTAAAAGGGTAAATTTCTCTAGTTTTTCTGGTGATTTCATGTATTGGTTTACAACTCTGCATATTTATTTACGAGGGGACCTATCCTAGTGTAACTCTGACTTCGAGTCGAGACTATAGCCGTTGGATACCTTGACCCAAAAGAACATAACACCAAAAGGGATACATCCTCGATCTCAACCGTTGCGGAGATATAAGCATGAAAAGTTAGAAATGGAGCTCCATATTATACGTTACAAAGTCAGATTCCGGGTTAGAGTTTTCGGAAACGGTCGGGTAAAGAAACTCAGCGAATATATGTCAAATCAGTGTGGGGAGCCCAGCACCTTTTGAATGAAAAATTTTTGTCCCCGGAGCACTCGCAGGGTCCCATGCGGGGTCCTACTCAAAATTTGCAAATTGAACCGGGGGTCAAGTAGCATATTGTATGAAAGCTATTGTTAAATAAAAGAAAATGGAAGAAATCTCAACTCTCTACGATAATTGTACAAACGGGCAACTGGTGAAAATGTCAATACAACCTAGATCAGAAAATCTATGGCCACTCTTCTAAATCCGTTAAGTTCCGGTAATAACAAAACAGAAAAACATGTTTAAAAGTGCAACGTATTGAAGTATTGAAGTATAGCAAATTGCTCTTTCAGAGAGTCGCACAACGGACCTTATCCAAATATAAGTGTGACTTCGAATGACCAATGAACCATAGAATGACCATGACCTTTGGATTTCGTGCCCTAGAAGATAAAGGATACATTGTCAATTTCAACCGTCATGGAGGGTGAGAAGTTCAAAAGGCAACGGGTCTGTTTTCATTGAATTTTACGACATTTGTTTTCATTTTGTCTAGCGCAATATATGTTTTCTTTATTGAAGTAACATTCTGTAAATATACCAACACGTATATGCGAAGTTGTATATCTATTTTCTGTGGACATAGTTTTGTTTACTCATATTTCATCCACACATTCTTCCAATAAATTGCATATTGCTGCAAATCAATTTTGTATTGTCACAGAGTGTTTTGTGTGCCAATATTCTATGAAACACTACCGTCTGGTACTTTCACTATGTTTTGGCTCGTCTCCCACCCCACTTGGTTATCGTTTTCTTTCCCGAATTTACAATTATCAAACTAACTTCCAAATTTATATTTTAATGAAATATTATTCTTGACCATTCCCTATAGCCCTAGAAAATCACCCTCCGATATATTTTATTTCTGCACCATTATTCCAACCCCACTCTTCTCCAAGTTACCTCACAGTTTCAAGGTCATTCCTTTTCGTCTTCACCATCATGTTTCTCGTTCAGCAATCCCCCAATAGAAATTTCACGGTGCAATCTGCGAAGTTAGGGTCCCGATTTGCGAAGCATATACTTGCCTTTTCACCTCACCCTCCAAGACGGTTGTAATTGACAATGTATCCTTTATCTTCTAGGGCACGAAATCCAAAGGTCATGGTCATTCTATGGTTCATTGGTCATTCGAAGTCACACTTATACTTGGATAAGGTCCGTTGTGCGACTCTCTGAAAGAGCAATTTGCTATACTTCAATACGTTGCACTTTTAAACATGTTTTTCTGTTTTGTTATTACCGCAACTTAACGGATTTAGAAGAGTGGCCATAGATTTTCTGATCTAGGTTGTATTGACATTTTCACCAGTTGCTCGTTTGCACAATTATCGTAGAGAGTTGAGATTTCTTCTATTTTCTTTTATTTAACAATAGCTTTGATACAATATGCTACTTGACCCCCGGTTCAATTTGCAAATTTTGAGTTGGCCCCTCCTGGGACCCTGCGAGTGCCCCGGGGACAAAAATTTTTCATTCAAAAGGTACTGTGCTCCCAACACTAATTTGATATGTATTCGCTGAGTTTCCTTACCCGACCGTTTCCGAAAAATCTGACCCGTATCTGACTTTGTAATGTATAGTATGGAGCTCAATTTCTAACTTTTCGCGCTTATATCTCCGCAACGGTTGAGATCGAGGATGTATCCCTTTTGATGTTATGTTCTTTTGGGACAAAGTATCCAACGGCCATAGTCTCGACTCGAAGTCAGAGTTACACTTGGATAGATTCCCTCGTTAGACGCAAAAGTTTATATTCTCCGTGTACCTCTGTCTCTCCTCTAAACGTTCGTTTGATACGCACGTCCTCAGCAACTGTAGTTTTCGTAAACGCTTGCAAATGCAAAAATTGGCACTCCACCGACAACAAAGATGGCGCCCATTCAGGAACACTCGTACATACGACAACGTGAATGATGTTATTGACCTTCTCATACACAAGATTTATCACACTCAAATTTTTAGAATTTTCGGAGATGGTCGAGCAACCACCTCTGGACCACTTCGTATAGATTGACCCCAATGTATTTTTCCAAACTTTTAGACAGCCCCAGCTCTGAAACTATGCACTTTTCTCCCACAGGTACATACGAACTTTATTTGTTATCTTGATGTGAGGAATCATTTCTTACAGTTTGTTACTATTGTTCATTGAAGCGCTGTATAGTTGTACAGCAAGTGGCGGATCCTGAAGGAGGCGTGCGATTCCATGAAGTGAAGACATTACTTTTTTGTTATTGTAACATGACGACATTTTTTTTTTTTGTCAATATATTAGATTAATATATTTGTTCGTGTATATACAGAGCCGTAGCTAGAGATTTATTTCTATCGACTGATATGTCGTATTTGGAAAGTACTTTTGTTAAACAGATTAAAATGTTAATGATAATTTTAGGCTATATGCCATTAACGATAGTACGTATTGTCGACTTGATAGTGTCATAATGAAGATCTTAATTACGGTATATTTCAGAATCAGTTTCATCTCAGTAAGTGGAATGGTTCTCGCAAGGCATCAATTTTTAGGTTCACAAAGAAATTAATTTTATTCCATTTTCTCGAAAACAAGGGATATAAACTCGGATAAGCTTTTACACTCACGAAAATTATGTTGTTCAGCTCAATCGATTGGTATAATGTGTCTGATCTATATTTGTCTATAAAAAATGAAATGAAATGAAATCTTTGAGTTTTACGTCCCACGGATATGCCGGTTAGGCTAAAGGAGACGGTGATGATCAGTGATGAATGAAAAATGGTGGAATGAAGAAAGTGGGAGGAAACGGGAGAACCCTGAGAAAACCCACGCACACGGTGTTTGTCCACCACAAAGGTCACTTGGCGGCATATTTGTCCATAAAAACTCAGTTTATCAATTATGTGCAAATTCTCATTGCTTATCATTAATTAATCTAAAACACACCTATAGCAGTAATTTTATGACAACAGTGTTGGCAGGGGCCGCGGTTCTGTCAAAAAAAACACCCAATTTACGGACTTGCATTTAATAGCCTTTTTATATGGCAACACTGCATCAACTTTGTCACATTTTCGTACCAATGGATAAATGTTTATGTATACTGCACAAATACGCAGGGTTTAACCCCAGGAAATAAGTTTTCTGCAAGTCAATATTGATTGTCTTCATTTTGTACATTTTTTTTTTTTTTTTAATTTTACTCTTTCGATACTTTCTTTCGTTACTACACAAAAACTTACGAAGTCCAACATTGGCCATGATCTCAAAAATATCTACATAGAACACGCTTATATTTGTTTCAAGTTTCATGTCTATATCGTTCTTGGTTCAAAAGATATATGCAATCAAACTTTGGGTTGGTAAATTTACGGACACACTGTACTTTAGAATCTTTGCGGGTGACAAGAAGTACACCGGACTTGCCTACACGATCACGAGTTTCAAACTACATGTATCTTATTACAGCGAAATTTTACCAGAGTCCGTCTTATTCGCGATATAATTTGTGACGGCTATCCTTCATCAATCGATTTCTCACAATTGCATTTTTGAAAGTACCCTTTCTTGGATTTCAGCAATCTAATTAATCAAATATGTTGACTCCGTAATAGATAAAAAAAAGCTAAATACCGATTATGTAATTTAGGGAAATGCATCGAGATAATACATGAAGTTTCAGTGCTTCAAAATTTGAGTTGCTTTGAGAAACACTTATTGAGCTTTTTACCGATATCTTACGCTATAAATACTAACAAGTTCTGGAACTCCTGAAGTTCTTAATCCCACTACATGGTGGTGCTAGCGTAGTTAGGTCGGAACGCAGCGACGAGAAAGACTATGTGTGCGCTTTACGGCAATTTTTATTCGATATGCTTGAACATTTTATGAATATAGAACATTATTTTTCTTCCCGACTTTGTGAACAATCTTGACTCCATTTCCCTAGCAATATGCTGGGCTCGAAAAATAAAGTGACACTTGATATTGTGAAATATTAGTATTAGCAAAAATCTTACGTTTCCCAAAGCAACTCAAATTTCGAAACACTGAAAATTCATGTACTATTTCGATTAACATTTAGTTTTTTTTTTGTCTATTGCGGAGTCAATGTATTTGATTACATCGTAAAAATCCAACAAGGGATATTTTGAAAAATGCAATTGTAGACGTCCACTGATTCAGGGTACCACGAATGAGACCGATGTATCCCCCGCGTAGCGTAGCAGGTAACGCTCTTGCCTTCGGTGCGTGTGGTCCCGGCTTCAATTCCCGGTGAGGCACTCGGTTGAAAAGGTGTAAAAAAAAACTTTTTCAGGCCAGCCATCGTGAATGAGGCTTTCCTGAGTTTTCCTCATTCACACCAGGCAAATGCCGGGGTCGTACCTAACATATAGGTCCCAGGCTGATTCCTTCCTTCCCCAATCCTTTCTTCCTTTTGTTTCCCCGGATAGTGTGGTTGCCGAGGGACGTCATCCCTCAACGTGATGGGCTAACATGGCCATAGATGCCGAAAGCCCAGAAATCTAAATCCTAAAAGACTGATGTATCTTTGAGCAGGATAATGTTTAACTTTCGCAGTAAGAACAGGGATGTAGCCTGCAACCCGAAGTCACGTAGGCAAGTCCAGCGTATTTCTTGTTGTCACTCGCAAAGGTTCTAAAGGGTTTTTTTTTTTTTTTTTTTTGACTCAAATATATGCTCTTGATGTTAAGGAACGCCATGAAAGTTCTTCAAAATTATGTTATTTACTTTGTCTTTGAAGAAACTTAAGTGGTAATTTTGAATTCATTTAATCAAACACACTATTCATTCCACGAATAATTCGAATCTATTTACATAAAGCTCGCGATAGAACACTATGCCAATATAGAGGTCCCAGATTTTCAGACTAAAATACGAGGACACCGTATGAAACCTATAGTACAGTGATAGTTCTGCACTTGCTTCTTGCTTAAATATCAATTAATCACTCGTAAATCATAGATGAAGATTCACCAAAAGTGAGTAACAAAAAATAGATTATTTCTATTATTTGAATATCGATAACTACTAAATGGGGGATTTTTAAAAAAATATATACCAATAACCTTAATTTATTGGTATATATTGGGTATTGGTATTTATTGGTGTATAAAAGCCGAGACATTTGGAGTTTTGAACATTTTTTGGGAAACACCTTGTTGATCTAATGGTTAGCGTTTGTGCTATGATGCACGTGTACACTTCACTCCCGGCGGGAGCTCATGTGGTTTGGATTCCACGTTAATCAGTAGGTCCACGTCTCATATAGCCTCAGACTGGTGGCTAGCCCTAAAATGTAGGGGAGCCGGTAGAAGTTAGGGGGGCCCGATCGAACTATATTATAGTTCATCACCATATTATAGTTCATTTGCAAGCCTACCATGAAAATTTTAGGGGGCGTAAAAATTTAGTGGGGCGGCCCCCTAGACCTCCCTGGATACGGGCCTGTATAGCCTCGCTGCTGGAAAGGACGCTAAAACTAAAATTAACTCAACTCAAATTTCCAGGGGGCACAGTGGTTCAGTGGTAGAGCGCTTAACTCTGGTGCGTGGGGTCCCTGGCTCGATCTCTGGCCACGTGAGCTTGTGGTGGACAACATCGTGTCCGTGAGTTTTCTCACGGTACTCCCCTTTCTCCCTACATTCTCATTCCACCAATTCTTCCATTATCATTCACTTGCCTTAATCATCCGTGGTACCCTAAGGACTTATCTCCCTTAGCCTAATGGATATAATAATGGGACGTTAAACTGAAAGATTACATTTCATTTTCATTGAAATTTCACTTCGGGGGAAATCTGAAATCATCGTTATGCACTTCGACACTGTTACTTGTCGTTTCAGTTTCTTTTGAATGTATCAAAAACGAAGGGATATATATACAAAAAGGAAATGGGTAACAGCGAATTATTTTAACACCGCTCGTTTTATGTAGTGAGCAGTGACCGCATAAATTTCCTTCTTAAAATACTTTTTCCTCTTTCTTTCTTTCCTTCTTTTTTTTTAACAACTTAAAAAGAAAATGAATAACCTTGTTGAAAGCAGAAGATCGGATTTTCTCTTTTCCAGCGGAAGCAATGTAAACTCAACTGATTTAAAGATACATATTATCTACTTTAGAATGACCCAGTTGCACATTTAAAGAGAGGGGAAAAGGATGAAGAAAAGTGTCTGCTATTGCACGTGACATGCATTTATTAGTTTAATTTTTCCGATTTTCAAGGAAAACCAGTTACTCCTCTTACTATTAAATCCTGTGTTACATTTTGTCTTATATATAACTTATATATTTATTGTATTGTTTGTTTGAAACAAGTTTTACAACCTTATGCTAAGATCTTGATAAGTTTAACAGAGGGTCAAACGGTGGATATGTATTTTACCACTGTCTAGAAATAGTAGTAATACTGGATATTATTCTCTGATAATATTATCCATCAGAAAAAACATCGAGGCTTATCTGTAGGAAAAATAAATGAAATTTCTAGCTATAATGCTTTTTAGGCTAATGAAACCCCGGCGATAAAACTCTTCGTCGTACATGTAAAGAATTCCGTGAGTGACTTCCGGAAGTCTCCCTCATTTGCAAAGGACCTCCCTCGAATATAGTTGTCGTGGGAATGCAACAGATGGTAGGTAATCTGTTGGCTCAAGGCAGGGGCGGACCAAGGCAAATTTTTTACACGGGCAAAGTGACTTTTTGGCGCCCCACCACTTCTAGCCTATATTTTACGTTTTATTACATTGATTTTAATATTTTAAACCCATTTTCCAAAAAGAAAAAATAATACTCAAATACATGATATAAGCATATTTAGTACTTAAAATATACATATGATATTAATTATTATTATTATTATTATTATTATTATTATTATTATTATTATTATTATTATTATTATTATTATTATTATTATTATTATTATTAGTATTAGTATTATGTACCTGACCAGCGAACGAGTGCGGGCGGCCGGTTTTGGAACTAAAATACAAACAACAGTGTTTCTAACAGGATTACTTGTAATTAATCTATCACAGTTATTTTTGCCCTGTTCATAATAAACCACTTCACGCATATGTTCAAGTTAAAACAAACACAGTTTCGAAAGTTATGGAAGTTATTTTCAGAACATTTTAAGGGACTGAAAAAAAATGAGAATAAACTAACCTCAGTGTTGTACAAAGGAACACTGAGAACTTCGTAGCATTCGAGTGTAAGGAATTCCTACTTCATCTATTAACAACACCTTGAAGTTCATCTTTGTGAATCAACTTTGCCAACTGCACTTTCATTGTTTAAAGCAAGTTCTATTGTGTAGTTTTCAGATAAGGCGTCTTCGAAATCGTGACCAATTTGGACCACGTGGTCTCCGATCGATTGACAGTATCTCCAGTAACAAATTTGCATTGAGATCATTTTCTGATGTGCTGCAAATGTCCAGTGAGAGAGAAACATAATCTGACCGCCTCCGAAGGAGATTTGGATCCACCCCTGATTAAGATAGTAGATAACTTTCTTTGATATCTAACTTGTCATTATGTCGCATGGTTTGGTAATTTAAAAATCCAGTATTGCTGCTATATTTTGAAAAACTTATTTAAAAGAAATATACCCAATGTTACATTGGGGGCGGTAGGGGATCGATTAAAGTTTAAAGTGGGGAGCCTGACAATTGAAGGATTTCTTATAGTTCCAGCGAAATTCAGAAAAAAAAATGAATTTCGTATTTAAAAGTAAGTTTGCGTAAGTTTTTCATAATATCAAGTTTGAAGAACGAAGTTTGTCTTCCACTGCTACCTCATTGCTCAGATACCGGTGATGAAACAATTGGCCGGAAATCATGCGGCCGCTTCTTACATCAAATTATGAAGAAGAAGATGAGTGCCAATGTTAGGTACCTAAGTTCAGTACACTTGAAATAAAAATACAGCTGTTTAAAAACGATTGATTGCCTTTGTCTTTGAATCTCATATGTGCACGACAATAAAAGGTCTTTCAGATAGAGGAGGAAGGACAGGATTTGTTAAACAAGACCATACATCTGATATGTTTGAACTATATGCAACTTATGCTCACGGGCTAAACTCTGTCTTCTGAAGTCAATCGACAAATGATTATGTATTACAGGTACAAAGACAACACTAGGCTCCCAAGTTTCAAAATTATATTATGTATGAAAACATATAGTAGAATTAATTCTTTGGCACCTGAGACATAGGGTCTGAAAGAAATTCAGAGGGAGTTCAAAGGGAATTTCTATACTCATAACTAAAAAGTTGTGAATTTATTGTGTATTGAACCAATGATATTTACGCTTACATTATCCATACGCTGATGTTTGATCGATACTTTTATTACACATTTACCAAAAGGCTGGATTACGATAATAATCCTAAAAGAAAGATGCACTGCAATCAGGTTTTACAAGTCAATCCCGAAAGACAAGCTATCCAATCCCATAGCCCTTTAATAAAATGAAGAAAAATTTCTTCTTCACTTCCTTTTCCCCCAAAGGATTCACATTCATCGAAAAATTTCTTTAGTTTAACGTCCCATGATTATGCTCTTTATGCTAGAGGAGACAAATGATTAATGAAAGTGAAGGATTGTAAAATTATTTTTTGGGCTCTCATTGGGATTTCAACCTAGAACCACGCACAACAAAGTCACATGAGCTAGCCAATAGACCAACGGAGAGAACTTCCACAGTTCTCGAGTGGAAACGTATTGGAATTCTTCCTTGGCTAAAACTCGAGAAAATAATTTATTTGTCAATCGATAAACATACATTTAAAACAAACACAAGCGTCGTGAGCCTTAACTTGATTTAAACCTACAGTTACAAGATATTGCGCAATTGTCTAAGCTATCAACCCTTTTAGTCATTAACATCTCATTACTGTGTTTTACAGGTTTCTACTGTTTTATAATGAAATCAAATAAAACGTAATCAATTTTTTAATTCAATCTGCTTAATACACGGTACAAACTCACTTGTGTGCTATGTTGTTCTTAAATTGTTAATTTCCATGCATATGTCATTATCCACAATACATCTGCATTACTGCAGGAATAACCACTCCTCCATTCAATAACAACTATATAATTTATGAACGTTCTTTATTAAGCAAAACAGATTGGGCTACTTATAACATGTAAACTGCAACTTTTGGAAATCGTTCGATACACTGCAGAGTGACACTCTCCGCTCCCCTGTCCCACCGCGCTTACCAAGAAACTGATGTAAACACAACACCAGCGCCCTCCATGAAAAACCGCACTAATATCCTGGTCAGGTAATACTGATATGGTCAGCTTATTTTCATTTCTCATAATGCTCTATCAGATGTGGTATGTGGCAATTAGATTTTAGCAACAACTTGTGGGACCCTCGTGTCAGTCACATCCATTCGACACAAACTGCTTCGTGTATATAATAATAATATATTGGACTGCAGCAATATCCAGCGACGGGTACAAAGGATCCACAGTGGTGATTTCAGTCTGCTGGATCAATATGGTCCGGCAGACCATCAACTGCAGCGAATGACGTTAACAAAGACCACATTAACAAATGTGTAACCACACGATAGCTTGTTGAAGCGACTAGGTTATCTGTGGGTAGTATTCTAACATTAACACAGTCTTTAGGTTACAGAAAACTTTGTACCCATTATGTTCCACACCTGCTCACAAGTGAACAGAAACAAATTCACTTTGCCAAAAACACACAGCAGAAAATCAGAAATATGGAATGGGAAGTGGTTCCTCAACCCTCTTATAGTCCGGACCTGGCATCGTCCGGTTTCTTTCTGTTTGGTCGTCTGAAGGCCCACTTTCACAGTAGACAGTTTGCCAGTGACCAAGAACTCATTGTATGTTTAATACAGTGGTGTAATAGTCAGCAATTGTTATACCAAAGTGTGTTTACGGCATGGAATGAACGGTACGCTAAATGTGTCACAGCGAATGAAGGATACATTAACATTTGTGTGTACAGTACATAAAGGACACAAGTACACGCGCACAAAATTTCATGGTCCTAGTGCAACTATTAAAAAGTTATACACCATTGTGCAAAACTTTTTGAATACCCTTTCTATATGCTCATTATACGTAGTTCCTGTCTACTAGAAGCCATTTTGTCCTTGCGGGATATTCTAGATTTCTAGTGTTAAATAATTGAAAATTATATGCATGTTGTATTAAATGGTATTCACACTACTTGTGTTCGCTGTACTATTTGCATGTCCTTCAAAATCAATTATGCATATTAATAGTTTGTTAAACTACTAATATCCGTTGCGATGGTATAAAAGTAGGAAGCATAACTAACACGTTTCTGTTGTAAAAAGAAGGACTCTGTATACCATTCTAATGTTTTACAAACTGACCTTGTTTTAAGCAAATATTTTAGTCTTCATTTATAGCCCTCTATGTGTACAGAAATAGAGTAATGTCGGTCACTCAAGAACATAGACCGACTTGGGATTTGTATTTACTATTCTAAGACTTACTTTATGTAGCATGTTAGGCACTAAAAATTCACGGCCTGTTAATTCTATCATATCCTCATTCTTAGTTGTACGAATGTTAATTACGATCGTGACGCAAAACAATGTATTGAGAACTGACGACTGTCTCTTAAGAGGAGAAACTGCTATATTGAGGCAATTAATGATATAATCACCCAACACGGCGTGCAACTGTTTATGTGTTTTATGATATTTGCATTGTCTGTAACTAACTTGTAAGAGGGTTGTCAATACAGAAATATTTTATTTATATAGAATATTGAGATTCTTTTATTCTATTCACGAATAATTTATCTAAATTATTGTCAATTTCTTAAAATTAGATTATCAATTAAATGTTAAACAAAATCTTAAAATTATACCAGTGCCAAATTATAACCATGAAATTTGATTAAAATAATTCAGCAAATAACTGCAGACGATTTTATTCATATGTCAGGTCTATAATATGGCAACATCGAGTAAAACAAGATTCCAGTTGAATGACAGAAAATCCGGTTCAGCCCGTTTGATGACTAATCATACAAATGTCTTTGTAGATGCACTTACTAGAATGCTTTCAAGGTGAAAAAAGTACCAAAACTAGCAAATGGATTACATTCAGAAACAAAGAGTAAGAAGTCGTCAACAAACGTGATAATTAAACAACCTCTTTTGATTGTGCACACGAATTTACTCAGATGAATTGATCTTCTCTCTCTCTCTTTTTTCTGAGACTATTTTCAAACTTTTGTATGCTGAGTGGGAGAGAACGCCGAGGAAAAACATTACAATACACGCTCCAGCCGGGCATCGATAAGTAGGATCGCTTTAAAAGGGTAGAGTAGAATGAGGAGGGTAGAGTAGATTCGAGTACAGATAAGTAGAGTAAAGTAGATCGGGTTATTTTAGGCTTAAGGAACTTTGGGCCCATTTTGTTAAAATTAATTTAGTTCAATTTCTCGTGTCTCCGTAAGGATTCGACTCTAGTGGCAGAGATAACTTGCAAACCGCTTGCTGTAAACTTGTATCCGGCTTGCTTGGAAAGCGTCTAAGCATGCCGCAAGCTGGATTCCAGTAACGAAGTTACATGGGGGCAACCTTGCATTACGTATTCCATTCAAGCTTGACGCAAGTATTTTACGCTGGCAGCAAGTCAATAGCCAATGAACGGCCAGTGATGCTATGACGCTTTGCGTAGAATGTAGTGTATCGCTTGCAAGTACAACAAAAGGAAGATTATATGAAAGCAAGCGTTGAAAGATCAAGTGTAGAAAGCCAAAAGCCAAGCGCGCGTCAAATGTCCGAAAGCTTTCTAGCTACTTGGGGACTGAAGCGGGTATTGTAAAATTTAACCCATAGTGATTGATAGGTAACAGAGTTTCATACTCACCTTTAATACCCTTTTATTCTTTGATAAAGGGGGCATCATTTGAGGAAGGTAGAGGGAATTTCCCTCCTGAGTTATTTTTTAAATAAGTCCTATACTAATATACTAACAAAAACAAACTCTTAAAACCAATTAACTTTGATACAATCTAAACTAAGTTTGCTGTCGACATGAGATTTATATTCACGACAATATATAACACAAAGAAAGAAAGAAACCTCTAATTATATTTTCTCCAATTATCGTAGCCATAACTGTAGAGAACGTTGATTTAGGCTTATAACACAACATTAAAAATTAGAATCAAACATAACGTGCTGAAGAACGAAGTATACGACATTTTGTCGTATGATTAGCTATACAAAAAGTTGCAAAATCTTCTCCTTCATTTGTTTGTTCTAATCAATCATAATGATGGTAAATAAACATTGAATGCGATGATCTATCTACAGGACTCATTCGATTTTGACCAAATTTGGCATTGAGGTAGATCTCGACCTTCTTCATATGTGAAATATTCTTCTTTTACAAGATTTTGATTCCCGAGTTATAGGTCATCAAATTTATTAAGTTTATACTTAACAAAACAAAATTTTCGCTAACAAAATTACTATTTGCTATTTACAACAAGGAGAAAATACATTAAACAAACCTGTTAAATAAATACTGTCTCTACTTAGAATAAAGATTTGCTAAATTCGATGAAGGACGAATTTTTCTGCAATCGGGAAAGTCACTCCTTTTTAGGTGTATACAGTTCATCATACTATACTATACATGTCAAATTCTTCTATATACTATACGTACAAAATTCTCCAAATAACGAGTGGTTAACTTTCCATTTGAACATATGAGAAGGTTGGCACTTAATTTTGATAAATAAGCAAAATTCGTTCATTTTTGTTTCCTACAATGTTACGTTAACCATGTCATATCACCTACTAGCGTCAATTACTCGCTTCCCGGCGTTAAAATTATATATAAGATAATAAGATAATAATAAATAATCTATATCAAGAATAAATATTAAGTATTAATTACTGTTGTGGGCTGAATTTGGATTTAAACGGTATCGGAAGTGCCACTGTTCATCTCAGTGATCCCGAAAACTATGGATTCGGCCCTGATATTGGTCATTTTTGATCATTTTTATATATTTCCTCTTCTCCAAGTTGCTTAGCTAAATCTGGATTTAAACGGCATCGGAAGTGTTACTGTTCATCTCAGCGACCCTGAAAACTATGGATTTGACACTAATGTTGGTTATATTCGATCATTTTTATATATTACCCCCTTCCCCTAAGTTGCACCGTCAAAGTGAAACGATAAAAAAAATCCCAGGGCCGATAAAAAAAATCCTCTTATGTATATTGAAAATCTATGTTGAGAATTTGATCGAGATCGGTCGGATGGTTCGAGTTATTAAATCACAAACATAGTCACTTTCATTTTTATTTACCTAGGTATATAGATAGATAAACTGTCAAAATAGAATGCCGTGAATAGAGAATGGATATCAAGAAAACTAAAGCTAATTGCTTAAACTTCCCAAAAGAGAAATCTCAGTACAAAGTGTTACACGCCACAACTGTCATAAAAATATTTAAAACTATTTGATAATATCTGACATGTGAGTACTAAAAACAAAATACAGTAGGGTGTCGATAATCCAAACGTCAAAAATCCGAACGCGGTCCCTAGAAACTTTTTACGTATTGTCTTAGCGTTAGCGATAAACAAACAATAGGTTTGTCCATCGGCGTTGTGTGAAGTCAGTGTTTTTACAAAAGCTCATTCATATGTGATTGTTTGTTATACATATTTTTATTTTCCCTTAGGCCTATACAAGTTAAGTTTTAAGTGTGAGTTACAAGAACAGTGTAATATAGCGTACGCGCAGGTTCTTCAGAACAGGGGCGTCATTTCGGACTTCGCTTGGGGGGGGGCAAGAGCACCACCGACATAAGATTTTCGCGTTTTGTACTAGTATATTAGTAGACAATCAATTAAAGTGTATGTATTCCTCAAACTCTGGGGGGGGACAATTGCCCCCTCCTGCCCCCCCTAAATGACGCCCCTGCTTCAGAAACATTGAATGTAAGTAGCCTTACGTACTGTATTGTAATTACTGTATGTACTGGGTAACCACTGTATCGATCAAAGAGCATACCGTACAGTATATTTAAGCCTAAATGGTATTTTCTTGGTCATTTTCGAAAATCCGAACAATTTGAAAATCCGAACTACCTGTGGTCCCAATTAGTTCGGATTTTCGACTTCCTACTGTAATTAGTTAATAACAATAATAATACGTAAACAGAAAGGAATTTGAATATGTTATGTTTATTTATAAAAAAAATATTTCAAATTGTTTGATGTACTAAAATTCAACATCAAGTTTCTCTATAATATTCTTTAAAAAATTTAATTGATTAATTGATTTTGATATAATAAAATTTCCTAACATTAGTAATAAACAAAAAATAAGTTTGGTATCATAAATTCATTAAAGTGTTAAAATATTGAGAAAAGCAAAATTATTTATTGTAACTTATCCATATTATTCCCTCAAAAGCTAATATGCGTATTGGATAAGAGTCAAACGCAAGAGAAACTTTGAAGGGAGCAAAGCTCATTTCGTTCACAGAGTGAAATATATTAACTGAGTTCACTCTCAAACTCCTACTTTTGAGCAAGTCAACTTATATTCACTTATAACTATTATTTTGAAATACACTTCTTTCAAGCTCATTTACATGAAGTTACAAATAAAATGTAACATTTTCTTGCATTTTTTGACGAAAATACTATTATATTGTCTTTAATGTAAATATTACACAAACATTCAAATACAGCAAAACCTGCCAACTTGGCCCCTTCTCTAAGTTGACCATCTGCTCGTCTTGGCCTGGTTCTCCTTGAAATTGCATTTTCCCATAAGATATTTGTTACTTACTACTCTGCAAGTTGGCCACCTGTATATCTTGGAAGTTGGCCACATCGAAATAATGTTTACCCTATGATGATAATGATAATTTATCTACTTATCTTGGCCACGCAAAATACCGTTTATTTTTCTTAACTCTTCGTATTCCCATATGAGAGGCAGATGTTCTATATTTGTGACTGAAGACAGAGTCCCAAAGAAGTATGGATTCCCACGATATGTTTTTGGAGGACAATGGCCAGAACACTACCCTGATAAAAGGGTGGTGAATGAAGATGTGAATAAGAAAAAGCACGTACAGAAATTCAGGAAATGGTTCTACATATTTGTTTACACTGCCTGTTTTCGTAAAACCATTAGCTATACCAGCCCCTTGCATGACTCCTTTTGTCAATGGTAAGCTTTACCCTAAGAGCACAAGATGTGCTAGGCATGTGTCATTTAGGCGTCCCAGCTTTTTAGGTACCCGACACTTGGCACACATGATATTCATGTGCTAAGTATTTACTTCAGCTACCTACAATTTTAGGTACTTGTTACACCTAATTGATATTTGCAACTATGTACCACCAGGGGCGTCATTTAGGGGGGGCAGGAGGGGGCAATTGCCCCCCCAAGAGCTTGAGGAATACATATACTTTAATAGATTGCCTACTAATATACTAGTACAAAACGTGAAAGTCTTATGTCGGTGGTGCTCTTGCTCCCCCCAAGCAAAGTCTGAAATGACGCCCCTGTGTACCACAAATATAGCATTTATATACTTGGCTCACTTTCGCACTCTAACAGTCATTTGTTTTATGTCGTCACTTGGGACATATATCTGTTATGTTCTAGGTACGTCCTTTAGGTACATATTGTTTCAGATACCCTAGCAAAACAAGATGTGCTAGGCATGCGCATTTAAGTGTTCTAAATTCATGTCCCACATTTGATGGATTTGTTGCTTCTTTTCTTAAGCGATTGTGTACTAGAAGCAACAAACTTATCAAGTTTATTAGATGGCAACTGTCGCCGATTATTTGAAAGTGAATAAAGTAAATTAACACTTGTCATTGTGTTATAAAATTACAGATTTTTTCTGATCCCAAACGGTTATAGTCGAATATATGCGGTTAAAGGAGCACTCTGTTTAGCCAAATTCAAAAAACCTTAAGAATTTATCCCTCTACAAGCGACGTTCTCTTCATCGTCTCTGTGGCCAAGTCGGAAGAGCACGCGGCTAGTAATCCAGTGGTTGGTGGTTCCCGCCCACCATAGGATAGCCCTATATACATATATATTTCTTTTTACTTGTTTAGTGTTGTTTAGACTCACCTTAATGTAAACACATTACGCATATAGGCGATTTAACATATTTTGGGGGAGTAATTTTGTGGTTCATTGACACTTGCGGCACGGGGAACATACCTACAACATACTAGGCACGTTTCCCAGGTACATGTCAGGCATGTGCCTAGGGATGGACATAGACTATGACTATCACTTGCCATCCATGTGATTTCTTTCTCAGAAGTACAAGACACATACTGGACACTTCCCATGTACCTGAGGGAACATGATAGGCATATGCCTGCAATGTAATTGTGCTGTTAGGATAGTAATTCCGGAAAATTCCCAAGGTTAAAGGTAACCATCTCAATTATCAACTATTATCAAGTGACGGCTTGTCGAAAGGTAACGGAGGAGGATTTGAGATATGAATTCCCTTAAGATTTTCTCATAACATCTTTTACGCCGAGGGAAACAGTTGTAGCTCATTAACAAGAGGTAGACGATAGTATACAAGAACTACAAAATTAGAATGTACATACTGTATATGCCAAAAAGAATAAACGAAATGCTGTACATTATTTAAAAGTAGCTGTCGTACCATTGCTTATTAAAACTTTACAATCAGTAGTACTAGAACTCCTATTCTAAAAAGATACCAATCACACTTATTTTCTGTAAGTTGGCCACTTTTCAATGGAACCGATGGTGGCTAACATAGGCAAGTTTCAAGAAAATATTTCTTTAAAAAAAAAAAAAAACTTGTAGAAATAGTAAATAATTCCTTCTAGTTCTTGAATCATGCAAAAGCTTTTATGTTGTCAGTTTCTGTTAAGTGCGCATGACGCTTAACGAGGCATAACTATCACTAATTTGTAATGTAAATTGATTTCTTGCGATCTAAAGGAAAAAAAGACACTTATTGCATGACAGAACCTCTCAAAGAGTTATTACAGAAATTACGATTAAATTTAACATAAACACTTTTCTCACCTACTTTTTTTTCTGAGGAAGTAGGACACCTTTACCTACACTAGCTTTGCACATCTCACTTAAAATATACACTACACTGTACAGCATTGTTGTATGAGAACGATATATGCGAAGAGACGTGCTAATAGAACGACCGAATATATCCGAATAGACGAACGAACGAATATATCTAGTATTTACTTAAAAATATTATGTATATATTTGTTAAAAGACAAACATTACTAATAATTAACTAATTAAATGTGCTTTAGTCAGTGAAATTACTTGTCTGCTTCGCAGTGGCGTATTTAGGGGTGGCTTCCGGGCTTAAGCCTCCCTTCCGAAATCTTACTTACTATAGTAAAATATATGAAATATCTTGCAGAATTTTCACATTTTCAGACAAAGCTCCCCTAAATAAAATCGTAAATACGCCACTGCTGCTTCGCATTGTTTTGTATTCAATTTCATTCATCAACGCGAAATATGAACGTAACACTTTCAGGAATGAATGACTGAGAGGAGGTTATATACCTAGTTACTTCCTGAATGAGGTTCCTTGTGAGTTCTCCTAATACCACCCAATCTATATAATTTGAATTAAAATTAAAAGTGCGTGTGGCACAAGACTTGCTGCGGTCACTACATCTCACTTTTCCTTTCAAAGCCAAGGGAACGTTTGTGCTACATGGCAGCAGCGTAAAACGATTATTCTGCACGTGTTTGTCTTCCTCTTTGTGAACAAAAGATGTACTTATTTAATAACTGCGCTGCTGTTATTGACACATGTCTAAAAAGATAGTTATTGTAACTTAAACGTGTTAGTATTATTTTCCCAAGTATGGTTATTGAACCTAGCCTGTAAACATTTTAGTATTAAGAATAAAGCACAGATTTTTCTTTTGCTTCGTTCACCTCAATTACTGAATACAGCTCCTGCTTTTAGATCAGTGGCGTATCTAGAAGGTAAGAACTGTGGGGTAGCCAGAACCTCGACTATGATAGGTGTATCATGAGTTTACTGTAAAATTTCAAAATATGTAAGTAATAGCTTAAATTATTTTTGTCACTCAAAAAATTAAGAGGGTTTATACCCCTTCGGCTCCGGGCTGGATCCGCCACTGTTTTAGATGTTCTCTTCAAAGTGAATGTTATAATATTTCTTTCGTAAGTATTCAGTATCAGAGATTCCCCCAATCAATGTGGTTGAGGCTTGTGAACGGTGTGCATCACACTTTTGAGATCACGGCACATACAAAACGTAATGAATTTAGCACCTCGTTCTGGTCACCTTTACCACAGGTGTCCAGTTACAGAGGTTGGACGAATTCCTGAGCAGTGGAAAACAGAAAATATCTCCCTCCCTTATCAGAAGTCGACGTCATATACAAACACACTGAGAAAAAAATGTATGTGGCGTACGTAAAATCGTATGTTACATTTGTAAATCCTGTAGGTTTTGGACTTAACGTACAATACAATACAATACAGAATTTTACAATGGAGTAATGGATATTGAGGAAATAATTTTACTAGTAAAAATCACAAGACTCTGCTTGTAAATACGTTCAACTAATGGAAATACAGGTAATTACGGAGGCATATTCATTAAATTGAATGTGATACCCTCTCCATGTACATCTGCGAAATCAATAGGGAAGGGTGAATATAATTTCATCTTCCCTAGATTATTCAAACAATATAGAAACACGTAGAATTTTTGAAGCAGAATATTGCAAACAAAATAATTCCACCTTGCACTTTTGTGGACAACTCAAGTCTTTTTCATTTTATGTGGGACTAGCAGCGTTCACCCCGCTTCGCTGGGGTCACCCCGGAACGCAATAAACTTTGTTACTTAGATAATTTTTACTTTTTCGCTTTCAAGTGATATGATAAAAACCATAGAAGATTGCAGTAAATGTTAACATTATATCGCCTGTCATTTATGTTAACCCGCCGAGTGACACGGTCATGTGGGTTGCATATAAATACGGTTAGATTTAGCTATGATGAGCTAACAAAGGATTTCTACGTTATGGACACTTGAATGGTCAATTATCTCAAGACACTGGTAATTGAAAATTAAAGTGATATGATAAAAACCATCTAGGGTCCAAATCTTAATAACCCCCCAAAAATGAAAGAAATTCGTTCAGCCGTATTAGCGTGATGAGCTAACAAAGGATTTGTACGTTCTCTTTTATATATATAGATTGTAAGGAATTTTTGACTCGCCCTATATTCCAAATAACGAATCAATCGAGTCTCCCACACAGCAAAGAAGATTATGCAAAGCGTTACGCTACAAGAGAGCTCGTATTGTGTCAACGTACACGTGTGGTGAGAGATATTAATATTTATTCGTCATCTCATTAGTTCCTTCTGGGAAAAGAAAATATACCAAAAGACAGAAGGAATAAAAAAAAAATCATTATGCTAAATGTGATGGGAAGTGGAACTGAGTTTCTTTCTTCAGTAAGAAACCAATTATATGGTTTAACATTTTATGGTATTGTCTGCGGGCTGCAAACAAAAGCTCGAGTCCTAGTTAACGTCTGAAAATTCGTAAGACTTTTGGCTTTTGCGGACAATAAAAGTATATACTTGTCATTCAGCATTGGCTGTCACCAAAGTAAAATAAATTTTGCACAAGTAAGCTGAAAATATATTGTGTTGTAAATCTAGGATAAAGAGTATAAGAACAGTACGTATAACAGACACTATATACAGACTTGTGAGTGAATGTATATGACATTACTTAGAAATGACAAAATTAGGGCAAACTGTCATGAAAAAATAAGCTTAACAGAATTAATGTGTATTTTAATTAATACGCATTTTCAACTATATGTATTCTTCAGTGCTCAAATCTGGAAACATGGATAACCTAATGATGTAAGTTGCTTTCCCGCCTTATATCTTTTCATGTTAATGAACCTAAAAACATACCAGGAGTTCATTACATTATAGTTTAATTATGCTACTACTATCTTAGAAACTGTCAGATAGAAATATATTTATTACTTATCCCCAAAATTACCCATATTATCAATTTCTGTGATGGTTTAATTCTATAATTTTGTTCAAGACAATTTTTTTTTTATTACGCCTATCTTCCAATTTTAGTCCCACCTTATGCGGATGATTAATGAAAGTGAAAAATCATTAAAAAAATGTAGAAAGAGAATGTGGGAGGATCGAACCAGGGACCCCTTGCACCATAGGAGAGCGCCCCACCATTGAGCCACCGCGCACCTCTCTCACTATTAAGCAAGGAAAGAATTTACTGATAAGACAGAATGTTAAGGTTATACTTTTGGGAGTAGGCCCTCACTAGATGCGCATGTCGTCTACATAAAAAGGTATTCAACTTCAGGCTCGTGCTTACGGTCTGGACATAGGGACGAGGGCTCAGGGCAACATTAGAAAATTGAGATTGAAGTGTGGTAGCCGAAGAAAAAGAAGTTCCCGAGAGAGAAATTAACGGGTAATCTATACTGCAAACTGATTAACTACCGTATATTTGGAATCCTATTGACAATACTGTGTTGCACTTTCTGTAGTATTATTTAGAATTTTAGTGACTTTTTTGGTCTTATTTTGTATGTTAACTAGCTAATAACTCTATGGCCTATGGAACCCGGTAATTCAATGCCATGTTCACAAAAGGTCTCCATTGACTTCTATCCTTAGACAACTGGATCCAGTTTCTACTTTGTATTCCTATTTCTGCGCTTAGGTCTATTTCTGCGAGATCCATCTTAATATTGTCTTCCCATCTGCACCTAGGTCTTAATAATGGTCATTTCCCGATTGGATTTCCAGTTAAATCTTTGAAAGCGTTCCTTTCTTCCATTTTGGCTACATGACCTACCCATCTGAGTCTTCTAGACTTGTTGACTCTAATAGGCCCTTATGTAGGTAAATGGTACAAATCACGCAATTCCTAGTTATGAATTTTTTGCCATTCCCTATTCCCGTCCCTCTTGGATCCGAATATTTGTTTCAGGATCTTGTTCTCAAATGCTTTCAGTCTACGTTCTGCCCTCAGAGTAAGTGGTCATGTTTCGCAATCATGATTATCGTTTTGTATATTTTAAGGTTCAAATTCCTCGACGGTTTTAGACTGTGTGTCTTACAAGGAGACTTACTGAAGTGTCACTCACCGATTTGAATGAAACTTTGCATACTTGTAGAACATCGAAAAATAATCGACACGTATTTTTTATTTTGGCAATGGCGCGCGTTTAAGGGTAGAAACTACCCTTTGAACGGTTGGAGTGGTCTCCAAGCATAGATAGAAAACAGCCATTTAATGTAGGAGAAAACGTACTGCCATGGGGACTTTAAAACAGCTGATGCAGAATCTAACGTCAAAATTACAAAATTCAAAATGGCGAATCCAATATGGTGATTGCAATTAGAAAAAGTCTTCTGGTTTGAAGTGCTCTGCACTTAGGCAAGAACAATCATAGTTGGCAGGGGTTATTGCGAGAAGATCGCTGACCGATTTGAAACCCCTTTCTGTATTTATTTTAACGGGATGCTTGATTAAAGTTCGTCTTTCCGCCTCTCACTATTAGAGGTGCTTATTGAAAACAACCTCTTTAAATCTGAAAATGTCCTTGTGAAAGCATAAGGGAAAATTAACAAGTCTTGTGAGATCATGGTGAGTTTTTTGTCTCAGCAAAGTCCATTTTGTTATTTGATTCGTGGAGTGATCACAATTCATCAACTTTTGAACTTATTTTAAGAACAAAGGAGTACCTCAAAATAGAAACCCTTCCTGCAGGAACAACTGGTAGGATTCAGCTTTTTAATTTGTTCTTTTTTAGACTGTGAAAAAAAAAACTGCTTGAGACATTTTTTCTGACATTGTCCTTCTCTACAACTATAACATAAATTTACATCTCGTAATAATATAATAAAGATTCAATCACTGATTCATAATCAATTTTCTTTTGCCAGATTTGCAAATCTTATTAGGTATGCGTGGTACAAAAGCGATTATTTGGAAGAAAAACCACCTGCGTTTGAAAATCCCGTAACATTTTGTTTCAAAGATTCTGCAGCATTTGGCGATTTGTTTACAGTTATTTCCGTAATAAATGTGCGTGATGTAAACGATGTTTATAGATCACACACTTTTTTGCGAAATAACATTATTGTAGAACGTTTTCTCGATAAATTCATAATTATAACAATTGAGGATATATGCAATTCTGACGTAGTGAGAGGCGAAGGGACTCACTTTAAATAAACACACCGACTAGTGATAGGCGAAAGGACTCACTTTCAATAAGTACCCCGAATAGTGAGAGATGAGGGACTCACTATAAATAAGCACCCCGAATAGTGAAAGGTGGAGAGACGCACTTTAATCAACCATCTCACTAAAATAAGGATAGGAAGGAGTTTCAAATCGGTCAGCAATCTTCTCGCAGTAATCCCTGCCAACTATGATTGTTCTTGCCTAATTACAGAGTATTTCAAACCAGAAGACTTTTTGTAATCGTAATCACCATATTGGATTCGCCATTTCGAATTTTGTAATTTTGACGTCAGATTCTGCATCAGCTGTTCTAAAACTCCCATGGCAGTGTTTTCTTCTACATTAAATGACTGTTTTCTGTCTATGCTTGAAGACCATCCCTACCGTTCAAAGGGTGGTTTCTACCCTTAAACTCGAGCCATTGTCGAATAAATAAAATACGTATCGATTATTTTTCGATGTTCTACAAGTATGCAAAGTTTCATTCAAATCTGTGAGTGACACTTCTGTAAGTCTCCTTGTTAGAGACACGACAAAGTCTTTTGTCTTTTATCAGTTTTTTTTTTGTGTGTTGTTTTTGTTTACACATAACTGCACAAGAACAAATAAGGCAAGGAGCGCAATGCCTCTGGGGAAGGGAGAGGCGTAAATACATTAATACGGGCCTGTTCAACTTAAAGGCATGTGTTTCATTATTGCCATGTGAGTACCTTGTAAATGATACATGCAAACACGATACGTTTTTGAAAATGATTGTATAAAAGTAAAGAAAACTACCATTGTAAAAGTTCTTGCATCGCAAATTAATGACAATGTACGTAAAAACAGCGTCGCGTTTTGTAGGCAGACCTACTCTTCAATTAATCAATGCTTCAACGCAGAAAATCAGGAGCACAGCGTGCCTAATTCGTTGTTGCCAATCTAGAGGCGCAAACTACTGACAAAAATGAACTGTAAATCTAATATGTACCGGGTGTCCCAAAATTCACGCAAGAAGTCATTTTAATGGAAAACAGAGATTTATAATTAAAAATTTTAATTTTTTATTGATCCATAAAGTATACAGTATAGATTATGTATGGAATAGCATATCGGGTAAATGACCTCCAAGACTTTGTTCGCACATATGCACTCTTTTGTTGAAATTTTCCATGACCGTTTTGCATAAATGCGTCTGAATTTTGTTGATACGGAGCTCAATTTCCTCCTTCAAGGTGTGGGTAGTCGTGGACTTGTTGGCGTAAATCCTAGACTTAAAAAAAAGAAAAAAAGTCCAACGCCTTTAAATTGCATGATCTGGGCGGCCAATTCCGATCAAGAAACGGGAAATTACATGACCGGAAAATGACTCATGGAATAATTGAATTGTTTATCATTGTTCCAGAATCCACTCAACGAATTCTCTTCGCTGTGCGCAGGACCGGATTTCCATGTTTTGCGTCCTTGGGCCCGAGTGAAATTGCCGCCCCTAACAACACTAACCGCATCGTTCTCCAAAATTTCCATTCTCCTGGATCCACTTCTTAAAATATCACTTTTACGTTTGCTACTAATAAAAAGAAAGAAGTTAGAAAATTACCAAAAAAAAAAAAAAATCAACAAATCCTTTTTGGTAGTCAGTTGTTCCGAATGCATGTGTGAGTGGCGCGCAGTTAGACAAAACATACAGAATCACCACCACCGATCATCACCACAGACCACCCTAACTGGAATTTTCCCTATTTCTTTCCCTTGTTGTTATATATCCAGTGTAAGATGGCCTGCGGGCTCTATCCAAGGGCGCCGATTTCTATGTAAATTTGGGGGCCCATTCAGATGCAGAAGGCATATATTAGGATTTTAAGACAAATTGCATTTAAATTATGCCAAATATTGTATATTCTTAAATACAATAAGGGAGGCCGACATCAGCTTTGGGGCCCGGGCCCCCTTGGTCCCCCAAGGATCGGCGCCCTTGGCTCTATCTGGTATTTGTTGAATAAATAAATAAATAAATGCCAATTTGTGAAAGTACGAGTGTCGAGGTGCCTACTGCTGCCATTTTCAGCGGAACCACCGACAACTGATCAAACCACTATAATAACCAACTGACGTATACAGTATTATGCCAATATTTGCTAAGACTAATTTGCTACGTAATCACGGCCATAAAAAAACGGCTTTCGCTTATTTTATTGAGTCATTGGTGAAATATATATTTTGAATAGTTTTATGGTTTTTTAAAATATTTTTTATATTATCGCCCCTCAAAATTTGCCGCCCTGGTCCCGGGCCCATGTGGCTCATGCCTAAATCCGGCCGTGGCTGTGCGTGGTCAATAGGCTTCAGTTCTTGAGTCAATGAACTTTGTAAGCATGAAGATGGAAAATCTTTCGTGAGAATACAATGTAGAGAGCTTCTCGAAATGTCCAATTCTTAACCAGTGCCGAATCGATGTTCCTGGACTCTCAGCAACACTCTTACGACATGCTTCGATGTTTAGTGTTGAACAACCTGTTGAAGGAACGACCAGGTTGTTTAAAATCACAAATTCATCCAGTCTTTCTAAATTTTTAAATTAATCTTTTCACAGTTGATGAAGTTAAATCATTATTCTGACCATATTTTGTACCAAAATTGCCAAATCTGTAGCTGCCAAATATTTTTAAAATATTGTCAAGAATGAAAACTAGTTCTTTCGCATGGCGCTCTATTTTTAATAACTCTCAACTGTCAGCTGTCTTTTTTTCGTTGGGCACACCTTACCGCACAAATGGCACAAAATTCAAATCTTGCATGAATTTTGAGACACCCTTAAAAGAGAAAGTGATCTTTGTGATCGTATCACGGGAAAATATCTTAACCATCCGAAATAAATATCGAATATATTTATCAATTAGTGATGAGCGCAAGAGCCTTGGTCTTGCAGTTTTTGCAAGAGTCTTGCATGCAAGACCAAGACCAAGACCAAGACCAAGACCAGGAATCTCGATGCAAGACCAAGACCAAGACCATACCTGCAAGACCAAGACCAAGACCAAGACCATACCTGTAAGACCAAGACCAAGACCAAGACTCTTGCGCAAGTATGGTACTACTTGATTTTTTATAGAATGTAAAAAGGAAGGGGAAAAATCATTACATCTTTCACGTGAAATTCTTGGCTCTAATAAAAATACCGCCAGAGTGAATGTGTTCCCAGTAGTTTATGCAATCCATGTGAGTCGATCTGCTCCTGTAACATATAGCTACAGTATGTCGTTTTTTGAATCGGTTGTTCACGAGACGACCGACAGCATAATTCTATGAATTGTTACAAGCTATAATAACTTCAGTGTCTGATTTACTTTGGTCATCATTAGATCATTCACGACAGCCCATGATTGGATTTTGGGAAATCACACGAAGAATAGTTGTGTCCATAAGAAGTGGATAAGCAAAAATAAACTAGAGCATGTTATGGACACGGTAGCTCAGTGGCAGAGCGTGCACCTCTGGTACATGGGGCCCTGGTTCGATCGCAGCTTGCGCTATGTGAGCTTCTTTGGTGAACAAACACCCTGTGCGTGGGTTTTCCCGTTTCCTCGTACTTTCTTCATTCCACCATTTCTCATCATCACTGTTTCCCTTAGCCTCAGTGTAATAATCGTGGGACGTTAAAGTAGATATTTCATTTCATTTCAAAACATATTGATGGTGTTCTTCTTCCAAAACTAAAGAAATGTAGTATTGAACATCGGCAATTCCGTTCACCATAGATGTCGACTGCATGGGTATGGCATTGGCTCTGAGGTTCAAGCATCCGTTGGAAATTTTTAATGTGTACTTATAAAATTAATATTGAAATAACATTTTCATGACATTGACAAAAACTTAGCGCATGTGACCGCAAGTTTGATTTCATAGGTGGATGTTTATACGTTGAATAATTGTTTATCAATATAACTTTTAGCCCCCTTAGGTATACGGCATATCTAGGATTCAACGATATAACATTATACAACAATAAATAATCTATATTCACAACTGAGAGTGATTTCGTACTTATTTCAAATAACTTGAAGTTTGATGCCGTTATTATGTATTTCTAATGTAGGTCAAAAGTATTTATATAAATTGAGTTTACACAAAAGACATAGACGGTTGAGTCGTTTTCAGTTTTCACTCACATTATTCTAAAATATTGGGTCCACGGTTTCTCAATAGTAGAGCGTTCAGCTCTGGTGTTTGGGGTCCCGCGTTCGATCCCAGCCCCCGCTAAGTGAACTTTGTGGTGGACAAACACCGTGTGCGTGGGTTTCCTCGGGGTTCTCCCGTTTCCTCCCACTTTCTTCTTTCCACCATTTTCATTCATTTTTCATTATCATCGTCTCCTTTAGCCTCGTCGGCATAAGTCGTGGGATGTAAAACTCACAAATTTAATTTCATTTCATATTCTAAAATATTAAGAGTTTTAATTATTATTATTTTAATTTTTTCTCTCTATTTTGGTCAATATTGCAAAACATATCATTATCGTCATAATAATAGCTATTCTGACATTATTGGCAGGTCACTTGCTGCAGCTGAGAAGCTTCGATGACTGTGGTCCTCAGCTAGTCTCTTCGTCTTAACGTAGCAATTTTCTGTCTTCAACTACAATCTCCTTCGCCCCCTCCCTCTAGCACGTCCCTCATAATACAGTTCCTCCTCAGCCAATATCCTCCTCTTCATTACATCTAAAATTCTTCTTTTCTCCCCTACTGCTACTATTTCTAAAACCTTCGCATTTGTTTTCCGTTCAACCGAGCTAATTCTCTCCTTTTTTCTCCATGCCCACATTTCGAAAGTCTAATTGTTTCATCGTTGTTGGGTAATGTCCTTGTTTCTGCCCCATACAGTACATATTAGAATCAATAAAACTAAATTTCGATATTTAATTGGGAGTTTGTTCAATACAAAGATGAGCTAATCGTGGTTGGAAAGGAAAAAAAAAAATCTGACGCCTTTAGAGTGTAAAAATAATTTTGAAATTTATGGTATTTCAGTATTCTGTGCCGTCTTGGTTTTCTTTCATGCGTCTCACTGTCAGGGGTAGTGAAGAACCAGTGGGGACCAGTGGAGTATTGGATCTGTTAAAACATATAAAAATATTACGAAATGTTGTAATTTATCTTATAAGTAGTGAAGCGTGATCACCCACTGGAAAAAAAAAGTAAAGGTCATCGCCTATGTTGTACAGTATCATCACATTTACACGAAGGTAAAATATATTACATTTAGAAACATACATTGTATGTCCCTCACTATTGACGCAATGTAGGATTTATTATCCCTTATATCCAGAGTAAAATTTACTTATGAAAATCATAGATTTCTTAAAAGCAAAACTTGCGAGACTCTTGCAAGCAAGACCAAGACTGGGTGTGCAAGACCAAGACCAAGACCAAGACTAGGTATGCAAGACCAAGACCAAGACCGAGGGTTCCAGTGCAAGACCAAGACCAAGACCACCCTATTTAGGACTAGTGCTTTCCGAAAATGTATAGTTTAGCGTCAGACCGGCAGCAACGATGTGAAGTGTTACTTGTGAGCATTATAGAGTGACAGGATCCAAGGCTCTTGTGGCCAAGGAGTGTATGTACCGTAGGTACTTTCACAGACTGAACGTCCTAGGGAGAGAGATAAAACTCAAAGACCAGGCGTCTTAGAGAATGGTGAGGTTTTTGCGAAGACCAGGCCTTCAAGCGAAGAGAAATTCTCAAAAACTAGGCATCGTTGAGAGTAGAGATGACAATCAATCCGTGAAGAATGATGCCTTCTGCTGTGCTGTGGCTCTTTTTATCCAGAAATGTTGTCGACTTCGTTTATCTTCGTTACTTCACGATTGTTGACGGTGATTGACCATATCTTCTTTATGATTGTCGTTTGAAGTTATTTACAGTCAGCACGTGTAAATCATTACATCCCTGTGACATAAAAAAAACAAGACACTGTATTAATTTTTGTTTGTTTTGGAATTTGCACATTGGTTGTGGTATTCATTAGGAAACAAGCACTAGAATATTGAGCACTCAAATGATTTAAAAAATACACTGTTCACTTATGCAACACTGTATATAACACTTTCACCAAATCATTACAATGGTGATAATTACAAGAGAATTGATCATCACGAAAATATTCACCTTGTACTACAAGTAAACGACGCACAGGAGTACGATTCCAGTTATTTTTGGCCTTCCCTCGCATATATAAACGAATTGAATTGAAAACCTCAAATATATATAGGCAAAGTGTTCTCTGTTTCATCCATTATCTTTCTGTCCTTTGTTCACAGACACAAATACTATAATTGGTTTATATATATTTATGCACATAAATTAATTTAAATTTCTCTCAGATACATAAAACTAAAACAAATGGTTTGGGTACAAAACCTCGCGGCCAGAACCTCGCGGCGACAACCTCGCGGACCAAAACCTCGCCTGGCCAAAACCTCGCCTCCCAAAACCTCGCGGCCCAAAATCTCGCCAGGCCGAAACCTCGCCTGGCCAAAACCTCGCCGCCCAAAACCTCGCGGGACAAAATCTCGCCGGGCCAAAACCTCGCCGCCCAAAACGTCGCGGGCCAAAACCCCGCCTGGCCAAAACCTCGTCGGGCCAAAACCTCGCGCCCCAAAATATCGCCATACCCAAAATCTCGCCTGACCAAAATGTAAATGTTCCAACAGATGATAAGGATGACGGTATAAAAGACGCTGTTTCAGAAGAAGTATCACGGGTATTTGACCAAGTCCCGCGATACCATATGGAAATTCTATTTCTGTATTAGAGGATTTCAATGTGAAGGTAGGGCGACAGGATGTTTTTAAACTAGTTATAGGAAAGAAAGTCTGCATAAGGAAAGTAATGACAACTAACGAGGTTAGTTTCATGAACTTTGGAACATCCAAAAACTTAAAATTTTAACAAAAATCTAATAATATTTATGAAAGTATGAAATAATATATGAATTTTTACGACGTCCCTTGATTATGTCCTATAGGTTAAAGGAGATGTAGATGACCAGGATGAAGAAAATGATCGAATAAAGAAAATGGGAGGAAACGGGAATAACCCGAGAAAGCCTACGCACACAATGTTTTGTATCTTCTTCTTCTTCCTATTATTATTATTATTATTATTATTATTATTATTATTATTATTATTATTATTATTATTATTATTATTGTTATTGTTATTATTATTATTATTATTAATATTAATATTATTATTATTATTAATTATTATTATTATTAATTATTATTATTATTTGTAATGTGGAATTGCATATTAAGAAACACATTGGGTAAATTTTAAAGAAAAGTTTCATTCGCGGCGAGGTTTTGGCCCGGCGAGATTTTGGGCGGCGAGATTTTGGCCCGGCGAGATTTTGTCCGGCGAGGTTTTGGCCCGGCGAGATTTTGTCCGGCGAGGTTTTGGCGACACGAGGTTTTGGCCCGGCGAGATTTTGTCCCGCGAGGTTTTGGGCGGCGAGGTTTTGGCCACGCGAGGTTTTGGCCCGGCGAGATTTTGTCCCGCGAGGTTTTGGCCGGCGAGATTTTGGGCGGCGATGTTTCGGCCGCGAGATTTTGTCCGTATCCCAAAACAAATACCGTAATAGCGAAGTTCTGTTCGTAGATGCTAACAATTTAAAGGTTTCCTCTTATCATTTGAATAGTGTTAGATTCATAAATTTATAAATGTATTCTCGCCTATGTAATTAAAGCGTCTTTACAAATTAAATTTCATAAATTGGCGCTAAAATTAACACAAGTGTCAAATCCTTGTCAATAAATAATGTAACCTAATAATTTTTTAAAGGCTAGGCGTTGATTTTTCATTCTAATGTGTTGTATGTCTTTGTACTACTTCCAATAAGCATTTGTGAATTATATTATGCGCTTGAATAGTAATTGACAAAGCCTATAGCTTTTCACAGAATCTGATTTGAAAAATATTTGCTTATTGAGAAGTAATACGATAACCTTAAAAAGAAAAAAAAAAATCTTCAATTAACGATCCAAGGACATTAAAGACTTTCGTAACAGCGACAAACGTGATCAGAGTCAAACAACCATAAAGGGAGAAAACAAATTCGTTACAGGTTGTTCGTGATGGAAAGGATTTCAATATACATTAAACTTTGCATGCTTTTTCTTCCAGTTCATTTTCCTGGTGTATTGTGCAATTAAGTTTATAAGAAAGTGCATATTGAATGTTCTCAAACATGAAGTTTAAAAGAAAACAAACTTAATTATCTTTATAACTCTTATCAAGTTTAAATAAATGTATTACTTGAAATATTTCAACGTTTGGAATAATAAAATATTAATTGAAATAAATACTTAAGGTTTGGCATCTAGCATTTTTAAAAAAATCAAATTTTCTGATTTTCAAAGAGAATATCTTTCTATTTTACAAGATTGCTGGAAGAATATTTTCTGTGAAAATATCAAGTTCAATTAGTTATCATTTGTCCTGTTTAGTTTTCTTCGCACTATAACTTCTACTATTACCTCTACTACTATTACTACTACTACTACTACTACTACTACTACTATTACTACTGCTACAACTACTTCTATTACTACTACTACTAATGTCACTACCACTACTATTACTACTACTATTATTACTACTACTGCTGCTACTACTTCTACTACTGCTACTACTATTAATACTACTACTACTATTACAACTACTACTACTATTACAACTACTACTACTATTACTACTACTTCTACTGCTGGTATGAGCTCCTCCGTGGCTAAGCGGTTAGCGTACGCGCCTTTGGCGTGGGAGACCCGGGTTCGATTCCCGGCGGGAGCTCATGTGGTTCGGATTCCACTTTAATCAGTAAGTCCATGTCTCATATAGCCTCGCTGCTGAAAGGGACGCTAAACTAAAAAACAACTCAACTCAACTCTACTACTTCTACTGCTGCTATTACTTCTACTGCTGCTGCTGCTACTTCTACTACTACTACTATTATTATTATTACTGCTGCTATTACTACTACTACTTCTTCTTCTTCTTCTTCTTCTACTACTACTGCTATTACTACTACTATTACTACTACTTCTTCTTCTACTACTACTATTACTACTACTTCTACTACTACTACTATTACTTCTACTACTACTACTACTACTACTATTATTATTATTATTATTATTACTACTACTACTACTACTTCCTCCTCCTCTTCGTCTTCTACTTTTTGTTTCCGCTTTTTCCTATGTTTATGTGGGATCGATGTTCTCGTATTTAATTCTTTTCCTCCATTCTCTCTATCTTGTACCTTCTCTATTTTCCATCCCTTTTCCTTCAGATCGTCTTCTATCTTGCCCTTCCATCTTATCTGAGGTCTTCTTTCCTTCTTCCTTTTACCTGTTACCTCCAACTTCTCTACTTCCTTTCCAACATAGTCGCCCTTTCTCATTTTAAATGATTAATATACAGGGTGTTACAAAAGTTTGTCGGAAATAGATTCCTCATACCAAAATAAGAAACAAGTTCATATGCACCTGTGCTCAAAAGTAGATAGTTTCGGAGTTATAGGGTTCCGAAAACGTGAAAAAAGTGAAGTTCATGCTCCACTACTGTCGGATATATCGTAGTCGGGTCAATACATCACTGAGGGACTGTATGTGAACTACCCAAATATCCATGTTTAAGAATGCTTCAGTACTTGCACACAAATTTTTAGAGAGATAGGTGGAGAGTGATCAAATACTTCTAAACAGCCTCTCTAAAAATGATTATGCAAGTACCGGAGGTTCTGATAGATGGATATTTGGATAGTTCACATGGTAGTTCCTCAGTAATGTCTTGATCCGATTACGATCCGTCCTATAGTAATGGAACTATATACCTTTAAAGTTTGTGGAACTATATACCTTTAAACTATATACTATTTTTTTTCACGTTTTCGGTACCCTTTAACTACGAAACTACACACTTATGACCATAGGTCCATATGAACTTTTTTCTTATTCTGACATGAGGGATCAATTCCCAAAATATTTTGACAATTTTTTCTAACACCCTGCATAAGAAAACTTTGTTAGACCATAGCGAAATAACTCATATACTATTCTTAACAACTGTTTTGACTGGTTAATTTTGATTGGTTGGGTGGTTGACTAACTGAATTGGAGTTTAGCTTCCCTCTCACGTCAGCAGCGAGGTTGTACTAGACGTGGACCTAGAGCTTAACGTGGGATCCGAACCACATGAACTCCTACCAAGAACCGAATCTATAGCTCCAGCAAGAAAGACGTGTACTTTCACCGTATAGCCAGAAGGAGTCTGGTTAATTTGAAACTATTGGTTCCAGCACGTAAGACGGGATTTCTCTGGGTATTGGGACCCCTAGAGCAGTGCTATTCAACCTTTTTTTTTCTCGCATATCCCTAGACACAGTACGCGATCCAATTGTGTACCCCTGAAGCTGTTTAAACGAAATTACATCGAAATTAACTTATTAAACTTCATACACATGTTCTATTGATTAAAAATGGAGACAAATATAGACACAACATAAGTACAATCAGTGTGCCAATCAAAATACTATTTATTTACTTGAGGAAAAAGTGCACATCCCCCCCCCAAAAAAAACATGAGAAATTTCAAAACATATGGGAGACATCCAGTGCTACTGAGGGGGGATTTTCGCCTCATGCTCCCTGATAATTCGCACACAAATGACAATGTTAAAAATTTCACAAACTAAAAGTAACTTTAGAACTGACCTGCTAATGAGATGACTGAGCTTGTTTCCCGGTATGCAACTCTCAATTCTTGATCGAATCTTCGAGAGTGCGAGAATCAGAGCTGATTCTGGATTCAAGCAATTTTTGTGCTTTACACAAACAATATTCACACTAATATGTTGATGGAAATGGAGGTAATTGTGAAATAGCACTGTCACTAATTTCATTGTACTCTTTAGGTACCCCGAGGGGCACGTGTACTTCCGGTTGAATAGCATTGCCCTAGAGGATCGCAACGGGAGGTGGAAAAGATCAAAGCAATTAGAACCTAGCAGTAGCAGTAGCATGAGATTCCACCGGGAAGAACTCGTGTCTTCCATATCAAAAACCCATACCCAAGGGCGCCGATTCTGGGGGGGTCCGAGGGGGCCCGGACCCTCCAAAGCTCATGTGGTCCCCCTCACATTGTATTTATGAATATACAATATTTGGTATAATTTGAATGCAATTTGTCTTAAAAATCCACATATATCCCTTCTGCACCTGGATGAGCCCCCTCCCCCAAAAAAATTATAGAGAAATCGGCGCCCTTGCCCCATACCCTAACCATATGATAAGGATTAGGGAACTCTTCAAATATTTTGAGAGAAGAAAAGAGTGTTTTTCCACATTAATTTTTCTAATATTAACCATGTACATTACTACTATCTCGAAAATGATTTGATTTGACTTGATTTTTGAGTTTAGCGTCCCCTTTCAGATGTGAGACTATATGAAAACGTGTATCTACAGTTTAACGTGGGACCCAAACCTCATGAGCTCCTACCGGGAATCGAAACCCGGGTCTCCTTCGCCCGGTGCGCTACCCGCTTATACACTAGGGAACTCTACGAATACATTTCAAAACAGATAATACCACACCAAAATACGATTCTGAAACATCTCGCCAATAAAAAATCTTATCATAATGATACCTTAAGAAACGTTTTATTAATATTTTAGAAGCATTCTTCTTAACAACAACAACAACAAAAAAGAAAATCTCCAACTTTTTATGCTATCTTTCTTTTGCATTGATATTGTAGTTTGTATTCTATCCCATTCAGTTTATGAGGGCTAAGTAAAATACAAAAGCAAAAACATTTAAGAATTGTTGGAACATAACCTAAATTGTCTGGCACGAAGCCTTGAAGGGCTTAAACGGATCTATTGCGATTTAAAAATTAGGGATACTTTCTGATTACTATGTGATCAACACATAAAAATATAGATGTTAATAGTTAGTTATCTATGGTTATGGCTGGTTGGTTATGTTCGAGTTTAGAATTCCTTTCAGCACCGAGGCCATATGCGACGTGGACCTCAGCTTAACGTGGAATCTGAACCACATGAGCTTCTGCAGGAAGTCGAATCTCGGTCTCCTGCGCCAAATTGGTGTACGCTAACCATATAGTCACAAGGGACCGCCCATCTCTGGTTGTCGTACAGGGTGGTATTTGATCAGGACATGAATTTATAGACTCTAGATACTATAATAGTTGCTGTCCAACCTTTCGTACATTTGTACATTCTAGATTAAAATTGTGGTTATTTAAAATCTCTAATTCTTTACTTGTCCTAATAATAAATAGAAAGCACGGCCATATTCAGCATCTTCATGACTCATTATTAAATTTGATTTGAATTGATTTTAGTTTAGAGGCTATATGAGACCTGGACCTACTGACTAACATGGAATCCGAAACACATGAGCTTCCGCCGGGAATCAAACCAGGATCTCCCACACCCAAAGGCGCGTACGCTAACCGCTTAGCGACTCATTATCAAATAACTAAATTCGAATAATAGCTTAATGAAAATAAATTAGAGTTCTATGTCAGTTTTATCTTATTAGGTGGCATGGCTATCGTATATAATCAATTTTTAAATTTACTAAATAGTTAGTACCCTCGATTTTCTAAAAAAAAAAAAAAAAAAAACTACACATGAGGATTTACACTTCGTTAATCGCTATTAATATTGTACATTCTTTTCTCAAAACCGAAATTCAGTACCCTTCAAATCAAGTCGCTCTCCAATGTTGTGTCACCGAAAAGTATATACTTCTCAGTTATTTATTATTATTATTATTATTATTATTATTATTATTATTATTATTATTATTATTATTATTATTATTATTATTATTATTATTATTATTATTACTGCTGTATCTCGGTTTAAACCGGTTTCAGCTTAATAATCTGACGGCCGTCTGTAGCAAGTGTACATTATTTGAAGAGTTCTTCTTCTCAAAAATAAATAAATAAATAAATAATAAAATAAAATAAAATAAAATAAAATAAAATAAAATAAAATAAAATAAAATAAAAATAACTATCTGACCATATGGCAGGTGTATCATATGGCATTATTGATGTTTGTAAGTTTGTTAGGAGATGTTTTGGGCTTCTCTGTTGCGTCCAGGGCGGGTCTACCATATGTGCAGCTCGTGCATTTGCAGGGGTGGCAAGTTTTGAGGGTCGAGGAAATCTGTCGTTACTATATTATTTAAAATAAATATTTCTTGTTGGAAACATACTTCATGATGGTAGTTAAAATTATTAAGCTGACTTTCTATTTGAATACTGCATTCATAAGTCATGTTTAGATAGCATTAGTTTAAGGTCCCATGGACAGTGCTAAAGCAAGTGGTCAAATAAACCAAGTGTAAATTGCTTAATTGTTGTCAAATACAAGAACTGAATTCCCTAACAGTAGTGAACACCTGCTTCATTTAGTTATCACATTTTTGATTTGAAAACTAGACTTGTCTGTCACAAACAAGTTATTTATCATTGAAGGTGCAAATATATTTTTAAAAATTTTCAACAGAGGTAGAAGGAAAATCAAGAAATAAAGATAGAAGAACTAATTGCACTGGAATTGCAAATTGATATATTGAGATTGAAGCACGATATCGTATTCTAAAATACGATTACCGTCTTTCCTCTGCAGGTGTGTTTGCTTCATCTTTCACTAACATAATAGATTATTATTTAAAGAAAAGAACAAACACAAGGTGTTTGTTGGCCTTTCTGAGTGCAAGTGCACTTTCTTCCCTTTTGTTGTTCATGATGAGATATCATACTTAAAATTGTTTTTAAGATTTGTTCTTTGTGGAGAAGGGGGGAGGGGCGGCCCATTAATTCCATGTTGTGCCAAAAACTGGTGAATGATTTTTTGCAACATTGTTGTGCCTTTTTATATAATTATGGAAACCACTATACGGCGCAAGCGAGTGATGTGTTCAGTTATTTCTGATGTGTCTCCACATTTTCTGCGTTTTTATTTGACATGATTATTATTATTATTATTATTATTATTATTATTATTATTATTATTATTATTATTATTATTATTATTATTATTATTATTATTATTATTATTAACGGGTATCTTATTCTGAAAATACAGATACAAATTGATTGTAGATTGATTACTCAGTTTGTAGTTTGATTACACAGGCCTTTGAAATCTCAACGTTTTGCAGAAGATAAGAGTTTTGAAAAAAAAAAAGTCACATTTCCACAGAGCGGAACAAAACCACCGTGAAATCTGTCTATTACACAGATATGTACTCTACATTGTGTATTATTTAGCGTTAACTTGTATTGCTGTGTACAAAACCATATCTCTTATGATTTTGTTCCTCACCATTGCACTGACCAGAAACGTAGCAAAGACATGGTTGAAAAAAAATAAAAACATGGAAAACATAAACACCAAAATAAATTAAATGTATACCGGAAGAAGACGGTAAATAATAAAAGAAGATGAAAGGAAATAAAGAAGAGCGACAATGAATGAGGAATGTTAAACACCTTGACAAGACAAACTATCAATTTGCAATTGTTTACTTTTCACTCGATCATGCATAGCAAACAATGTGAAAGCTTATAATTCCGGACATCGCCACGACACGGCGTTGCCTCATCTTACATTTTATTCTTTCAAAATTAAGATAAGCATCCTGGAAATCCTCCCTCCCCCTCCTCCAGCAGTGTTACCCCTTCTGTCTCTCCTTTTTTACCAAGTGACCTTCCTGGATTGCGCATCGTGTGCCCATAGGAGGCGCGCAGGTCGTGTGACGTCACTGTTACGTATATAAACTAGCGGGTCAAAGCTCCCCTCTTGTATAATAAGATCAGTGTCTTTCTTCTTTGGTGGTTCGTAAAATTGTACCGCTGTGACGCGAAGCTAATCTCCGTCGCCGCTTCCTGGTTACTACAACAATAAGGTACGGAACTTTTTTTTTTCATCTCTCTCTCTCTCTAACTTACAAATCCCGCTTGGTCCGACGACTTAACTCTCGCGCTTACTTCACTCACCAAATTCAATGTTAAGGTCAGCTCCTAGCGGCCTGGACAATATACACGGAAGAGAAATGTGCATCAAATGAAAATTTAAAAGCACCGGTGTGCATCATTTAGTTCTTTACGTAAAATATGCTTTTTAAAGTTTTTTGTTCCGGTGATAATAGCGTATTTAAAGAAATAATTCAGTGAAATGCATCAAGTAATCAGAGGAAGCACTTCTACGGCATAAAGTACGTTAACAGAAAGAAAAGAAGCGATGTTTCATAGGTTTCTTGTAGTTTTTTTTTTTAAAGATGTATGGATACTTTTAAAAAAGAGTGCTCAGCTTTAATTAAATTTTACACGGTTTAACGTGTCACTGGTGTCAAAAGATGTTCAGTGTAGATTACGTTTCGAAATATGGTGAAAATTTAAATTTTGAAGACGGAAGTTCCCAACAAGTAACTACACAATACAAAGTATATATTAAAGACACCATTAATAGAATTCACAGGTTACTTTAAATCAACAGCCATGGAGAGTTGAACAATTTATATGTATGTGAATCATCGTTAAAAATAAGAAATAAAAAAAAAAAGATGAGAACGGGAAAGAATTCAGAGAGATCGATTATAGCAATTCTGCTGAATTAAATTCATAGTATTTTCTCTCGTGTGACTTTTTTAAAAATATATTTAAAAACCTAGTGTGTGATTTTCGGCATGTCAAGTGCACACATATATTGGTTTCTCGCTTTGTTCGCAAAAGTAGGGAATGCTTTTTCAAAATTATAATTATTAGAACATAAATAATACAGTATAATATTAATATTAATATTAATATTAATATTCATAATAATAAAAGTATTTATTTGCCTACCTTTATTAAAATAATGAATTCAAAGTGAGAGTTACTTGTCTACGATTATTAGGGAAATTCATTCAAAGTGTGATTTATTTGCTTAAGATTATTAGGGAAATACATTCAAAGTTCGATTTATTTCCTTTATTACGGAAATACATTCAAAATTCGAGTTACTTGCCTGCGATTATTAGGGAAATACATTTAAAGTGCGATTTACTTGCTTAAAGTCATTATGGAAATAAATTCAAAATACGGGTTACTTACCTACGATTATTAGGGAAACACATTCGAAGTGCGATTTATTTCCTTTATTACGGAAATACATTCAAATTTCGAGTTACTTGCCTGCGATTATTAGGGAAATACATTTAAAGTGTGATTTACTTGCTTATGGTCATTATGGAAATAAATTCAAAATACGGGTTACTTACCTACGATTATTAAGGAAACACATTCGAAGTGCGATTTATTTGTTTAATGTTTTAATAGGGAAATACATTCAAAATGCGAGTTGCTTGCCTACGATTATTAGGGAAACACATTCAAAGTGTGATTTATTTGCTCAAGTTCATTAGGAAAATACATTGCCTACGATTATTAGAAAAACACATCCAAGGAGCGATTTATTTGTTTAAGATTATTAGGGAAATACATTCAAAGTGCAAGTTATTTGTATACTGTTATTAGGGAAACACTTTCAAAGTGATGTTTACTTCCTTAAGAAAGATCAGGAAAATACGTTCAAAATGCGATTTACTTGTCTAGGATTAATAGGAACATACATTCAAAGTGTGATTTATTTGCTCCAGCTTATTTTAAAAGAATACATTCAAAGTGTGTAAAAAGAAATATGGTGTATTAATTGTACGTTGTATGCAAGTAAACAGATTTTCTGTTCCTTTCTATAATTTTGGACAAATCAATGTGAATGAAAAAGTTTTATTAATATCTTTAGAAAGGAACACGTTAAAAGTTCTTATTTCGCGTTCTAAATAAAGTAAATATGCGTGAGGTGCAAAAATTTTATTTGTGGAGAAATTATAGATTCAAACATTAGTACTTTTGCCGTCATTAAATTGTCTAAAAAAAAAGCACTCATTCGGTAAATATTTATACTTAAGGAAATATTTCTTAACGGTGCTGCATACATGCGCTTCTTTATCTTTTAGCCCGTAATTTATAGAACGAGTTTAAACTGTCATTTTAATGATTTCAGTTTACTAATTTCTTGAAATTTATTTAAAGTCACTTACTGAACAAAATTTAAATATAATTTTAATATTTTATCATCAAATTTAATTATTTAAGAAATATTATATTTATATACAGTGTAAATTCATTTAGAAAACCGCAAGGGACACTTTCCTAGACTTCAAGAATTTCAGTTCATTAAAGTCTATATATTACAATGCTAGATTCATATGTTTGTGGTCAAGATTCTGTTTATATGTTTGTGGTCAATTCCGTTTATACGTTTGTGGCCAGTTCTTATCGACGATAAGATCTCGGAAACCACAAGCTCAAGAAACGTGTTGTTTCCACTGGTCTGTTTCAAATTTTGTGTAGATCTGCCAGTTCTCATTCAAATTAAAAAAAAAAAATCGTGCCGTTATTGTTCTATTAAACATTTTAGGGGCCGTTTTGAGCCCATAAGATTAATATTGTAGCTAGGGCGAATATAAGGTTAATTTCCTTGTTAGGCAACCAGCAGAAGAGTTATGTATAGCGGGTTGAGGGACATTGCAAGCGCTTTGCTTAAATCTGAATGGCAAAAACTTACTTCAAATTCCTCAAGAGGCGTACTCGGATGGATATGGATTTATAAGAAAAAAATATGTTTCCATTTGATATCAAGTCCCTACAAATCAAACACAAACTCACTCCAACATATATACATTAAATGCTATGTTTGTATGTTTGTCAATAGCAATTCACTCCCTTTGTCGACTTATATGTGCTGTCCTGTCGACTTATATATGTGTAAGGAGATTCATGGTTATAACAGAACGATGCGCTGAGTAGACAGCACAGGTTCAACTAGTAAACAATTAAAATGCCAGTTTATTTCAAAGAGAATAGAAACATAATTCCCCATTTAAATTAATGGACTAAAAATCAAATGCGTATGTGTCCAAATTTGATATGAAAAATTGATTTAACTTTATAGCTTACTTCAATGCAGTTAAGAGTATTTTTTTTATTAAAATCAAAGGCCTCCAATCTTCCTTTTCTATTGACAAAGACAATGTTAATATAAACACTTAATAGGTCTAAAAAAAAGTTCTTCTGACATTTGTGTGCTATCTTCGTTGGAGAAATTATACGTAATCACTAAGCCGTTTTATGTTATACACATTCATCATATATATGTTTTAAGACTATACCGAGATCATGCATCGAGGCTTGATGATGAGATGGTGAAAGTGGAAGGAAACAGAAGAACTTCGAGAAAACCCACGTACATCCTGGGCAATATGAAAACTGAATTTTTCTATTTTCCGGATACAGTCACATAGAATACAATACATTGTATTGCTTAGAAATTTGTTGGGAAGGAAGTTAAACTATCAAAGTAGCAGCAATAATCAACACCTGGTTCAATGTAAAATCATTATGATGCGTCTGTAAATGTAACCGACTGTGACGAAGATCTAAAAAGATACACATGAATATTTTTCAATTCCTATGCATTATAATGCTAATTCTGCAATATTAATATGAATGTAAGAAATATAATATCCTACACATATAAACAATGCATTTCACATTTAGATCTAATTGTAGAACACCATTACAGGACAGATTAATTGCAAACAATAAGTTACATGTCAGAAGTATCGATAAAAGACACGTCACGGTCTTAAGAGTCGGTGCGTGTCCTTTTGACGAAATTTATCATAACCAGATTGGCTAACTCTATCTCCTATTTAAATATTCTCTAAAAATAATCAATATATAGTCTTTGAAGCATCACCTAACTAAACTACTGCATTATGATTATATTTCACTTATTTCACGTAAGTTACAACTAGTATATGTTGATCCTAATTGTTTCTTCTCCACTTTCTATGACCCCGCGTAACGTAGTCGCTAACGCTTTCGTCACTTGTGCGAGAGTTCCCGGGTTCCTTTCCCAGTGGAGACATTCGGTCGGAAAAGTCCAAAAGCTTTTTCACGCCAGCCATCCTGAATGAGGTTTTCTTGAGTTTTCCTCATTCACACCAGACAAATGCCGGGATGGTACCTAACATATAGGTTCCAGGCCGCTTCCTGGCTTCCTCAATCTTTTCTTCCTTCCCTTTTCTCGGATAGTGTGATCGCCGAAGGACACCAACCTTCATACGTGATTGGCTAACATGGCCATAGATGCCGAAAGCTTAGAAATCTAATTCCTAATCCTAATTATAACTCATAGATATCTTTCTCATTTTCTTCGGCTCAGTAAGATCTATCGATTAGTGTATGTCTCATCTTTGGATTTTTTACCATTAAATGATAAGAATATCGTAGATTTTTTTTTTAAAAAAAGAATACATACAGTTGTATTATAATTCAATACGATTTTACTAACTAGAAAACACGGGTTCGGCTCCCATGTAGTAACATTCTTGTGCAGTTATTTGCACTCTTGACACAAGTCAGCACGTGTTGTTTGAGAGAAGTGGTTTTCAATCAAACTCGAAGACAGCAAGGGTGAATGACCACTTTACTTCCTCCTTCAATTCACAGAGAGAGAAAAAATATGCGGGAAGTGACAACTAAACACTCCTACGTACGTACATATACTCACAGCAAGATGTTACACACAAGAAAACCTTTTATTGAAGGTCATATGCTCAACGATAGGTAGACTGAAGAATTAACTATTTATCGTTTAAAATCTAATATAAATAAAATTGACAGTTTGTGTGCGGCCTGGGGATCAAACGAGTGGACCAAAAGTTACCAAATTTGGATCATGGGTACCTTGGTCCAGACCCCAGACCAAGACAAATCCATTTTTTTAAAAAAATCGAACCAGGGGTGTCTCAGGGGGGCGTTTACCGGAACATGTAAAAGTAGTAGAAAATAACCGATATTAGTGTCGAATTCATAGTTTTCACGGTCACTGAGATCAATGGTGAAACTCCGGTCGCAACCACCCCATTCGGCTGCGGGGCGGAGGTCACCAGGGGAGAGCGGCGTGGATATATACCAAGACATGTAAAAATAATACAAAATGACCGATATTAGTGACAAATCCATAATTTTCGCAGTCGCTGAGATCAATGGCGTATTCCCACAGGCATTGACTTCCAAATACAGCTCCCATGGGAAGAATGGATATTTGAGCTAGTTATATATAAATCCTAAATTAAATTTCCTGGTGGTGCTGTATAATCTATGATTGAGTATGATGTACCAAATGATACACGTTCAAGTACATATTGCCTGCTTCTATAGTTAACACATTACTTCTTAACGCGCCATTATTTCTAGATTTGTGAGCCTGGGTTCGAAACTTCATAACTTCTTTCATTCAATTCCACAATATATTTTCGTATATATAACAATACTGTCTAAAGTAGAATATGGTATTAAAATTGTACAACTCTCCAATACCTACAAAGTGCTATAATCCAGTGATTCTGAATCTATGGGTCAGTATACTTTCTTAGATTTTGAGGAAATATTGATAAATCATAATGGCATCGTAACGGATATGGAAAGAGGCCTAAGAATTCCGCGAAATACATATTAAGAACATTAATGTAGTAATATGTCTTGAAAGATCAGTTTGACAGTTTTTAGGTGTATATTTGTCAATTTACGTAAATAGTTAATTTCACAAGGAGTTAATTTATTTAGGAAAGGCAACTTAGAGGCGAAGTAAAGTTCAAAAAAAAAAAAAAAAAAAAAAAAAGGAAAGGAACTTCAAGTGAAACAATTTCGATAAGGGGCCTGAAGAGAAAGAAGTGTGATAGAGCATCATTAATTAGACAACTCAAGTTTTATCTCCGACTTGTTCTCATCAACTTATTCTTTTCTTCCTGAAGTTATTATATCCTTTCAATTCTGATTAGCATGTAATAATAAACACACACACACACATTGGTTAATTTATATCATTTCAGTACGACGTTAACTGCAGCAATTTTGAGTTTGGAGTAAGACACTAAGGTTACGTTTTGTTTAAAGTGTAGTAACTTGCTGTAACTTGCAATTCACGTTAAGTTTATTGTCTCTGAAGATGGATCTGCCAATCGAAAAGTCCGAGAATAATTGCTATAAACTAAAATAGCTAGTATTGTTAAGACGTTCTTCATTGGTAAACAGTTCGTCTGTAAATTAATTGAAAGTCATTTGCTTTAGAGACAGTTAATAATTCGAAACTTCTATTAGTCAACAATTAGAAACTTTTACCTGTGAACACTTGAAATTTCCATTAGTCAAGAGTTCCCCTCATAGCTATGTGGTTAACATTTCCGTTCCCAGCGCAAGAGACCCTGGTTCTATTGCTGGTGCGGGCTCATGTACTTCGGATCCCATGTTAAGATGTAGGTGTACGTCTCATATAGCCTCGTTGCTAAAAGGGACGCTAAATTCTAATCCAACCAACTTCTATCAGGTGCAATCGGAAACCTTTTCTTAATGACTGGAAACTTCTAATACTCAATAATTGGGAATTCCTATTAGGAAAATTCCATACTGGTCGAGAGTTGGAAACTTCTATTCATGAACAATTGAAACATCTATTATCCAACAAAGAAAAGTTCCTGTATATTTTAGATTATAGCATTTTGTATGTGCGAACAAGTTAATGAAATTTTGGGACTGTTTAATTTTCTGCCCTATATTGAAAAATATAAACTTAAGGCAGTAAAATCCAACGAAGAGTCTTAATCAAAGTAAGTCTTTAATTACCTCACAATTTTGGATAAACAGTGAAGATTCTTGTATTCCGACGGGAATCGACCACCCATATTAAAAGAATAGTCACGTGTTAACTATTTCACTAATCACAAATTAATAGTTCATATTCATATTATAATCTACAGGGTAACTTTCTATGACACGAAACAAATGGGCTGAAATGCTGTGACAAAATATAACTTTCACATATGCTTATGCTCATATTGATGTTTTGCTTCGAAATAAACATAGAGGCACCTGTGTATGTTTTCTATTAATAACAGAACATTGTAAACAGTTCTTTTTAATCTTAATTGTCCCTACAAACGTTTTAAGTTTCGAAGAAGAGAACTAAAATCTTAGAGCCTTTGTATTATTATTATTATTATTATTATTATTATTATTATTATTATTATTATTATTATTATTATTATTATTATTATTATTATTATTATTATTATTATTTTCATCTTTATTGTATTCAGTATGAAAATGTCCATAATTAGCACTACAAACACGTTGGAGAAAGTAGAATAATTGAGGTACCGGTAGATGTTATTTACGCTGTTGTCAGGCACTATAAGAATTAATGTTTAAATATGAAAGTTTAATTAAATTCATCACAAATTCCAAAGAGAGCACCATATTCCAAAGGAAATTTTACATTTGTTTGATTGTTTGATGACAATATTTCCCTTACCTTACAGTAGGTCAATGCTGTTGCTCAGAGTTAGATTCTAGGTCGCTCCTGTGAACCTTGTGGTTGACAGACATTCTTCGCGTTAAGTTGTCTCGATACACTCTTGCTTTAACCTAACTTTTCATGTTAATTCAATTGTAATTTCAGATGTTCGAAGAAGCAAAGGAACGTGGGAAACTGCGTCTCCTCCTTTTATCTTAAAAAAAAAAAAAGTTTCTGTGGCCTACTTCAAAGAATATTTTCATCTGAACTTGATTTCTATTGTCTTCTTTATTATAAACAATACTGTGAAGTTAAGATTTCATATCGTTTTATGATGACCTTCCTTTTGTAAGAAAAAATATGGAGGGCAAGGCATATTAGATCCAACATTCCATGTATAACAGCAGGGGCACACCCATGGGGAATCCACCAGGTCCGAACCTCCTCCAGCAGGTCCGAACTTCCTGACTCAACTAACGTTTGTGCACTTTCTCAATGGAACTATACTTGTTTAAGTACCCGGCTATTTGAGGCGATCGCAAAGCGTATTTATTGCTCATGCGTACTCCTGGAATACGCTGACCATGTATTTAAATGTACATGGCTAATCATAAACGCGAAAGCAATAAAATCGCTGAGAAAACGTCAGCTCGAGCGTATTTGGTGCGGGTCGGAACAATAGACCGCCTGCTGTTTAAAAGATTTCAAAATGAAGGAAAAAAAGGAAAGACGTGTTGTCAGGCAAAGGGATTGTAGCAAGAAACAGCTGCTTGGAAGATGGTTTGTGCAGAGTATTGGAACTCTGCTATTACACACCTGGACCTGGCAAAAAGACCTGGAAACCCTGTCTGGCTCACAGTATGATTTACACATCTGGTGAAAGTAAAATTACTGAATAGCCACTTTGGCCGCGTTTGCTACAGGGGGTAACGCTTTCTCAAATAGCCTACTCCTAAGGGTTAGGCTATTTGAGAATGCGTTTTCGAAGCGTTACCCCCCGTTGCGAACGCGACCAAGGTGGCTATTCGGTAATTTTACTTTATCCAAAGCTATAAATCATACTGCGGACCAGGCAGGGTTTCCAGGTCTTTTTTGCCGGGTCTAGGTCTATAATAACAGAGTTCCAATACTCTGCACAAAGCATCTTCCAAGCAGCTATTTCTTGCTAAAAATCCCCTTGCCTAGCAACACGTCTTTCCTTTTTTCCCTTCCTTTAGACATCTTTTAAACAGCAGGCGGTCTATTGTTTCGAAACGCACCAAATACGTTCGAGCTGATGTTTTATCTGCGTTTTTATTGCTTTCGTGTTTGTGATTAGCCATCCACATTTAAATACATGATCAGCGTATTCCAAGCGTACGCATGAATAATAAAAACGCGTGGCGAACGCTTGTGAATAGCCATGGGCTAACAGGGAAATGTTTGATGTATCATGAAAATTTGACCCTACAGTTCATCTGTACTTTTTCTTTTATAAAAACAATTTAGTTCTATCATTTCTGAAGATACAAGGATTTTACGATTACTTATCGTCTTTTCGGGTGCAGAATAATACCCGTTCAATACTACATAGACGTGGTGGCTTGTATTAATAGAGTCCCGTCCCCAAAGCTTGGATCCATCTCAAGAAAAATTTCTGGGGCGCGCCAGTAGGCCTATTAGGGTCACCTAGACCATTCGGGATTTCTTTTGGACCAACACTGCAGCCGTATTGTATTATGATATTATTCCCGCTTCATTCTACTTTTATTTATTTGTACGGTACATTTTTCTGGTCATTACAGGCATGTATGGCCTTAAGCCCGTAACGTGAGAGAGATGACGTCCCTCGGAGAGCACACTATCGGTGGAAGGGGTGATTGAGACCTGTGTGTTAGGTACCATCCTGGCTTTTGTCTGGTGTGAATGAGAAAACCCATGAAAATCTTTATTTAGGATGACTCGCCTGTTAAAGCTATTACACTTTTTTCGATCGAATTTCCTCAACGGGAATCAAACCTAGGACCGCTCGTATAAACGGTGAGAGCATTAGCGACTACTACACACGGTGTCATTTCTTCCTTTATTCATCTCGTTTAATATTTGAACGAATATTCACATTTATTGTCGCCTTTTTAATCAACGAGACATGAAGACCCTTAAATTATATACTTATGTTAAATTCAATTTAACTAACTAACTCTATGGCCTATAGAACCCGGAAGCTCAATGCCGTGTTCACAAAACTCTCCATTGACTTCTACCCTTTGCCAACTGGATCCAGTTTCTACTTTGTATTCCTAATTCTGCGAGGTCGATTTTAATATTGTCCTCCAACGTAAGCTTAGGTCTTCCTAATGGTCGTTTTCCAGTTAAAACTTTGAAAGCACCGCTACTCTCTTTCATTCTGGCTACATAGCATACCCACCTGAGCCTCCTTAACTTGATGACCCTAACAATGTTTAGTAAACGGTATTAATTTTGCAGTTCTTCGCAATGAAGTTTCCGCCATTCCTAATTCGCGTTCCTCTTCGGTTCGAATATTCGTCTCAGGATTGTATTCTGAAACACTTTTAGTCTGCGTTTTTCCCTCAGAGTAAGCGACACCAAATTGATAATTAACTTTTAAATATATCGAAATATCGGTATCAAGAATATTACTCATCGATATATCGATATTTTTGATGTCATATTTAGACTTTTTATATTTGTTATTTCGGTATTTTTTTTAAAAAATATTTTTATATATGGATCAAGTTTTGATGTTTTTGTTGATATGTGTTTTTGATTTCGAAATCCGGGTACCATGCAAACCATAACCGTAGGATTAACAAATAGGCAGTAGTGTTGCAGATAAAGCGAGACGAGAAACAAGGTTCTATTCTCGGGTCATAAATTTTGCTGGAACCTCGTCTCTTCCGGATTCTCGGAAAGCTTCTTCTCGTCTCGTTTTACAAGTTTATGTGCAAAATTTATGCTCTGTGATGTTTTTTCATAATTTCATGTAAAAGTTATCAAAATCTTTTCGCGTCAGAGGGGGACCATGAAGGGTGTGATATAACATTATCCAAACTATGTTTATTATTGGAATATGCAGTGTGTAATGAGTTGCGTATTTTTAAACGTCGACACATTTTCTTTATTATGTTCGTATAATCGCTTTATCAGTTTATAGTTTTTTAAAATATGAACCATGTAATACTAATAGCTTTGAGATGTAAGATGTAATAAACCAACGTTGCTTACAAGAGGCTTGCCTCGAATTTACAAAATTCTTATTGTTTCGTGGGCAACAATCCCCTACGGTCCCTACTCGTGCGCTACTGGTTTTGTGCCTTCACCTACCTACTCTAACCATCTCGGTATTATGGTATATATACTATACCGTGTGTCAGAAAAATATCCCCATTTTCCTCAAATTCCCGTTTTCATTTATACGATACGGACATGCGAATAGTACCATTTGAAAGGTTGCTATATTGTGAAGAGAATGAAGTACGAACCAAAATCTTAAGATAAATAGCGATGAAAGTCTAAAGTTTACCTTAAAAATTCTAAAATTCCAAAACGGTTAAGTACATAGGTAATGTCCTATAGCATGAATTCAAGCAGCACGATTAAATAAAACGATACATCAGAATAAGAAATGGTTCTGACAACATTTTGAAAGTTAGTAATATTCTATGCTAATTCTTTTCTTAATGCATTTACATAATTTTGCTAATACATATTATTTTTGGTTTACCCACATCATCAATTTACTAGAGTGAAAACTCAAAGCAGAGATTATTACTCTCCAATAAAGTGTTGCATGATGGATCTCACTGTTTTAGTCATATTTGATACATTTCGTGTTCTTTTCCTAGTGTATTCGTGTGTTTAATAAAGGTGCCTTTCAACAGGCTTCCAAAACGGTATGTCGCGCAGCGTCATAGGGTGTATCGTCCAGACGTTTTATGCCTTCGAGAAGACCTATAAGTCTAGAGACTATACGATACATTTATTTTTGCTAATGAAGTAAGAATCCATTTCGGCTTGCAACAGCAGTAACAATACGCAATTCTTACGTAACCTATGATACAGTGGTCGTTTAGTAAAAGCACTGCTTACCAATCCGTCGTCTCCCCCAATTTTCACATTTTTTTTTCAAATATTGTGAAAATCACATATTAATATTTAAAAAAAAACTTGTTTGCGTAATTATGTACATTTAGTGGTTTGACTATGGTACTTACTGAAATAATTTGGGTTAATGATACATTATTGACAAAGAATGTCTTCAAATCAATAACGATGTCATTGACTTAGATGACGGGCTGGGATTACTTAAAAGAAATTTCAATATTGTGGTTGGTTTTTGCAAAAATTTGAAAATAAAGAGCGAAAAAGCAGAGAAAACGCTAATAAGAGTCTTTTAACAGTTCATCATTCTTTTCCTTAATTTGTTACAAGTATAAAATGCCATTGAGATGAAAAATGTGTTTGGTTCGATTGGTTTAATATGGTCTCTCTAGTTCCAGAAAATATCAAGAGAATTCATTTACAGATGAATTTAAATCTTTACCCGATTATAACTTTTACCTAAAGCAGACAGATGATTAATGACAGTGAATGATTATGAAAGAATTGGTTGAGAGGGATTCAAAGAGAAAACAGAAGTATCGCGAGAAAACCCACGGACATTATGTTGTTAACAACAAGCTCACATGCCCTCATTCCTAATCTATATCTTAGTCGTGTGCTTTTTCATGCACTAAGTCCTGCGTTGGATTCCTGGATGTTTTGAGCATCGAAAACACACTACAGTGATTCATTTTAAACTGCAGGCATCGTCCTATATAGCCTCGCTGCTGACAAATGACGTAAATGCAAATCAATCAATCGTCCTATATAGCCTCACTGCTGTCAAGAGACGTATATACAAATCAATCAATAGCCCTATTTAGCCTTACTGCTGACAAATTACGTAAATTCAAATCAATAAATCGCTCTATATAGCCTCGCTGCTGACAAACGACGTAAATTCAAATCAATCACTCGCTCTATATAGCCTCGCTGGTGACAAACGACGTAAATTCAAATCAATCGCTCTATATAGACTCCCTGCTGGCAAACGACGTAAATAGAAATCAGTCAATCTCCTATATAACCTGGCTGCTAACAAAGAACGTTAATTCAAATCAACTAGTCATTCAACAAGCTCTCATAATCTAGAACCGAATTAGTAACCCGTCTAGTACTACTACTGAGCTACTGTCCCGTCACCCTAATTTTAAAAAAGACGCTAATATGCCCTGCGTGACACACTGATTTGTATTACTGGTCATTGAATAATTTAATAATTACTTAAAATAATCTGTCACTCATTTTGTTATTTGTTATTCGGATATTATAAATGAACACAATGAATACAAAATTATCGAGATTTTAAGAACATCCCTACTTCGCCGTATACCGGTACTTGTAACATATTTTTATTCTTTTGTTCTATTCTTTAATATTGCCAGCAATCATCTTTTCAGAGAGAGAATCTTTAATAACAGTAAGAGTAAAAAATTTATACTAGCACTCAGGCATATCAATACTTTGATATATGGGCTCGAAAGAAAGAATAAAAAAGACAGACAATTTTTTATTCTCTCTCTGAAATATATTTATTACTTTTGAGTAAGTGTATTCAAAATGCTTCGTATGGAGTATTGTACTATATGAGGCAGAAACATGGACATTACGCAAAAGTGACGAAAAACATCTGGAAGCTTTCGAAATGTGGGTGTGGAGAAGAATGGGGAGAAATAGCTGGTCGAACGGAGAACGAATGAGAGAGCGTTTGAAATGTGGGGGAGGAGAAAAGAACGATTTTAGATTTTATTGAGAAGAGGAAGAGAAACTGGTCGGGAAATTGATAATTAAGAAGGAACTGTACCATGATGGACGTGCTAGAGGGTATGATGGCAGTAAAGAGAGGGACGGAGAAATTATCGTTATAAACTTCGGGGATCACGGCTGCGTTCCTCAAGATTGGCACTCGTGCTATATAACCCTGAAAGATACATTGACGTCCAAGCTGATTCGTTTTTGGAATATTAACGTACCCTTTCAGTACCGAGATGGGATTGTGCTGAAAGTATACGTTACGTGAAATCTGAACTAACACTCAGATTTGTGTCAGAAGCAAGATTTTCCACCAGTAATCGAACTCGGACCACGCACATAGAAAAAGCGAGCGTTAGCCAGTCAGCCACGAAAAAAACATATATGGGTATTCATATTCCATTTATTGAACACGACTATAATTGAGAATAATGAACAATCTTACTTGAGCAATAATAAATCCACTGAAATAAAAGTAACAAATGTCTGCGATCTAAAAGAACGTGTTGTATTGAAGTTAATTCAAGGACTAAAATGTTATGAGAATAGGAATTCCAAAATAATACAATAAGGAAATAGCAGAAGTTCATTACACTCATTCATAACGTGATTTTAAGGTAGCAACTTTATATGTGTTATTCAAGTTACTGTTGACTACTTAGCACACACACACACATACTACTGTACTTGACTACTTGACGGTCAAGGCCGTCAGGCAATTCACTGTACGTATATTGTTCCAGGTAACACATTAATATGGATGGGAAGGTTACGTTATTCCTCCAGGCTATAGCATTATTATTATTACTTCACGAACAATGAATAACATTGTTGGAAGTTGTAAAAATATTCAAGTAAGGACAATAACCTTCTTGTCACGTTGTAAACGGTTGTAACAGATTTGTTGTCTCATAGTCTGGTGCTTTCAACTTTTATGAGAACTTGTAAGATCTTGAAAACGGCGAGATTACAACCATACTGTTTCCTGCTTTGTGCTCAGCATATTTTAAATTTGTGCAACTGAGAACCAAAACGCTACGTGTCTCCGTATTAGTGGCGTAGATTAAAAAAAAAAAATCATGGGAGGAGCTAATAATTGCCAAGTTGAAGGAGCAAAACATATCAGGATATATGTATCTGACAACTCATCACTGAGTGAAATGTGCGCCACCAGCCAGTCCTTCATAGGCTCTTGCGACAAGAACCACAGTATTTTATTTTAGTACAGAGACAACCCAAAAACCCGAAAAAATTTCGAAATTATTGCACCTCTCTGGCTCGGGCCTGGGTTCACGTAAGGATCTGACTTTTTTTTTTTATCGGAAAGCATACGTTGTTGTGTATATAATATGTGTACAAAATTTTAATCTTGTATCTTGAAAACTAAGGTCGGGAGAAATTTTTGAAAGTCTGAAGGTTACCAATGTTTTATATTGGATATATATATATATATATATATATATATATATATATATATATATATATATATATATATATATATATATATATATATATATATATACTTCAAAAATGTACTGTATCATTACTATTTAACCTAGAATCATGGCTTAAACACCATTTTCTTCAGTAACGAGCCCTTTCCAATGGTACTACTCACATGTCCGTATCGTACACCTGAACTGGAAAATTGAAGGAAAATTCGGAATTTATTTTTTGAAATTCCGCCAAAACACTTTGCCTCTCTGACCTGGGTCTGGGTTCAAGTAGGGATCTAATTTTTATTTTAAAAAAGTACGTTGTTATGTATATAATACATGAGCAAAATTTCAACCTTGTATTTTGAAAACGAAGGGCGGAAAAATTGTTGAAAGTCTGAATTTATTTATATATATTATAAAAATTTACTGCGTCATTACTATTTGGCCTAAAGTCATGGTTCAAACGTCATTTTCTTCAGTATAACAAATCCTTTCCATCGGTTCTACTCACATGTCCGTATGAACCGGAAAATGGAGAAAAAAACAGATTTTTTTCTGAAAAAAGGAAAAAAAACAACAACCTCGGAACACTTGTACCCCTCCGGTTTCACGTAGGGATCTGAAAACATTTTGAGAAATACCCAAAGGTACATACAATCCATATGCAAAGTTTGAATTTGATATCTTGAAAACTAAAGGTGTGAAACATTTTTGAAATTTGCCTTAAAAAAGAAAACAAAAGTCACGTAGCCCCCACTTGGCACGGCCAAGTTGACCATCCGGTGACAAAATACATCTGAGGTGTTCTTTGGTCCATCTTTGACTTGACCAATTAAGAAAAACGGCTTAAATACCTGTTAGAGAACCTAAATTAGCGGTCAAAGACGATACTACTCCATGGTAACAAAAGTTACCAAAAACTCTAAAGGGGTTAATAGAGAAATGGTTGATGTAGCATGAAAATTTGATCTTACAATGCATTTGTACTCTTTCTCTTATAAAAACAACCTAGTTCTGTATTTTTTTTCTCAAAATATAGGTGGTAGTATTTTACTTATCATTACGGATACAGAATAGTACCCGTTCAATACTACATAGACGTAGTGGGTTGTAGTATTCGATCCCCCTCCCCCCAAAAGCTTGCACCCCGCCTAACAAAAAATTCTGGGTGCGTGCCTGATGCATGGGTCAATATTATTTCTGGCTTTTTGATCCAATGTTGAATGCCTCTTAATTCAGGCAGCTCCCTAATGATGCTGAGTCAATGCCAGAAAATGCTTGGTGCTTCCACCGGGAATAGACCAAGGACCAAAGACATTGAAGTCTCGCACGCTAGAAATTTGGCTAAGCGGAAGCTCATAATAATTTTTTAAAAGAAAGTTGAAGAACCAGTTCCTTTTATTCGTAAGACTCTCTATTTACACCAGCAGATCGTAAATTTTGATGCATATAATCTAACGACAATGAAGCAAGAAAGATAAAGAATATAATATATAGATTAATTCCTTAAGTGTTTTAAATAGGGTTTTTCTAGGAGATAATTTTTTTAACACGACTATCCAATACTTGGGATTTGTAATAAATTATTTTTTAAAAACGTCGTACCTACGTCACTGCTCTGAAGAGCACTTCAGATGGTCAGTATAGGATTTCTGATCGTGCCAGAGGATGTGGATTATTTTAATGTTTGTTATCTTAACAGACCTATAGATATTTGCCATTAGCTTATCAAAAGAACTATTTACTTATGGGCTTCCATTAATATCTATCTCTCATGCAGTATTTTCTATTATCTAAAGTTTGTATGTTGATAGATGAACGTTAATTGCTTTATACTTAACTAGATTTCGGCTAGCTACGGACTGCGCCCCCAGACTCTCGAATTTACTCGGGATACTGTTTTGCACCTCGTATTCTATTCTTTGCAAGGCAAGAATAAGTTTATGTCACTGTTCTTTAAGAAAAATTTAAATCCCTTTTTCCCTTAGAATATTAATTTTAATGAATGTGAAATGATAAGAACCCATGTCGGCCTAAGTGCTGTGTTCAAAAATTCACATCAAATGGTTCTCCCCAACCCCATCTTTCCCCTGATGCAGTGGCGCATCCAGGGGGGCGATCTGGGTAATTCCTCCCAGAAGAGGAAACTTTTATTTTGTTTATAAATAAAACCCATCCCAGAGTTTGGAGCTCTTAACACTGGCTCTAAGTAGCAGTATTACAACCCACCGCCCTCCCAGAAGTCCGTCCTGTATCCGCCCTGTCCTGATGATGAGACTGACGACTTCGAAGTCATTTTATATATTACTCAGAAAAAAAAATAAATTGCCGCTCTTCTCCCGTTAAAACCGGAATTTCGGGAAACATTGTAACGAAATTTCCGGAAACGCAGTAGAATATTCCCAGTAGTTTTGAATAAGTATTTTATATACAAAGTTTGATATCCCTAATGTGCCTATATAATCTTAACAGATTTCGAGATATGGCCATCTTATTGTAACAATTGCAATCTCACTCTTTTTTGATTCCCGCTGTTTTACTTTCCTTCTAAGGGAAACATAACAAAAAAAAAAAAAAAAAAAAAAGCTGAAGTAAGGCTTCAGTTATTTTAAATGAAAAACCTAAATATCAAGTTTCATGTCTCTAATTTTAAAAGATTTCGAGTTATGGTAATCTTGTTATAACAGTTATAATCTTTTCTCTTCCTGTTACATTTTCTTCCCTTCTGGGGAAAATATCAAAAGAAAGGAAAAAAAGAAACACTGAATCACGTGTCTAACTATTTTAAATGGAAAATCCATATACCAAAGATTCGGAGATATGGGCATTTTATATAATAATTGCCATTTCTATTTCGCCCTACCCTTTCCTCGTCGAATTTTCAAAAAAAAAAAAAAAAAGCTTTACTGGTGCCTTACATTAGAAACCTTATGCACTGGTAAAATTTCAAGTTTCTAGATTAAGCGGTTTGGCCTGGGCGTTAATCAGTCAATTAGGATTTCTTTTAGTCTATATACAGAAATTGCCGTATCAAATAGTGCAAGAAACAACACCGTTCTAAGTTAAATTCTAAAATCAAACTTTAATAATAATAATAATAATAATAATAATAATAATAATAATAATAATAATAATAATAATAATAATAATAATAATAATAATAATAATAATAATATTTTACTTAAGTCATTTGACCAAATGAGATAAATGAGACAGTTTTGCAGGTTCAGTGGTTTGCTGATTCGTTTAACAAATTTACAGTGAGATTTTGTCCATCTTCTTGCAGTTTTCTGAGGGAATTAACTAGAACAGTCATATTTGAAAGGGCGAGTCAGTCCCGTAGCCAGAGGATGGACAAAATCTCACTATACATTCGTTAAACGGGAGGGGGCCGAGATATTTTTTTTAAAGAAAGGCTGAATTGCATTCACCTTACGTATATTCATTCTTACATCCATACAAGGTGTCTCAAAAGTCCCATAACATAGGGTAACTCTATTATTATCAGAGTTACAACAAAATGTAAGAGGGGAAACCGTCTGGACTAGCCGTTTGGATTGTACACTCTTTATGCGCCCAATATTAAAGGAAAATGTAACGTTGCCATTTACCTGGGCCCAAAACATAAGTGAATGAAAACTTTAAGTTTTACGTCCCACGCTTATGCCGGTTAGGCTAAAGGAGACGGTGATGATGAGAGATGAGTGAAATGGTGGAATGATGAAAGTGGGAGGAAACGGGAGAACCGCGAGAAAATCCACGAACACGGTGTTTGTCCACCACAAAGTCCACACGACGCGAGCTGGGATCGAACCAGGGACCCCAAGCACCGGAGGTGAAAGCTCTACCACTGAGCCACCGCGCCCCCAGAAAATTTCTTGAATTAGCTTCGGTATAGTTGGGTAGCTTCCTGTTAAATACTAAAGATATACCACATTGACTTGACACCTAGTCTTCTGTTCCAGGCGCTGCTATCGACTGAAGGAATTCCACTCCCCTTTGCTAAGAATCTTTCGCTTAGCAACAGCTGAACCCTTATTGGCTCAACGCGTAGGTGTGTCGAGGGTGTGAGCTGTAGCTCGCATTTTTGCCACGGCTCAAGACATTTTGGCAGCACTATAGCACCAAAATTTTATTGAAGTAGAATAAATGTATTTAGTCTCGCAAAGGAATATTGTAGCCCCGCGTAGCGTAGTCGCTAATGTTCTCGTCTTTAGTCCGAGCGGTCCTGGGTTCGATTCCCGCTGGAGGGACTTACTCGAAAAAAGTATGCAAGCTTTGTCATGCCAGCGATCCTAAATGAGGTTTTCCTCATTCACACCAGATAAATGCCGGGATTGTACCTAACATACAGGTTGCAGGCCGCTTCCTTCCTTCCCCAAATCCCTTCTTCCTTCCCTTTCCTCCGATAGTGTCGCTAAGGGACGTCATCCCTCATATACGTGACGGGCTAACATGGCCATAGATGCCGGAAGCCCAGAAATGTAATTCCTAATCCTAAGCAAAGCAATATGGTTAAAATAAATTATAAGTTTGGTACACTAAGAATAAATTACATGGATTTTACGCATTGGACGTGAAGGGCACTTCATAGTTCGACTTAATGTTATTATCACCACTCTTTCAATTGTAAATTCTCTCTTAAAATTTCCGAACGATGCACAAACCCCAAATGGTGTAATAAATACTTTTCTATGAATAACATTAAACAAATGGCTATCGGCTTAGCATACTCAGTGATGTGAGCTGCGATGGCTCAGTCAGAGTAAGGCATATTTCTATCAACGAGGCTGGCTAGATTCGATCTCCGTTGGCGGCAGAATTTATTCTCACGTTCAATTGCGGTTCAAGGGTTCACACGCGCTCAGCCATATGGGTACTTACTAGAGGAATGAGAGCTTACGAAAAACTGATAATGTTCAATCTGTTTGGAGTATTAGATAGAAGAAAAATAAAGAAATATGAAAATAACCAGGGTGAACATAGTCGGTGAACTGAATTTAGTAGCTCCCGGCATGCAAAGCAGTGGAGAACAGCCTCTGTTGCCTCTTATACTCATTTAAATATTAATTTCCATTGAAAGTGGAAATAAAGTGCATAACTAAAAGTCGGGCCAAGTCTGTCTCTGGCCGAGCTCGACAACCAAATGTATCGATTTTTATTCTCTAGTCGATGAACTATTTGCCCTCCAAATTTGATGTAGATCCGGCTACTATAGTAGCCACAAGACGTCGTGAAACTTGACCTAGATCTACCAATTTCAGCTTCCAATAGAATTCGAGGGTGTGTCCCGTTTGCCAACTCCTATCCATGAAATTTCGCCACTCTCGCTTTCTCGCACTTTACACAGAACGTCTCCTGAGGGTACAGTGTTGTCAGATTGCCGCTAAGTTTCGTTTTTTTTTTATTGTCTTGTCGCTCGTTCGCCACCTCTTCTAAGTTTAGCAACATTGTTGGAGCACTTCTGTTGTTTCATATTTTCTCAAGTGCGCGAACGGAACAGAGCTCCACGAATCTTATCGAATTCTTCCGATGCGTCACACGTGAGGCAAAGCAATTCTATGATTGGTGTAGAGCCTAGCCTTCACGAGTCCTCGCGACCACTATTCAGTGTTTCTTTCAGATAAACTCTTACGGGGGAGGAGGGCACATTTAGCATTTGGAGGGGCACATATTATTTTCATACGGTACTATTCCATTTATTATTATATTATAGACGTATTATTTTGATGTCCTCCGGGGGGCACTCTGAGAGCTCCGGGGGCAATGTCAATATATATACACCTGGAGTGAAACTATAAGCTCCTGTATACGTACGTACGCCGGAAGCTAAATAATTGTAAAGAAGAAGAGCAAGAAGTTTTATTTTCTTTTAAACGCAGAAATTTAAGTGTTTTTAGTAATGACATACCGTAATTTATATATATATGACGCATTATAATGGTGATCATCCCTGAACGCTCTATCACTGAGATTTCTTGTAAGCAAATGCAAGGAAATTTTTCAGTTTAACGTCCCACGTTTATGCCCGTTAGGTTAAGACAGATCGATGATTAAGGTAAGCGAATTGGTGCAATGAAAAATCCCACAGACACGATATTGTCCACCAAAACCTTACATGGCCAGAGATCAAACCAGGAACCCCACGCGCCAGAGGTAAGCGCTCTTCCACTGAACCACGTGCCACTCCCCCTCGGCAAGAATGCCGTATAAATTAGATGAGGAATGATTGTTCAATATGGGACTCAGTAGTAGAGCGTTTACCTCTGCTAGCATGGGATCCTTGGTTCGATCCCAGTTCGTGCCAAACACCGTGTGGGTGGGTTTTCTCGGTGTTCTGCTGTTTCATCCCATTTTCTTCATTCCACCATTTCATTCATTTATCATCATTACCGTTTCCTTTAGCCTATCTGGCATAAGCGTGAGATGTAAAACTTTAAAGATTATAAAGATCGTTCAATACGTCTCCACTTGAGATCGACTCTAGAATCAAACGGGCCAAAAGCATGTGTGTGGTACTAAAACAAAGACAGCGCTGATCTTTATAACTTTTCAGCAGCAAAGTTATATGAGATGAGGGTTGCCAAATTTTATAGATTTTTAACAGAAAAAAGGAAGATATGTAATATTCACAATTTACATATAACGAACATATACGTAGGTTAAATGATTTCACAAAGTAACGCAGAATAATTTTAATTGAAAACTGGTGCAGTTCATTAAAAATAAGTACAACACATAAAAAGCACAAAACGCATATTACAATCACCGGTGAGAGAATATGTGATTCAGATCCCGTAGGTCCTCCTCTCATACATGTGAAGCCTCAATGCTGAAACGAATGCTAAATTCATATCCAACCAACTGAATATGTGACACATATCTTTGTTGCCTTTTATTTGTATTTTAATGAAGAATTTTACACCTTTTAATAGTTCCACATCCTTTTTTTTTTCTTACGCGTTTAAAAATGCTTGTAGGACATCGGAATTCATAACTATTTGGATTTTTTTTTATTAATTCATACGATTGATCGAAATTGTGATATGATCGAGATGGTGTTGACAGACGAAGGTTAAGATGCTTAAATGGAATTATTCTTACACATAAGGTTGAGGTGTCGATTAGACAGAAGATAGAAACATAAGCTGTTGTATTTTCTCTCTAAATAGTAAGTTATGTCGTTTGGTTGCGTTGTTAACAGTGTGGAAGAAATAAATTCTATTTTTCTTTTCTTTTCTTTCTTTCTTTTCTCTTTTTTTTTTTTTTTTTTTTTTTTTTGCTCTAACTTACCGAAAATATTTTCTAAGTGTTGAGGACTACAGTTTCTATTATTATTAAAAAAAAAAAAAAAAAAAAACGACGTAACGGCCCATTTGTAAGAATAAGCCTGCTTCAGCGCCATCCGCTAGCAATCGGCTGAATTACGTCTAAGCCCAGCGCGCTGCGACACCCTTTCGCTAACAAGCGCATGAGGAGCTTTGTAGATCTAGTAGCCGCTACGTCTTGTTTTCACATGACTCCCCAGTTTGTCTCACTACGCTGGGTGGACGCCGAAAATTGGAAAGCATCGGCCGAAATCGAAGCCGGGACCACCTCTAACCACTAGATTACAGTGCCCCCTACTATTACTTATTAAAAAAAAAACGAAAGAAATCACCTTACGGGAGAAAATAAAAACGTATAACGTAAAACGTACCAGAAAACAAAACTTACGGGAAAGTCGTAAGATATAGCAACCTTATATGTGATGTAAGTCGATGGTTTAACGTCAGATTTGAACTACAGAACGGGATATCGAACGCGGACTTCCGGTTTCAAAAACGGCAAACTAACTACTATAGTTCTAGAAAGGAACAGAGATTTACAATTAGAAAGTAAATCAAATAAGAAAAAGAAGGAAAGAAAAGTGATAACTTAAATAATAAGCTGAAAGCTTTTCATAATTGCAAACGAAAGAGATAAACGATAAACTCTGTTCGTGACGAAAGCGTGAAAGTTCTGTTATGAATGAACTTTGCTTTAAATTGTAGTCACTCCCTGCCTTTATGAAAACAGTGAACGCTAAATAACTTATAATGTGGTGCTAAGGAAGCATGAAAAAAACAAGCATGTTAAACACATAACAGCTAAGTCATTAAGATTTGCCTCTGGCATAACAACAGTACCGGTAATGCATTTAATAATTATACGTTTAAAATTAGAGTAATTTTTTTAACCTTTGCAAAAGAAATGCATAAAATATTAATAATTATGACTAATAAAAATCTCTACTTTCCACTTCAGCACTCTATCTAAATCCTGTGTACTTTATTAATCAAAGTAATTATAATTACGACACGCTACTTCCATGAAGAAAGTGCAACAGAAACCCAGAACTTCCCGCATTTAATAGCATGAAACTAACTGTTGAATCATCCCATTTCACACACGACTTCTAGATTTCCGACAGCGTTACTGACAGACTGGTAGTTCGATTGAAAACGACTATATAAATCGAAAGTGGTAGTTCCGAATCTGAAAATCATGTGTTGATAGCTCTGTTCGTCCTCGAGATACAGTCGAAGCAAACCAAAATATAGCATATTATTTGCTCCGTCACTGACAGACAGACGGTTTAAAATTCGAACGTTCTAGTTCAGAATCTGAAGACCATTTGTTCATAGCTCTTTCTTGTACTCAAGACACAATCAAGCAAATTAAAGTATATTCCTTGCTCCTTCACTGATAGACAAGTAGTTACGTTGAAAACGATCGTGTAAATCGAAAGTGGTAATTCCAAATTTGAAGATTATTTCTTGATAATTCTTTTCGTTCTTGAGATAAGTCCAAAATTTATTCCTTGCTCCATTCTGACAGACAAGTCGTTACGTTGAAACTGACCATGCAAATCGAAAGTCATAATTCCATTTCTGAATACGACTTGTTGATAGCCATTTTCGTTTTTGAAATACAGTCGAAGCAACCCAAAATAGGTTCTTGGCTCTGGCACTGTCAGAATTCCGAATGTGAAGATTATTTGTTGATAGCTTTTCCGCTCTCGATATGGTAGAACCAAACTAAAATATATCGTTGGCAACGTCGCCGACAGATTTGTCGTTAAGATTGAAAACGGCAGCGTAAATTGGTCATTTTCAGTCATGATCTGTCTATGTATTTACAAGATTTTAAAAAAATTGTTGAGTAAATATCCAGTTCGGGTTAATCATTGACTGTAATGAAAACAAATCTGTACAAAGAATTTGTTTTTATTTAAGTTCGTTCATTTTTTTTGTTTGTTTGTTTGCAATGTAATTGTTTTAAAAGGAAATAGAAGAAATTCCAGAAATATTTGAAACAAAAGCTTAAGTTGTTAGTAAGGTGGAAACAATACGCATCTAAACACAATGCAGTTAGGTCTCCAGCGACACGTTAACTTGCATAAATATCAAACGATGCAGTGTAATAGTTTCACACGATACATACCGGTGTTGCAAACTAATTTTGATAGCATTTTATGTTGGTAGTTACACTAAACCACTGATAGTAAACATATAAACAAGCAAGTACATGTTTTCGTCATATATTACAACTGGACGCTATTTGTCAAAAACAATTTGTATTTCAAGCACTAATGTCAATGAAAGTAAGCGATAAACTGTTTGGTTTCTAGGGTGAGACGGCGTTGCTTGTGCCATATAGCTCAGGTTTTTAAGTTCTGACTAAGCTACTTATTCCCTACTGCTAGACATATATAATGGTAAATGATAAGTTGTTCTGAATATATGCTTTCTTAGTATATCCTTACCAGGAAACCAAATACCTTCAACATTATTCGGTGAAAATTAGAAATAACGCGTTCTTTGTACAAGAGAATCATGTTTACTTTTGACCATTTAGGACATAGTCATCTTCAAGATCTTTATCTGAAGCTCTTTTCAGAAGTTAAAAGATTCAGGTTCAGATATTCTAAATAATTCTTATAATTATAAATAACTCTTATCAAAGTTCATTTTTGCACTTACTTAGCATTCTGTACAACTTTATGTCTTTTTTTCTCAGAACTTTGTTATTGAACATGATTCCCTTATTTTCTGAACGCTCCAAATATGAAGTTTTCGGGGTTGACTTAGCATCAAGAGGGGAACTACTCGAATTAAGAGGCAACGAAATTAGGTCTAGAAAGTCAGAGTTAATAGCATTATTTGAATGAATTTGATCTCACATCAACTAGCTGAATGTTCGTTATCTCACCGGCTGTAACCCTTCATGAGCTTAGCGCAAGAAATTTTAGTAAAGTTTTTTTTTCTTTATTTCAATAAAATTAATTAATATACGTTCTTTTATTATTTGTATTTTAAAATTACATTTTAAATCCATTTCATTTACACATTCGTTATCATAAGAGATTGCTTTCTATTTCTAAGGTGCAGGGTTGCATCTTAACTTAAGTTTTTCCTTTTGTATATTGAGTCACTCTTGACAAATCATGCTTCAGATCACGACTCTTTCGTGGTTGAGTGTACTTCTTTTCTATAAAAGGTTTCTAATCCTGTGTCAAGACATGTGATGATAAAAAAAAGTATCAGTAGGTTTTGTCGAAGTCCTTTCATCATTATTCGCTTTTAAGTACGCCAGCTTGAACATATTGGACGTAACAGCGTGATGTTCAAGTAAAGATATAATTTTATTTAGTCTTCATGAAGCCAAGACTACTTTCTTTAAAATATCTCGGCTTAGAGATGCGCACGAGACAAAATTTGTGGCTGTCTCGTCTCGAAAATGTGCTGTAAATGTGATATCTCGACTTGAAAAATGTATGTTTCTCTATTGGAAGAACCGTGTCTCGACTCGAATTTTGTCAGGAAAATCCTGTCTCAACTCGTCTGGTGCGCATCCCTATAAGTGACAATCATGGAGGTCAAAATTGCATTAAAAATCGAATACTATTTCGAAAGAAATGCATGAACTACTCCCAGCGAGAGCCAAGTCTATGGTAGGAACTAACTGTGATCAATGAATTATATAGACCACAAATGTATTTTCATTAAACTGCAAAGCAGCCTAGAAACTTTTGTTTGACACTTGTCTAATTGAATTAATTAATGTAAATCCCCCTTTGCAATACTTCAAAGGAAAGAAAAAAGTTTTTTTCCTCCTCTCATCAGAAGGTCTTAAAATACCTTGAAATAGTAATGATTACGGAGAGCACGGAATTTATTAAGTATTTTGCAGTATATAATTCGCTAAGCATCTTATACATGCTATAAATTTCTTCTCTTCTCATTTTCGTGGTTTGATTTCTATCTGGTATTCCTAGAAGAACACACAATCCGCAAGTAGACATATATTGATTGATCACTTACCGAATATACTTTCTTCGTAGTCATAAAATTCCTAGCAAATCTGGAAAATATAAACAACTTCCGTCCAATTATTTCTTCCTCTTCTTTATCTTCGCCTTTTTCCATATTTATATGGAGTCAGCGTTCCTGTCTTTAATTCCTTTCATCCACTCTCTTCTATCCTTGGCGTCCTCTATTTTCCATTCCTTCTCTTGTCCTTCTATCTCATCTTGGATCTTCCTGTCTTCAGTGTTTCTTTTAGAAAAAAATGTTCCGGGAGGTATACTTCGTATTCGGAGGGACATATATTATTTTCGTACGATATTATTCTATTTATTATTATATTATAGACCTTTATTTTGGTCTCCCCCGGTGGGCACTCTCAGAGCTCCGGGGAGCACAGCCCCCTCGAAAAAAAAAACATATCTGGAAGAAACACTGCCTGTCTTCCTTCTTCCTGTTACTTCCATCTTTCCAATTCTCTTTCGCACATATAAGTCGTGTCCTTCGTTACACAAGCCATCTTACCTTCCATTTTTGAAATTTTTTACTCAAGGGCCTCACCTTAACAGTGTTCTTATAATCATTCCTCATTCTATTATTTTTCGTCACACCATACATCCAAAACATTTCATCACCCTCCGCCCTATATTGTGAATCACAAGCTTAACTTATTTTGTCTCTATGTTATTGATTGGTTTATGTTTGTTTTCATGTTTGTATTTGGTATGCTTTCTTTCTTTCTTTCTTTCTTCACTTGTAGTACTGGTGGGTGTGTGTGTGTGTTTTGTTAAATTACCACTTTTTTCTTTTTTTAAAAACCGTCTTAATGTATACCTGTATTTTTTTTGTATATCACCGTATCTTTTGTACTCAATTGATTGTATCTTTTTTGTATAACTCAATGTACTTCCTTGACAAGGGTTTGGTGGTAGAGCAGCAATATGCTGAACCTCGCCCGCTTGAATAAAGCCTTTTTCAATTCAATTCAATTAAATTAAGATTCTCATCTCTCCCACTTCCATCTTATTTTCCTGTCCCCTTGCGATTGTCTCAGCTTCACACTGTAAATCATTTCAGGTTTTACTAGCGCTTTTCTATATATATATTCACACACACTCTTTTAAGTTTTTCACACAATACTTCCCTTATCCTTCTCTAGTTTAGCCAGCCAGATCGTATTCTGTGTTGGGTTTCTGTGTGCAATCCTCCATCCTGGTCGAGGTATAATCCAAAATACTGAAATTTCGAGGTAAGTGCAGCCTCTCTCCTTGTAGTCGTAAGACGCTTTCCATCTTTCCTGAGTGTCATATATTCTGTCTTTGTTCTACTTATCCACATGCCTTTCTTTTCTAACTCCCGTCCAATAATCCAATAACTGTGTAAAAATATTGTCCGGTACTGTAATGAAACTTTCAATTTTATCTATTGTAGAGTGATTATCTGATTGTTTGTAAATTGAGAAATTGTAATAGCACAGTGCCACACTTAAAAAAAAAATGTAAAGGGCCCCTCAAGCTTATACGAGCTTGAAGTGGTCAAACTGTGTACGTGATACCTTTGCGACGCTTTGGTATAATCATAGCTTTTCCTTCCATCAACTGTTACTTCATTTATCAACTTTCCTCTTCAGTCTGGAAGTGTTCATGAATATTCATTACTGCTTTTACATTGGTTTCCTTTACATTTATTGATTCTATTGGCTTATAGAACATAACCACTGAACACTAAATACACCACTTTATGTTATAAAACTTATATAAATTTTTAAATATTATTGTTGGATCAAAAAATCCAATATATTACAATCAAAAATTTTCTTGTACACCTTATATGTGGAGAACTACATATAGTGTAACCAAACCCAAATTACCAGTAGGATGTGCTTATTCCGTACAAAATACGAAAGCTCGATTTAGGAGCCGTTCAAAAATTTTGTGGCCCCTGATCCAAAATTCAGTACGGTATATTTCAATTAAAAATTTTTATTGTACGTCTTATATCTGGAGAACTATATATAGTGTAGCTAAATCCAAACTATCACTTAATTCAGTATGATGTGCTTATTCCGTAGAAATTACGGAAACTCGATTTAGGGGCCGTTCACAAATTTTGTGGCCCCTGATCCAGAAACTAATTATGGCCAAGATCACAATCTTTTGATCCATTTTTTTTATCATTTCTAAAATTCTTGTTAAGATGAACTGTCTTCCATTGATATATAGTAAATTTTCGAGGTAACTCATTCATACTCTTATATATAATATTAACTTACGACATGACTTAACAAGACACCAGTATGAAGTTCTTTTAGCTGTTCTTACACACTTGCTTTTGCGTTTTTCTCTCTATGAAAACCTAAATTAGATTATCGAGACACGGAAAAGAAAACACGGTTTGATTAGTTTATTGTACGGTACTCAACATATCATAAGATTCGTGTTTTTGCACATTAAAAACTTGAGCTATTTTGTCCATTGAATTTTAATTATTTTCCCCCATTTCAATTATTAGTTTCTACTTAAAAGAAAGACATTTTTCGTTTTTGTTATTTAAAACATCACAAACTTAGATTTTATAATTCTTTCGTAAATATATATATATATATATATATATATATATATATATATATATATTTCGTGCTTCATTTGAAGCAACGAATTAGGAAGAACCGTTAGGAAAGCAATTACTTTTTGTACTAAGGCGTGATTGGTTTACACGGATGATCTGTTTACTCGTTCTTCTGCGTTATGGTTATTAGGACTGTTGACATGAACTCAATATTTCTTCCGGAAATATAAATACTTTGTGTGATTTTGAAAACGAGGAAACTTGGTTTATGGTTTCCTACTGTTGCTTCTCAAACGGAACTTTAAAATTTACTTGTGACGGATAAATGATGAGTAAACCACTAAATCTCATTACCTAATTTCATAGCCTATTTAGAACTTAAGTTGAGTTGATTTTAGTTTAGCGTCCCTTTCAGCAGCGAGGCTATATGAGACATGAACCTAAAAGCTTAACGTGGGATCCGAACCACACGCGCTGCCGCCGGGAATCGAACGCGGGTCTCACACGCCATAGAACTTGACATCACATTGTACTACATCTTAAAGTACGAAAGCAAAATGATAAGAAAAGCACAGTAACGTACAAATGAGCTGTCTGAGTGGTTCAATAGAAAAGCGCTCACCTCTGGTCAGTGGGGTTCCTGGTTCGATCCCAGTCTACGCTAAGTGAACTTTGTGGCGGACAAACATCGTGAGTGGGTTTTCTCGAGGCTCTCCCGTTTTCCCCCACTCACTTCATTCATCGTTATCATTCATCTCATTATCATCATCATTGTCTTCCTTAGCCTCAGAACATAGTCGTGGCACAGTAAACTATATAAAAAAACTAACTTGCTCAATTCTTCTCCATGCCTACATTTTATTTAGTACCGTTTGGACTAATCCTCGTTTCGGCTAACCAATTATCTGATACAGTTTTCTCAGATAAATAATAATATTTGTGTTTGACTTTTTAAGCGAAATAAGGACCCTTGTATTGCTTATTCCTCCTTTTCTCTTAGAAGCGGAAAATGGACAAACTGTGGAAATCGAGGGAATTATGTTGAAACCCAGCTTTTAATTACTCTTTGAGCCAATTAGATTCGAGCAATTCTCAATTATCACCCATTTTATGCAATTCGATAACTTTTAAAAAATAATACGCATTTCGGTTCTTCACGTAATAAGGAATTTTCTTTTGTAATTTCCCTCCAGTTTTATTTGGACAATAATTTTTATTGTCCACCATTTTACGTGTAACGAGAATAAGACGAACAAGAATTCGCCTAGAATAGGGGACAGAAATATTATCATTTATCTGTCATAATATTATTAGATAGTTGGTTAGGCAAAACGATGTGACACGCCTATATTTCGACCTTCCACCTTTTTTTTTTTTTAACATTAACAGGTCTGGTCATGAATATTTTAAATTCTGAAAGGAGCTTAGGATAGAGTTCTTACAGCTGAAATACTGTATGTCCGAAATGACCAAAAATAGACTCGATTTTCTCGTGCATTGAAAGTATCATATATGGAGCAGTGACAATTTTCATAAAGCTTCCACATAAATCTTAATAATATATATTTTTAATTAATATTGATAGGCCTATGGCCAAGACGCTCTAAACTATTCCTCCTTCTACTGTAGATCGTTTTAGACATTTTTAACATTAAATGAAAACTATATATGAAATTCTTGCAAATTATTTACTAAATTAAATTCAATTTACTGCATTTTACTAATTTCTGCGTTAAATTATAAACTTGTCGCTAGATGTATAGAAATCTCATATTAAGTTTTTTTATATTCTTGGAATTTCAAATTTGAGTACCTACTATTACACCATGACAAGCAACAAAACCGTGGGATTAGACGCACTTCCGAAGGATATTTGCCTCAACGTACAAGGTTTCACGAACCCTAACTGCGAACATAAGTAAACTATAGAGCAGACCCGCTTCTAGAGGTGGTCTGAAGCTGGGGGAATTAGTAATCCTAGCGGCCACCTTGCACCCCCTTGAAACTTTCAATTGTTTCTTTAGACAAATACAATGTATATGTTCAAAAATAATAATAATAATAATAAGCAGTATAAAATGTAAAATGAAAAGGATTTACAATTCTATTACAGATTCCATAAATAATAAATAAATAAACAGTTTTGTAGTGTTCTTTGATATCAGTCATTGTCCCTTGGTATTTATATCTGCTTCCTCTACGAAATTGGATTGACTCCGAGGATTCATTATTATTATTATTATTATTATTATTATTATTATTATTATTATTATTATTATTATTATTATTATTATTATTATTATTATTATTATTATTATTAAGCATTCTACCTTTTGGCAGGTGCTGGGACTATTGACGGTTTCTTTTTTATTTTGGTATTATTACTGTATTTTAGATTCGTCAAGAAATATTTCTTCCACGTTTCTAGATCTTCAGCTTCCTCTTTCAACTCCCAATATTTTGAATAACATTCATATTCAGAGCTCTTTCGTGGCTAAACGGTTAGCGTACGCGCCTTTAGCGTCGAAAATCCCGGTTCGATTCCCGGCGGGAACTAATGTGGTTCGCATTCTACATTTATCTCATATAGCCTCACTGCTGAAAGGGACGTTATCGAAGTCGACGACGAACTTGAAATCAACTCAATATTGATATGCAATTAATATTAATATCCATTATTTCAATTCGTATTTGGCTCAAGTAAAATAGAATTATGTGACTTTTGGTTGAAATTTTAGGTCTACAAAGCAACTTGGAAATTGTGAAATTATACTCAAATTCAGCTTCATGATATGTTTGTCTTAAAATTAGAAATTATGGGCGGTTTCTTTTAAGAAAATAACGTTATATCAGTATCATGGTTTACTATAAGTTTAGTACACAGAATTTTTTCACTTTTTTTAAAAAAAAAAAAAAGTTTCTGTGTATATTATTAATTTGAAAAATAAAACTCCTTATGGTATGCTGTATCTAGATTGCAAATATCATATTTTAAAAAGTAACTTGAACTTTGTAAGATCAACAGTATGCAGTTAACCATTCTGTAGTTATAAGTATAAATATAATATATATAAGATATAGTCGGATATATCATATTAACACGAGTAGCGTGATATATTGTAGTACGGTAAAATGTATTAAAGAAAATAATTCACTTAAAATCTAGATCAAGATCAAGATCTTATTTTGGTTATTAGGCACATGTCTACAGAAATGAGGATATCTGTATTTAAATGAAGCCTTTATGGAAGTCCTTATTTAATGTGTAGGTCATGGGAAGAGAATGTTACATGTCATGCGAAATTTATAAGACACATATTCTATTTATTACCTATTGTTTCAATGAGTAATCTGGTGGGAATACATTCTTTTGTACTTATTACACGCTAAACGAAATTTCCCACTGTAGTAGGATAGATCTCTATATTTAAAGATAAATTATATTCATAATTCGAGAAGTTTTCAATCAGAATGTAAATCTGTAACTCATTTCGAGAAATTAAATACGGAAGACACAGAAGCACGGGACGACGGGATGAAAATATTGTTCGGAATAATACGCGGAGACATTTGTTAGTGGTGGAACATATTCAAGGAAAATCATAGTTACGACAAAAAGTTTGCTAGATTATTTCGAAAATAGTACTTGTCACTCCGCTTCTCTTAAATTGTTCGATTTTGAAGAGTGGAATATTTCATGTCTGGTTCAAATCATGTCTGGTTCAAAAGTCTGAGTACTCTAAACTAAACTTGAAATAGCATGAAAACATACAAAAATACAAGTCTTGGTGTCATGTTATGGGAAAGTAGTAAATCTGAGAAGGAAAATGATAGCTTTGGTGATCACCTTGCAATACGCCATATTGGATTTCAGTCAAATTTCTTAAACAATGATTATGCATTGTAGTGCATCAGTTTGATAGAGATTTTCGCTCAAATTTAGTGCTATAATTAATTTTGTTTTATAGGATGTGTCTATATTAATAGAATGTTTACCCGTCAGCTTCGTTAAAGTGTGTACTATGTGCTGCCTCTTTGGATTTTTCGTTAAATTTGCATATGTCTAAAGCTTTCAATAAAATTCATAATTACTTGATTGTTAAATCTAACACACATACACATTATATTTATAATTTCACAAGATTTTCTTAATTTATTTTTGTTCTCCTACGTCTACTTCAAGTGTTAGGGGCACGGTGGCTCAGTGGTAGAGCTCTTATCTCTGGTGTGTGGGGCCCATGGTTCGATCCCCAGTCCGCAAGTTTTTGGTGACCAACATCGTGTCCGTGGGTTTATCTTGGGTACTCCTATTTCCTCCTACATTCTCATTCCATCTTCATTCATTGGCATTAATCATCCGTCTCCCTTACCCGCCTAACAGGCATAATCGTGGGACGTTAAACTGAAAGATTTCATTTTCATGTCTACTTCAAGTGCATCATACGCAATAAAAGTAAATCAACACAACCAATAATAATGAAATAGAAGAGGCGAATAAACGTAAATATTTAGGAGCAGTGGTAACAAATAAGCGGGGAAAAACAAGTTTATTAATAGCGGAAGATACACGTTACAACATACAAACATTTTATTGTCTGAACTAATAATGAAGTTAAAACTCTATTACAGCTTAATTCTTCCTGTGACATTCTACAGATATGAAAATTAATTACTAACGCTCGAGAAAGAAAAGAATTTTGGATTTTTTAAAAAGTATTGTTACAAATCTGAACTTTGATGTGAAGTAAAGTATGGATGAAAAGGCAGGTGAATTCAGAAGCCATCTCAATTTGTAACTGTACAATAACTGTAAGTCACCGGTGAAACATGTAAAGTGGACGTATCACTTCGCTCCCATGGGAAAAATTCGTGGAATACAAAGTTCTAGTCGCTAAAGCAACAGGAAAAGTACTTTTGAGTAAGCAACTAAGTTGGAACTGTATTGTAAAGCAGGACCTTAGGGAAGCAAGTAAACTAAACGTGGCATTAGCCAGAGCAACATTGATTTCTGCTTAACTATTATTTGCAATATACTGTAGTTGCAGATGCCGTTCGCGATAAATATATGGATAGACCATAAATAAATATGTTCTTTTGGGTTCAGTATGGAGAATAAGGATATACTAGGTACGTGTTCAACATCTCTTAACAGGTTATGGTTATCAACAGACAGTCGTAGATTTTACATATCATTCACGTTTTAGAAAATAACTAACTACGAAACTATTAATTCATTCAGCTTCAGAAGTACACATATTGACAAAGGAATGCAATATTGAGTATTGCAATAAGATAGGTTTCGTCCTTGTTCGTATGTATGGAACTGAAATGACATCAAGCCATGTATTTTGTTTTTGGTTTCCTCATATTCCCATATAACCTTCATAAACTCACTATTTACGACTCAATCCCAGGTTCAGATTTTAATTTAATCTGTATTGTGGTAATGATCCTAGAAATTTGAGATCTTTATATATATATATATATATATATATATATATATATATATATATATATATATATATATATATATATATATATATATATATATATATATATATATATCCTTCTTCAACCTGCTCTATTAACTATAAATAACTTCATACCGGAATCGCTTATATTAACAAAGGTATGAACGTGGTGAAAACGGCCTATCTTGTAGTACAATATAACATTGTACGAGACATTTTAAATCGCTCTCCTGTAAAATTATAAAACTCAAGATACGCCACTTCGCCCCTTCACCGACGATTTATAATACTATATAATTGTCTAACTGTGTTATTTCATACTTAAACTGCGGAAATAATATTGCTCTAGGAGGCCTAATTATACGAAAATATTAAAGTATTTACATATTCTATTAAAGATATGTTTAACTGTAATTATACTATTAAATTAAGAAAATATTCTATATTTCTTGTCACGTCTAGTTAAGTCTAGTTAACGTCACGTATTAAAAATATATTTGTCATCAACACCTTACAGTAAATAATATTTACCAAAGGATGATACAAATTAATTCCTTATATTTATATACCTCCTAATATTTAGAAGGTCTTTAACACAATATTCTTGAGTGGCCCCGCGTAGCGTAGTCGCTGACGCCTTCGGTGCGAGCGGTCCCGGGTTCGATTCCCGGTGGGGACACTCGGTCAAAAAAGTGTAAAAATCTGTTTCAGGCCAGCCATCCTGAATGAGGTTTTCCTGGGTTTTCCTCATTCACACCAGGCAAATGCCGGGGTGGTACCTAACTTAAGTTTACCTAACAACTCTATTTTTATTTCATTTAGTATATATATTAGGAGGTATATAAATATAAGGAATTAATTTGTATCATCCTTTGCTAAATATTATTTACTGTAAGGTGTTGATGACAAATGTATTTTTAATACGTGACGTTAACTAGACTTAACTATACGTGACAAGAAATATAGAATATTTTCTTAATTTAATAGTATAATTACAGTTAAACATATCTTTAATAGAATATGTAAATACTTTAATATTTTCGAATAATTAGGCCTCCTAGAGCAATATTATTTCCGCAGTTTAAGTATGAAATAACACAGTTAGACAATTATATAGTGATGTTGTGAGTATTATAAATCGTCGGAGAAGGGGCGAAGTGGCGTATCTTGAATTTTATAATTTTACATGAGAGCGATTTAAAATGTCTCGTACAATGTTATACTGTACTACAAGATAGGCCGTTTTCACCACGTTCATACCTTTGTTAATATAAGCGATTCCGGTATGAAGTTATTTATAGTTAATAGAGCAGGTTAAAAAAGGATGGTTGGTGGTCATAGCTCAAAATCATGTTTTCAAGTTACGTCACTTCGCCCCTTCACCGACGAGATTATGTTATTATAGTCTTTAGATTTTATACATTTGCTCGCTTATACTTACTTAAATATATATATATATATATATATATATATATATATATATATATATAGAAAGGAAAAGTTTAAGTTCTAAAATTTCTGGAGTGCAATACTAATATAGGATACAAAGATACAAAGTTACAAAATAATTAATCAAAAATAATCCAAAAGTTTGGGAATTAAACCAATAAAACAGAACCAGCTACCTCTCTTCGGAATATAATAAATGTGCTAAAAACGGGATGCACTTAATTATACATTGTGTTATGACCTACTTATTCTACAGTTCACTTATTATACCCGTATTCTTTGAACGATTACTATAATCATTAATCAGTTCCGATTCGTTTGTAATGTATATTCGCTTTACGAGGAAGCAGTTTTAGTTCATAGAAATAAGCAATAAAAAGACCAAAGTGAGGCGATACATTAAGAGTTCATTAAATAATTGATTCATTCTAATATATACAGGTATATATACATAACAATTTAGAAATTTTAACAAGTTTCGTGATTTATGACTTACGTACAAGTTTGTCTATTTGAAAACTATGTGCTTCTAAGCGATATCAACTAATGCTTTCTTTCTCCTTTGTCTTCCAGGACTATGAAGTGGATTTTGGTGTTAGCGTTAGGGTGCATGGCGCTATGTGCCTATGCTTCTCCTATTCTTAATCAAAAGAAAGACAGTGCTGCTACAAAGCAGGAAGTGACGTTAGTTGAGACTCCAAGACTGAGACAAAGACAAACGCCAGGAGAGAATGTGGTAGAAACTGGAGGTGCCGGTGCCGGAGGAGGCCCAGCTGAAACTCCTGCCGGAGATGATGACGACGATGATGAAGATGAATATGATGATGAAGATGATGAAGAAGACGAAGGTGGTGATGATGATGATGATGAAGATGATGAAGAAGATTACTTCGAAAGGTTCTTTGAAGATATTCTAGGAGGTGGGTTGGCTGCGTAGTAATTGGGTGTAGAATGGTGGTATTGGTGAACTGGTACTTGGTGATATTTTTCTCTAACAGTAAACAAAAAAATTGTGTGCGCCATGTTTTTTAAGGACAATTTTACATATATTTATAAGACAAATACCTTATAAACTGCTCACAAGAACGAAGACTGTAGTTTCTTTCAGAGTGTAGTGACTTTATGACTTTCACAACGAAAAGTTTGACTTTTTTTTTATTATAGACTTATGAAATTGACGCAAGCAGCTCTTTCGTATTAAATATTTACCCATTAAGATTATTTTTTGTGATTATTTGACTTACAATCAAAATTTTAAATCTCTATCAATTTTCTTTTTATTAAAGGAAAAATATATCTGACCTGTGCTTTTTGCTTGCTGTCGTAGGAAATAAGAGTCGAACCGCAATTTCTCAATATTGTTGTAGATTTGTGCTTTGCTTTCAAAATGCCATTTGCTTCTCACTCAATATAGGTAACGAAACAATACTAGTAATGCTTTTGTAGATAACATTTTAAATTAAGTTACCCGTTTGTAGTGGTCTAGGAGAGACTGAAAACAAATTATGCATAATTGTACAGAATAAAAATCCATCAATCAAATTTATAAATTAAATATAAATTATTTTTTTAAACTAAGAAAATATATATTTTTGTATTTAAAAATATTTATAACCAAAGAATAAAGTCGGTGCAATTTGGAGTGCACAAAATGCAAACACCAAAGGCCTGCAGATCCTTTCATAAACTAACTTAACCACCAGATATGAACTGAAAATATAAAAGATATAAAATAAATTTATTTTAAAAGTATTTATTTTAGAGTTCTATTTATTGTATGAGAGTAATTGTTGATATTTAACTGTATTTATTTATTTATTTATTGAATAACTTTATTCAAGAGTTTGTTGACAAAAAAAGTACTGAAGCTGTACAAATGCAGGTTGTGTTCTTGTTGATTCCTGTAAGTTTTGTAACAGCAATAAAAAATTGAAAACATAAAAAACACAATTCTCGTATAATAATTCATATAAACAAACCTCCTGTAAGTGAAACATGGCATTTTCAGTGCCGTAGACAGGAAGAGCCTACAGTGATAAATCCGAGAGGTGAAATCACTCTTAATAAAGTATCTCTCTTTGATTTTAAATTTTGGTTTTATAAAACAATACAAAATTAATAATACTTTAATCATTTTTAATTAGTAAAATAAATCATTAAAGTTTAGTCAGAGAAATAGAAAAAAAATTAAAATTCGAGCGTCAATAGTTCTTAAATACTGACTAATAGACGACATACTTGGTTAACATTTTCGACATATACGATGCATATGAGTATGTGAAACGCATTTTCAAGAGAAATACTCAAATGTAGTATTATTATTGTAAATTATAGTATATTGAAAAGATGGGAGTAAAGTATTCTCTTATCATTTTGAATATACTATCGTGGTCCTGTCTACGACTCTGTTTTAGCCATATAAAATATTTCTCTAAATCTATAAAGCTAAAGAAGAAATTTAAATATAATTATAACAACAAAGGATATGACGTAAGTATGACTTTGAAATGTTCAGCTTCTTTGTAGAAGTCTCCTAAATGTTTTATGTTCAAATATAAACTTAAACTTAATAATAAGATTTGTTTGATCTTTCAATTAAACTTTTTTTTTTACTATTATGCTCTTTGTTGTTCAATTTGGACTGAACCTATGAATAGAATTTATTGGACTTTTTTGGGGGATTGAATCTATGGTTATTTGTTTACCTAGTAATCCACTTGATTTTTTAAAGAATGCTAAGTCTCATCTTTTTAAGTTTTCTGTTATATCTCTCACTATTTTAGCAGCAATACAAAGAATTTACTCGAAAATAACATTCAAAATAATTACAAGAAAATCTTCAAGATAATTTCATATTTGTTTTTAAGTTTCTTTCTGCTATACCTCTATTTTAAATTAACCTTTATGTTTTTTCGTCTTTTTTGATGAGTTTTTAATTCTTCGATGTGTATAGTTCTGTAGAAAGTTCGGAAACCTTCAAAATTTTTGCATTTACTTTATAAGGTTTAACCGACTAATAATTTTAGGTTCAATTTGTACAGGATTAATAACAGTGTGGACTTTGGGGGAAACTTTTGTTCATCTATTTTTACCTTTCCAGTAATACTGCTTTTTTCATTTTTCTTATTCATACTTAACTGTTTAAAAAAACTTAGACATACAATTTGTGTTTTACAGATCTGCATATTCTTTTCAATTTTTTACTGGATATCTTCAATAAATTCCTTTGTTAGTTTCTAAATACTTGTTAAAGTTTCTCCATCGTCACTATTTTCTATTATTAGAAATCTTATAATAATATATGAACTATTATGTAGTTAGGAAAGATGACCATATATTAATTTCTTTACTGCACACTATTGAAGTATGGGGTTATACATTGCTGATGGTTAAAATTAATCTATATTGTACTTACTTTCTGACGCCATTGTAACTTCAATGACATTATATTGATGAATAGTTCTTTTGACAGAAAAAAAACAACAGAAGATTTGAGACATACACACGTTCTTCAAAACTGTCTGACGTATTTTTAGAATTAATATTACAAATAAATTATGTTACTTTACAGATATTTTTGACAATTGTTTGAAAAACAAAGACGCTAAATTGACGTGGTAAACTTTTTAACTATTGACTTATATTTTGAAACTAACATGGCTTTAAGTGATAATGACAATAAATGGAATAAACAATCCCCAAATATATCATACTAATATTGAATTCATTTTGCTGTTTAATCAAATTAATAAATCTCTCAACAAAGCACTACGGATGAATAAGCATGTAAACTTGTTGTGTGCAATTTTGATATTATAGCAACGCCTTCCTCAGACACATGAGACAAAATAATGTGTCTGATGAAGGCCATATTATAATGTCAAAAAACAAGTTCAATAATATATTTATTCAACTGTAGTGTTTTGTTCAGAACTACCTTTATCTAAATAATAATTCAAACCGTGTCAAAATATAATTTTGTTTGCTACTCTAATGTACTCTTATAATTATTTCATAAGTATATTTTCTTTTCAATTTAATTATCTTTTAATGTTTTCCTTCCAACTTCAAACTTCTAAAACAATGTTAATTTGTCCACAGATGAAAACTCAATAAAATTTACACAATTGCTATTTGTCTATTTTTAAATTATGATAAACCTGGCACACGCAATATTTATTGTACTTAGGTATGGAACACACATTGCGGGTATTTAATTAATGGGTTGCACTGTAGTTAGATTCTGTCTGCACTCTCTAAAGTACACAGTTCTATGAACTAACCACAAGTAGTAAATAGTAGAAAATTCTAATAATTTCTAAGCTTGTTAGTACTACAGTTACGCTGCTTTTTATTTAAACAAGTTCTCAGTTTAACTTAATCATCTTTAGAATTGTCTAAAGTTGTGTAAAATGACACAGAGGAAAATATGAAGGATTTCCTTCCATAGCAAAATCAAAACAATTGAGAGAGCAGCATTCACATGTTTTATTTGAAATTAATATAAACTACAATTCTCTAAAAGTTCACTGATGGTTTGTAAACACATCATAACTAACAACGTTAATTGCAACAAAACTTGTACTCAAGTTCAACATTGGTTGATATTTCAATTAATTGAGCTGTCAACTGTCTCACTCATTCGCATTCTGGTTATGAAAAAGCTCATATACACCAAATTTCGAGCCATTGAGTTCAACGGCTTAGGAGAAACGTGTGTTAATGATTAATTATCTAGTATCCAAAGCCTTATATTCACACTTAAAGTTTATCGCACTATTAACCACACATCTATGATTAAGACAAAAAATAATGAAAAAGATCAGACTTCAAGAACAATCAACACGCAGTTTATTAATGTAAGTTCCTACGACTTTACTGTACAAATTAACGATTCATAAAGAAGAAAAAGAAGAAGCCGTCTAGACAGTTGCTTTTAAACTTATGGAAGATTTTCATACTCCAGCAACCCTGTCAGAAACAGAACACATAATACGTATCATAAAATAGAGAACTGAGAAATCATTCTTTGAGGAAAATATAATCGCTCCAGTTGGTTCTGTTGATAGAAATGCATCAGACAGTTTCCGAGAACTTTCAGAATTGTGTTTCTTCTTTGCTGATGCAAAATTTCCCCCGAATTTCCCTAATCTAATGTACAACGGTGTTCAATAAATTTTGCACAGATGGTTATAATATTGGAATTAGTTGCAATATGACGTTGAAATTTTAGGTGAATATACTTTGATCCGTTGGCTACAAGACCATTTCTCTCCATGTAGCCTCCATCTGCTGTGACGCATCTCATCTAACGTTTTTTTCCACGCCTTGAATGCACTTTGGTAAAATTCAGATGGATGATTTTTACACTATTGTTTCACACAAAAAACGAAGCCCTTCCCACTGTCGAATGTTTTTCCTCGCAGATCGACCGTCAGACGACTGAACAGAAAGACATCCAAAGGAGCAAGTCCGGACTATAAAGAGGTTGAGGGATGACTTCCCATCCCATTTTTACGATTTTTTGCTGTTATCATGGCTATGTGAGACTTGGCATGGTTGATGACCTTACCTTGCACCTACGGTCTCTTGGTCTGGAGAGAATGTAGTACCTTATCCAGTGACAAATAATAAAACTCTTTGTTAATTGTGGAGCCATATTCCAAGTAGTCTATGCAAATGGTATCACACTGATCCCAGAAAAAGGAGGCCATAATTTTCTGGCCTGATCTGAAAAGTCTAGATTTTATAAACCAATGGAACCAACGTTGGATACTGGCGCAGTACAATGTGTGATCCACATAAACCGGAAGCTACCTCTTATGAATTGATGTGCCTAATTCTACACCACTTTTGAACATGAATTCCATTAGAGACTCTTGTTAGGTCTTGATGTCTACTTCACTGTCCATTGTGGTTTACCTGTGAACAATAAGAAACAACAATTATAACCATTTTGAAGCCAAATGATCAAAGTATGTTAACCTAAAATTTCATAATCATATTGCAACTAATAAAAATATTATACCCATCTGTGCAGAACTTATTGAGCGCCCTTTGTATTCCATCAGGTCAGACCTTTAGCATTACTTAGTTAAGAAATTACAATTATCTATTTAGACACTAATTATAAATACGTATTATAGAGACATCAACTATTAATCACCCATGAAATCAATGTTGTAATTCAACTAGAAATGGGTCAAAGATGAAGCATAGGGAGAAATCGTCGTAAGTTTATCGTCCTTGGATGAGAAACACTAAAAGGTGTAACAGAAACCGTCGTAAGTGTATCGTCGTTGGATGAGAAACACTAAAGGGTGTAATAACTTAAAAACGTGAAATCAAAACAAGTAACAGTGTCATATGTACACCACGAGAATGAATTTGGATTGCACGTTGTGATATTTTCTCAACTAATATTGAAACGTGATAAAGTGACAGTAGATTTCTATAATTTCTGTTTTCAGCAGAGAGACTAGAGTGGAGATGGATTTGGACATTTAATTGATTGTAGAAAGCCACCTCTCTCTCTATCTATTACTTCTATACTCTACAGAGTATAACATCACCGTTATAACTGAAACCAGTTGATTACATACCACTTCCGGTTTCAATAGAGACATTAGAGTGAAGATGGAATATGTTCTTGGGATGCTTAACTGATTAGAGAAAAGCACCTCTCGCTATCTGTTACCGTTTTTACTTTATAACGGTCTCCGTTAAAACCAGAAGTAGTTGATTTCTTCTACGTCTGGGTTTAGTAGAGAATTAAGGATGGAGATAAAATGTATCTTGGAAGAGTTAATGAATTATAGAAAACAGCTTCTCGATATCTATTACCGTTTTTGATCTATACTGATCAACGTAGAACCGGAAATGGTTTATTTCTACCACTACTAATTTTGATATCACTTCTGCCAACGAACGTAGTTCTTAACTTTAGACTATCTACATATTAACCAGATTTTGTGGTGATCCATCCATTACTTCTTGAGATTTTTTTTTTTTGCCTCCCTCAAGAACAGAGAAGGTAAATACACAGGGTGGACCATATTGATGGGACATATTTAAAATGTATTTGTGAAGCATGTTGAACACAAGATTTATTACCAACCACATAGAACACAGTGCCAAAAGATAGGAATTTTTAGACTGTGTTCAGTGTTTGAAGATGACATTCCTTAGATAGACACCACCTTGAATGGAGAACATTCTTTAGCCCTAACAATCATTTTCAGATAGTTTGGTTGGCAGGTATGGCTGCACTCTCCCTTCAGATGCTCTCCTTCAGTTCATTGGTGGCAGCAAGCTTTGTGATGTACAGCTTCTCCTTTAGATAACCCCACAGGAAGTAGTCCAATGGTGTTTGATTGGAGGGGAGGGGTATGGATGCCCTAATTTATATAATCAAATCAGGAGATGAGGCGTCCCGGGAAGTGTCGTCGAAGGATTGTCACTGACACTACTGCAGTATGACTGGTGGCACCACCCTGCTGCATCCTCATGTCCCTTAGGCCAAGTCATCTCATTTCGAGAATGAAAAAATGTTCGTAACATTGTGTTATACCACTCAGCGGTGACTGTGATAGTGTCATTATGTTCTTTCTGAAAACACAGGGACCTATCACACAGGCATAACTCACTACACACCAGTGTTGGGAAGTAACGTAACGCAAGTAACGCGTTACTTGTAACGCGTTACTTTTTAAGTAACGTTTCCTAGTAACGCGTTACATTTTTTACAAAGTAACTGTAACGGTAACGCGTTACAAATTTTTAAGTAACGTACCTAGTTTGCGTTACTTTTCTCGCGTTACATTTCGGATGAGTAACTACAATATTTGTATATATTTTTTCGGAAACAAATGTTTCTTTCCTGTAAGTGAATTTCTCAGAATAAAACAATCGAGCATGAACTACGTATGTCAGTGACCGACAGTCACAGACACACAGAGAAACAGATAAGTTCGTAAAGATGAGGACAGCCTTAGGAAAATTACGTGTACTGATTGCAAGCACCTGGAAGATTTTGTCGTAGATTTTGACAGCTCCAAATCAATACATTCAGTGAATGAACTAGGAGTGCAATAATACCGGTAGTCTATTTTACTTTGATTGGTGTTGTTTCTATAAAGATGGAGAACGAAAATATTTTATTATTCGAACATTTGAAAGAATACTTTTTTTCTTGAGATCTGAGGATGATGGGAACAGAATTTAAAAGTACAGTGTCTGACTGAAGTGCCCCGGCGGAAAATATTTATCAACAACTAGGTTGCCATAATTAACGATTTACAGTAAGGTGTTAATATGAATAAACTGAGTTCTGATGAGCAGGCCTACTTTATTACTAGAAAATAGTTTGCTGATGGTATGTAATATTGGAGTTCTTTCAGATCAGTTTTGCTTATCCTACAGTCCCGTTGATTTTAGAGTAGTATAATGTTTCTCTATATTCTTTATTTTTAATTTTACATAACAACATTGTTATTATTATATATTAGTTTAACAGAATAATAATAAGCAACCATTTTTTTCTAACGTATAGGGATGAGCACGAATCAAGCTAAAACTCGACTCGACTCGAATTTAAGTCGAGTTTTGAGTCAAGTCAAGGGTAATATCCTCGAGTTCCGAGCCGATGCAGTTTTTCGCGTCAAGTTTCGAGTCCAGTCGAGTTTGATAAATGGCTCGTTCGTTTTAAGTCGTCTTGAAATCATGACCTGATTACACTGGAAAACGAAAGCCATGAGAAATGTAAGCTAAACAGTAATATGGAATACTTTTAGTGTTGCTCACGAGAGGGGATACGGCTCGCATCTCATCTCGTCTCGATAGCAAGACCACAAGAGAATTTTTTATAACAATCTCAGCTTGGCTCGGCTCAACTGAGAAGATGGCTCGAGCCGGCTCACTTGGGGTGAACCATCGGCTCGAGCTGGCTTGGTAGGGATGAGCCATTTGCTCGGTTCGGCTCAACTGAGCTGAGGGCTCTAGCCGAATCGGGTGGGTGAGCTGTTGGCTCGCCTCACTTCTCGGTTCGGGTCGATAGTGAATGAGCTCTGATCCGAGCTGCTCGAGTCGTTGACAATTCTAAACCCGGGCCAAGCAGTTTTGAAGATATTTGGCCAGTGCCCTCTAACTTTTAACAGTGTTTGGCTCGAACCCGAATTCTCAATCTAGACCCTCAACCCAAATTTAGAAGCTCTTGAACAATGTCCTTGACTCCTAGACTTCACGACTACCGAGGTTGGCAATCAACTAGTTTTTTTTAGTATTCAAACACAAACCGCCTATCTTTCTTTTTATATACAGTGTTGTTATAATAATAATAATAATAATAATAATAATAATAATAATAATAATAATAATAATAATAATAATAATAATAATAATAATAATAATAATAATAATAATAGCGGTAGCAATAGTAGTACGGAAAATTGAAGTCATATTTTTTTTCACATTTTTAAAGTTTCGTACCTAAAAGTAACGCGTTAGTAACGCGTTACTTTCGAAGTAAAGTAACAGTTACTTTTGGGGGGCAAGTAACGCGTTACTAACGCGTTACATTTTAAGAGGAAGTAAAGTAACTTGTAACGCGTTACATTTTTACAAGTAACTTACCCAACACTGCTACACACTACACAGTAACCTTGGCACTGTGCAATGGCGTTTCAGGTAACAGTTGCTGATTTTGTCTAGCCCAGAATGAAGAGTTTTGTTTATGGACATAGCCACTGAGGTGGAAATGAGCTTCATCGGAGTGATAAGGTGTTGAACAAAGTCATGACCTTTGCTGATTAGCCAATCACCGAATGTGATTCATTAAACCTTATCTTGGTCGAACAATTTATGCACCACCTGTAGCTTGTATGGGTACGGTTGTAAAGTCCATTTAAGGATTCACCGCACACTGGTACGTGAAATATGAGTTTGACACAATTGTCGAGTCGACTTCTTTGGAATTTGGTCCATGGGATTGGACACAGGTTGAATGTTTATTGAACTACGCGACGATCGAGGTCTACCAGGGGACTGTAGTTTTTCGCGTTTGTGATGTCATGAAAGTTGTGAGCAGCACGTACTATGATCGCCGTTGTGCTGTGATGATGTAGCTTCCACTACTAAAGAAAGCCTCCACGACGTATGCAATTTCAACGGCGATCCACACCACGATGATTCAATGCAATAATGAAAGAAACATGTATTAGTAACCCCCATCCTTTCACTTCCTGTTAAGCTATATGAAAAGTATGCATGGCTGTTATTGCTCGCAGTATTCAAAATACAAATACTAGTATGTCCCATCAATATGGCCCACATTGTATAAAGCTGTTTTGGTAAACCAAACACCTTGAGTAGTGAGAGCATTCAATATGTTCCTAGGTAAGTGTTATTTTCTCGCATAACAATAATAATAATAATAATAATAATAATAATAATAATAATAATAATAATAATAATAATAATAATAATAATAATAATAATAACAGAAACTTTTCGCTAATGTTCACAAAAAGTTGTCTTTTACGATACTTACGCAACAAACTAATGCTAAATGACATGCTACTGCTTAAAAATAAAGTATGTTTTTCGAAGTTTTCTATAAGTACAGCTATTAAAATTACAGGATTTTTCAAAGAGGAAAAAGGACAATTTCACGATTTTTAAGGGGAGAAAAAGGAATATATGGGATATTTAGATTTTAAATATAACAAACACATATCTGGTTTCACATAGTAGGCCTAATGTTAACTGGAAATGGGGGATATTTCATTAAAGGTAATTCCAACACATAAAATATAATTCCCAGTGATAGCTCATGTGGTTCGGATCCCACGTTAAACTTTAGGACTCCGTTTCATACAACTATGGTGATAAAAGAGACATCACACCCAAGGGCGCCCATCAGGGGGCGCAAGGGGGGGCGCTCGCCTCCCCTGGAGGAAATTGTACTTTGGAATATCGAAAATCCAATAGAACTTTTAGAATAGTTACATCAAAATTTGAAACTATATTTGAAATGTCGTTTATACTTGCCCCCCCCCTTGGAAACCACAACATGGGCGCCCTTGGTCAAACCCAAATCCAACCAAGTATAGTACACAAATCCTTGTTGCCTTCTAATTGTATTTTAATGGATATTTTTGCATCTCTTAACAGTCCCACTTTCTTTTCTTTCTTTCTTTCTTTTTTCTTTTTTTTAATACACTCAAGAAAATCTTGCAGCACAAATCGAAATTCACAACCAATTGAAGTTTTGCTTTTATCAGTTCATACAGTAGTTTCTTCGATTGACATCATTCTATCCACGATTGATAGAAACTATCAATATTTGGTCGAGACAATGTTGACAGACGAAGACTGAGATACTAAAACCAAAATCATTCGTAAACGAAATTGAGATGCCGGTTAGATAGGATATAGAAATAGGAACCTGATGCATTTTCTCTCTGAATACTTATTACATCGTTTGGTTTTCATTGTTAACAATGTGTCAGAAATTCTTCTTCTTTTTGCACTAACTTATAAAAACAGTTTAAAAGTGTCAAAGACTACCATTTCATTCGTTAAGAAACGAAGAATTCTGTTTACGGATAAAATAAAAGCATATAACATGAAACGTGCCCAAAAATATATATATAACTTACTAAATAAACGTAACATCTGGCCACCTTAAAAGATATCCACAGCCAGTGGCGGATCTAGGCTGGGCCGGAGATCCTAGACCCTTCACCAGTTTTTTGAGCCACAAAAGTAATTGAAGCTATTATTTATATATTTTGAAACTTTGTAGTTAGCATTGCTTTTTATAGTTTATTAGAAAATTTTCAACATTAGATATAATACCAGTTGCAGTTTTTCTGTTATGCAATGTGTAAAACAGCACTTGAGATCCACGATGTCAACGTCCAACCTAGCCATAATATCTATTGGGAGAAAACTGACTTGGAAACTTCTGCAGGACTCATAAAAAATTGTAAATTCATGATATATCCATCAAAGTCTGGCTTCTGGCCAGTTTTTACCTTCGAGTTCCGCCACTGTTCACATCTCCTTACTTTCTTCATTTTCTTTTCGTTTTTACACTTTGTAGCTATTACACTCAATCCTTGGTATTACAGAGTATGAAGAATTATGACTAGCCTGATGGAACTAGTCCAACTGAATGTGTGTGGCCAGCGCATCGACTCTCAATATCCTTTGTCCCCTTAACCGGAATTCACTATCTCCTATTTCGTTAGTGAAGGGCGAAGTATCGTAACTTGAAAAATTGTAATTTTGAGTTTGAACGCCATTAATCTTTATTTAACCTGCTCTATGAACCATAGAATATTCATAGCTGAGTTGCGTACATTAACGGAGACATGAACTTTCTGGAAATGACGTTATCTTAAAATGAAATTAAATCTTTGAGTTTTACGTCCCACGGATATGCCGGTTAGGCTAAAGGAGGCGGTGATTATGAGAAATGAATGAAAATGTGGTATGAAGAAAGTGGGAGGAAAATGAGAACCTCGAGGAAACCCACGCACACGCTGTTTGTCCACCACCAAGTTCACTTAGCGGGAGCAGGGTTTGAACCCAGGACCCCATACACGAGAGGTGAACGCTCTACCACTGAGCCACGGCAACCCTTATCTTAAAATGAGTAGCACGCTATATCGTTAAACGTGAAAATTTAAATCACTCTTCTGTAAAATCATTTTCTTTTGTTTATACACTTTGTAGCTACTAGATCCCTGGCGCTACAGACTATGAAGAATTATGACTAGCCTGATGGAACTTGTCTAACTGAGTGATGTGTGGCCAGTGCATCGGCTTCCAACATGATTATCCTTTGTCTCCTTGACCGAAATCCACTGTCTCATATCCATGTATCCCTTCCCCCTCCAATTTTCTACGCTTATACAAATGAATGTAATCTTGTTTGTGATCACATCACGGCCGAACGGCTAAATTGATTCACATGAATTTTTGAACATAAATAGTACCTGGCTCGAGCTGAACCTTTTACCATAGCACTTGGATTTAAATGGGTAGGTACAGTCAGGGGATAACAGGTTCAAAATTCATGTCAAAATCAGAAGATTTCAGGCCGTAAAAATAGATTCATTAATTATTGCGTTTAAATATTATCCATTTTTCATTATTACACATTATCTTCTTCTAAAGTAGATTTCAACAAAAACAGAGAGGAAATGAACACATTTTAGAAAGGAAACAAAGGAAAAACCAAGTTATGACTTACGTTTTTACTAAATATCAAAATTAATTAAATAACGGTTCAATACTCGTAGATTATTCTTAATAGTTGAGCATCGATGACTAATAATAAAGTGGAAATTTTTTAAATATCCCAAATGTTTTGGAGAGAAACTGGGCTATTTGGATTTTCGAACAATTTCTGGCGGGACAGATTTTGTAAATTTGAAACTGTCCTGGTCAAACCGAGACGTCTGGAGACCCTACCTATGCGAAGAATGGGCGAATCAGCTAGTAGTCTCACAATTGAATACTTTTGTGCATCCACCGGGAATAAAACTGCATCGTAGCCATTCAACCATATTGTAGTGCGTCACGCTTTGTAACACGCTATGAAATTTATCTTTTTCTTCCGCAGTGAACAATTCTGGATTTTATTCCAGAACAATTCTTTGCATATAAACAGAATAATACAAGAATATCATCTTCAGATTACAGGTATCTTTGGAATATCTTACAGATTAATTTTCATTGTATCTAAATGGAAAATCTTTAATATTTAATAATTCATACGGAACATCAACAATTGAATATGATGATGTCGCTAGTTAAGTTAGCATTAATGTCAGTCGGTCAGTAGTTTCAATTTTATTTGGGCATACACCGGAATCACCGTTACAAAGCTTATCAACGGAAGTGAAGGAAATCAAAAGCTGAACGAATAATAAAAAAAGGAAAGTATACATATAAAATATGACATGGTTTTATTCAAAAAGTAGACTAAAAGTATTTTTCGCATATTTCATAACATTTAGACTGCAAAACCTGCTGCACATAAGCAGTGGCGTATTTAGGGGGAGCTTCCGGGCTTAAGCCCCCCCGAAATTTTATTTACTATAGTAAAGTATATGAAATATCTTGCAGAATTTTAATATTTTCAGGCAAAGCCCCCCCCCCCGAAAGTTAGCAAAGCCCTCCAAAACAAAATCGTAAATACGCCACTGCACATAAGTATTGGAAAACTTATACAACGGCAATTCCCGTCCGTTGGTCATCCGCCAATAGAAATCAGAAAACAGGATAAAATACAGCGAGATTTTTCTTAAAAATAAATAAATAAATAAACATATACCTTGCTCTAGGTGCAAGATGCATCTTCTAGGACTTTTGTACAGATAAATAGAAATATGAAACCTCTCTTCCTTAGCAACGTTTTACAAGACAATAATTTCTCCTAAATTGAAACATTGTTCCCCTACCTGGACAATGGTAGCTCCTACAAACCAATCCCAGCTAAACTCAGTCCTAAACGTCTTCTTGGCAATAGTACGTTTCAGAATACCTCGCACAGTGCGATGACAAAGCACGACGAACATTAAATATTCAACTACTGTACCTGACACTTGTCATAAAATCAGTGATCTCAAATATCTCTACAAACTCACACATGCCCAGTTCAGATCGGAAACATTACTCTCAGAATTGTATTTCCGAATTCCATTCAGACAAACACATAACACACATCTTTTTCATATAGTACGACCTAGACTGTCAATAGTTCAATGCTCTCTGTTCTACACCTTCCTAAGTTATACAGTGAAATATCACATTCGCCCGTAGATTTATTTAATTCTGAAGCTGCATATGACTCTGCAGTACGACGTCGTTTTAACAGATAACTTCTAGTCATCTATTGTCACCCTTTCTTCTTGTTACTTTGATGTTATTTATTATTATTATTATTATTATTATTATTATTATTATTATTATTATTATTATTATTATTATTATTATTATTATTATTATTATTATTATTATTATTATTACATCTCTTACTGTTAGATTTGTTAGATATTCCAGTGTAAACTTTCGTTAAGCCGTATCTGAAATTATGTTCGTAAATAAATAAATAAATAAATACAGATTCGGTGTATAAAGAATTGAATCCATCTATTCAGTGGTCGAAGTGAGACGGTGTGCGGTGGTATGCCACACCGCCTCTGGTTTTTCAGTAATGAAGGCATATCGACTTTGGTTTTTCAGTGATCAAGACACACCGTCACGGGAGAGTAGATGCTAAATACCTTTAATAAATCCATTTTTATATACAGTAATATTGATGAATAGCTTTGCACGTAAAAAGAGTATTTCTTATGTAGAAATAATTTCTAAGCTGACAACACCGACATTTTCCCTAAGTTTTGTTTTTAAAATGAGGTGTCTTCAAAGAAGTTCATCTAGTTTATATTTTGATGTGTCATATTGTATTGTTTCTTTCGTATGTATGTATGTGTGTCTTCTTGTCTTAATTCATATAAATGTCGTGTTTTGAGCATGAGCGGATTTTAGGGTTGTCTGCTGTGGAAGCGATTCTTCCGGGAATTTGGAATACCCTTCAGTCGAGTTGGAGGGGAGAGGGGGTCCAGAAGTTTTCCGCACGAAATTGTTAATATAAAAACTAGATTTTTGAGCATTTTCGTGTATAAATGTCTATAATACAACATAACGGGTAACTTTTAATTATTTTTTAGAAATTTGTTGCCGAGAGATCAAAGTCTCTCCATGTCTTTCGCTCCCCGCAACTAAACAGAAGCTCTTCAGTTGTTTTCAGTCATTATGTAAACAGAAATACAATCTTTTAGGCAACATACCCTCACTGTTCTAATTTCAACATTTAGATAGCCAGTATATAGAGTGAAAATCATAATAAAACATACCGCCTCTGCCTTTTTTTTCCACTTCGAACACTGCATCTACTTCTTTATCCCTCTATTCAAACTGAAAATGGTAGAAATCCACAATGTCTCTTAATATTAATTCAACATGCTAAGAATACTTCATATCTCACGTGTAATCTAGAGTTAACATTTTCTGAAACGCTAAAATACTGATACACACTTCCACTTGGCTAACTCTTTATGTAAACATTAACTTTACACACAAGAATTATAAATGTTAAATTTTACTTCTAAGTTTACTCTTAAAACATTATATATATATACCAAAATGTATGAAAAATAATTATAAAGAAGAGTACTTACAGAACATCACGTCTATTTTGACTAGTCTTCAGTAGATCTGATACTTTTCTTTTGACAATTCCTTCTTTGAATGCAAATAGTCAAATATATTTTTAGATGTGAAATATCTGAAATAGAATTGACAATACACTTGATCTTCGAAAATGTGTACAAATCAGGGAACTTCGGAAAACGTATGTGATCGGAAATTCTTCCTCTCAAAATGCGAATCGAAATTTTTACTCTCAAAATGTGGACGGAAATTTTTACTCTCGAAATGCGGATGGAATTTTTTTACTCTCGAAATGCAGATTTGTTCGCATATATGCTGACATGTGGTAACCCAATTGTAATTTCTTTATTCAAACCGGAAGTGGTAGATATCTGTTACTCCAGGTTTCAATAATGCCATAGAGCAAAAACCGTAATGGATAGCAAGATTTTCTTTTTCTTTTTAATGAATTTACAATGAAAAAAGCAAATCTCATAAGGAGTGCCCATAGGCGAGTTTTAGGGCGTAGGTTGACCCCATGAGATTTTTGGCTGGACAATGTGTCATTGAGAATAGCCCAATTGAACTTCAATTATATCATAATGATGGTTTTACAAATGGAAAAAGTTCAGATGTTGAATAAAATGTAGGCTACAAAGGAAGTTGTCTTGTTTGTCACAACCAACTACTTTCTCCTCTACCAGAACCATTTTTGGGGGCTACAGGATGGGCAATTGTCTCCCTGAGTCTGAGATCGATGGTAGATTGATGATGAGTAGGGAGACCGTGGCTAAGTGGTAAAGTGTTTACCTCTGGTGCGCGGGGGCCAAGTAAGATTGTGGTGGGCAACATTGGGTCTGTGGGTTTTCTCTACGTACTCTTATTTCCTTCCACATTCTCATTCCAACAATTCTTCTATCATCATTCGCTTGCCTTAATCATCCGTCTCCCGCAGCTTAAAGGGCATAATTGTGGGACATTAACATTTAAATATTTCGTTTTAAAAATAGCCCTCTCTAGTGGCTAGCTTGTGCGCTTTTCGTGTACTTGGTCCCGGGTTCGATTTTCGGTGGGAGAGCCTTTGGAATTTTAACTGTCCTCGATGTTTCTGTGTTCGTGTCCTTGTCGAATTTAGTAGTATTGAATAGTGGTAGAAAGAGAAAATTAGTCAGGAAGTTTTTTTTTAAAGGGAGTAGAGTACTCATCTCTGGTGGATGGGTTCTCTGTTCGATCCCAAATCTGCTCCAAGTGAACTTTATGATGGACAAACACCGTGTGCGTGAGTTTGTGTGGTGTTCTCAAGTTTCCTCCCACTTTCTTCATTCCATCATTTTATTCATTTCTCACCATCACCGCCTCGGTGCATAATCGTAGGACGTTAAACTAAAAATATCTTTAAAATAATTTAATTTGGTGGAAATTTGCCAAAAATGTACTCATAATTACGAAAAGAGAATAAGTTATAATAATTTCTTACATGAAGTATGTTGCTGCTATTTTGATGCCTCAAAGAAGTTATCAATGGTATGGTTGTCTGCTTTTCCAGACCACTCCGTTGTACGCCACGAAAATTAAAGGAAATAAGATGGAAACTTTTAACAGCGAAAGTTCATCACGAACACAGAAGAAGTAATGCCATTCTCAGATAACAGCTCTAACTTCATCATGTCTATCAGTTTTGACAAAACAATGGACAAAGTAGCCATATAGGATAAAAACCCTTCTCCTTTCTCAGTACGGGAGTAAATTGACTAGTATTTATTTAATACTTACTTAGGTACAATGTAAAGTTAATTGCCACTCTTAAAATATTTAACGTACAATTTCTCAGAAAGTCCAGTCTAAATCTGCAAGAAATTAATTTTCATGTTACCTTTTAAAGAGCCTATCACCTAACCCATATTAATTACTCAAAAAATTTCAGTAAATTATTGCCACTGCTGAATTTGTTGGGCATAGGAGGGTGCCTACGAGGCAATAATTATTGCTGTCTGATCTTCAAAAGGTGAGGAAGTGCTGTCTCGTCTTGGAAAGCGTATCTATTAGATAAGCTCTGTGTCGTCTTGCATATTTCGTTACGTAAATTTTGTTCCTTCTCGTTTCGTCGACCAACTTGTGTAGGGTTGAATTTAACACACTTGTAGGTTCTCTTAAACTTAAAGAGTCTGAGCATTTTTCACTAATATCAGCTAAATCGGAAATAATAAGGGAGGTATTGTGTGTGTTTGGAACATCATTTACATCAACATTCTAAATTGAAGTAGGCACATGAAAACATAGCTTTAGCCAATGAAGGAAGTACAGTTATATTTACTTTATAACATTAGAACAAAGTACTTTTTATATAAAACATTACATTAAAGGCATACACATTAAAAAGAAATCTATTTCATGATTACGCAATTAGTTCTTCAGATTACATTGTTTTCTTCAAACTTTGAAAGAAATTTTATTTTAAATTCTATAAGAATTTACAATTAAAAAAAAAAAACCTTGCAGTAGACAATATGATGCTATCGACGAATTATGATGTCGCTTGATAAACATATTGAATATACGTTTCAATGTTGTAATATTTTGTATAAAATGTTCTCTTTCTTCTAATGTTATCCCAAATACAAATAAATGTTTTACCTTCATATAACAAACTGACCTTTTCTGCTTCATTTTATAAAATACTTCAGTTTGGATCAAAATTAAAAATAAAATAAAATAACTTAAAATGAAATAAATGAAAAATAGAACGTTACAACTGTAAAGGAATCAGTGTGTTTATGCCTGGGCTCACATCGAAAACTGTTATTAATGACTTATTCATTTATGCGGACAATGATGTGGGCAACATGTTTTTGTTAATTTTATTTGTGTTTAGTGAAGTTTCAGTATATTTCTGAAAAGGACAGAGACCTTTTATTATACGAGTATAATTGCTAACGAGAAATATGTGTGTAACGAACTTGCGCTCAGAACAGCCAGCAGCCAACTGATTGATGTTTTGCTGCATCAGCATTTTATGGATGAAATGTGTTTAATGTATTTGTTTTTCCTGTCTTGTAATAAAGTTTACCGGTAGAGGGCTTTCAACAGGTGAAAGTTATCATTTTGGTTGCTGTCAATTAGTCCAAAAACCAGTCAGAAAACCAATGGTCATTCAAGAGTAAAGAACAGACTCCATTCGTTATTTGTACGAGAGTAATTGAACAAGTGACATCTACTGTATGTTGGCAGTAAGGGCTATTTGCGATAGATGGTCTTTTGAATACGTTTTGACTTTGTGATCGCATTCATTTGTAAAAGAATAACGCAATTAATGCATAGAATCAAACATAAGGACTCACACACAATTAAAAAAAAAAAGTTTCTGAAAGTAGGTGAAAATTTGGCAGCAAGCATGGACACACAGAAAAAAGAGTGTTAATAAAATTGTGGAGCTGTTAACATTAAGAGTGATATCAAAGGTACATTTTACATATAATTACAATGATAAAACACTTCTTAACACTCACTGGTTTTATTTGGATCTGCTGTCACACATTGACGAATATTTTATGAATCTTCCTGAAATCTTAGAAGGGAACTTAAACATGACATAATGTTGATCTCAATCAGCGATTTGTAATCGGATAGTTGCAGCAACTGGTATACAGAGAAAATATGAGAATGATAGGATATGTTGAATGACGCAAATTTTTAATTAAAATGTTGAATTAAGATATTGGATGTTTAAGAACGTGTTAATTTTTTGCCGTTATTAAAACTTGTCGGTTATAAATGTTTCAGTTCGTGGCATGAATAAAGACTGGCTAGGACACATCTGGTAGTGAACTAAAAGGAATCCAATCATAGAAATGTTTTGACTAGTATCAAATTGTTCTGTTCAGATAAATTATTATGAGAAGTTGTGGATGTTTTCTTTTTTTTTTATCGTGAGCATCACTATAATGTATATTTTTTCACTGCTTAGCTCTGGAAAAACACATTTACGATAACAAAAAAATTCAAATAATTTGCTTCACCTTTTCCGATATTTTTTCGCTTTTATCACCAATTTGAACAGTAAAACGAACTAAACCATCACTTTGTTGACCACATAAATGGTATTATCATCATACAGAGTCATCAAAATAAACACTAATGTTTCTAGAAAAAAAAAATAAATCGTTAGATATTAGTGTTATCCGACAGACTATGCATATTTCAACCTCAAACAATGTCTTTGAGACAAACGAAGTACATAGGTATTTAGTTCGTTCCATAAGGAAACACTTAAGATTTTTTTTTAAATATAATGACCACAGTAACAGGTCAAAATAAATGGTTCTGAGCTATTACCATAATAAACAATAATTAGACTTAACTTTAAGTAAGTTTTTCTAATGAATTTACTTTAAAAATTCGAGTTATAATGCAAATGAATGAAATAATAATCTTTAGTTTTAACTCCTTGCGATTATGTCTATAGACTGAATTCTGTTTGTTTATGGAACCTCAGCGTCTTTTTCAGCTCAGAGGCTATATGAGAGTGGACCTATAGTTCAAGATGAAACCCGAACCACCGTAACGCGTTTAAATTTCAATGTTCTCCCACCGAGAATAGAACCCGGGACCATGTGCATCAAAGGTATGCGCGCACTAGTCGCTAGGCCAGCGGGGAGGCTTGATCCATAGGCTCAAGGATACGTATGATCACGGGCGTCTCTGGCGGGGGGCACGCGTCCCCCCCAATATTTTGAAGTACAAAATATTCAATATTTTATTCTAATTTAATTTATTTACTAACGACAGAATAACATATAAATAATAATATTAATAACATATAAATATGATATTAAGGATGTGAAACGATTGTAATGGAGTTCTAAATATATACCTTAGGGGTCCTTAAAGATAAGCAGAAAGGTAACAAATAGAATCTAAGTTAATAAACAGGTTGGGCTAGGTAGTACCATTTAAATCACTTTCTTTGATGTCCCTCCCCCCAATTTTACATGCCAGAGACGCCAGTGTGTATGATAACTGTTAATGAACATTAATGGAAGAAGTGGTGGAAAGGGGACAAGTTGAAGAAAACCTACTGATACAGTATAATGTTGTTCACATATCAGCATAAACCGAATAGCATTCATAAAAAAAAAGTACATTACTAGCACGCAAATTCAACACACTACTATCAACATGTTATCGACTAAAATGTCGAGCGTTATTTCAAAGAAAATCTTCATTCAGACTGTTTGAATGTTCTGTGGCGTTTTTACTAGACCAATCATTGGAAAAGTTTTTTTTTTAATACAAAAATGCTTCATTGATACTAATAATACTAATATCAAAAACATGTTGATTCTTAAACAACAAACATATTTTAAGTTCTATGACACTGGAAATTTCGTAAAACGAGAGCGTATGCACGTAAATACTATGAAGAGCTTTTAATAAACAAGTTTAGAAGGAATATTAAGAAGAGGCAAAATAAATAAATAAAATAAAACTAACCACTCTCTCATACACACTATCATAATACTACTGCAGCATCAGCAACAAATGTATGATAATTGTTGATGTCATACAGGCCCGCAAGTAGAGGGGGCAAGGGGGGCTGCCCCCCCTAAACTTTTCATGGCCCCTCCAGACCTCAATACAAAATGTTATTATCAATACTAAAATCACAATTTAGATATTTGTAAGAGAAAAATGAAATGAAATCTTTGAGTTTTACGTCCCACGGTTATGCCGGTTAGGCTAAAGGAGACGGTGATGATGAGTAATGAATGAAATGGTGGAATGAAGAAAGTAGGAGGAAATGGGGGAACTCCGAGAAAACCCACGCACACGGTGTTTGTCCACCACAAAGTTCACTTGGCGCGAGCTGGGATTGAAACAAAGACCCGATGCACCACCAGTGGTGAACGCTCTACCACTGAACCACCGCGGCCCCAGTAATAATAATAAAGTAATACGAATTGATTAATAATTCTAAAAAAACGGAACACTGGGTAAAGCCCAAGATAACCTTTCATTTAGATTTGGAGTGTGTACAGTTAAACCAGCCAATAACGAACGCCGCTGAGACATGATTATTTGCACGTAAATGAGACGTGCCCGTTACAGAGGGGTTATACAAATTAAGATTACTCACAGCTCATGTGTTAATTGTACAGAGTACACATAAATATAGGCAAATATCGAAATCTTTACTCAGTATTCGAAATACTGTGGGAGTGAGGAACCTCCATTCAGTAAAGAAACAAAGGTTTCTATGGAAAATGTGTTTATGTGAAGGGGCATATACAGCAAAATTCTTGTCATCTACAAAGCGAATATATTTAACCTTTCTGTCACCTACCGAAATACAGACAATATTTTATAGGTCTTTCTTATGTATTTCTTCTAAATAGTTGTAAAAAAATATGGGTAAAAGGCAACACATTTGTCCAAATCCCTTCCTATATTATTTATCCTATTCTAATACATGATAGTAAATAAATTTCCTATAAATCTTTAATTCTTCCAACCATACGAATCTTCTTTAATACGAAAGCTATTTCTATAAACTTTTCATCAATTACATGAAATAATCCATTCTTAGTTTTCATAAACCTAAATTCTTTCTCTATAATTTCCTTATTTCTTCTATCATATAATGTGACGGTCAGTTTTCAAGGTACAAGTTTGACCATGTGCAATATGAAACTAATACAGGTAATTTTAATTTATTTTCGATGAAATTATCACGCTCCGCAATAAACGTCGCTCAGTATTCTCTACTTTTATGCATGGTAAGAAAAATTTTAGGAATGATAAAAAAACTGGATCAAAAGATTGCTATCTTGGCCAAGAAGTTTAGGAATGACCAAAAAATGGATCAAAAGATTGATATCATGGCCAATAATTAGTTTTTGGATCAGAGCCACAAAATTTTTCAACGGGCCCCCAATGAGTGTTTCGTATCTTTTACGGAATAACCACATCATACTGAGTTAAGTGACAGTTTGTGTTTGGCTACACTATGTAGTTCTTCAGATATAAGGCCTACAAGAAAATTTTAATCAACGAACTCCATGGTTCTTGATAATCACAATAACATTTAAAACAGTTTCTGACCAGAACAAATTAATTATATTAATAACTATACTTTTTTTTTGTTACAGTTTCAAGGACCTAACGTCCTCTTCATCAGATATTTAGAAAAGACAGATGACAGCAAATCTTATATATCAAATAGAAAGACATCAAATTTCTGTTATATTATATTATTTTATTTTATATTTTATATAAAGATAAACACACACACACACACACACACACACACACACACACACACACACACACACATATATATATATATATATATATATATATATATATATATATATATATATATATATATATATATATATATATATATATATATATATATATATATATATATATATATATACTGATGATCCGAATGCGCATAATCTCGTGGGTAGCGTTCTTGATTCCCGATCAGGAATTTCTGGATTCAAACCCCGCCACTATAATTGAGATTGTTCCACAGTTCTTAAATTCCACTAGGTAAATGCCGAAACGATATACTTTAATACAGACCCTAGTCGAATTCCTTCTCCATTGTTAGTAATTCCATTGTAAAATGGTTATGCAGACTATATTTGGGAATTTTAAATAAATATAGATAATGAAATACACAAAATAATAAAACAAATATATACTTGAAATAAGAAGAACTGATAGAATTATAATATATAGTATACTGGAAATCTTTCAGTTTAACTATCACGATTCTGCCTTTTAGGCTAGCATTGATGATTAAGGCAGGTGATTGATGATGGAAAGATCGGTGGTATAAGATTGTGGGAAGAATTGGGAAAACCCCGAGAAAACCCACGGACACTATGTTGTCCACTAAAACCTTATTTGGCCGGGAATCGAATAAGAGACCCCAAGCACCTAAAGTAAGTGCTGTACCACTAAGCAACAGTGCCTCCTACATTATACTTGTCTAAATTCATCTTATGTATATACATTTGATAACAATTCATACGTTATGCATTAACAAGGGCTATCTGCTTCAAAGATGTGCATTACTTACTATGAAGAATTTGTTCTTATTTTACCGTCTCAGGTTCATGTCCTCTAGGCCTAAGGAGACGGATGGTTAGTGAAGGTAAATAATAATAAACAAATTGATAGAATGAGAATGGAGGAGGAAACAAGAGAGCTACGAGAAAACTAGCGGAGACGATATTGTCCGTCACAAACTCCCTTTGGTCTGGGATCGCACAAGAGACCTCAAGCACCAAAGACGAAAGATTTCTAATACAAAGACAAGTTATGACAGAACTGTCGAAGTAAAAAATATCCTCGCTAATGTGTCTCTTTGATAAAAGATATATGACCGGAAATCCAGAGAATAGTTGAATAAGGAACGGGAATCGAAAAATTTTCAGCTACAACAAGGCTAATACGTTGAACCAATAATACTTTTGTTATATATATATTTTTTAAATGACATTGCAAAAGTAGATTTTTCAGTTCGTGTAAAAATAAAATTTTCAAATTATTAAAAATTTTGACGTTTCTTTAAGGGAAGAATTCTTGTTGTGTTCGCTGGTGGATGAGGCAGAAACTGGAGAAAGACGTTTGGACTTACTGTAAAAAGTTAATAAGATTCAAAAAATAAAAATATTTGTATAAGAAATCATACAAAATTGTATCGTTGTCTTGTCAGGCAAGTTGCTTAGTAATCTTTTACTGATACATTCAGTTAGGATGAGAACATGGTGCGCAATTTGATTGAAGCTGATTCCTTGATTTTTAAAACCTCATGAGTTCCTTCATGATTATTTGGTTAGCGTTTGTACTTTCGGCGCGGAAGACCTGGACTTGATTCCCAGTGAGAAGTTATGTAATTCGGATCTCACATTGACCTGTAGATCCTCGTCTCCTATAGGCTTGGTACCGAAAGGGACACTAAACTCCAACCCAACCTACCATGAAAGGAACACTAAATTGTAATCCAACCAATCTTGAAAGGAACACAAAACTCCAATCCAGCTAACCATGGAAGGAACACTAAACTCCAATCTTGCCAACCATGGAAGGAATACTAAACTCCAACCCAGCCAACCATGAAAGGAACACTAAACTCCAATCCAGTTAACCATGGAAGGAACACTAAACTCCAATCTTGCCAACCATGGAAGGAACACAAAACTCCAATCCAGCTAACCATGAAAGGAACACTAAACTCCAATCCAGCCAACCAATCAAAATCTCATTTAAAACATTTGTTACCAATTTTGTTTCACTTTTCTTTAATTTCCGTTTTCATTGTTTCGCAAATGAAAGAATCATAGGAGTTCCTTCCGTGTCTATATGGTTAGCATAAGCGTCTTTGCCCTGTGAGACCTCGATTCAATTCTCGGTTTGAGCTTTTGTGGTTTGGATTCCACGTTTAAACTGTGAGTTCACGTTTCAGAATCAGTTATGCTTTGCTATGTACGAAAAGAATCAGATATACTGTAGTCGCACATACTGTTTTGCTACTTATGAAGCAGCGTTTTTTTTAAGGGAGGGGGGGACAAGCTGTATGAACAGTATGTCGTACCGCCACTTTTCTATGATTTTTACATTACCTATAAAATGCTCTTAAAAACTGTATTTGTTATTTCAAATTGAGGTTACAATTACTTACTTATTGGTAATATTTATATAGCTTAATCTCAACTATTCTATAGTACATTAGCTCAATGATAGAGCGTTTACCTCTGGTACATGGGGTCCCTGGTTCGATCCCCGACCAAGTAAGCTTGTGGTGGATAACATCGTGTCCATGGGTTTTTTCGAAGTATTCCTGTTTCCTCCTACTTTATCATTCCACCAATTCTTGCATCATCATTCGTTTGCCTTAATCATTGTCTCCCTTAATCTAAAGGGCATAATCGCATACTGTTAAACTGAAAGATTTCATTTCTTTTGCTTTCAAGTACAATTATATGTTGAAAGTGATCATTAAAACGACTCCTTTACGAAGATGTGAAGGCTATCATCTTAGTTTTAGAGAAAGCATTGCCTGAAGGGAAACAACTTCACTTATTGGAACGTTCAGATATAAGTTGAAAGAATCATAATTAATAAGTCATTTAGCTTCAACATACCCTTGCATAAGTACGGGTTAAAAAAAAAAATTCTGTGCTCGCACAACGAACTACCGTTAGAGTACAAACAACTTGTTCAGTTACACGAGATGTTGCTTTCTGTATAGGACTCGAAAAGAATTCTTCACCTTGCCTTAAGATGTTGGACAATACTCGTTTATTGCTGAATAAGACAAGTGATCCTTGACAATGTACCGCTGATTTATTATTGAATGGTGATTGGTTCTTAGTCCAGGTATTAAATGCAAGGTGCAAGCCAGGCATTATACACATAGCTACATTATTCTTTCTTCTGCATATTAGTATCAGAAACAAGTATTGCGTACCATACGTGACAATATTCCGTTACTGCATGCTGGCATGACTACAGTACATTGACAGCATGCAGACTAACCTGAATGGTTTTAAACAAGGTTTGACCTTACCATAAAATCTCATTCTTTGCAATGGTCTATGCTATCCCTTTGCAGCAAGAAATCGTGAGCGAATCATCGAAATATTTTCACGTTAGCCCAAATAAAATTGTAATCACTTCCAAGTTATTCGTTTCCTTAAGTTTTTTTTTTTAAAGTCTTTGTATCCAGATTAGACACAAAACTGGACCGTAGTGGCTTAGTGGTAAGCGTTCATCTCTGGTGCAATGGAGTCCATGCTTCAATTCCCGTTCACGCCAAGTGAACTTTGTGGTGGACGTGGGTTTTCTCGGGATTCTCTCATCTCTTCCCACTTTATTCATTCCATCATTTCATTCATTTCTCATCATTATCGTTTCCTTTATCCTAGTCGCCATAACCATGGAACATAAAACTTAAATATTTCATTTTTTTATTATTTCACAGACACAAAGCTATTATCATTAATTATGGATCAATTTAAGCTATTTAAACACTCTTCTCAATGTACGGTTCTTTTTCTTTTTCCTTTGTTTGAAACTAAATCTTTTAAATGTATTATCATTAAATATATGCAGTAAACAGATTGGGGCTGTAAACACTAAAATTACATCCCCAGTATGTGCAAATTAAAGTCCATGCAAGCAGCAAATGTCCATGGCTTTTAAAATATTTATTTTTATCATTACTGCTAGGAACATCCAAATTCGGAATAAAGGAAATTTCTGAGAGTTTTTTTTTTTTAAGAGAATTTCCTTACAGTTCTTTCCTCGTAAGTCAAACAAATATAAACATTTTAGAAATCACAGATAATTGGGTTTGTTTGCTTGTTTATTAAAGTTTAGTGTCTCTTTTCACCACCAAGGCTGTACGAGTATGAAACATGGATCTATAATTTAACATGGAAGCCGAATTACCATAAAGCGTTCAAATTTCAATGCTCTTCCACTGGGAATCAAACCCGGAACCATGTGCACAAACGGCACGTGATAGCCACTAGACAAGCATGGAAGACTGAGATAATTAGAGTATGAGAAATAAATATTTAAATGAAAGTTTACATTTTTATTGAAAACCTAGGGTCTGAAAAAGTTAAAACCATTCAACATACTCTCACCCATCCCCCCCCTCCAAAATGATATAAAATCCAAAGAATAACTTTACAATTTTTGTGCGTGACCTTTTGGAACTTTCCAAATAGTATTTAGTGAAATCTTTGTAGTTATCTAGATGCTACATATTTTCATGAAAAACGTCTTAAAATCAATTTTAATGTTCCACATTTCTTGACAAACTCTTCAGAAATACAAAACACTATCAAAATACGGGTTACTTATATGATCCTTTTAACACTAAGTTTTCTTTTTACATCATTTATAGACACTCTGTTTTTCTCTCTTTTCACTTGACGACTGTATGAAGAATATGAGAATACATTTACCTATAACTATAATATTCAGGACATGAAATTATATCGTAATTGTATTTGTACGTGGGACTGTTTTTCACTAGTATTTCTCTTAAAGGCATTCTGCGTGTGAAACTTTTCAACTTATTCATCAGATCATTGGAGCATTCAAAATAGGCAGTTTATAAACAATTTTTAAAGAAATATATGACCAAGAACACAATCTTTTTGAATACATAGTTCTCATTCGTACTAAAATGGGTTAAAGAGAACTTTGAAGTACTAAAAAATATTCTAAGTAAGTGTAACATTTAAAAAGAAAGAAAGAACAGATCTTGTTAGAAATTGTTATAAATAGAAAATGATATTATTCTTTCATTTTATTCTCCTTAAAATTATTTCCAAGATTTGGGTCTTAATTAATTAGAACGAGAACCAGAAAGCACATAATTAATTTCCAAACTTTATTTAACCCTTTATTTGGCACTTGCCCTCAAACAACATCACATTCTATTGCGTTATCCGCATAAATTATAACTTCAGTGATCATTTAATTGGCATAATTGCTTTCATACAATATTCATATACATGATTTGAGGGTCGCTTCTTTAGATACTTCTAATCTTTGTCAACACGGGACAGTCAAATTTAGTATTGTAGAAGCTCTATCTCCTACGTTCCGCGAAAGTTCTTTTTTATTTTTTTTTATTTGTAGTTTCTTGCTCTGTAGGAAAATATTTCAACAAAACTGCTGCTAATTACTGAGAGTATTCTTACGATATTTGATCATAATAGGGCAATGCTGCTCAGTAGCTACACATAAGACTATTTTATGGCAATGTTGCTTTGAAATAAACATCTGTATTTTGTAACCAAAATATAAAAATACTTTAAAAATTACGAAATTATGATCAGGAAGACATGGTTCAATCATAAAAGCAAATTAAATATTTTAATCGTATTGCTATCAATGCTTGCCAATTAAAGGGTTAAACAGAAAAATACACGAAAATGTAGAATGAGACACTTAAATGCATTGTTGAACCAAGTAACGCATTGTACTCAACAAAAGGAATTCGTGATGTACGCCACTTTTTTCTCTAGTTTATAACATGTTCGGCTCATTCCATTCTCTCGTTTGCTGTTTCGAGCCTCTAGATTTGTCGCTTGTACACATGTGACATGTCCTTTTCATATTGGTGGTGGATTTCCGCTTTCACATCTCGAACTATTTTCTTGGAGATTAGCTAAATACGATTCAGTGTTTGCACCAGTTCTTCGTAATTACATGTTAATTAATGATATATGTGTCTAATTTGTAATGGGATCTCACTCGGGCTCATGTCTACTAATCCTCAAAGGATTATTGAGAAGTATCTTATTGATAGTGTCTGAAGAAGGATATGTTAGATATCCGAAAGCGTTACAAATTATAATTTAAAATAAAGTGGGTTTTAAGCTTTGGTCAGTGTTTCTTTTGTTAAAATAATCGCGTGGACTCAGACTCTGGCTGGCAAGTACACGTGCTTAATTATTCATATAGTTCCAACATTTTAGTGACAACATAGAGAAACAGAGTAGTAAACATACACAGATTTGTGATTCACATGGAAGCCCATTAGCCTATACTACGCAAGAATGGGACATAAAATTAAATGAATAAACAGAGGAAGAGGGGGTAATAAGAGACACCCACTTTCTGGCAAGCTCATTAATCAGAGAAAAACTGGAACAATTCCACTTTAAAGTATCGCTAAATCTGTACAAACGTCTGCAACCAATTTTTTAGAAACATTTATAAGTAAGTTGTAAAATAATATTCTTCACGAAAAAGACTGACCCTAGGTACCTAAAGTTTTTGTAAAACACTTTTTGAAAGGTAGGAAAGAAGGTGAAGAAGTTGCCTGAAAGGAATGAATTTTTTAAGGCTTGTACACAGAAGGATACAGTAAGCTGTGGATTTTTAAATATGTTTTTCTGGTGATACAACAAACTACCAACCAATTTTGTCTCTTATTACCCCTGTCTCTTATTACCACATCTTTCCCTACTTATAAACCATTTCATGAATATTTAATGTAGAAATCTGTCATCGATTGAATATACACTTAAAAGTATTCACTAATCTACATTTTACCTTCCTCACCTTTCAAAAATAAATAAATAAATAAATAAATAAATAAATAAATAAAATAAAAATAAAAAAATAAATAAATAAATAAAAATTGGTCAGAGCAAATAACAACGAACTAACTCGAACAAACCCAAAGATACATAACGAAGCAACAAAAATTTTCTACTGATTTCTATAATGCACTAAACAAATCCAATGAGTACTCTGAGATACAAACTTTATACTATTTTCTTACTTTCTTCTTGGCCTTAAAGTACTTTCTCAGATGATTTGCAACTGATGGTCCATGCATCTACGCTCATTTTCCATTCTAATGCAATCTCCCCTCATCAATTTAGTTATCCTCACTATATCATGCTACAAGAAGGGTTACATATTGTAGGGTTCTACGTCGATATAATTTTCGCCAGTAGTTTAATATTATTTTCTCATTTTCATTTGTTACAATTACATTTAGGAATAATGATAATAAAATGTTCGCTCCCTTTATGATATTACTTTTTAATTACTTTTTTTTTTAAAAAAAAAAGAAAAGTTTAACATACCACGTGTATGCACATATATTAAAGGAGACGGTGATAGTTTGATGGATGATAATGGCGAAACGAAGAACGAGGGAGGAAACGAAAGAACCTCGGAAAAACCCACACATATAGTATTTGTTCACTACAAAGCCAATTTGACTAAAGTTGGAATCTAACCAGGAACGCCAAGCACCAAAGATGAACGCTCTACCACTGAGCCACCGTTGTTGCCATTACTATTACTGTTTACGATACAGTAAGCTCAAGATGTTACGGACAAAAGAAGTAAGGATAAGTCCGAATTATAAAATGTAGGCAAATATTGAACGGAAACGAAGTTGTCTAAAGAATATAATTGATATATTTTTTTTTTTTTTTTTTTGGTTTGAAGCGACGATAAGAAAGTATGGAGATTGTGAAAAAAAAATCTAATTCAGATTTCAAGGGATTTACACGCTTCGTATAGCTCCTTCATATCAAAAAGTGATTTCTGTATATCTATCCATTCACCCGTCCCCATTTACATTGCACAGAGAAAAATCCGTTCTCCGGACAGCTGTATATTGTACAAATATACGGTATCCTCTTGCTTAGTATAGAAATCAGTACGGAGCATACGTTATCCGTATGCTACATAGGCACTACCCTTAGATGTTACATCATGCCATTGCAGAATGTCTGACATCTAACAGTTTTCCGTATATCACATGCATGTACTTATGTTACCTTCGTCAGCTACATGTTAGATACGTCCATTGTGAGATCCTGACCGACTACATTGTTTCATACGGAAAATACGTATAGATGGAACACTTATACAGAAAGCATTATGAAACATGCGTTTTCAGTTATACGTCTGCTGTACGTTAAGTCCAAAAACTACAGGAATTACGCATGTAACCTATCTTTTTAAGTACGCCACCTACAATTTTTTTCTTAGTGTGAGTGTTCTAAAAATGACGCCCGATACGGACACAGAGCACTATTCTTCAGGTCAAAACAAAGTGAAAATGTTATATAATGGTACACCCTTCGAGGCATCCTTCAACCACTATGGGGAATCAAAAAAATTATTATGTGACAACGTTGTAGATTGACTTGGAACGATTAGCATTGCTCTACGAATCCACCGAACATTTACATCGTTGTTACTCTAATAAGTAGCTGCTAGTGTCAACGTCTATTGAGTTAAACTTATTTGGAAAGAATTGATGTAACTATTTGATGGATCGGTAGATCTACTCTATGATTTTTTAAAACTGCGGCGTTGCCACATAGTGCAATTCGCGTCACCAGATGAGAGCCCGAAATGTATACAATCAGGGTCGGATCTAGGATTTTCTGAGGGGGGGGGTGCTCCAATTACTACCAATCACACTGAAACTCTTCAAAGTGACATGCGACAACATTCTTTACCCCTGACAACTGGTACTTAGAACGAGGGGGAGGGAGTATTTTAAAGAAGGTCGCAAGTGATATGCAAGAAAAAAAAATGTTATCTCCTCCTGGCTTCTGTTTTCTTTCCTACTTGACAAATGTTATATTGTTTTGCTTGTGCATCTTTTTTCTTCAACCTTCAAAAAATCGACTTAAACTATTGCTTTTACAAAGCTCTGCTTTCTTATAGGCCCCAAACGAAAACATGATGACAGAAAGTTTCGAAAAGTGTTGCTTTCTTCACTGTTAGCTTTACATTTTAGATAGTTTTTATTTACAACGAAGGGGGAGGGGGTGCACTTGCACCAGTGCATCCTCTTAAATCCGGCCCTGTACACAATTATATATCTTTTCTCTTTATTTTGATTTGTAGAATACTGCTGTTTAGTTCGTGGGTGCCATTTTTTGAACACCTGATATACACACACATACTCGCCTAGAGAACATCCTGTTCAATATCCGGACCAGATATTAAACTAAAGATTTTTTTTCTAATAATAAGATTCTCACGGTGTTTTTGAATTTTCTTCCCATCCCCAAAATAAGGATAGTTTACAGGCGGGTAAAAATCCAAAACTGTCAGTTTCTCAGAAATATCTACAGTATAGCGAATTTGTTTATATTCCATAAATACAGTAAATATTTCATTACAATATGACAGAAGTGATTTCTCCTGAGAAATCCAGAAGTAGTAGTTTACTCTTGGGGATTTAGAAACATATTTATTTTTAGACAATGTTCTCAAAAAAAAAAGTTCTCAAAAAACAATTGATTTATATGTTTAATTCGGTGACACATGCCTTTTATTTATTTATTTATTTATTACCTTTTATCTATATAATAACAATTTTGTATGTTTTAACATGTCGACATTAAAAGTACTAGAGCAGTGATACTCAACTTTTTTTTTCTTTTTTTTTTTGACTGATGACACACTTGTTTGATTTTCTAAAATTAAAATTATATAAATTATACGTCTGCTGAATACACAGTATTACCAAGCGGGTGTCAAACCTTCAATCTCATTTCCTGTCAGGCCCGGACATGCATGATTTTTGTATATATATATATATTCAAAAATCATGCATGTCCCATAGAGTCACTACTTTTCAAACACTAGTTTTATACTATTATCAGTGGCGTACATCACAAAAAAGGGTTTCGAGAGTTTAACCCCCTTGAGAAAGATATTATGGGAAAATAAACATTTACTATACTAAGATATATTGCATATATTTCTTAATATGGTATTCGAAACTTTTATAGTTTTTGAATTTTCACCAACCAATTTGACGATTTACATTTACTACTTTGTTCGATTTATTTAAATTTGCCGGGAAAGATATTAACATTTCTTTGTGCTGACTCAGATCAAATAACACTAATACAAATAGTTTGCATATAAGTACCTAAGTGGTTCCTCTATATAATTACTCAATTTTTACACATATACACAAAAAAGATGCAAACTCGATGTACGCTGCATTATTCACGAAATTCTTCACGATAACACTTCTTTGCTCTCACTTGAGAAAGAAATGTCTCAGAAGTAATTGATAACCACAGCAGCACTCATCTTGTCTGTATTAATCTTTGGTGAAAAAACAGCAGTAGTTACATATACATGCGCACTTAACTTTGCATCATCGGGACAGGCGGGACAATTTCGGATAATTATTATTTTAACGCTTAGAAAGAGTTTTTCAAACCTTCCTGGTTGAAAAGAAATTTAAAATTTAAGAGAGTTGACTTAGCTTACAAAATTAATATGAAAGCTTACATTCTGCAGGAAGTTATTAAAAAACTTAAGAATGAATCATTTTGCTTATCAACTCTCAAAAGAATTAAAGTTGTATAAACCTAATAGTAAGATTGAGTAAAAGATAAGAGTTGAGGCAGTCTCATATCGAAAAGTGATGTCTCGTCTCGGAATGCGTACCTGCTTCTATTGAAGGAGCTTTGTCTTGTCTCGGAAAGTATCTGTTTCTATTGACATAACTTTGTTCTGTCTCGGAAAGTGTATCTGTTCCTGTTGGAAGAGCTCTGTTTCGCCTCGTAAAGTGTATCTGTTCTTGTTGGAAGAGTTCTTTCTTGTCTCGGAAAGTGTATCTGTTTCTATTGAAAGAGCTCTGTCCTGTCTCGGAAAGTGTATCTGTTTTTATTGGAAGAGTTCTGTTTGGCCTCGTAAAGTGTATCTGTTCCTGTTCCTGTTGGAAGAGTTCTTTCTTGTCTCGGAAAGTGTATCTGTTTCTATTGCAAAAGCTTTGTTTTGTTTCCGTAAGTGAATCTGTTTCTATTGGAAGAGCTCTATTTCACCTCGGAAAGCGCATTTGTTTCTGTTGGAAGAGCTCTGCCTCGTCTCGAAAAGTGTATCTGTTTCTGTTGGAAGAGCTCTGTCTTGTCTCGGAAAGTGTATTTGTTTCTGTTTGAAGAGCTCTGTCTCTTGTTATTTTACTGCAAATTAACCGGCCATTAGAGTCATAAATATTCTTATCTTATGTCATTATTCTAAGTCCAGTTATTATAGTTTAACAAAGTTATTCGAATGATGAACTAAATTTTAAAGAGATAAAATGCTTGATACTAATTTAGGAAGCATTATTTTCACGTTTATTACGCTGAAGATATTTCTAGGAGGCTGCTGTCATTTTTCTCTCAGAAAGAACTCTTTATCTTGACAGTGATTAATATTATTTAGTGAACATTTAGAAATAATTTAAAATAAATCCTGTATAAGAATTTATACTTAAATTTGTAGATTACATAATAACACTACAAATATTATAAAAATGAGATCTTTGAGTTTTACGTCCTACGGTTATGCCGGTTAGGCTAAAGGAGACGGTGATGATGAGTAATGAATGAAATGGTGGAATGAAGAAAGTGGGAGGAAACGGGAGAACCCCGAGAAAACCCACGCACACAGTGTTTGTCCACCACAAAGTTCATTTGGCGGGAGCTGGGATCGAACCCTGACCCCAAGCACCAGAGGTGAAATCTATACCACTGAGCCACCGCGGCCCCTACAAATATTATAGTACTCATAAGAAGAAAAGAAATAAAATTAAGCCGCCTTCTTTTTCTTCTTCTGCTTCATGTTCTTTGTCAATTGCACACACACACATGTGGGTAGACTTTTGTAAAGTAACGGAAGAATACGAGAACTACAACTTTGAGAAATAGGTTATTCAAACTAAATGCCATCAAGTCGTAAATTGTGCTTGTAGATTTCTGAGACATAAGGCCGGAAAACAAGTATAGTTTTATTTTTTTACATCATTTTGTGCAGTGAATTGGTTACTTATTTTTCCAATTTGTAACTTTAATTATCTAGTCGCTTTATTTACATTACTATCGGTAAGTAACTAAACTAACCCTGTGGCCTATGGAACCCGGACGTTCAATGCCGCATTCACAAAAGCTCTCCATTGACTTCTATCCTTAGCCAACCGGATCCAGTTTCTACTTTGTATTCCTATTTCTGCGAGATCCATCTTAATGTTGTCCTCCATCTGCGTCTAGGTCTTCCTAATGGTCGTTTTCCGATTGGATTTCCAGTTAAAGCTTTGAAAGCATTCTTACTTCTTCTATTCTCACTATATGACCAGCCCATCTGAGTCTCCTAGACTTGATTATCCTAACAATGTTTGGTGAACGATATAAATTGTGCTGGTCTTCGTTATGAAGCGTACACATTCCCCATTTCCGTCCCTCTTGGGTCCGAATATTCATCTCAGGATCTTGTTCTCAAATTTTAGTCTACGTTCTTCCTTGAGAGTAAGCGACCATGTTTCCCAACCGTACAGGACAACAGACATGATTATCGTTTTATATACGTATTTTAAGCTTCAAATTTCTAGGTAGAATTAACGACGACAAAAGATTTTGAACTGAATATCAACATGTCCCTGCTTTTAGACGACATTTAATTTCTTCCTGAATATGATTTTGGCCTATTAATATTGATTCTAGATATTTGAAAGTATCTACTTTGCCGAAAGTATTATTTGATATTTTAATGCATCCATAACTTGTAGTATTAACATCATGACGAACTTTCATGTATTTAGTTTTCTTTCTATTTACTTCTAAATCCTGTCCCTGCAAGTGTTTAATAAGATCTCTGTATTTCTTTCTATTGCTCTCCTATCATCACCTATTAAATTTACATCAGCAGCATACTCCATAACCTGGTGAATACCAGCTCTAGGCTGTGGTTGCTGTCTTATTTATTTATTTATTTATTTTTTAAATAGCATACTCCAGAACGAAGTTGAATAATAATTGCGACAACACATCTCCTTGTTCCAGGCCATTCTCGACGTGAAAACTCGTGGACAAGAATTTTTCTACGTGGACTTTACTTGGTGTTCATTTAAATATAGGGCCGCGGTGGCTCAGTGGTAGAGCGTTCACCTCTGGTGCTTGGGGTCCCGGGTTCGATCCCAGCCCCCGCCAAGTGAACTTTGTGGTGGACAAACACCGTGTGCGTGGGTTTCCTCGGGGTTCACCCGTTTCCTCCCACTTTCTTCATTCCACCATTTCATTCATTTCTCATAATCAACGTCTCCTTTAGCCTAACCGGCATAACCGTAGGACGTAAAACCCAAAGATTTCATTTCATTTTCATTTAAACATATCTTAATTAACCTAACTAGCTTTTTCGGTATTACAATAATACATAAGGAAATAATGTAGTGAGGAGATTACAAATCTGCGTAAATCTATTGCTATTGCTAAATTCAAACTTTTGTGCTTTATTGCTATTTTGTCTGACAGATGTGATGTGCTTTGGTGAATGTTCTAAAGGAGAAAGTGTAAATGCGAGAAAACAAATTGCATATGAAGTACCTGAAACATCTTTAAAACCGGAATTCATTTTAGAAATCCCTACTGCTTCTCTTTTGGCGTGAAACCTGTGACATTTGCAGAGATGAACGTTCAAATTCAGTTTCTGCTGCATTCTTTGTTGTCACAATAATCTTCTTGATTGTTATTACCATGTGAGATGGCAAGCCCAATGTAGCCATTGTGTAACCTATTGTTATTTTTTCTTGTAAACAAAGATGTCAAACCTACGGAAAATCTGCAAAGCTTAACCGCAGAGTTTCGGGTATTAAGTCTAAAGAAAGCGGGTATACGAAGAAGGATCAAGGCAACAACTGAAAAAGTTTAAATGCTACAATGACGAATATCAATGTTAAGTATATACAGGACTTCTTTTTAAGCGGTGGACACTTAGTTGTTCGTCAAATAGTGAGGAAAACAAGTATCTGTGCTGAAAAACGTATCCAAGGTCATTTACACTTTCATCAAGATACACAATGTTGATTACAAGACAACTGGTTGATATTTAAAAGAAAGAGCTCGAAACTTTTCAGAACTGATCGGTAGAAAATTTTTTAACATTTTACATACAGTCCAAGTTTATTGTCTTCAGATTTCCATTTGATTTTTCTTCTCGTAAAGTAACATTTGGGAATTGTACGGTTTTTGCCACAAAAAGAAGTGTGAGATACAATGGTTTAGTAATTATGGCAAATCTTTCTATTCTGGCGGTATTAATATATTATTATGTCGATGCAGGCCCATATTTATATATTGTGCGTCCCTGTGCTCTAAATAATTTACCTCTGCCGCGCACAAAATTTTCCGCCCCTCGGCCCGAAAACGACCAATATTAGAGTTGAATTTATAGTTTTTGGGGTCGCTGAGATGAATAGTGACAGTTTTAATCCAATTCAACTTCAAGGTCACGCGACACTCCTCAGAGAGAGGGCGAGGTATTAAAAGTAATTGAAAACGTCAGATATTAGTGTTGAATTTATAGTTTTCGAGGTCGCTGAGTTTAAGAGTATCAGTTTTCATAATGTTCAAGTTCATCCGCACTCTTTGGGATGGGGATGGGAGAGGAACACTTTTTAAAAATAACCAGATAAGCTAGCTAATTAGTAACTACTGTAATTAGAGCGAATTAAAAACATTAACATATTTCCTCGCGTTTGCGCGGAACTCTGCCGGTTGCTAGTTTTAAATATTACTTTATCGTGAATCTTTTTTAAAAAATACAAAATTTTGCCGCCCCCTAAATTCTGCCGCTCTGTGCTCAAGCACAGAATAGCACTTACCCAAATATAAACCTGTGTTGATGACAAAAATGGTGTACAATAGAAAGACAATCAAGATTATATTAAAAACATTTCTTTATTGCTTATTTCAATTGATCAAGTGTCAAGTTTATTTTTTGAATATCGTCTATTTTGACAAAAAAAAAAAAAAAAAAAAAAAGAGTTCTAGAAATTTTATTCCATGGGTATATGAATGGCTCAGAAGAACTAGAATTTGTTCGATTTTTCTGTTTTGGTATTATCAAGTGCAAACATTAGATAAGTCTGACAGATTTTGGTAGACTTGAAAAGCTTGATATAATTTATTGTTTCAAAAACTTCTAAATGATAGAATAAATCTAGTATAATAATTTTAAGTTAATCATTAATTATTATTACGCTGCATCTCATATAACCCAGCGTAAAAATTGAAATTATGTATAGGGATAATGATGAAAATCTTTTAAAAAATGAAGGTTTGCAAGATACAGACACCAAAATTTGAAACTCAACGTGTGTGAATGAGAAGTTACCAAATCTTCTTTAAGATCTGATAACAAGTACGTCTCAATGGCATTATCTTTCACAAAGTTATTTCCGGTAAACCAGATATTGAGATTAATCCATTGTGGTTGAATACTTTCTCAATCAAAGTTTGTCATTTCGACTGTGAACGAAATTAAGTAATAGTTTCTTGTTGTGTTCTAATATGTCTATCACTTGTAAAACCCTTGTACAGAACTGTGCTTCAAGAGAAATGTATTAGCTATTTCCTTTTCGTGCTTCACGAGTGGTAATTGACCGTAAAAATAGCGTATTTCGAAAGCTGCAGCTTCCTCCAGCCATATATTTAGCACACAAACAAGTCTGTTTATTGGAAGATCAAAGAAGGAAAGGGAATATACGATAGAGCACTCAACATACTACAAAAAGCACATACTTATTCTTCAAAATGTCTACCTTGTGCAGCAATACAGATTTGCAAGCTCGTATGTGCTGCATTGAGTGATAACTCTTCCATTATTCGCACCAGGGTACGTTTCAAGAAAACAATAGCAGGATAATGCCTACAGTAAATTGGATAATACCTCCAATTTGAATCACATCTATTCCCAGTAGATTGAGTTCGAAACTATTAGACGCTCCTCTACGGATGTGATTAAACTCTGGACATGTTCCTGGAGCCTTGTTTAAATTGACTGCCCTATGCGCAAAAGCTGAATCGAGATTAGCATTTATTAATTCATCATCATATGCATAACAGAAATTGCGCTACATGTGGATATTAGATAAGCCAGCAGTGACTACGAGGAAGGAAACTTGTATCGCAACTTTTGTCTATATTAGGTATTGATGAGCTAAAGTTAATGTGCCGATGGTGATACGCCAATTTTGATATACCATAAAAGGAATTTTTTGTATTGACTTCGTAGTTAGGATTGTCTTAAAGTTGACACAGATAATCTATATTAGTATTGTGGCCGAGAATAGACTACCAAATCCTCCAAATTAAAGACAAATATAATCTTAAAACCGCTGTCTAGTTCTAACTAAATATTGGAGACATAGCCTAGAACCATGCAACTGGGTCAATATTTATGAGTTGGTAGTTCTCCACACTTTAACTTATGTTGTTAGCTTTATTTTGAAGGAGCTATAAATGTTATTATGCTTACAGACTGCTGCTAGATGACATTGTTGATTTTTTCTAATGACCTCATTTATTAACACACCATCATACCACATAGGTAAACTATCCATCACTAATAAATGATAGTGTTCATATAACAGAACCATTTCAATGATCACCATGTATAAGCGATTCATATAACAAATAACAGTGTTCAAATGATAGTGTTCATATAACAAATTATCCACCATGTATAAGCGATTCATGATACCTACATACCATACGTTGGACTGCTTGGATCCTAAGTTGTGTAACTTCAGAATGAAGATTTTTCAATAGAGAACTTCGGAGTTCGATATATCATAAAAAAATAATATTTCTTTTATGGATGCAACCAAAAATCATTAAGTAATTAGGGAAGTTTATTTTCTAATGTTGATAACGAATAACATTCTGCTGATGTGATTTGCATGAAATGTTGAAGTTTAAAGTTCTTTTCCTGGAAAATTTTCATTTTGGAGTTATACTACTCGACATCCAAGGAGTTCATATACAGTAATCAAATAGCAATACTTATATACACCAGCTATTATCGCCAAATAAATCCGGATTAACTCCATAGGACCATGTTACATTAAAAACAACCAATGTTAACAAACATTATCCATCTCCTAGACTATGGGTTTCATGCCCATTAATAATACATTTTTGCCTATTTGCCTATTTACATTTGCCTATATTATCCATACTCCCTATTATTTCTATCCTCAACACTAGGTACTGATGTTGCTGCTTTCAACCAATATACACTTATGTCGCTTAAAAGTTAAATCGTTCAGAAAATACTCAACTGAAACGGAATACAAGCATAACAAGAAAGAAAATTAATAAAAAAGAAATTTAGTTCCTAGTTTCTTCACTCCTATAAAGATGAAAATGACCCTTTCTATGTGTAGTCTCAAATCATTTAATTTTTATATTGCTTAACTCACTTTCTTTTGTTTGGGATTCACACTGTGTAATTTCACCTATTTTCTACCTCGTAAGACAAATTTAAATTTAATTGCAAACATTGAGTTTCAATGACCTGTATTAATACACGATATCTTTTCAGGCGGCGATGATGATGATGATGATGACGAGGATACAGACACAGTCGCAGAAGATGCTCCTGCAGCTGCTGCGCCACAAGTTGCAGAAGAACCAGCAGCAGCTGGCGCAGAAGATTACGCCAGCAACGAATATCCAGAAGGTGAAGCTTATGATGAACTCCCGCCAGAAGAAGAAGTAGTCGATGACCAAAAGGAGACACCAATAGAAGAGGAACCCAGTGTCGCTGAAAATGAAGTTATTCAATCCGATAGCGCTGGAGCAGGCACTGGTTCCAACACTGGAGGTTCTAGTAGCACAAGTACCTCCGATGATGACGATGTATTCGGGGATGATGATGATGATGATGAAGACTATGAAGATGAAGAAGACGAAAAAGAAGATGAAGATGAGAAAGAAGACGATGAAGACGATGAAGATGATGAAGACGATGACGACGAAGAAGAAGAAGAAGGCAGATCATCACGTGAGTGAATAATAGCCTTCAAATCATATTAGACCTTATTTATTTCTGTAAAAGAACTTAAGTTTCTTATGTTTCTCCCATAGCAACGAAAATTGTGTTGATAAGGTAGGAAATCAAAGCAAGAGTATATTATGGATTCAAACAACACAGTCAAACATACAAAATATCTCACAGGATGTCTAAAAGTAACGCAATTTTTTTCTAGATATCCATAGGCGTATGACATCGCGTTTCTGTGTGAGTAAGGTTATATTTTGTTAGGTAGTAGGACCTGATCTTGATAGAAGTTATCTTCTTAATTTATCAAGAACGGAATAATTTCTAATCTAATTGATATTCTTCATCTTTCTGCCCTCTTTTGTCTGTAATGCCATATCGTAATATGATGAATAATTATTATTCCTTTACATCCTGTGAACTGTAGGCATTTTCAATAAATATGTTCTAGATATGTTGTCACTTTTCTGAGTTGTTTCTTGTAAATAATATAACTTTACAATGATTTTTTAGATTTTTTATTTTTTTTTTTTTTTTTGGACAAAATCTAATATTTACAGGAAGGTTTAAGAATTTCCTGGTTTATCAATACAATTTTCAATAGCTATAAACTCGTTTTTGACCGGCAGGGAAAACTCTCATTATTTTTCACTAGGACAACATTTTCTTTCTCCTTGTAAACCGACCGTCGACATATTCAGAATTAAAAAATGGATACCTTTTCCTCGTTACATGTGTACATATATTTATATATATATATATATATTCCTGTTTTGTAATATGTCCGTGATCACTTAATGTTATTTGTTAATTTATTGCTTATTTATTGTTTTATTTGTAAATATTGTATTTCACACGAATAAACGCTTTACTTTTGACGATCAAGTGACAAAAGACAATCAACAACAGTATACGTAAATGCCACGCTGTATTTCGAAAACATGAATACACAATTTTTGTTGTGGACAAATGTATAAATTCTGTAGTCATCTGTTATTTTTTAAAAAAACAAATAAAATGTCCGAAATTTCAATGTAATACATTTTATGATTTTTTTCAAAACATGTGTTTTTATTTTCTCATATTGTACATAACACATCATAGACATATAAATCACACATTTCCTAATCAAAATAATCAGCGTGTCATATACAATTTTGAAACAATAAGACTTGATTTGAAACAATAAGACGACCTTGCCCGAAGCAGACATCTCTCTTAGTCTGACTCATACAAGCAGAGTTCGATTTATTATTTGAGGAAGGTATTTATGGTTCTCTGATGACATGCTAAGAGTGATAAAGAATAATTGGGAAATATCTAATCCCTAGTTACTAACTATGTTCAAAAGACTTGAAACAACAACGATAGGTGATGGTGAATAACGCGACATGTTAATTGGTATTTTTGTTAAATGATGATGGTGTATAAGATGCATGTCATGTAAAAATCATTACATGGTAAAAATTCATTATAGAGAACATTTACACTATAAATGATGGATCTGAGAAATTTTGACAAGAACGTTGTCAATATAACATTTAAAGGTTGAAATACCAGAATTATTTCAAAATTAAGTCTGAAAGAAATAGCAATATCATTATTTTCATAAAATCCTTGAAAAGCATATATTCTACTAACTGTCCAGAGATAAAAAGATACATCCTTGATCAAATTTCGTGATCTCCTTTTAAGATTCACGTAGTTCAACTTGACAATATTATTTATGTGCATCAAATTTTATTACAGCAAATTATGTGAATGTAATATAGCAGAAGTCAAATGTTCAATATATAATTAACAAATTTTGGAAAATGTTCAAAAATTAATTTGAAGAGATGTTCACAGTCTTTTCTTAGATATGTGAATCCATATACAAAGAAACTAGCTGAAATGAATAACTTTGAAATAAATTAGCAATGCAATTTGATAATGAAATGATTTTTGCATTTGTATATGATTAGGAACGGATTGAAATAAAGAATTTAAAATTTACAAGTACAATAATACAATTGCTTGCCGCCATTAATTCAAATTAACTTTACTTCTGTTTATTTGACCAACAAAAATATGCAAATCCACAAATTTGACTGTATAAGGTCTTTTATACTTATATTTTTTACCTACTTGTTTCTTCATATTATTTTTGAATGAATATTATTCAAAAATTATAAAAATGACTTACAGATTTCAATGATTGAAATATTAATATCAGTACTAAAAATGTATAAAGATAAAAATCTAGATTGATAATATATCTGTTCAGACGTGTTTTTAAATCATAGAAGTAATAAAGATTTCTAGATTTATTTTATTAACAATATTGAGACCTTATAAAAATAGAAACTAGAAACGTAATTTAATGTTAAATCGAACGCTGCTTGCAAAACAGTTAAAATTGTGACATTTGACGTGACTTTAATCTTCTAATACTATTTCTGATGGTGCTTCTCCCTTCGTATTAATAAGCTAAAGAAGTATGAGACTACAATACTTTTTTTTAATACGAAGACTTAAATTCCTTCCATGAACTATCTTTAAGGTGCCTACAAAAGATAAGAAAAATTAATATACTTCTTCTAACGGTAGTAAGGAGAAGTTAAAACATTAAAGAATCAAGTATATTTAATAAAATTTATATTTTAAAAATCATTAACTATTCAGGTGTTATTTTTAATATTTAAATTTAATATTCAGTTGTAAGTAAATATAGTATTCGCTATTAACAGATTCATAGTCCGATATCACAGTTAATTATTGATAAGAACATTTTCAGCAAGTTTTACAATTAAGAACTTAGTAATTCAATGCATTAGACAGAAAATTCCTTTTGATATTTTCAGTAGTTTACTCAGACCTACTGACACAATAATAATGTTAAAGCATATGTCAAGTAACGGTTTTTCATGTTTCAAAGAATATGATACTTTTGTAAGTCTCAAAGAATTCTGTAGTAGCTAGTTCTGAAAAACCAGACAACTAAGACGTTATTTTGTTGTCATTCAGTGCATGTTTTTTCAAACGAGCTACGATAGTTTCTAATTTAGTATTCTGGAAGCGTTTTGTCGGAACCGAAATGAATACAAACCATCAGCAAAACAATTTGGGCTACATAACTGGTATACTGAAGACACATATTCATTGTAACGGACGTTAAAATGTAGGTTAACTATTGCGACACCTGATACGGGACATCATGCGGATCTGTATACCTGTTCGTTGGACATGATTGATTTTCAAATACTTCGTTATTTTTCTGTTGTTTTAAGAACACTTACCTAATTTGACTCTTTTTTTTTTGTCCGCCTAAAAAGAAAAGCTTTCAAAATGGGATCGTTCTTCTTAGCAATGAATCTTTCTCTTCATAATGTCTCTAGCCTCCGCTTAGAAAAATCAAACGACATTTGATTATTTTTATCAACTTTATTTCTCATGATTAGTTTGCAACTGCGGAAAGAACTATAAATATAATTTTAGTAATAAAATGAGTACTTAAATTGCCTAGGACACAAATTAAGAAATTTATCCTATTGGATCTATATTTTAAGTATATTTCTCTTACTTTCCGGTATTTCTCTTACTTTCCGTTTACCTCTGGTGTATGGGTCCTTGTTTTGATTCCAGCTCGCATCACGTGAGTTTTGTGGTGGACAAACACTGTGTGCGTGGGATTCCTCGGAGTTCTCCCGTTCCCTCCCACTTTCTTTATTTCACCATTTTCCTTTATTTCTCATCATCACTGTATCCTTTAGCTTAGCCGGCATAATCGTGGAACGTAAAACTTAAAGATTTCATTATTCCTTGTACTTTCACAGCTGAATATTGTTAGGATAAAGTAAAGATGATTTCCGCACAATTCAAAAAAATCTTATATAAAATAGCCAATTTTGAAGCAATGTTAAAAATGACGCAGTTTGTAATTGGGTACCTTATGTGCAATATTAGATCCGCAATCATTGTTGAAAGTGATTGCGCTATTAGTGATGGTTATTTTACAAAATCTCTATTTTTTGCAATCTCTTCTACTTGAGTACAGAAGATCGCGCACGTGGATATGTTAGATCGCAGAGAAAAAGCTGGGATGATGAAGGAAATGTAAAATATGTTATGGAAACATGACAAAACTGAAAGTGAACATTTGTATGCTTCTGTACGAAGCAGTATTAGTATTGGCACTATTAAAACAGATATAAGCTGTGCTACCAAAATAACAACTTTGAAATAGACATTTATTTAACTTATGAAAATCGCATTGAAACAAGCATGTACCTCAGGCCTCAACCTGAGCACTGAAACAGGAAAAGTCGAGTTTTTTTTTTTGGGTGGTGGTGGCTTGAATTTACACTTCACACATAGGTGCTACATCTCAAGAAACACCTGCAAGTTGCAAGGGAGTCAGTCCCCCTTGTCAGCCTCTAGCTACGAGTCTGATGTACTTACAGAAAAAAAAGTGTAGTTTTCGCCTAGTTTAGTGTAGTTTTCATTAGTGTAATACTAATGAGTGTATTTTCTCATTATTCTTTTTAGTATAATGTTTACATACAATGTTATTTATCCCGCAAGCGCGATCCTATCCTACTTGCATTCAACGCATGTTTGAGCAGTCACTCCTGCTTTAGTATTGCAAATCTATCCTATTAAGGTAGGAATAGCTTGGGTGGAATTTTCCAGACTGGTGGTAAACTAAGTACAACGCTACTTTCGACAACGAATTAATCAGATACTCATCACATTTTGATTATTCGACACCATAAACTTTTTTTCGGAACATGTACACGCACTTACTTTGTGACATTCACGCAAAACATGGAACATATTTCTCAGCAAACAGGTAGTTGCAACGTTACCAATTCTTCGTTCGTTACAACTTTTCACCCTCTTTTCTTCCATCCACTTGCCTAATGCGCGATCCCTCCTGACTTTACCCTACTTTCCATAATTGTTATTAAAATCATTGATATGAAAATGATAATTTAGCCACATAAAAAAGAATCATAATTTACTTTAACATAAGTCCTAATACTATAACTTTTTTTAAAGCTATTTTAAACATGTTTCATTTTTTTCCTCCTAAGTTTCCTTATTATTACTTCTCAATTGCTACAATGAATAGCTCAAACAAGTAAGTATCTCGTGCTTTGCAATTATAGATCTACTTAGTGACGAAAACGTATAGCAGAGAACTCTTGTTTAAGGAGCCAACTTACTAAATATATCAAAACTCATTCATAATGTATTTGAAGATGAGTACTTTTCAAATTTACTGTACTATACTGTACACAAAGGAGTTTTACTATAAATAATAGACTTAATTCCGATTTAAACTACTCACTGAGCAAAACAATACGGTTTTGTAAAAATTATTAACTTCGCCAACTATCCACTTGGCTTCATCAGACACTATAGTATCATCAGATAGTGTCTGATGAAGCCAAGTGGATAGTTGGCGAAGTTAATAATTTTTACAAAAACGTATTGCTTTGCTCAGTGAGTAGTTTAAACCGGATTTAAGTCTACTAAAGCAAAGCTTATACAGTAAGGGACACTTCTGGATGGTACACCCATATGGAAATTTACGGCAAAGTGTACAATCCAGAAGTGTCCCTTACTGTACAATGGAAAAATATAAATAATAGCTATATAAATAATATAAATATAAATAATAATAAAAAAAAGACTGGGGGCTAGGCCCCGCGGCCCCAGGCTAGATCCACCCCTGCTTTCAGCATTTCTTTTCAGCACTGACGTCATATGAGACATGGACCTACAGCTTAATTCTTTATTTGGCACTGTTGCTCTCAAGCAATATCGCATTCTATTGCGTTTTCCTCACGAATTATAACCTCAGTGATCATTTAATTGGTATTATTGCTTTCATACAATATTCATATACATGATTTGCAGGTCGCTTCTTTAGATACTTCTAATCTTCGTCAACAGGGGACAGTCAAATTTAGTATTGTAGACGCTTTATCTCCTACGTTCCTTGAAAGTTTTTATTTTTTTTTTTTATTTGTGGTTTCTTGATCTGTAGGAAAATATTTCAACGAAATTGCTGCTAATTACTGAAAGTATTCTTATGATATTTGACCATAATAGGGCAATGCTTCTCAGTAGCTACACAAAAGACCTATTTTATGACAATGTTGCTTTGAAATAAACACCCTGTATTTTGTAACCAAAATACAAAAATACTTAAAAAATTACGAAATTACGATCAAGAAGACATGGTTCAACCATAAAAGCAAACTAAATATTTTAATGGTAATACTATCATTGCTTGCCAATTAAAGGGTTAAGGTGGAAATCTGAACCACCATAATGTGTTCAAGAATGCTCTTCCACTAGGGTTCGAACTTGAGACCACATACACCAAAGACACGCACGCTAGCTACTAGACTACTTGGTCTTTTAAGTATTTTGTAAGGAAGCTTGTTTTTAAAGTATACATAGTTGTTTTCTCAACTGGAACTTTGTAGTTCCAATTCTGTAACTGTCAGTCCGCTAGTTATAACAATTTACGTTAGTGTTCGTACCAGCTCGTAATTCAATTATTCAGGTTAACTAAATAACATTACCGAGTTAAAAAAAAAAAGAAAAGAAAGAAAAAGAAAATGTACTTAATATTTGTCTACTGGAATGCCCAGTGTCCTCTCTTCTTCTCTACCAGTTATATTGCTAAAGTTGGACACTGACCTTGTTCGTAAGTGACAACTAGTTCAATTATTCCACTTCTTTGCTTTTTGAATGGTATTATTTGTCCATTCATTTAACTGACGAATGTTAATTGTTCTTCAAGAAAGGAAAAAGAGATTGAAAAGAAGGAAAATAAAAATAATGAGCCTTAGAGAGAGAGAGAGAAAAAAACGATCCGGTGTGTATGAATAATACACGTATAAGCATGTATATACACGTATGTGTGTAAGTGTGTGTGTTTCATGAATGGAACGTGGTCAAATAACAGTAAAAAAGGCATGGCACACAAAAATTTTTCCACGTGAATAAGAACACACACACACATACAAATATACACATATCAAGTCAGCCTTTTCCTATAAGCGACCCACCTCCGTTGAGTACACATTTAAAAGACAAGATCGTTGTTTCAAGTGTGTATGTTTGCATAGTTCGCGAAAAAAAAAGAACGTCAATGTTAAATAAATAAGTAAATACGACTTGCTGCAGGATGTCTGTTCTTCTTATTTCTTACAACAGAAAGAGAAAGAGGGAGGGGAAAACGTGAGAAATTATCATCCAACTCAGCTGGAATCTCAAAATCCAAGTAGTTTATTCTATGCACACATCCGCTTTGTCTCATTCATTTTTTGGTTTGTTTGTTTTCTTTATTTTAGTTGCGTGTTGAGTTCTTCCTGTCCGTAAGGCATGAGACAACATTCGCAATCTAATATTATCAAGTCAACCTAATTGTACCGTTTCCGTATACATACGCTATTGTTATCGCTACAAAAAAATGTTTATAAATATACAGTAGAATTACAATTATCCGGTCTTTTTGAGAACCGGAAGTACTCACAATGTTTCGGAAATCTTTTAAAAAAATATATTGTACAGTATTCTAGTTATATTTGTAAAGTTTTGATACATGTTCACATTTGCACCTCGTTAAGCATGGACGTTTGCAAGATTGCCGTGACCTCTCTCTGGAATTCAAGTAAATCAATAATCTGAATTAAACTTCAGAGTACGAGGAATATTTTGTAAATTTATATTCCAATATTTTTTTTTTTTTTTTTTTGAGTTCCCAACTTTTGTTGAAAAAATATACGAAGGGCAGTCAAGAAGTTTCCGGGATTTCGTTGTAACTATATATTACCACAATATAGGTACACTCATGCCCAAAATGATTGTCGCATATCTATAACTGTCTTCTAGGAAGAATATAATTTGATAACGATTTTGCAGGGTACTTTTAATACTGATACTATGTGAATAATCGGTAAATGTATTGTATTTGTGGTAAATTTCATAGAGAAAGAATTATAAATACGAAAATTAGAATGAGTAAAACAAAATGTTGCTAAATGGACAAGAAAGTTTTATTTTCGTTTTATTGTTCTTATTTACTGCTACTTTGACATGAAATTTGCCACATACATGTCTTTGCCCATTATACACATACTAACATTATGAGAAAAACTGGGTAAATTTGTTATCAAATTATATTCCTACAGAAACATATTTATAGACATGCGACAATAATTTTGGACATGAGTGTACATATTCACTCAATCGCCTTCAAAATAGACTCCTTGAGAACACACATACTTATTCCACTGCTCCTCCTATTACTGGATACAACGCTGTAAATCCTGTTTTGATATGTTCCTAAGTTTAGCCGTCACGTTGGTTTGGATGTCTTCTACGGTCGCAAAACGATTACCTTTGAGCCTCTTCCCCAAGATCAAAAAGATCTGAAAGATAACCGTTTTGCCACTGTAGAAGACATCCAAACCAACGCGACGTCTGAACTTCGGAACATATTAAAACAGGATTTACAGCGTTGTATCCAGTAATGACAGGAGCATTGGAACAAATGTGTGATTTCTCAAGGAACCTATTTTAAAGGCGATTAAATGAATGTGTACCTACAGTATATTGTGGTAATACATAGTTACAACGAAATTTCGGGAACGTTTTGACTGCTTCTTGTGTTATATGATGCTAAGTGAACAGCAAAACAAAAAAGCGTTTGTTCTTTTGCTAAAAACTATACCGTAAATAGTGTGATGATATATAGTTCAGCCCTTAGCGACTTCCTTTTACGTCCTTTTCCTTCCTTTATCTCGAGCTGATTCTTATATGAAAAACAAAGTGTCTACTGGAGTTGACTTGGATATTTCCACTATCCTACTAGAAAAATCTCCAGTATAATACAGTGAACTGGACTGGAAGAAAAAAATGTGAGTGCCACACACAACTATACACTGTGACATTTAACAGTCGCTAAAATATATTGAAAAAGCAGTCTTATTCATTATTTTAATAGAAAGAATGCATAGAAACTACTGGGTTAAAATCGGGGAGAAAAAAAGGAACAATTAGAGTGTTTTCTGGCTCCGTTATTTCTCGCAGAATACTTGTCGTAGTCCACACTCACCTCTTTTCACTGAAGGAGGTTTTTTTAACATCATGCCCAGGACTGATTGTTGCCAAATTAACTAAGGTCGTGTATTTATAAATACTATCTATTATCTTTCTCGAACTAGCTAGTTTTTCACTGGTTGATCAGTCAGCTCTATCACCATCTACACTCAGATGAAGGGACCGCCATCTTGAAGTATCTAAAAGGAGAATTTTTTACATTTCTCTACTATTACACAATAATTTCCAGTATATACTCGTATTCAATCCAGTAGCGATACAAATTTCATAGATTTCCAATATTTTAAGTATCAGTAGACATCCTGCGAAAGACATACTAAAAGAAGAAAAGACTTCAAATTTTGTCCCCTCCTGCGAAAAATACTTCAGACGTCCATGGATGACGTGTTAGAAGTGACAATTCCCTTGAGTTTTGTCGTTATTTTTTTTCCGCGTTGGATTGTCGTTACCAATATTTATCATCAACTTTGTATTTCATTGCAAACATTATTCGTGCTCAATAGAATGAACATAGGACCTTACATCATTAGATTTTTCCTTTGGAGTACTGTGAAAAAAAATTGAAGTCTGGATCAGAAACGATATTTAATCAAGCAGTAATGTCAAAAGGTTGAACAATAATTACTTGTTTTATTCTGCCATTCGTGCATTATTGGCTCTCAAATGAATCAGGATGTATCAGGATGACGATCATCACTTCCAACAAAGTTGGTAAAGAAATAAACAATGAAATATGGGAAAAAGAGTTATTTGTTTATTTTTCGGAAGGCGATTTTGATCTTATCCTATACCGGTACACTATACCGGTATGGTTGTTAAATTACATCCAAGTACAACATGCGTCTTCTCGTTATTAAAATAATAATGATCGAACGTTATTGAGCTGAGCGAGCGATGCTTATTATCATGTTAGTTTTGCTCTTTGTATCCCAAAGCTTTTCCTAGGCCTTTAGATGAATGTTCACCGAATTTGGCATGGCGGTAGAAGTCACAGAGAGTAAATCTCGCTCTTCGAGAGCTTTTTGATTGACAGTGTGGTTGAGGAATAGTGGCCGAAAAAGCACGTATTGCAATTTTTATCGTCACACCTGTCAGTTACTTCAACATGATTGAAAAGAAACACCACCTGCGTCAATCTGCACCACTTTATGAGTGAACTACGAGCTATATGTGTTGTGAATTTCTCATTTATCATCAATGTTAGTACCGATGATGAAGTCAAAATCAGTTTCGAAACGTCATGTGTATATTTTTTTTTGTCTTAATGTTTGATTTCGGTAAAGTGAGTAATATTTACACGATCATTGTTTAGTGTAGAATTTGAAAATACTAGAAAACGGTACATTCAACTGAGCTAAATTTGAATTCTTTGTAGTACCCAAAAGTGCCGTCAATAGTTTAAAATGTAGGAGATCCTAGGAGTTTTGTACGTTCTTATTCAACACCAAGGTATACAACCTGATAATATGGGCTCTGAACGACGACCAGGTATGCAGACTAATTGGCAAGTGTACAGACCATCATACAAGGTCAATCCTCACACAATGTGTCGTTCTCCATCATGCTGTCGCTCCTCCAAGAAAGATGGAGTACAGAGCCATGCCACTGGTCTCGGCCAAAGAGATAACTTACGAAGCAGATTTGTGTGTTCATAGCAAAGCAGAAAATCAAATCTTGTTTATTTTATTTATAAACTTTTTTTTTAAAAAAAGTTAAACTATTATGTTCTATTTTTGCATTAATATCTTGTTTCCAATCGTGTTGTTAATATCTTTATAATATGCTTAATGCAGAATGTGAATATATTGAAAACGACTACGTTCGACAAAGTGAGCATCCAAAATTTGTGCTTTTGTCAAAAAATTCAACTCAGAAAACAAACAAAAAAATTAAAAACTCTTCAAGCTAATTTATGCCACCAGAGCAGAACAGTGAAAGTCTAAGCCTGTTAACTTTTTCATAAATTGTTATTTTTGTACTTCGAGATATGACCTTGAGTTTACCCACCTGGAAAACTCAACAGTACTGCATCGCAACTTCCATATAGCGGGCGCGTTGCTGGTAAGCTCACTTAGTTCAGTTTTGTATTTCCGAATTATTTTATGCATCAATTATATTCGTCGCATAATTTAACTTGGCTTGTGATAATTTAAGAACGGCATGTGACAATACGTTTGTCAATAATTCATTCTATTCTGATTGACTTTCTTATAGAGCACGTACGTCCCAAGTTTTTACTTAATTCAAAACTAGAAAATCTAATATCCCTTGGAGCTAGATCACACAATGGATTATGATCTATCAGCTAAAGTACGTTCAACTGAGTGATGTATGGTCTATGCGTTGGTTTCCAATGCCGCTATCTCTGGCTTAGAAAATCTGAATTTGCTATTTCTTCCTTGAGGTATCTATCGAATTAACTCACGATGCTGAGTCAACAAACATTCTATTATTTTAATGGAAATAGACCTCAGAACCACGTGCATCTAAAACTAACGCTCTAGCTGTCCAGTTATATGAGACAACAGTAATTCATATCATACCGACGCATTCAAAACGTATTTTAATAAAACATTAGAGGTGTTCCAAAGCCGAACAAAATTTTAAACACTTTTTCTTTATTTAAAGAAATATCATTTCTAGCACCTATAATTTCTATCTGAATCTAATTTAGAGAAAACAGAGGTATTCTTTTTTCTATTTCTTTTATTAATTATTTTAAACATTGAAACAACTATTGTTTATTTGACGTTTTCTTAAGTCCATCTTCTGACTAACTGAGTTATGTATTTTTTAGAGATTTGGAATTATTAAGGTTTTGAAGCGCATTCAGAAATTTTTAAAATTGGAAATTATTTTGCATCTGAAAGGTTATCAAGTGTTAATTTCCTGCAAAAGTTAATAATAATTATTCTAAATGTGTATCCTTAATAATTGTGATTATATTTTATAAATGTAAGTGCTATGTTAAATTGAAAGGATAAGAAAATCTAAAAAGAAAAACAGTTTTTCCTAAATTTAAGATATTCTAAATTTATAATGCCAATATTGAATTTAAATCAGTTTAAAAATTAGTACCAATATGAAGATTTATTCATGAACAAAAATTATATATATTCTTCACAAATTAAAAAATAAATAAAAGGTAATTTTAAATAGCAAACAACATATTTCAGTTATTGCATGTTTTTATTCCGTTCTATTAATTTTCATGTATACCTGTGCATGGAATATTTTAAATGCACGATTTCTCTTTATTAAAGAAGAACTAACTTTAATATAGGAAACATAATAGGTATAAAACTTTCATGTATTACCAATAAATCGTCAATTATGAGTAGAAACTCAAGACTTAATGATTGTAGTCAATTAATTAATCATGGTGAGATAGTTACTTATAGATACTTTTCTATTCAAGCGTTGAAATCACTACCAACATAATGCTCATCAGACGTCCGACGAAACGTTTGTGTATATTTACGTTATAAAAGCATTCTTTAGTCCTTTGAATGCTTTATGATATGTGTCCACAAGCGAATTAAATTTTAGTGTGATATTCACGACTTAATTTACATAACTTTCTATTATAATGGAAAGTTTTTTTTAAAAAAAAATAACCTTTCAAATGAAAAAAATACAACTTCATAAATAATATCTCTGTCGAAGATAAATTATTTAGTGTGCCTAAGGAACTAGTCTCTGATTTATTAAACAAAACGTCAAGGACAAATTGGAAATATTTAGGAAATTCTACATTCATACTCCTTTGAGAACAATTGTTGGATATGAAATGATTTTAGTTATGAACTAGAATCATCTTCAAAACAATTATATATATTGTAATTATTAACTTTAGCATATGCCTTCTTGCGTCCAAATGAGTAATAAGAATGCTTCCTGTGTACATGGTCTCGAATCCGATTCATGCTAACACTTCTTTAGAAATCTAAGTATTTGTTTGGATCCATTTGAAGCAATAGATTTAAGGCTTAATTTTGGAAACAGATGTCAAACTTTAATCATCCAATAATTAAAAAACAAATCTGCAAACCCTCTGGGATAGTTGAATGTACGTATAGCAACTGATAGATCAAATATATTCGAGTCTTACTTAATTCGTTTCGCCTAATGGACTTCTTTAGTGACATATATAAATTACATTTATGTTAATTAGAACTTGAGAAATACGCCATTAGATATTACCGTCATATCTTACACTGCAAAAAATAAATTAGTGTTTATGATAGATAGAGGTATTTCAAAATGTCAGTTTTCTTAAATTGTTCCATCAAGTTAAAGCAATGATGAAGGAGTTCAAAAGATACTCGCAAGAATATTAATACTGATGAAACCAGTGAAGAAAATTTGATTGACTGATTGAGGAGTTTAGTAGGGACGTTAGCAGCAAAGCTACTTGAAACCGTCACGAAAATATCAATGACTGATACATATTCTTCATTAAATGACTTCCAACTTATAATGAAGAGAAGAAATGTGGTTTCAATATCATGACTATCCTTCTCTGTTTGTACCATTCAATACTTGGGCTCTTCAAATTCTATGTAATAGGACATTAGTTAATGGTAACTAAATCATTTGATATCTTGTTTAAGAAACAATAAGAACAGTTCATAAATGTATGTACTGATTATTCCAAATGCCAAATGCCAGAAAATAAATACATTTTTGTTTGGTCTAATAAAACAAGTATGACTGAAGTGTCTGGATTTCGTATTGCTAACTATTGCCCTGAATAGCAGACATCTTGGCAGCAGGATTCCCAAAAACTGGTTCTCCTTCTATATTTCTCACTTTATCACTAAATTCTTATTTTAATCGTTTGGTTCATTCATTCATTGAGACGGTACCTTGATCTCTGTCACTTTACCCATTAACATTCATACAAAAAAGTTAAATACCGAAGAAACAGGGTAATTAGACTTATTCTAAAGCGTATGCTTTCGGCAATTCTTCTAAAAAAAGAAAATAAAATGTAACGTTTCTTAAATGCAGAAATTACGCAGCTACTGAGAGAGGCACATAACAAGTTGGTTATTGACACAGATTCCAACACGTGCTGCAAACTGCCACTGTCCTCTTTATAAAGTTAAACGTGTACCATAAGATGAAAATTATTATAAAGTTGTCGTGGCTGGAGTATACTCATGGTAAAGATCATCATACGTATAAAGGTTATGACTTATGAGAACGCAGCTACAACCTTCCCCAAGGCAACTTTCTGAGCCGCTCTGAGATTTCTTGAAGCATTAAATCTGTATCCATCTCCGCGCAAAATACTTTATAAAAAGTGAATAAAAATAGAAATCTTTTGCATTCTTGTTTGTCTCTCAACAGTTGAAAAAAAAAGTGTTGTATTTGTCAATTTGTTTTTCATTACTTTGACCATGACCGACCTTTTCTGCTAGGTTCACGGTCAATGTCCAGCCGCCAGCTATGAGTTACGTGACGGCAATGCTCCCGTCTTACGACTTCCTGGTTACCAATGGTATCTGGCGCTGCCTCTGCGCGAGCAAGGTCACCAGCAGGTGGCTTGGCTTCTTCTGCTGTACGGTACTTGGAGGAAGTCCTCCATGGATTTCACCGTCGGAAAACGTTGGAGAAAAAAAAGCAGTGGTACCAAATGTATTCCCCATTATCTATAATTACATCACTGACACATCTGTCAGAAACATTTCTAAGATATCGAGTTACGGCAGAGATTTATTCATGCAAAAAGGGGCAAGCCAGAGAATTTTTCTTCTTTAACTTTATACAGTAAAACCTGTCTTCTGCGGAATCGAATGGGACTAGCATAAATTTCGGTTAGAAATAGGTTTTCGGTTAATGAAGGTAGATTTAATGCAAAAAATATAATAAGTGCATGTATGTAATGGTCATAGTAAGATAAAATAAGATGCTGTACTTACCTTAGTCAATTTACAGTATTTATTTCTACTATGAGTTAATACATGTAAAATTAAAAAAAAAAACAACAACATAATACTACAGAGAAAAATTACTGTGTGTAAAATATGTTAACTTTATTTTTTCCCAATATTCAAGGAGAGTTTTCCTGTACACATTACTGCATGGCTATTCGACTTTCCACAAACACTTTAGCCTGAGAAACCATACTAAATACATCAGTGTCATTTTGACGTAAGGCAAATTGTTGCAGTTCCTTTACACATTACCAGCATCTTGATAAGTTTTTACGCTACACTTTTCTTCCAGTTGAATGCCATATTTCTTTTCTTCATTCATCTCTTCTTCTGCTTTCAGATTTTCTGTATAATTCTCAATTAAGGCATCTATTTCTGCTGTGTCTGTTTCGGTTCGTACATCGCTATATTTTCTGTTGACAACGTACTGTATTATATATATGTATGTATAATACCTCTCAATGGACGTCTAAAAACTTTCTAAACGCTGCAATCCGAACTTGATTTTTTCCCGTTAAAAGATTTATTTTGATTTCCGTAACACAGTTTCCGTTAAATGAAGGGAATTTAACTTGTCTTTCGCACCCATATTCAAGGGACCGTGAAATGTTTCCGTTCAAGACAAGTTTCCGCTTAATAAAAGGTCCGTCGAAGGCAGGTTTTACTGTACTAGTAACGGCAGCTGAAGAAGACAGAGGATGGAAAAGACTAGTTGTTTACGTCTGTTTTCGACTGCGTCTTCTAGAGTTACAGAATTTTAGAATCGCAGTTAATCAGTCTCTAGCAAAATCGTCAAATAAAGAAATTTTCGAATATTTGAATTACATTCAGCTTTCGAGTAATTATTGGGATAACGAATAATGGTTCGAATTTTGAAAACGTGTTTTTGAAAATAAACTTAAAAATATTACAATAAAAAGAAAATTAGAATTTTTAATATCACTAGTAGGGTATATGCATATTACACATTCTTTCGCCAATAACTTCGGAAGAGATAACCAACTTTAATTCTTCTTTTTCTTCTTCTTAGTTAATTTTTGCGTAACAGAGCAAAGTTCTCTCTCGGTAAATAAAATCGTAGAAAAAGATTGAAAAAGTAATAGTATTAAAAACGTATAAAGTCGGAAAAATTATCGTCAAAAGCAAAACAAGTAAGAGTCAAATCGACGAAAGAAAAAGTCAATAATCGAAGTTAAGTAAGAAACTGGTTGATTGGTTTCAGAGTAATGTAATGTGCAGGGCCGGTCCTAGACAGTTTGCCGCCCCGTGCGATGGCATCATTTGCCGTTCCCTTTCTCCAGAAATAATAAATGTTAAAAAGCCACAAGTTTAAGTATGCTACCCCATCATGCACAACGAAGGGAGGGAAAAGGCACTCGGACTCAGAAAGACCTAAACACTACAAATACAATCTCGATGTGTCTGTTTTTTTCTTTAAATAATAATCTACTGTGTTAGTGAATTATAAAGCAAATACACCTGCAGAGGAAAGCAGGTAATATATATATATATTATAAAATTCAATATCGAGCTTCAATCTCAATACTGTATATCAGTTTGCAATTCCAGTGCAACTAGCTCTTTTATCTTTATTTCTTGATTTTTCTTCTACATCTGTTAAACAAAATTAAAAGAAAAATCTTGTTGCCCCCTTCAATGATAAGGAACTTGTTTGTGACAAAGACAAAACTTGTTTTCATATCAAAACTGTGATAACTTACTAAATGGAACAGGTGCTCGCTACTGTTCGACAATTGAGTTCTTGTATTTGAGCAATCAAGCAATCCGTGCTGGGATTTATTTGACCATTTGTTTTAGGATTGTCCATGTGACCTTGAACTAATGCGACATAAACATGATGATTTATGTATGTAGTATTCAAATAGAAGGTCAGCTTAGTAAATTTAACTACCATCATTACGAAGTGTGTTTCGAACAAAAAAAAATATTTATTTTAAATACATAATATAGTTATGACAGATTTTGCCGCCCCATGCAAATGCACGTGTAGCACATATGATAGAGTCGTCCCTGGTAATGTAGGTGTCAACGACGTAGCTTGTCCTCGTAACGATGCCCGAAAGGTGTTGAATATTGAAAATTCAAAATAAAGCTCCTTTAAAAAATAAGATTCAAGTCAAAGTCAGTGAAAAAAAAAAAAAGAACTCAACATTGAGAAAGATGCTCGGCGATGTTAGTAAAAAGATAAGTAGCGTGAAAATGAGAAAATACGGCAAAATCGAAAAAAAAAATCTTGAGTAAAGAAAACTTGTTAAGTTAGGATAGAGTTCTTGGAATCAAAGAGGACCTGCAAATCAGAAGCAGGAAGTTGGAAAGAAATGTATAGTTTGTAAAAGCGCAAGGAGCAATAGTATGTTAATGGATGGATGTAGATAAGATGGATCGTGTATAGGGCGTATGTAGAAGTAAATGTGTGTAAAATGTATGAAGAGCCCCTAGAAAAACCTTGTCATTTTTAGGGCTCCGAAATGTCCATGTAAACGCGAACACACTTGATACAAACTCCCAATTTTAACTCAATTTCCCTTGATCTAGAGTGAATCCAATTCTCTGCACAATACTGCAAACATTCTTCCAATTAAAAAATATGTTTTAAAGTTATTGACGAAGGAACACATGGCTACTAGAATGTTAATGTTTGTACGCATTTTTGAAAAATCATTCTGTTCAACGTCCCACTATTATGCGTGTTAAGCTAAGGGAGACGGATGACTAAGGCAAGGGAATGATGATGGAAGAATTGGTGGAATGAGAATGTGGAAGGAAACGGGGGTACTCTGAGAAAAAACATGAGTATGATGTTGTCTACTACAAATGTATTTGCGGATCGAACCAGGTTCCTCATGCACCACAGGTAAGCGCCATATCTCTGTGCCATCGTGCCCTCTTGTATGCATTTTTGATGGTGGTTATATCAAGTGGTACAGCCAATTCAACTAAGTTACTGGGTCTTTGCTTCAACTTCAATCCTAGACAAAATTCGTGCTATTCATACCTTATTCTTTTCATACTTCAAAATTTAAGGCTAGGAACATATACTGGGAGAACAAAAGAAGAAAAAACAAAATATGCAAGCGCTCAGAGAAGCCATACAAAATTTATACTACAGAAGAATGTATCGACAATGAAAGAAGGGCACTCCATTTTTTTTTCGCTAACAAGACTTGTCCCTTGGTGCCCCTTTGAGGCTAAAAGACTAAAGGATATCCTTTCTATGTTTGTGGTCCCGGTTTCGAATAGCTGTGGAGGCATAAATCTCCGAGTATAGTTATCTGCTTTTTACAAAGAACCTTTCAAAAAAGGTTCAGATCAGGTGAAGCAATCTTTACCGATATACCAATTTTTGTTCGTCCTGCGATCTTTTTTGACCAAAAACAAACAAAAAAAACAAACAAAAAAAAATCAAAAAGTAGGATAGAACCAGAACCTTTTATCTTCAATCCTATTTGCAGATTTTCGAACTTTGCATGATAATGGCTACTAGAATGTTAATGAACCTCATATACCTAATATACACATATTCTAGCATCGGCGTTATCTTCTTACAGTACAAATGAATCCTAATCACGAAACCTCAACGCAAATGTTCGAAAACTTGCAACACTAGGAAATCCTATCTCTTGAGTGTTCTTCATTCTATATTCCATGTCTGGAAATGATCTTCCAGGCTTCTCAATTATTGATTATTTATAAAAGAAAGATAAGCAAAAAGTTTCCACAATTCATTTCAATTACCATGTGTAAGTCACTAACAATTGTGGATGAGCGTTTATACGGAAGTACTACAAGTTTTGTTGTAACTTCGAAATAGAGACAACTACGTAATTTGATATATAATTTTGTTGTATATGGTTCTCTAAAAATTGTTTTCAATACCCACCCATTTCACTCATTTCAATTTTTTTTAAGGAAAGAACTTAGGTAAGTGGGCATCCACTTTTGCTGGCACCCCAACCTACCCTTTTTAACTGAAGTAATGTAGTGCCAATTGGAGCCAACTGAAATGAAGATATTACGTAATAGTGCGATTTGCATCATTAGTATACTCTTTATTAATGGTGCTGCTACAAATTCACCTTTGGAGCCGATCAACTTAGAGAATTATCAAAATTGTAATTGTCAAGTCGACCACGACTATTTGTATCCATGTAGGGAACCTACAGGATGTTCGATTGTGCTAGACCAAGTACCATGGATACCCTATGGAAATCTGTAGGCCCCCTTACCCATAGGCCTCTTTTTGTCCTGTAAAGTGATTTCCTGTGGTATTGCTCTAGAACATCTCTGGGCTCTTTCAGGAATAATTACATAACTATTTTTGGATATCCAAATATTGCGCGTGGCAGACATATCCCAATAAAATCCAATAGGAATTCCGGGGACATTTTTTTTATTATCCTTAAAGTTTATACTGCGATCATGAATGCCAAGGGACATGTCGAACGTTTTGTGGATAGGCCTATTTTATACTGTGTGGGTATCCACATAAACATCCTTATTATAACACAAGAACGTTTTAGGATATGGAGAAGAATAGAGAGAATTAGTTGGGTCGAGCCAAAAACGAATGAGAGGGTGTTAGAAACGGTGGAGAAGACAAGAACAAGGGCGCCCATCAGGGGGGGCAAGAAGGGGCGCTCGCCCTCCTACAGGAAATTGTACTTTAGAATATCGAAAATTCAATAGAATTTTTACATTAGTTACAGCAAAATTTGAAACTATTTCTGAAACGTCGCTTATACTTGCCCTCCCTTGGAAACCACAACATGGGCGCCCTTGGACAAGAACAGTTTTAGACATTATTGAGAAGAGGAAGTGAAACTGGTTGAGACTGGCTGAAAAGGAATTGGGGGACGTGCTAAAGAGTATGGTGGCAGGAAAGAGAGGGAGGGAGCGAATTAAGTTACAATTATTGGACGGTATTAGAACAGGGAAATCGTACGTGAAGAGGTTAGCTGAACACCGTGGAGCATAGAAGCTTCTCAGTTGCGGCAAGTGAGCTGCCAATAATGGCAGAATACCTATGGATGATGATAAAGCTGATTTTAGTAATTATATTCGTAAGTTTCAATCTAGCACAGAGTATATTATAATTTATTGCCTAAATAAGTTAGCACGTGTATAAACTGAGGAGTACGATGGTCTAAAGTTGATAATCCACAAGTAGTAAATTGTCAATAGAAAGCGACTGAAATCATAAATTAATGTGTAAAATCATACCCTCCAATTATTTGCTCAAATTTCTCTCTCTTTTAAATAATCTTTACTCAGTATATTTCTGCGATTAAATTGTTAATAATTATTAAGTGATTTAAATTAGTTTGAGGAAAGTACATTAAATGTATACAAAGCTGGAATGAGTTTAAGTTTTTCGACCACACACACACTCATTGATTCTTTCCCAATTTTAATCGTCTCTAAAATTAACATTTTTGATCGCTAAAATTAGTAATTTAAATTATAGATACTACATATGCTGAATGAATGAATGAACCAACCTACATATTATAAATAGAAACAAAGCATCGGCAAATATGTTAATAAACGATTGAAATTAATTTAGTAGCAGAATACTGTACTACCATGATACAATCCCGGGTTCATGTACTCTTGTGGTAGACAACATCATCTCTTTCTTTTCGTTAAGAATCTTTCCTACTTTCTTCTTCTATGAATTTTTTTCAACATCATTTTCATACATTTATCTTCTTTTAATAGGATTACGTTAGTGGGACGTAAAAGAACGCTAGTGGGGCGTTAAAGAACATTTTAGTGGGACGTAAAAGAACGCTAGTGGGACATAAAACAAAACTACTACGACGTAAAAGAACGCTAGTGCGACGTAAAAGAACATTAGTAGAAGTAAAAGAACGGTAGTGGGACATAAAAGAACATTAGTAGACGTAAAAGAGCGCTAGTGGGACGTAAAAGAACGCTAGTAGAACGTTAAACAACATTAGTAAGACCTGAAAGGAACGCTAGTGGGACGTAAAAGATTGCAATGTTAATACGTACATACGTTGCTCCACACCATAATACTTGAACGAAACCATTTATTTTATTTTATTTTATTTTATTTATTTATTTATTTTTTTTTGTATATAGACAGCTATAGTGTTCATCTAGGCTAAGGCTGTAATTACAATAAATCCGTTAACGTCTTCACGGGTAGCTATGGCTTTAAAACACGGGTGGTTATCCATATCCCATTTTTTTACTTTAAAAATATGTATAATTTTAAAAGGCTGTAAGTCACACAACACACCTTTAGATACCAGAAAATTCTCCAGCGGATGACATCTACCGGATGAAATTGAAACTTATAGACGCGATTCTCTTTTCAGTCTCTGGCAGATTTTACTTTATTTCATTGTGTTTTTATACCCACATGCATCCCTAAAACTAATTTCGCCTGGGATTAACAATGTGTAAGAATAACAGCAACAATGTGAAATGAAGATCAAGGAAATCGATAACCATCTACATTCAAAGGTACTTTCCCAGCATTTGCCTAGTGGAACTCAGGCAAAATTTCTAAATCTTTCGTCACAATGCGAAAGGAAGAGGAAGGGAAACGTCCAGAACTTACTATGTATTTAAAGGTATCATCCCAGCATCCACCCTAATGGCACTGAGGAAGAACCATGGATAAACCTCAGCCATAATGGAAAAGAAAGTGGAAAGAAACCGGCCAGGGTCTATATTTAAAGACAGTATTTCAAAAAAAATTTTTTTGAGTTTTACGTCCCACGGTATGCTGGTTAGGCTAAAGGAGACGGTGATGATGAGTAATGAATGAAATGGTGGAATGAAGAAAGTTAGAGGAAACGGGAGAATCCCGAGAAAACCCACGCAGACGGTGTTTGTGCACCACAAAGTTCACTTGGCGGGGGATGGGATCGAACCCGGGTCCTGACAGTATTTCAGCATTAGCTTAGTGGAACTGAGAAAATTCTTTGAAAAATCCTAGTAATAATGCGAAAGAAAGTGAGAGGAAATCGTCCAGGGTCTAGATTAAAAGGCACATCTTGCTATTCGTCTAGAGGATCAGAGTAAAATCCCGGAAAAAACCTCCGCCGCAATGTGAAACAATCAGCCAGGAGGTAAATATAAACGTACTATCCTAACACTCGTCTAGTGGAACTGAAGAAAAAACTGATGAAACCAGTCAGAATGAACGTCCGGATTCGAATTTGGAACTTCCCGATCACGAAGCAAGAATGGAGACCTCTTTAGTATACGCTTTCGCTCGGTTTAATCTTCAGAGCATAATGAAATATTAATTATTTCATTTTCATAAAAATAAAATATATATAAATAAATAAGTAAATTTTAATCATTTGTATTCTGGACTTCAATCACTACTACATTTTCTTTCCAAAAATGGATTTCGGAAAATGGTGTTTTAAGTGAAGATTTAGATGGCAACACTTTTTAAAAAAGCGACAAGTCTACCGGTATGTCCAAAGGAGCGGCTCATGTTGAGTGAGTGCTGTTTCCTTTGAATGACCTACTGACTATTAAAACGGTGTTAAAGCCTTGTGGCAAGTTCCTGTTGCAAGGTATTGTGTACCTAGTTGGCATACATTGCAGAGACAAGACACAATTTTACGTTTAAATGTATGTATTTTATATATATAGCACCAGCAAAGCAACTGGAGAAGATACTTTCTAAGAACAACAATGCTTGAGGTTCTAATATTTGATGCCCAGCAGGTAGTGGTAGCAGAACAAGTGAAGATTAGCGTGCACATCGCTATGAGGAAGCAAAGAAAACAAAGTAGATAATGAAGTTCGTGAAAGTATACAAAATAAATGACTTTCAAAGAATATATACTCGTTGGTTTATTATCGGCTTAAATGGCATGTCTTTCTATGTGATGTAACCCTTTATTAGCACGTTTCGAAGACACAAAAAGACGAATGTATAAAGCAGAAATTGTTAAGATCTTTTTTAAATTACTGCTGTTTCATGAGAGTGTACTCGGCTATCTGAAACGCCCAGTTTCCTTCTGGTAAGAGAAAGCTTAATGAAGAAAATATTAAAAACATTAAAAAGAAAAAAAAAAAAACTTATTCTGGCTCAGAAACTCGTTTACGAGTGATTTGAAATTCACTTGAGTTCAGGAATTTCTCCATCCAAATCGCTTCTAAATAACTTTCCCTACAGTCAAAACCTACACTGGTATGGCTATACCAGTTCCTCGCACCCGAAAATCTAATAAATCCATCCTATTTTAAAGATATCTTTAGGTCAAAAAAAGGACCTTTCGATACAATAAGCCTTTGGCGACCAGGGCCTACAATCCACGATGTGGCTACTCATACCTTTGGGTGATGTGTGGTCAGCTCATTTGCTCCCCTCTCCAATGTTACTGGCTTTTTAGGTCAGAATTCGCTACTCGCTTCTTTCAAATAGCTCTCCATTTGTTCTCACGACGCTGAGTAGGCACCGTGTCGTAATGCCAACACCATCTGGTGAGTGGGAACGGTCACCCATCTTTGGCCTGATCAGTCTTGGTGGTGTTTGACTTCGTTGATCTTACGAAAGGCGGTATTCTAGTATGGTTACAAAAAGACATAGATTATTATTCAATTGTTCTGCACACGCCACGCTCCATCTTTCAGGGTAATATTTTCTGGAAATTAAACATTGTGATAAGTAACTAGTGATATGAAATTCAGTGAACACATTAGTGAAGTTTCTCGTAAAATTGAATTGAGTGTTGTGTTTTACATCCAGTGATGTAACTAAGGAGGGCGGGGGGGGAGAACGGGGCTTGTGCCACGGGCGTCGGATTGAGGGGCACAAAATTGGGCAAATATTTATTTTCACTATAAGGCAAGAAAATGAGTTTTAGCAATCGAAAGATCATAAGAAATTATCTCAGAAACTTAACAGGACAACAACGACTCACCAACCTTAGGGTTACATCCATGCAGCATAAGTTACAACACCGAGGTTATAAAGGCCAATGGTCTGAACCATGGCAGGGGTCCGATCCAAAGATTATCATGTAATCGTCAACCCTTACTGAAGAGGATCTGCCGTCTACGTATATGATATGGATTCACTGACAACTCTATGTTGATATGTACGCTAGAGTTTAATGCTATATAGCCTAATATTAAGGCTATATAAGATGTGGATCTACTGCCGAACATAAGATCCTAATCCCGAGGTCTATCGAATAGAATTTGGAAAATTGAGTTTTCTTCCAAATTCAAAATTCTCTAAAAATTTTATTTCCTTGTCATGTTATTTAGTTTATTTGGATCTTATTCTTTGAAATGTTGAAGAAAATTCATGATCTGTTTGTTAGTAGCAATCATCCTAAAAGATATTCCAATAGAGATGATTTTATGTGAAAAAAGAAAGCAAGGTACGATAAATATATGATAGATTTAAAATGAAATGAAATCTTTGAGTTTTACGTCCACGATTATGCCGGCTAGGCTAAAGGAGACGGTGATAATAAGAAATGAGTGAAATGAAGAAACGGGAGAACCCTGAGAAAACCAACGAGCACGGTGTTTGCCCACTACAAAGTCCACACGGCGCGAGCTGGGATCGAACCAGTGACCCCAATCACCGGAGGTGAACGCTCTACCACTGAGCCACCACGCCCCCTTTGGGGAGTCCCTGAGGAAATCCACGCACACGGCGTTTGTCAACCACAAAGTTCACTTGGCGGGAGCCAGGATCGAACCCGGGACCCCATGCATCAGAGATAAACGCTGAACCACTGAGTCACCTTGGCCTGTCATGATGGATTTAGTTCAATGGTATCTTCTGAGGGAAGTCATATCTATAAAAAGTCAAACTTTTATTTCTGTATACAGGAATTAGAATATTAGGTAACTTTTCTTCCCTTACTGTGAAATTACCATTTTTTAAATGTGTGCTTTATTTCTATTTATTTACACCCAAATATTAAGTAAAACACCAGCAACATTTATTGACAAATTTCCAATTTAAGTCTGATTCCCAATTGGTGATCATGACACTCACACAGACACACACCACCGTCCCTCACTATTGCACAATGAATTTCAATATGTCGAGGAACATCTGCTGGTTCTTCGTCATTAATATCTTCATTGTCAGAAACTTCATCGACTCGTTCTGGAGAAAGTTCCATAGTGTCCATAGAATCACTGTCGTAGTCTTCCCTGTCAGAATTCCGAAAGTTCTGGAAAGTCACGATATCTCCATGTTCCTTCAAGGAAAGATTTTGTCGAGTCATTTCCTGTATAATGCAATCACAAAATACGAGGGGTGTTGCGAAAGTCATGTGTATGGCGTTCTAACAAGAAAACCAATGAGCTGAGAAAAAAAAACACTATTTTTCAATATAATCACCTTCCAGTTCTACACATAGTCTCCATTTTGTTCCAAGTGACTCAATGCCTTGAATATAAAAATATTTCTCCCTGGATTCAAAGAACTGAATTACAGCAACCATAACCTGCTTGTCGCTTGAAAATCGCTGGCCCCTGAGGCATATTTTTAAATGACGAAACCGATAATAGTCACTTCGGACTAGGTCAGGACTGTAGGATAGATGGAAAAGTTGAGTCATTTCTTGTTCTGTGGTAGCAGCCTGCGCAAAATGGGATGTATATGCAAACGCATTGTCATGGAGAAGCAAAATTCGACGATTTGCATATCCACGTCGTTTATTCTGAACTAACAAGCGTAAATCTTCAAATGTTTTTTGTAAGTAGACCCTGTGATGGTATGTCCCTTTGATATAGTTTTAAGCAAAGGAGTTCCTTCCCTGTCCCAGAAAACAGTTACCATAACCTTGCCAGACAATTTCTTTGCCCTGATTTTTTTTTTTTTTTTTTTTTTTTGAGTTGCTGACCCCTGATGCTTCCACTGCATGGACTCTTGTTTAGATTCTAGATCATACCAGTGAGCTCATGTTTCATTCCCTGTCACTACATGCTAGTAGAAGTAGTTATCTCCTTCCATAAAATTCGAATTTTCCTGACTCATTTGCACCCGAGTTTGCTTCTGAAAAACGTTCAAATTGTGAGGAACCAATCTGGAACAGACCTTTGTGAACCGAAGGTGTTGGTGTAGAACATCCCAAACATTATGAATATCAATCCTTACTTCCTCCGCTATTTCCCTAATCTTTCTTCTGGGATCGGACATTACAAACTTTTGTACAATTTCCACGACTTCAATTGAAGTTGCTGCTTTTGGTCTACCACTCCTAGACTCATCTTCGACGTTTGTTTTTACCACACTTAAATGAGCTTATCCATCGTGTTATCTGTCGATGCGACAGTGCATTATCATCATACATTTCCACCAAGTTTTGATGACTTTCATTAACACTGACGCCCTTACGAAAGAAAAAAAGAAACGAATCACATGTCTCTGTTCTAATTTAGTGTTTTCTGGGTTTTGCTCAACTTGTGCACTTGTGGAAGCTCTGGTTACGCGGACACTTGACATTTTCCTTTGAAATCTTGTCCACCTTCTTAAATATGCTTATCCTTTATGAACAGATTGCTCTCATTCACCTAAAAAAGAAAATAGAGGTAATTAGACATGACTTTCCCAACACTCCTCGTAATTGCTAAAATTCTAGTTAGTATCAACTGTGATCCCTAAATGAGCCTTTATGTATTTGTGTCCATTGTACCCATGCAAATTACACTGACATGAAAGAATTGCTCTCCAGCAATCAAGGAAAAATCAACACGACTAAAATTAGTCTGATCCGCGACGTACAGTATATCTGCCTTCAAAACTAACGTTCACTTTTATGATAAGAAGAGGCGAATGGAACAGGAAAATGAGCACATGTGCTCAACACAAAGCACGCACACGATCACTTTAGGTTGCGTGCTACAAGCGATATCCTGTGGAAGAAGTGATCGTCCTAGTTTTCTTCGAGAGAGATAGATAGCTTTACTAAGCGGATTAAACTATGTAATCCTCAAATAGGGACTACAGCAGCTAATGGGTTAATTTGTTTTTTTATCGTTGTGTATTCCCTCAAAACTCGCCACTGGAGTTATTAATATGAAAGTAAATACCTTCACAATGGTTGTGATTTGAGATATTTTATTCAGTTAGAATATAACTCTCAAAACATCGTTTCCAGAAAATATTCTGAATGAATGAGTGTTTTCTTTTTTCTTTTTTTAAAAATATGAATACATTTCTTCTACACATTGTGCATAGTAGTGCTGAGGTATTGTATATACGATAAATTAGCACCGAAGGTGCAACACCATGTCATATATCAATTGCTCGCTCTTTGCCATTTGCCATGGCGTACTTAATTACAGCTATGAAATTAACCTTGACAACTACATTATATATATGAAATATTATAAATTAGTATTTGATGTAAGTCATTACTATTTACTGTAAACGGAATGTTAACGCCTATCAAATACTTTTTTAGTGGGTTAATTCATTGTATTGTAAGCATGCCAGTTGTAGGGGCACGCAGTGCCGTGCCGTGGAAAATCAGCGCTCGGGGCGAGAGTATACGACGGCGTCCCCGTACCTATGAGTGAGGTCGACAGAGCAGCCGCGAAGCGCTACCATGGGTGACGTGAAGCGTAAGAAAATTTTCAAAAATAAACCCTTCTTTTCCTTGATTTTGAGCCTTTTATCAATTTTTCCTTCCATTTTATTTATGTGCACATGCGTTTTCCTAACATGAATAAAGGTTTTTCGTTTCTTTTTTCTCCATCTTTTCTTTTTTCCTCCCGAATTTTGCGCCACTTAATAACATGAAGTGCGAACGTGAAATAAAAGGCAAGGATAGGAATGGCGAAAGAAGCCTTTAGGAGCAAGAAAAGTCTGTTTTGTGGGACCTTGAAGAAAGAGTTGAGAAAAAGACTTATAAAATGCTTCATGTGGAGTGTTGTACTGTATGGGGCGGAAACGTGGACATTACGTAAAGCAGATGAAAATCGACTGGAAGCCTTCGAAATGTGGGTGTGGAGAAGAATGGAAAGAATTAGTTGGGTCGAGCGGAAAACGAATGAGAGAGTGTTAGAAATGGTGGATGAGAAAAGAACACTTTTAGATATTATTAGGAAGAGGAAGAGAAACTGGTTGGGACATTGCCTAAGAAGAGATTTTATCATGAGGGTCGTCCTAGAGGGTATGATGTCGGGACAGAGAGGGAGGGGGCGAAGGAGACTACAATTAATGGATGATATAAAAACAGAAAGATCATACGCGAAGACGAAGAAGTTAGCGGAGGACCGTGGAGCATGGAAGCTTCTCAGCTGCGGCAAGTGACCTGCCAATAAAGGCAGAATACCTATGATGATGTTCGGTCCCTGGGGCGCTTCCCACCGCACGACACTGGGGCATGTTCTAAACGTAGGGACATTTAAGCATTTCTGCTAACATAGGGACGGAATTCGATTGAGTTGATTTGATTTGAATTTAGCATCCCTTTTAGCAGTGAGACTACATGAGACGTGGGCCTCAGCTTAACGTGGAGTCCGAACCACATGAGCTCCCGAGGGGAAATTGGTAGGAAATGTAGGGATTTATAGAGAAGAAAATAAGTGAAAACAAAGTGAAATTAACCATCATACTGGTAATATCAATTGGTCAATTTCATATTAATTTACACTAACCTGGCAACTTGTAATTGTACCTGAGTACCCTGGTTTCGAGCGATTTTAACTTCCAATATATATATATATATATATATATATATATATATATATATATATATATATATATATATATATATATATATATATATAGTAGCATTTCAGTTGACTGTTACGAACTTCCTCTATGTTGAGTAACACTAAAAGAATGATGAAAAAATAGAGACTAGAACTTCTTAACTCATTTCTATTATAAATTCCTCCCTGATGGTACAGGAAATAGGTCGTAGAACTTTCGACATAACGAACCTGTACATATCTATATTTCCATATCCAAAGTATTCCTGCAATAATACCGATTAGAACAAATTCATTTTTACGTTAGTAGATGTGTATCTTATATATAATATACTACACTCACTACAAGGCGACCTCAAGTTTCGAACACATTTACAGTATACAATATGAGAGAAAGGTATCTTGTAATTTTGGAAAGACAATTGTAACCAGTCGTATTGATTGTGACAAGGGCAAATGGTCTTGATGCTGATGTCCCCATTAAGAGGCCTCATCACTGCGAAGTTAAAATACCGCTAATTTTACAGTAATTATGTGATATCTTCAAATAGATAAAAGATAAAAAAAAAATCGAAAAGTGGAACAAGACCTCCCTAGACAATATTATTCTGCGTGAGATACCGTTATCATGACTCATTTATCTGCTTTCGATTTCCAGTCATTTAGAAAATCGGCATTTATTTTCGCGTTTCTAAATAACTGCAAACGGAAAGCTACTAGGTGACTCGTGATAACGGTACCTCATGCAAAATAACATCGTCTAGGGAGGTCTTGATCCACTTTTCGATTATTTTTAATAATCTATTTGAAGATATCACATAATTACTGCAAAATTAGCGGTATTTTAATTTCGCAGTGATAGGAACTCTTAAACTATACTCTTTTTCTCTCATTAATCTCTTGCCAAAATATATTCTCACTCCCTCTAGCCATTCCAAACATACCAGGTAACTTTGCTTCATATTGTATACTGTAAATGTACTTGAAGTCGCCTGGGACACTATTTAATATTATTCAATTCAGCTATTTTTTCTAATGGATTACTTTGGACTGATATGGGTCTATGTATATTTCACAAGGGAGCAATTGTCCTCATATCCACCCACAAATGACGCCCTTGTATCAAATGCCTGCTATTGGTTCCATTAAGAAATGAGAAAATGGAGAGCTTCCACGTACGTTAAATACTTCTTCACTAAAGATAGCCAAACAAATTAGTACAATGGAACAATATAATGAATGGGCTTTTCAATTAATGTAATGAACTAAAATTAGACTTTTAATATTACGATTTTATGTAATTCCCGAAAGAACTAATTCACCTTCACATAAAGTTTAAGAGAAAAGTATAACACATAATAAATGTTAGAGCTAAACGTAATCTAATGCAATAACTAAATATAATCTTACGTCACTAAAATTTTTGTTAATCCCCTCAAATAGAACAAGTCTCTGGAACTGGTTCCTGATGAATTGACTCCGTTAAATGAATAAAGAAAACTATAAGTTTGGCTCGATTTTCTATTGTTCTATACCTATTAACGGAAACATGTAGTTTGGTCTTCCTTATTCAGACTTCATTATTATTGTAAGGACTATTTATCTTTTACCCTCCGTTAAGCTACCAAGGGAGAACTATGTGAGATGACGAAACGAGGGTAAGTCAAATTTGTTCATTGAACATCGCCCATCACTATACCCTTAGAGAGACTCTTCCATCAATCGTTGTGAAGTTGCAAGTGTAAAAACATATCCATTGTAATTGAAGGGCCCAGCGATTTCTTCAGGTCATTAACTTATTGTGGTGTAGCGAGCGTGAAAACATATCGAGTGTAATATAAGCGCCCACCAAGTGTTTACTATGTAAGATGATTCGATTTCTCTAGGCCATTAATTCATTGTGAAGTACCGAGCGTGGAAACATATTGAGTGTAATATAAGGGCCCACCAAGTGTGAACTACGTGATGTAGTACAACTTACCCAGTTGGAAGGGCATAACACAACACATCTGTAATATATTGTAAAATCAGTAAGGAACGCGACGGAATCTTCATAAGTGACGGATACGTTCACGAGTGCAGAGGAGTTTGAATGACTTACCGACGTAAATGACGAGAATAACCAAGGGCAGAATTCTCTAACGACAGATGATCTTGATGAACGGCATGAATTATGTGGTTTGTGAACGGCGTAGATTCATTTCTGAACTGTCTAATCTTGTACCTTTAGGTTGTTCTGCAGCTGCCAGGAGAAATGAAATTATATCACGTAGTTCACACTTGGCGGGCGCTTCTATATCTTTCCACGCTTGTTACTCCACAACAGAGATGAAGTGGGTCAGTAGGTCAGTGGGCCGTGAGTCAACAGGATGTGACCCACTGCTACCCACTACCCACTCTACTCAGTGTGTTGTAGACAGCATCTTCTGAACACTGGTGAATTTGTCTACGTTTTACTTTCAAGGCCTCTATTTTTCTTCCTTTTCCATTTGTTTCTATTTACTTACCTGGTATGAGTATATCTAAGTGAAAAAAAAAAGAACTTCAGGCACTTTTGGATATTGATATTTGTAATTGTAATAATAGCAATAGGACTTACTTCCTGGTTTCGAGATACAGCCTATGAGTTTTTAGACGAGCTAACTACTGGAAAAAATATATTTTGAAATTTGAATCACCTATAATATATGAATTATTATATAAAAATTTAGTGTAAGTATCTGTGCGTGATCATTATAGCCAAATGTCGAAGCCAAATAAAATGACTTTTAGTATATAGTTAGGCCCCAATCCCAATTAGGATGTTATCATATCGCTTTCATTATAGTACATATCCTAAAGGGTAAGTGAGGGTCCGAATTTTTGCGAAAAATTGAGTATCTCAAGTGTGGGTCACGGTGGATGGTGGATCGTGGGTCAGAGTGGGTCAGTGAATCGTGGGTTAAGTTTTCATTGACTCACGGAATCTCTGCTCCACAAATGGCAGAGTGAAGGGCGGATGACGTTCAATAAACAATTTTTGTCATATTCTCGTTTTGTCATCTTACGTAATTCTGGTGGTTTAACTGGGTTCACAAGATACCCCTCGTATTATTATTATAAAGGCTGGAAAAATCTTGTTTGCAAGTGCTATCCCGCCAAAAATCTACTAGCCAGACCAAATGGTGCACACCCTCTTTCATCTTGATTGATCGGACTTCACTCGCCAAATGGAAAAAAGTACTCGCCACTGGCGAGCAGGCGAATGAATTTTTCAAGCCCTGCTTATTATTATTATTATTATTATTATTATTATTATTATTATTATTATTATTATTATTATTATTATTATTATTATTATCTATATATTAAGAGCGGTGTCTGTGAACAAAAAAACTTCAGATCCAAATTGAAAGTGACTATGTTTGTGACTCTTAATCTCTTGAACCAGCTGACCGATCTCGATCAAATTTTTGACGTAGATGCACTTCTGGTCTGGGAGTGTTTAGCTATTCACTTTGACGCTAGAACTTAGGGGAGGAGAAGGAGGGGGAATTATAAAAAATAAACAAACTTAATGACTCTTGAACCAAACGACCAATCTCGATCAAATTTTCAACATAGATGACGTTCGTGCTTGGGATGGATTTTACCATTCCACTTCGACGGAATATCGTAGGAGATGTGGAGGAGAGGGATATATACAAAAATCAATAAATATAAAATAAAAGTGACTATGTTCGTGAGTTAATAACTCTTGAAGCACCCGATTGATCAAATTTTCAACATAGATGAAGTTCAAACCTGGAAAATTTTTTTAAAAGGGTCTTTCCTAGTAAGATAGTGAAATGGGCCCTTGATCCAAATTAGGTCGCTATTGACCCAAAAGGTTACCCTTGACCTAAAACTACCTCAAAAAAAAATTGACCCCCATCCCTCCTCTTACCGATTTATCGTATCATACATGCTCAAAATTGAATATTTTTTGATTTTGGTGAGGGTAATCGAAAAATTTTGAAAGTTTCACAGATTGTAGATACTATTTAGATGTAAATATGGATTTTTTCAAAATCACCGATGCGTATTTTCTTTCGTTCTTTCTTTCTTTTTTCTTTCTTTTTTTTTGCGTGTTGAAAATTTAAAAAAATGTAGGAAAAAATTTTCGGGGGTGACCACATCGCTGATTTTTTAGTTAAAAATTTGTTATACCCTTAGGTACAACATATATTTTTTTCGGGGCCTGGAAGTGATGGCAACATTGTCAAAAATAAATAAAACTAAAAACAAACATGTTTTTTCGGGCTCAAGAAACCTCGCGTCGGCTGAACGTATCTATCAGTGCTTGCTTCACTGGCCGCACACAGTGGCGCTCTCTACCGGTAGCTCTCTCTACCGCGAGCTGAGTGTAACTTTGTTGTGCAAAAGTCGTTGAAGTGGAAGCACTATTACGGAGATATATTTGGTGTTTCTATTCCGAAATGGACCCAATCGAAGCAGCCGAAGAACAAGAGAAGCAGAAGGGACGCAAAAGAAAGGAAGCAAAGGATTGTTTGAAGGGGCCTCACCTTCAGGGCAATAAAATGGTGGAAAAACTGTGCAAAAAAACAAGTTTGTTTTAAGTTTTATTTATTTTTGACAATGCTGTCATCACTTTCAGGTTCCGAAAAAAATATATGTTGTACCTAAGGGTATAAAATATTTTTAACCAAAAAATCAGCGACGTGTCTCCCCAAAATTTTTTCCTACATTGTTTTGAAATTTTCAACACGCAAAAAAATAATAAAAAATAAAAATAAAATAAAATAAAAAATATAGAAAATACACATGATTTTGAAAAAAAAATCCACATTTACATCTAAATGGTATCTACAATCTCTGAAACTTTCAAAATCTTTCGATCACCCCCACCAAAATAAAAAAAAATATTCAATTTTGAGCATGTATGATACGATAATTCGGTAAGGGGAGGGAGCAGGGGTCAAAAATTTGTTGAGGTAGTTTTAGGTCAAGGGCAACCTTTTGGGTCAATAGCGACCCAATTTGGATCAAGGGCCGATTTCACTATCTTACTAGGAAAGACCCTTTCATTTTGATGATAGAACTTAGGGGAGGGGAGGGGAGGGGAGGAGGGTAAATATATGAAAATTAATAAAACTTAATAACTCTTGAACCACCCGACCGATCTCGATCAAACTTTCAACATAGATATGGTTTGGACCTAGGATGTTTTCATCATTTTACTTTGACGACACAATGGAGGGAAGGGGAAGGGGGACATATATGTAAAAAAAAAAAAAAAAAAAAAAAGAGTGACTGTCTTTGTGACTTCATCACGCTTAAACTACCGAACCGATCTTAATCAAATTATCAACATAGATGAGGTTCAGCCCTTGGGTGGCTTTTATCATATCCCTTTGACAATAGAACTTAGGGTAGGAGGAGGGGAGGGAATCACCGAAAATGACCAATATCAAAGAGCGCTTTAGTAATAGTAAAAACGAAACATATTACTATTTTTCCTTAAATTAACCCAGCGAAATCGGGGTGCATCTTAGATTCGAGGACGTCTTACATTCGAGTAATTATCGAGAAATTCTTAAAGATATTAACATGTTATTAAAACTACTTTGTTAGCAATAAATATTTTTAATTTTGTATCATATTCAATCATTCAGACAACAATAGGGTCCTGCGCTTGCGCAGGACGTGCGGGTTTGCTAGTTATTATTATTATACTCTTTACTCTATGTATTATTTAATTTGCAGATGGACGAGCATTGGCTAAACAAGCTGTTCCCGATATCTACATAGCAAAATACAACCGTTACATGGATTCTGTTATCGAGAGGATAAACCAATACTTGGCAAAGAGTTTTGATCCTGTGAGTGTTAAATTGCCCCATAACAACAACCGTAGACGAAGACCTGGCAATAGAGGAAGAAGTAATGATAACAACAAAAGAACAAAAAGGTAAAACATAAGTAGCTATGTTGTTATTTAGAAGTAGACAATTCAATTCAAAAGTATATATAACAACATTTAAGATATATGGTTAATACTATGAACGTAATTTTGATGAATTGTAAGAGTTGAGATAAAACTAATATTTAAAACCTAATAAAGAACATTTTTTTTAGAAAAAGCGTAAAAGTAAAATAATTTATGTAAAATAAAACATAGTACTTGAAAATTAACTGACTGTTTAACTGTTCAGCAACAATGAAAAGCTAGGCATTTCAACAATGTATATTTTAAAGGGTAAACAAGAACTTTAGGAATGATCCAAAAAAAATGGATCAAACGATTGCGATCTCGGCCAAGAATTAGTTTTTTTTTTTTTTTTTAACCAGGGGCCACAAAATTTTTGAACGGCCCTTAATATTTTCTACGGAATAGGGACATCATACTGAGTTAAGTGATAATTTGGGTTTGGCTACACTATATGTAGTTCTCCAGATATAAGGAATACAAGAAAATTTTTACCTGAAATATATTGGATTTTTTCATTCAAAAATAGTTCTCTTACAATGTTTATGAAGTCAAGATCACTACATCTGCCAATGAAAATAAAACCAATGAATCGACAATGTTATATTAGTACTACAAGTACAACAACGTTAGCGCCCTTATGTACGGATGATTATTAAATTCAAGTAGCGATTCTGGCTTGACGTTCCCAAATGAAATTGACTGTGAAAGCGGTCTGGCCTACATCAGTCTTGGGTAAGCCTGCCATACTTTTTTCATGAGAATACGGCACACCTTCGATCCTCTCGAAACTTTCGAACACAATCTAGTGAACGCAAGGGCGCCGATCCTGGGAGAGGGGGGGCAGGGCTGGATGGTTACGCAAGTCGTGGACCTCTAATTATAGCTACCTCCATGTGATGAGATATAGGAATTTTAAAACAAATAATTTTGCGGAATGGACGAAAAGCTGCAAGATAATCATTTCATATCAAAGTATATACAAGAGTGCACCTATTTGTACCTATTTCACAAGAGTGCACCTATTTCAAAACCACCGACAACGTTTCGGAGGTGATTCCTGGCACCAAGATAAGACAAAAAGGATAGACCAATCTGGGTACACAAATGCTTCCTTTGGGAGTTATAGGTTCCCGAAAACATGAAAAAAAAAATAATTTTAAAGGTCCATAGCACCAAAAGTATGGGACCTCCCGTAGTCGAATTAAGACTAAACTTAAGAACTAATATGTGCTCTATCCGAAAATCAATGGTTCAGAATCCTGCGATACTTCTGCAACAACTTTTGTAGACAGAGTTTGGGTACGGGCATATAATTTGAAGTACCGGTACTCAAAAACTACTTCTATAAAAATTGTTGCGGAAATACCGCAGGATTCTAAAGCTTGGATATTTAGATAAGGCACATACTAGTTCCTAAATGAAATCTTGACCCGACTGCGGTAGGTCCCATAGTTTTGGAGCTATGGACTTTTAAAGTTCATTTTTTCATGTTTTCGGCAGGCTATAATATATATAATATAATATAATATAATATAATATAATATAATATAATATAATATAATATATATATATATATATATATATATATATATATATATATATATATATATATATATAAAAACCATTATGCAGCTAAGATAAAATAATTTCATGCTATTAGAAGTAGAGAAACTTAATGTTTACAATTTAAGTATGAAAGGAATAATTGTTGTTTTTTGCCATTTTTTTAAACTTTAGGCTCTTTACGTGAAACGAAGATAATATATATCTAAATTTTTCCCCCAATATTTTCTCCTTTATTGGCATGCGAATACGCTCAACTTTTCTACATTATTACAATTCGATATTTGAAAAATTCACTTTTTTTCGACCTATCCTAGTAACAAATGTGCGGCAGTGAGTTCAAAGATATAGGAACTCACCGACAAATCGACCTATAGGAGAGGCAATGCCTTCTTCCAAATTCACAACGATGTCTCGTTCAGTTTGAAAGGACGCGAAGCATAGTACAAGATTTTATAAGAAGAAATCATAGAGATAAAACAAGGGGACACTCTTTTATATTATATATATTATATATATATAATGGCCTTTTCTTACTTATTTGTTCTAGAGAGTAATTTTATATATTCAACTTTGAAATGAGATAATTAGCTTGATAGAAAGATATATTACCTTAAAATATTTTATTTGTCGTTTCCTTAATTTCTAGGGACGAAGATAATTATGATTATCTTGAATTTGTTGGTGATGATGATGATGATGACTCCTCTGAAGAACAAGAGACTATCCGGGCTCGTCCAAACAGAAACAAGAACAGAAATAGGGTAAGTTTATCTTACTTTTGATTTTATACTTCCATGCAGTCGAATGGTTGGTGAGCAGAGTCCTACTTTCGATTTCTGATGAGAGCACAGGGATTGTTTAGTCTTTACTTTATAGGGAACCGGTGTTGTTAGGAATCCATAAGTTGGTCCCGCATCATCTATATGAACTTGTGCCATATGGTGGGAAGCCGCAGCCCGTCATAGATTGTAGCGCAAGGGGTTAAGTTTTTTTTTTTTTTGTAGTATCTATAATTCATGTGTTTATGTCGTACTGATCATACACACTTTCTAACATAATCAGTGATGAGAGCCAGTAGCGTAGCCAGGATGTGTGTTTGGGGGTGGGAGGCCCAAGTGCTGTTATCGGTACATATAGAAAAATTACAAACAAAAAATATATAATCATAAAAATATATATATAAAAAATTACAAACATCAAAGTACCAAAGTACATTGTCGGACCTCTCTGGGGGGGGGACCTCTCTGGGCTTCCCCTTCCCTACGCCACTGATGAGAGCTATACGGCCAGCGTGGAGACCCGGGTTTGATTCTCGGTGGGAGGATATGTAGTTAGGATCCCACGTTAAACTATAGGTCAACGTTTCATGTAGCCTCAATGCTGAAGGGGATGCTAAACTGAAATCCAACCAACCATCATTTTTGTGAATAAACAATGACTTTTTAATAAAAAAAAAAAAAAAAAGACAGGCAATTTTGTTCATATTTAATAAATAAATGTTGTATTAACAGTTCTATAATATGACATAATTTACTAGTAATGGAGGTGTCTAGTAACTCTTCGAAAATATTTCTCAAAAACGACTTATTACATTTTGTTCATATTTTGTAAATAAATTGTTCCATTAAGAAACCTACAAGATAGTGTAAATCATCTTTCATTTATTAAAAAATCACAAGTGGGTTTACTCTTGAGGGTGTGTAACTTTCTTTTCGAATAACAATGACTTTATTTCTTCTTTTCTCTAAACAATGACTGAGAATATTGTTCATATTACATAAATAAATGTTTCTTTCACAGACCTAGAACACGGAATAAGCATTTTTCATGAAGAAACTCCACAAGAAGAGTTTGCTTTCAGTGGTTGAGTTTTCCAAACGATTTTCTCAAAAAAACTGCTCAGCTCATTTTGTTCGTATCTCGTATATCTTCTCGGGTAAGCCCAATGCGGTTAATGTGAGCTACTGCAAGCATCATTGAAGATAGTGAGCCTGAACACGAACGAGTACTGACCTGAATCCGAGTGGGTAAGCCTAGAGGCTAAATCAGAGCGATTGTAAGCCTTAGCTCGAGAGAATGTGAGCCTGAGCTAGAACGAATGCAAGCCTGAGCCCGAGTAAATGTGAGCCTGAGGTAGAGTGCGAACTTGCGCTCAAGCGAGTGACAGCTAAAGTGAAGCAAACTAAGTTGAAGTGAGTGTGGGTCTCAGCTATAGCGAGTGTGAGCCTGAAACCATGGAGGGGGTTGAGCTAGAGCAAGTGTGAGCTTGAACTTGAGCTAGAAGATCTCAGTCTGAGCTACAGTAAGGGCGAGCCTGAGCCTAAGCGGGTGTGAGCCTAAGCTAGAGCGAGTGTAAGACTAAACTTGGGCGAGTGTAAACTTAAGCTAGAGTAAGTGTGAGCCTGAGGTAAAGCGAGTACGAGCATGTGCTCAAACGAGTGAGAGCCTAAACTAGAGCGAACTAAGTTCAAGTGAGTCTGAGTCTGACCTCAAGAGGGGTGTGTCTGAGCTAGAGCGAATGTGAGCTCTAACTCGAGCGGGTCTGAGTCTGAGCTACAGCAAGTGCGAGCCCGAGTCTGAGCGGATGTAAGCCTGAACTTAAGCGAGAGTAAACTTAAACTAGACTAAGTGTGAGCCTCAGATAGAACGCATGTGAGCCTGAACTTGAGCGAGTGTAAACTTAGGTTCGAGTAAGTGTGAGTCTGAGCACAACTAAACATGAGCCTGAGTTGGAATAATTGCAAGACTATGTTAGAGCGAGTGTAAGCCTAAGCTTAAGTCAGTGTGAGCCTGAATCTGAGTGTGTGTGAGTCTGCGCTAGATCGAGTATGAGCCTTCACCTGAGTTGGTGTGAGTTTGAGCCAGAGCTCGTATGAGTTGAAGCTAGAACGAGTGTGAGCCTAAACTACAGAGAGAGTAAACTTAAGGTCGAGTATGTGTAAACATGAGCTAGAGCGAATTTGAGCCTGAGCTCCAGCGAAAGCGAGCCTGTTTGAAATTACTAGGCGCTATCGTCATTAAGGATAGTGTGCCTAAGTCTACACGAACCCGAGTGAGCTTCAATTATTAGAAAATAGCCATCTCTGGTTCTTCAAAACCTTGGTATAGCATAAGAATGCAAAACAAAAATAAACCAGAGGGTAATTGCCCTTCCTGGAGGTTAAGATCTACATTTTAATCAATAAGATAGAAATATATAGAGACGAAACTTTTTCTCAACAATTTTGATATTTAGTAGCATTGATTATCACAATTTTCGCGTTTATTTTTTTTAAATGCAGCACATTTTTTTTAAAATTATGGAACTTGTAAACAACATAGTTTTGGTAGTAAAGTGTATATCTAATACAAAATACGGATATACCTTGATTAGATGCGCATTCTAACTAAAGTATTCACTGAAATATAGAAAATAATGCAACAATTTAAACACTTCCTCTAACCTCATCCTTAGTTAAAGGATAACATGCTACAAGAAATTTCCAGTTCTTCTTTTATTTGTTCTCCTGTCAGTAACAATTATATTATACTCGGAAAAGAACCTCTCGGCATCAACACTCGAGACTGACAACCATATTGAACGTAACGAGCTAACAGCAAAAGAACTGTGGTTAACTTTTAAACTGTTTAACAATGATAGAATATCAACTCCCTTATCCTCACTGTTAAGGTCTTCAATAACCTTACTTTTAACTTCACGGCAAGCAATCAACGGATCATGAACATTTTCACCACAAAACACAATGTATCCGAAGGATTTAAACAACAGCTCAGTTTTGTTAATATCTACATCTTTGTGAAGTGAAACAGTTTCTGCATCAAATAACTCGCAGAGCTTTTTCGTAAATGCAACGTTTTTTTTTAAAATTAAATAATATTGGAAATGTGCTTTTTAGTTATTATTAGCAATAATTAACAAGAATTCGACTTTTTCGTTTTCATTCGCATTTGTCGCAAGTAATGCCGAATTTCGCCAAAAAAAAAAAAGTGATAATGAATGTGATTTCTGGCTCTGAAACGAAAAGTTTGAGGTTTCCTGAAACATATACGCATTTCTTTTCGTTTCGCACACAGGGGCGGATCCAGGAGCGACTTCTGGAGGGGGGGGGGTTGTCATACTGTTACTTTTAAGGGCTCCAAACTTTGGAATGGGTTTTATTTACATACATAAAATAAGAAAGTTTTACTCTTCTGGGGTGGGGCGATCGGCCCGATCCGTACCTGTTCGCATATATCACATTAACGAAAAAGTTTCGTCTCTATTAATATACAAATGAAAAGCGTGAAAATATACTTGAATTGGTGGACCTTGGCTCCCCTCAGAGCAAAATCTGAAATAATGGTGTTGACATAAATTGTTTTAAAATTAACGTATTGAAAGAAAATTATAGGATTATTCAAATGAAAAATTACAGCTTTTATTAAATGATCCGTATTTTCTCCCCATTATTTTAATTATTAAAAACAAATTTTGTAAATAAATAAAATCCTGTGTATAGCTGGATGAATTTTAGTTATCCCTTGTATAGCTGCCTAGTGGCTTTATGGATAGCGTAAGTATCTTTTGAGCGTGTGACCCGCATTCGATACTCGGTGGGAGCTTATGTGGTTCGGATCCCACATTAGCCAATAGATTCACGTTTCATAATACCTCGCTGCTAAAAGGGGCACTAAACACAAATCAAAATTCCAAAATTTATTATACCGTATATTCTGTGCCAATAATACATTTCCTTAATTGTAGACTGAATATAAAATCCGTGCTAAGTACCAAAACGAAAATATTGAGTAAACAGCCGAGATGTTGCTTCAGAACTGATGGAACATATGGAACTGATGGAACATATGGAACTGATGGAACATATAGGCACGCGCATTCTTCTGGGGATTATTTGAACTTCTTCCATAAGCACAGAGGCCACATTTTTACATTAAACCGAACTTTCCTATTTTTGGCATTTAGCACGGATTTTATTTATCTATTCAGTCTACAATTGTCTATGTCATTTGAAATTTAATTGTATTTTTATTTATTTACTTACTATTTTAATATACAAGAGGTGTAGATTTAAGATTAACGTTGTTCTTAAATATGTTGTTAATGCTGTAAAATTTAATTTTAGAACAGGAATCGTAACCGTTCCAAGGCAACACTGCTTGGTCTGTCTACCATTAGACGCGATGGCAACGTGACTGTTAATATCATGAGCAGCCATACCACAGTCAAGAGCAAGTTTCTGCTGGGACCACTGATTCTTAAGGTTGAAAAGGAGGTAATAAGAACATAAGTCAATTTTTATACATAGGATAAGATTGACACACAATCATAGTCATACGTCTTGCAAATAAAATCAGAAAAATAAAAACACTGCTGAACAAGACTGCACTTATTTAATAAAAACACATTTACATGTGACGTTTCGATCTTCTAGGATTTTGGCTAGAAGATCGAAACGTCACGTGTAAATGTGTTTTTATTAAATAAGTGCAGTCTTGTTCAGCAGTGTTTTTATTTATTTATTTTTTTTTAAGGATAAGATTATTTAGTAAAATTTTGAAATCTAACACCACATATTTGTCTCGCCATATTTGTCTGTCCAGCTTAGCAGTACCATTAACTAAATTCTGTAAAATTTAATATAAGGTAGGTGCAGGTAAGTACGCCATGTTAAGGGCGTTGGACTTTTTATGGCCTTAATTTTCATGAAACACAAAGAACAACACATGTGCGTTGCAGAGTAGCCTTTTCTGCGTGTAGGAAAAAACTGTGACAATGATGCGACTCGCTTCTATTTTGTACTCAAGGCAGTGGCGTATTTAGGGGGGTGGCTTCCGGGCTTAAGCCCCCCCCCGAAATCTTACTTAGTATAGTAAAGTAAATGAAATATCTTGCAGAATTTTCACATTTCCAGGCAAAGCCCCCCCCGAAAGTTAAAAGCCCCTCCCGAAACAAAATCGTAAATACGACACTGACTCAAGGTAAAAGAAAAAAAAGTGTTACAAAGTGGCGTATTTACCAATACGTGCAGGTAATTACGTCAAGTCTAGGATACTACTAGAAACCTGTAATAAATCTTGCAACTGCTCACATCGTCTATTTTATAGGAACTCAAATGTTACTATACAACATGGATGAAAAAAATAGAATAACTAAAGTGCAAGATGAAGATTAAAAGATAAAATGTAAAAACAATAATCTCCAAAGTTGAAATGAAGTTCCAAACTGAAATGGTTTAGTCCATAACAAGATAAACAAACAGTGTCACTGTATTGTGACTTAAAAAAGAAAAAAAAAACTATACTGATATTATATGGAACATGTGGGACAAATGAAAACGTCTTTGTCTTCTACAGTCAGTCCTGCACAAGCCCTGGCGTATTTCGCTGCATCATGCTTGGTATTGATTAAGTAGCCATTGAATTACAAATACTGAAATTATACTTACAAAACAAAGTAGTATAATTCAATGTAGTATGGTTCAATGTGATCACTATTTTGTTTCACAACCTCTTGCAAGCGAAGTCACAACCTTTCTGCACAAGTCTTCCGAAATTAGACGCCACAACTGCATGATGAGACCCCTGAGTTGACCTGCACTTGCAGGCTTGCTTGCAAAGACATTATGTTTCAAGTAGCCCCACAGGAAGTAATCACATGCATTGATGTCAGGGCTATGCGGGGGCCACTGTTTCCCGCCTTGGTGACGCTGAGGAAACCGATGTGACATTACCTGCCCATCAAACATGTCATACAGGTAATCAAGAACAACATTTGCAGTGTGTGGGCGGGCTCCGTCTTGCATAAACCATTCAGTTTGTAATGGGAGACCTGTTGCCAAGAGTTCCCAACATGTCCTTATATCGATCTTTGTTTATCGTCTCATTAAAAAAAAAAAATAAAAAATAAAAAAAATAAATAAAAAAAATAAAAATAAAAATGGTCCAATGATTCCATGGGATGAAATTACTGTCCATACACTGACCTTTACTTCATAATTTTCCCTTTCATACAGACTATGAGGATGTTCACTTCCCCAGAAACGTATGTTTTGCTTATTCACTACACCATTTAAATGAAAATATGCCTTGTCACTAAACCACGTGTTGTGCAGAACGTGAGCTTCTTCTCAGGCCTGTAGCCAGCCTAAAAATGTAGGGGGGCCCGATTTAACCACATTATGGTTCATCACCATATTATAGTTCATTTGCAAGCCTACCGTGAAAATTTAGAGGGGTCCAGCAAAAATTTAGGGGGGCGGCCCCCTAGAACCCCCCTGGATACGGGCCTTCCTTTTTTGCTTTAACAAAGTTATAATGTGTAAACAATAAATAGAAAGATCGGGTTGGAAGATATCTTTTATGACAGCTACAAGATTCATGTAAAATGGAAACGCGGTCTAACTCAGCAGCCGTCCTTCTTGTTGATTTGCTAAGACTTCGTGTCAAAGCAACGGGAACTGGTTCAATGTTTTCAGCGGTGCGGACACTTGGTTCGCGCCGTCGATTGTTTTCCACCACGGAGCCAGTTGTTTCAAATTGACGATACAATCTCTGAATAGTCTGTTTACATGGAGCCCATTTTTGTACAAAAGTGTGCACGAAAACGTTTTTGTGTGTCTACAAAAACTCCTCGTTTCTGTAGAAAGTAGTATAACTTTCACCTTCTGTTCGACTCGATCCGCTCTTATGCGCCATCTTGAAAACTGCTGTTTGTCACCAAGTCTCGTGACATCTACCGGATTTCTCATAAACCAAAGTATACGAATAAGAGTTTTCAACATTCCATCTATAATATTATATGTGTAATAGATAAAACAAGTGGTATGACATTTCGTGCGCCACCCGTATATGAAACAATTTTAGAAAATATTCGAAGCTCGAAAATATCTGTGCTAATCAGAGGTGGAACCAGAAACTAAAAACTGCGGGGGGGGGGGGGGCAGCCAGAACCCAGATTATGATAGCTGTATATCATGAGTTAACTATAAACATATAAATAATAACTTCAATTAATTTTGTTACTCAAAAAACTGGGGGACTGTCCCCCAGGCCCCGGGATAGATCCGCCACTGGTGCTAATAGTAAAGTTTTCGTAATTTTGTTCCGTACAGTTGTACACAACACATAAATAAAGTACCCAAATCCAATATATTCCTATCGGAAAATATATTTTGGGTACTTACAAATGTTGGCCAATCTGATACTGAATTAAATGCGTTGATGCTTGATTTTTTCCCCCCTGCGTCGATGTGTTATTGGGATCAAATTAGCCGTGCCCTTGTCTTTAAAAAGGTCCTACACTTAAATATAAGTTTTATTGTGAAATACATTTGATTTAATTGAAAGGAAACATGATGTCTACGAAAATAAAATATTTAAGTTAACGTCTCGTCTAATAAAATGTAAAATAAAGGAGACGAATTGATAACTGCAAATTAAAGATGATTTTTAGAAACTGTCGTGTTAAGAACGGGAGAATACTAAGAAAACTTATGATCTGGAATATTTTGCACCAGAGTAAAAGTCTCTCACTGAGCTACTGTACCTTTACAATCTCATGAAAATAGCTAACGATAATCATAATTATATGGCTAAATAGAATTAAAACTTTATTCGCGGCCTCTAGACTAAAAAAAGACAAACGTTCGGAAGATTAGTAGATGAGATTTTTTTTTTAAATCTAAATTTACCCAAAACTAATACAACCCTCAATAAGTTTTCCCATTAATCTATCCGTACTACAAGTATATGTTTTGTGTTTCTAAGCAAATTTAATGGCTTAATGGAAAACTAGTAACATTCCATCAAACCTGTTTTTGATAACGTTCCACTCCCTTAATATATATACACGGGGTGTTAATGAACTATACCGACAAACTTTAAGAGGTGATTTCTCACATCAAAATAAGACAAAAAGTTCATATGGACCTATGGCGAAAAGTGTATAGTTTCAGAGCTAGGGCTGTCCAAAATCGCGAAAAAGCCAAATTTCAAGAGGCCCTATTTCGAATTCGAGAGACTGAGGATGGTAGTCCTTACCACCGTGAAGGAAATCACGCATATGCAATCCAAAAATGTGTATTTCATTAATGTTCAATAGATGTACAGATCATTCCCTGCAGGATGAAATTCCCAGACATGCCATCAACCGAATTTTGAAAAATGCTCTGACTTTATTGTTGGTCGTAAGTAGGCAAACGATAAGCCTTGATAGCAGTGAACACGGAACAATTTGGCGCGATGTCGGAAGTGTTAAGGATCGTCAGCAGCACGGTCTCTCGTACTCGGGAAAACGCATTGTGCGATGTTTTGTTCACGCTTATAAGTGAAGAAAACGTGAATTATACCATGACAAAATACCCATCCCACATGTTATTCCGAACACAAAGAAACATGGAGCTAACGGTTCCTAACACTTCTGCCTTCCCTCCAAAACATTGGATGTTCATTGTTGTCAAGGTTTATCACCTGCCTACTCCACTTTCTTCAAAGTGGCCGCATCGTCCGTCAGGGATAGTTCCAGGTCTTGGATCGTCTGTGAGGGTCATATGACTAGTTTCTTTACAATATTGTCATAAGATGGACAATCATCGCCATAAACAGCCTTCAATGAATTTGTCCGACATTATTACTCTTCAAATGCAGGAACTTTATCACACTGTGGGCCTCAATCTTATCCATCTTGAACTTTGGTCACTTTTAGCAAACCTGAAAAAAAAAGTAATTAGGATCTAAATTCTCTAACACCATGTACATAAGAACCAAAGATAACACCGACAAACTTTCATCATTATATCTTAATAACTTCCTGGTGATAATTAAAACATTACGATATCCCCTCGTAACTTATTTTTTAATTCTCATACTGATACCGTACGTCATAGTAAACGAAATTTTTACATTCTTATCTGTTTTCATATCTGAGTATTGGGAGTACTCGTGTATTTTGCTACAAAACTTTCACGATAACATTAACAAGGTCTACAGGAAATTAGTAAATGTTAATTTCTGGCAGGGTAAGCTTTCCTGTAATTGGCACTGCTCAGTTATTTGGCATTTCAAAGAATAGTATCAAAAATTAAGATAAATACTAAACTGGCAACATTCGTTTGGTTCCCTCCCTTTAGCCGGGTCTTCTGTTGTTGTTATTTGCAAGTGGCGTCAATTTCGCTGGACATTTGTTTTGAAATAATTGCGTGTATTTGGAAAGCTTTTGTGGTTTTCAACATTTCTGCCCAATTCTAAGCAGGTAGGTTAAGAAATGCACTTTCATTATCCTGTTGTTATTTATTGTTGTAAAAAAAATATTCAACTCAGAATATTGACCCAGTTGTCTTTTAAATTTATTAAATGATGATTATTATTATTTTCAGTTCGGTCGCGGAGCAAAGAAAGAACTTCGAAGTGCTACAGCTACGACTGAGCAAATGACTGGAAGGATCAACCTTCGAGTGAGACCAGATAGTACTGCAAGACTGCACTCCATTCGTGTTCATCAACCTAAACAGGTATAGGAATTCACCTACCACCCTTATCATAAAAGGAAAACTTCTCACAAGGAACCCTAGGTATCTATCAGAGCCCAATCTTAATGAAACTTTGCATATAGAGAGAGTGCCTCGGGAAACTCGCACAGCCAAAATTGTAGCTGCAGTGTGCAAGACGTTGGGACACTAGAGCTCGACAAAGATCAAAAGTAAAAGTCAGCACATTAAAGACACGGTGAGAAAATGCACGTAATTCTTTAAAATTGGTCATTGTAACGACACCAAATGAGCACACATGGATACGAAATTGTAGATATGATGTGTTAAAAGTGATGAAAAGAATATCTGCCATCTTGAAAGAGGCCATGTTGAAACTGATGCGATTGGTGTAAATGAGAAGACGGTCATGCGATGCATCAATTTGAAAGTATATAGACGCAAAAACCTGTTGGTGAATTCTATTGTGGGATTACATTATTCCTGTGCTTCTGGTAGAGTGGTTTAGGTACAAGAAGAGCAAAGTGCATCTCATGACACTCGAGCTAATAGAGGGTACTGAGCGCTATGAGTGGCATCAGTGTAAATAGAAAAACAGAGCAAAATATAATTCTAGCATTTGTTCAGTGACAACATGTAATAGGTGTGGATTAGCTGATATGACGTGTTCAATCTGCATAATAATGCCATGGTTGCCATATACTTGTAACTATTTATTATATTTCCATTAATTCGAACAGAAATCAGAAACAGAATTGTTCTTCAAGAAAAGACGACAACAAGAGATTGTTCCTTAGAAAATATATTTGTTAATAACAAATGATACTACAAATGTATACATTATAGTGTGAACAGTATATTGGAACGGAAAGGCGATAACTTTACTTTACGAAGGAGTTACAATTACTCTCATATTGGTTACCCAAAGATATTCTCCTTCTAGGGAGCATTATTCATCACTGAAGAAGGTTCAGTGATTGAACATCACATCACAAAATGTTTATGATGCAGTTGAAGTGACTCAAGTTGTTCGTCCTGTTCCTTTTTTGTGATAATGGTATGTAACGAAAAAATGTTTAAAACATAAGTCAGCTGAACAATAACTGCACCTGATAAAATCATACATGTCATATTCCACTATTGCATTGAACAATTCCATCTTCTATCAAAAACAGAATGTGTCATGATATACACTTTGCACATAACCACTTTACCAGAAGCACAGGAATAATTCAATCCCACAATAGACTTCACGAAGACAAGATGACTCACCAGTCGTTACAATGACTAGTAAATAAAGTACAATAAAGAAAACTATGCATTTTCTCACAATGTCCTTAATGTACTGACGTTCCATTTTTGATCTTTGTCGAGCCCTACATCTCGCCCTAGATCTTTGTCGCAACGCCTTGGACACTGCAGCTACAATTTTGGCTGTGCTAGTTTCCCGAGGAACTCTCTATATACACAAAGTTTCATGAAGATAGGGCTCAGACAGATACCTAGCGTTCATTGTCAGTCCTTCATTCGTGCGTTATGCGTTACTCTTGGAAGTAAGTGTGTCACTGTTAGGAGTAGGTGTGTCATTGTTAGAACTGTGTGTATCACTGTTAAGAGTAGATGTGTCACTGTTAGGAGTATTTGTGTCACTGTTAGGAGTATGCGTATCACTATTAGGAGTAGATTGTCACTGTTAGGAGTATGCATATCACTGTTAGGAATAGATGTGTCACTACTAGGAGTACTTATGCCACTATTAGGAGTATGAATATCACTGTTAGGAGTAGATGTGCCACTGTTATAGGAGTATTTATGTAACTGTTAGGATTATGCGTATCACTGTTAGAAATAGATGTGTCACTATTAGGAATAAGAGTGTCACTGTCAGGAGTATTTGGGTCACTGTTAAGAGTATGCGTATCACTGTTAGGAATAGATGTGCCACTTTTAGAACTGTTTGTGCCACTGTTAGGAATATGAGTGTCACTGTCAGGAGTAGAAGTGTCACTGTTAGGAGTGTGGGCATCACTGTTAGGAATAGATGTGTCACTGTTAGGAGTACTTGTGTCACTGTTAGAAGTAGATGTGTCACTGTTAGGAGTATTTGCGTAACCGTTAGGAGCATTTGTGTCACTGTTAGGAGTATGTGTATCACTATTAGGAATAGAAGTGTCACTGTTAGAACTGATTGTGTCACTGTTAGGAGTATGCGTATCACTGTTAGGAATATATGTGTCACTGTTAGAACTGTTTGTGCCACTGTTAGGAATATGAGTGTCACTTTCAGGAGTAGGTGTGTCACTGTTAGGAGTATGGGCATCACTGTTAGGAATATGAGTGTCACTTTAGGAGTAGATGTGTCACTGTTAGGAGTATTTGCGTAACTGTTAGGAGCATTTGTGTCACTGTTACGAATAGAAGTGTCACTGTTGGTACTGATTGTGTCACTGTTATGTGTGTATGTGTCACTGTTGGGAGTAGGCGTTTCACTGTTAGGAATAGATGTGTCACTGTTAGGAATATGAGTGTCACTGTTAGGAGTAGGTGTGTCACTGTTAGGAGTATGCGTATCAGTTAGGAGTTTGTGTGTCACTGTTAGGAGTAGATGTGTCACTGTTGGTACTGATTGTGTCACTGTTATGAGTATTTGTGTCACTGTTAGGAATATGAGTGTCACTGTTAGGAGTATTTGCGTAACTGTTAGGAGCATTTGCGTCACTGTTAGGAATAGAAGTGTCACTGTTGGTACTGATTGTGTCACTGTTATGAGTATTTATGTCACTGTTAGGAGTAGGCGTTTCACTGTTAGGAATAGATGTGTCACTGTTGGGAATATGAGTGTCACTGTTAGGAGTATGCGTATCAGTTAGGAGTTTATGTGTCACTGTTAGGAGTAGATGTGTGACTGTTATAAGTATGCGTGTCACTGTTAGAATACTTACAATAACAGCTACTTAATAGTTTAGGGTTTTCCTCTTATACATAGTACATAAATAAAAAAAAGAAGCTGTTTCAGCAAAATAGAATTATCAGTTATTGTTGGTTATGAAGGAGTTACTTTATTAGCGCCAGACAAATTCAGTTTTCTTGGTTATCTACAAAATTAAGTATGAGAATTTATTCTCAAGCATCTTATTTTATTTTCCTCGATGTAATCTATCGATTTATGAATGTGTCACCTTAGAACAATATTATAATTAAATAATAATTAAAAAGTGTACAATGAAATGATAGTTTTATTCTATATTTTATTAACCATACTCTGTATTGTTGTCTTGATGGTGCCATGTGGAAGAGCTTTATGATAGCATACATCAGTATAAATTTCACCTCACCAGGTGGCGTGGGTGTCGTACAGCATCATTTTCTTAGGATTACAAAAAATTGTTTTTTCTCGATTTCTCGAAAACTTTGCACGAGGTTTTACACTCATTCATTTAATTTTAACCAGTTCCTTGAGATCTATCCATTGGTATATCACTCGTCTTTGAACTAAACGTTAATAAAATTGTTAAATTACTCAACTGAAGCTTCTAGATGAAAATTAAGGGTAAAAATATGCAGTGCAAAGATTAGTCGTAAGTCTTGCAATATTCTGGTATACAACAAACCCGTATTTATTACAACACAACGAAAGAATAGCACCTCGTGTGGAAATGTCTGCAGCCACCTTCTTGCCAGTTAATCTATTCTACGCCTTGTCCTTAGAGGAAGTGTTCGAAGTGGAAAAAAAGCAGAGGCGGAATGTTTTATTACAATTTTGACTCGACATACCGGCTATCTAAATGTTGAAATACAGTGAATATATGTTGCCTAAAATATTGTATTTCTATTTACATAATGACTCAAAACCATACGAGAGCTTCTTTGTAGTTACGAGGGGAGGGGTATGGAGAGACTTTGATCCCCCACCAACATCTTTCTGAAAAAAAAATCCCCTTATGTTATATTATAGAGAATTATACACGAAAATGCTCGAACAACGAATTTTTATATTAACAATTTCCTGCGGGGAAACCTTTAGACTCATTACTCGATTGAGGGGTAACCCGAACCCCCGGAAGATCCAACCCTCCACAGCAGACAACCCTTAAATCCACCCATGCTCAAAAGTCAAAACACATTTATCTGCATTAAGGCATAAACTTCACCTCACCAGGTGACGTGAGTATCGTACAGCATCATTTTCTTACAAGGGAAGAATGAGCTCATATCGAAACCTACCGTAAAATTTTACTCAGAGGAAGAAGTCCCACAGAAAGATAACACACAAAAAAGCAGCTGCGTTTTCGAAGTGCAATTAACCAAAATGGCAGATTGAAATCTCGCGTATCCATGTCGACAATTGCACAATACGTTCAGTACCACCCCTTGTAAACTGCCTGTTAATAATAAAAAGGCAATAACAACAATGTGGGTACATACTATACCTAAGAAGAAGTCGTACGTTAAGGTGAACCTTGACGGCAGCCATCGTGAAATCCACCATCTTAAATGCAGGTCAAGCTTTGTAAATAGGAATAGGGCAATATGATACATGATTTTGGGCTAGAATTTAAGCAGAAAAACAATGGTAGCAATATTATTAAGATACGTGCATTTGGTAAAAAGTTACAGGCATATTTATTCTATATGTTTCCATGTGAACAACTCCAGAATGAAGCTGCTGTCCAACAATTTGTAAAATACAAAAATATAGAAAACGCCCTCTATATTTTTCCAATTTGTTCCAAATGTTTTTGAGCAAAGCTACACACTTGTAGGAGATTAGTCTGCAAATTTGGTCCAAATTGGTTGAATAGGGGCAGAGATAGACCAGATAATATGAAAATTTAGCCAAAATCGGTGATAACAGAATCGTTATATTAAATTCTGTATGTGCAATTTTCCTCTGATCTGTCTCATTTCTGCTTTTCTTTCGTCCCTCATTGAAATGTATTGTGGAACTATCAAGTAGGAGTTACATTTCAACCGAGACAACTTATTTTTGGACAGCTCCTTCATTCTGTAATTGTGCACAAGGAAACATACACAATAAATATGCCTGTAACTTTTTACCAAATGCAAGTATCTTAAAACTATTGCTACCATTGTTTTTCTGCTTAAATTCTACCCCAAAATCATGTATCATATTGCACTATTCCTATTTACAAAACTTGACCTGAATTCAAGATGGCGGATTTTAAGGTGGTTGCTGTCAAGTTTCACCTTACCGTACGACTTCCCCCCCTTAGGTATAGTATATACACACATTGTTGTTATTGACTTTTTATTTTTAACAGGCCGTTTACAAGGGGTGGTACTGAACGTATTGTGCAATTGTCGACATGGATACGAGAAATTTCAATCTGCCATTTTGGTTAATTCCACTTCGAAAACGCAGCTGCTTTTCTGTTTGTGGTCTTTCTTTAGGACTTCCTTGCTCTGAGTGAAATTTTACGGTAGGTTTCGATATGAGCTCATTCATACTTCCCTTGTTAGGATTACAAAAAATAGTTTTTTCTCGATTTCTCGAAAACTGCGCACGAGGTTTTACCTTCATTCATATAATTTTGACCAGTTTTTTGAGACGACACACATACATAAGGAAGAAAATTCAATGTGGCACATTGAAATATAAACTAGATGAATTTCTTTGAAAATGAAACTTTTGAGTTTTACGTCCCACGATTATGCCGGCTAGGCTAAAGGAGACGGTGATGATGAGAAATGAACGAAATGGTGGAATGAAGAAAGTGGGAGAACTCCGATGAAACCCACGCACGCGGTGTTTGTCCACCACAAAGTTCGCTTGGCGGGAGCAGAGTTTGAACCCGGGACCCCATGTACCAGAGGTGAACGCTCTACCACTGAGCCACTGCGGCTCCAATGAATTTCTTTGAAAACAAAATGTAGCAATAAGATAAAAATGTCGGTGTTGTCAACTTAGAAATTATTTCTACATAAAAAATATTTTTACGTGGAAACCTATTCGTCAATTACTCTGTATAAAAATGTATTTATTAAAGGTATTTAACATCTACTCTCCAGTGACGGTATGTCTTGATCACTGAAAAACCAGAGGTGGTATCTCATACCGTCTCCCTTCGACCACTTCTTAGAGGCAAATAAATCAGTCACTGCTGTTTCCGTCTCCTGCTGGTTGCTGATGCATCGTGATTAAAAAAAAAAAAAAAAAAAAAAAAAAAAAAAAAAAGCTACATAAACTGACACGTGTACTAATCCGAAGCAGCAAGATCAGGACTGTATGCCAGTTGTGACGTGAGTTCAATGCCATCAAATATCTGAATTGTTTGTTGCGTTTTTCGAGCCAAGTGTGTCTTTACGTTATCCTGTTGCAGCAGGGTGCGCTTTCGGTACATCAATTCAGGACAATTTTGACGTAGTGCAGCATAAATCCGCTCCAACTGTTCGGAAGAAATATCACCACATATCATCGTAGTTTCAATTTATGCTCGAAAGGGCCCTTGATCAACCACTGTTTTTGCACATTTAGATTTCGGAAAAAATACCCACTTTTCCTCGTATGTGACAACCCGTTTCAGGAAAGGCATATAGCATCAGGCTCCTGATAATTTTTCCGAAGTTGTGAAGGTGACGCACTACTGTGGACTGGGACATGCCGAGTTCGTCGTCGTGTTCTGGCGGATGGATCTTCCTCAATGGGTGTCGTATGACTTCAGAATCTGTTACCTTGGGGCGACCTGACCTTGGCTGATCTTCAACATTTTTACAACCTGTACGAAATTTCTGGAACCAACGAGATGATATGCCACGGCCCACTACCTTCTCCTTCACATAATAAATGTTTCGGGTTCTTCAGTAGCGTTATGTCCGAATTCGAATCCATACAGAAAAAGTTCAGGTATCAGAGCTTGTTGCTCACTCATCGTTACTACCACTAAAAACTGACTGAAGATACTGATTCAATGGCGGCGTCCGTGTGAAATAATCCTCTTCCCACACTAGTCTTGGCCAGTTTGACCGTATACTTACGGTCGATCACGGTGTATACTTACGGTCGATCGTTGGTTGTGGAAATATTGCAAGACTCATGACTCATGCCATTTGTAATTTGTCGTTTATGATGTAAAGTTTATTACTAGCTTAGAGTAGGCCATAGAGCGTACTTGATCCTACATGTGTAATTGATAAAATCAAATTCATAAAAGACTTTTTCTCTTCTTCATATTTCAGGTGAGAGTCGACTCACCTGATGACCATGACAGAACTAGGGAGTTCGTGTGGAGAAAATCCAGCCATATTGCTAACTTGGTAGCCCAAAAGCTAACAACAGCAGCACGTTATCTTCTCCATCCCCAGAAAGTTGAAATGATGGAACCATTTTCGATATCATTCGTGGAATCACCCACAACTTATAATCGACCTCCGGAAGTACCCGCAACTTGGAATCTACCTGTGGAATCACCCACAACTTGGAATATAAATATGGAATCATCCACAACTTCACCGTCGACCGAGTCTTACTAGTGTTCAAGAACAAACCATCAGAGAGATAATATAACACGTAATTGATCAAACGAGACAAAAAGTGTTGGAATAATAGCTACCTACACAGTGTTATATTTTTAAAAACAATTTTGATATTTTTCTTAATAGAAAAGAGGAATGATTTCGTTTGTTTTGATTTTCGCTTTTTGAGCATGTGATTTGTGGTAGAACACTGCTTTTATGGTTAATTTTGGTTTCTATTTATTGTCGAAGCATGACATTTGTTATATATTTTATTTATTTATTTAAAACTATTTATTATTGTTGAATTTATTTAAGACTTTATTGTTGCCGATTTATATTTTATAAAAATAAATATTTTTATAAAACAATGTTAAAGATTATTTTGAAGTAATTAGTTTCATTTAGTGGTTTCCTCAATATTAAGAAATGACATTATTATTATTATTATTATTATTATTATTATTATTATTATTATTATTATTATTATTATTATTATTATTTGATACAATACGAAACTAAATGCCGTTATAGATTTCTGTCTTTAAGGAAAACATTTTTCAGCATAATCTCAGTAAACTTCAGTAAAACTAGGTAAAAGAAAGTATAAAAAGAATATATATGTAAGGTAAACCTGAAAGATGTGCGCAAACAATCTCTGTGTGTGCAACTGCCTAATGTATCATTTTGCTGATGTTCATAGACCCATTTAATTAGTTTTGATGTCACGAATCACTTCCCGCAGTTTGTGCATATCTTTCTCTTTCGTTCCAATTGTCAGGATACGATTATCGATTCCATGTTCGCACCCTTATATACAGTTTCAATTTTCTGCGAATGTAACAAGATTGCGAACTAATTTCCTTATTTACAGATGATGTCAGTTACATGGCAGGGTTGTAAGAGGTTCTGATTTTACTTGAAATTTCTTCTATAAGCAGTTTAAAGAAAATAAAAAGAACATGCTGAACTGAATCAAATTTATAGGAAGCAGTCGTTATGCGCTGATTACGTAAAACTACTTAACATGGGATCAAACACTAAAGCATTTAGATGGCTGCAAACTTAATTTTCTCATACGAAAATATTACTTAAAAAAGATATTAAATAATATAAAAACATTAATTTAATACGTATACTGCAATGGGGGAGCCAGAAAAAAACATCATGGGGTAATAAAGTGCAATAGTGAAAAAACGTGTATATCTATAACCCAGTGCACAGATCATGCATCACCAGCTGAAAACTTCGCCGTATGGTCGGACAGATTTTCATGTTCTCCTGTGTCATAATGTTAAGTATTTTATTTCAGCACACAGAGATGAACCGAATCGCAGGGAAGACAGGTAATAAACGTGTCTCATTCTATTTACCGGTAGTTTTGTTTATAGTCGTACGGGTTTGAAATACTGGTGAAATTGGTTAACAGATAGAAAGAAGTTGTCACAGTCATTACAATCGAAGAACTATGGCTCCCTAAATGTAGCACGTTCAACGTCGTGAAACGTGGTCAGTGCATCAGCTCTCAGATGTCATTATTTCTGATTTTCTGGATCTGAGTTCGCTACTTCTTAATTCACATAGTTCCCAATTGCCTCGTGATGATGAAAATAAATAAATAAATAAATAAATTTAACGAAATCTTTCAGTTTTACGAGCCAGGGTGCCACAGAGAAATTTAGAGCTATGTCGGCAGTAGTTGACTACCAGAAGGGCCACGTCTATTGAATTAGGCTAAATAGAGTAGCCAGATGCAGGGCAGGACTTGCTGCTACTTGGCCTCGGTGGCTCACATATTGTGTTGGCCCCGAGTTCCCAATCCCCCCAGCTACCACTACCTCAATTGCTCACTAATTTCCTACACTAAGAGCACGCTATTATCTTAGATAAAGCACACATTCTTTAGAGCCAAGCCGTACATTATACAGTAAAGATCATAATATACTGTAGAACAGGGTATATGTTATGTAACAATATTTATGAGAACACACACACACACACACACACACACACACACACACATATATATATATATATATATATATATATATATATATATATATATATATATATATATAGGGTGAACGGTAGAACGGTAACTATGTGTACAAACTTCAGTAGGTGATTCCCGACACCTGTAACAGCAAAAAAGTCTTTGGAACATATGCGAGCTGATCAAAAGTTTGGGAGATACTGAGATACCGGACACTGAAAGCATGGGAAAATTAATTTTAGAGCTCCATAGCTCCACTATCTTGAATGACAGAGCTAAGGCGGCAAGATCACGTCAAAGAAACTGAATCTGCTCTATTCAAACATGCCTGTGCTGAAATAGTGACATTCGTGTGCAAGGGATTCTCCAAAGGAAGTGGGGAATCAATGGAAATTGTCTGTCGAAATGTTGGTCTAAAGTTGCACGGTTCGAAAGTTATACGAACAGTAAGCAATGATTTGTTTTCGGAAATGTCATATCGCCAATATTGTCAACTAGCAGCGTTCACCCCGCTTCGCTGCGGTCACCCCGGAACGCAATAAACTTTGTTACTTAGATAATTTTTACTTTTTCGCTTTCAACTGATATGATAAAAACCATAGAAGATTGCATTAATGTTAACATTATAGCGCCTGTCATTTATGTTAACCCGCCGAGTGACACGGTCATGCGGGTTGCATATAAATACGTTTATTTTTATACCTATGATGAACTAACAAAGGATTTGTACGTTATGGACACTTGAATGGTCAATTATCTCAAGACACTGGTAATTAAAAATTAAAGTGATATGATAAAAACCATCTAGGGTCCAAATCCTAATAACCCCCCAAAAATGAAAGAAATTGGTTCAGCCGTATTAGCGTGATGAGCTAACAAAGGATTTGTGCGTTCTCTTTTATATAATAGACTAGCAGCGTTCACCCCGCTTCGCTGCGGTCACCCCGGAACGCAATAAACTTTGTTACTTAGATAATTTTTACTTTTTCGCTTTCAAGTGATATGATAAAAACCATAGAAGATTGCACTAATGTTAACATTATATCGCCTGTCATTTATGTTAACCCGCCCCGCTTCGCTGCGGTCACCCCAACCCGCCCCGCTTCGCTGCGGTCATCCCGGAACGCAATAAACTTTGTTACTTAGATAATTTTTACTTTTTCGCTTTCAAGTGATTTATAGCGCCTGTCAGTTATGTTAACCCGCCGAGTCACAGGGTCGTGCGGGTTGCATATAAATACGTTTATTTTTATACCTATGATGAACTAATAACAAAGGATTTGTACGTATGGACACCTGAATGGTCAATTATCTCAAGACACTGGTAATTGAAAATTAAAGTGATATGATAAAAAACATCTAGGGTCCACATCCTAACAACCCCCCAAAAATGAAAGAAATCGGTTCAGCCGTATTAGCGTGATGAGCGGACAAAGGATTTTTTGTACGTATTGACACCTGATTGGTCAATTATCTCAAGACACTGGTAATTGAAAATTAAAGTGATATGATAAAAACCATCTAGGGTCCAAATCCTAACAACCCCCCAAAAATGAAAGAAATCGGTTCAGCCGTATTAGCGTGATGAGCGGACAAAGGATTTTGTGCGTTCTCTTTTATATATATAGATATGGCGCAGGAGTGTACATTTGCTATGTGGGGTTGTATACCTGCAACATCAGGCAGGAGTTACAACAAGAAAGAATGTGCTCTTGAGTTACCATACATGAAAGAGGGAGTTGTTTGCGATGAATACGTAGAAGTAGCACATTATGCAAAGAAGTGCAATAGGAAGACGTGGTACGTAGTCGTAACAAAGATGAAAATAGGGTGCAAGAACTCGAAACATATGGCATATAAAAAACCACTAAATAAGACAAATATGCACGTGTATTTTACGAGTGGACCAAGTAAACGAAACTAGTAGGTTAGTCTTGTCTCTTTGTCTCGTCTCGAAAATACGTCTCGGTTTCGAAATTCGGCCAGGAAAAGTTCTGCCGGCCAGGAAAAGTTCTCGTCTCCTAGCAACACTAGCAAGAACTCGAAAAGGTTTGGGTTCATGCGGACACCGAAACACTACGCTGATAGGAATAGCCTATGTTCTGGGAAAGAATTGAGATATGTAGGGGCCTTCCGGGTCCATTTCAGTACAGATACTTCAGGTATAGGCCTGGTGGTACTGAGGGAAACCCTGACGACTGTCAGGATGGCCGAACCGGAATTTAGCAATGTAGGTATTGTAGAAACTATTATTATTATTATTATTATTATTATTATTATTATTATTATTATTATTATTATTATTATTATTATTATTATTATTATTATTATTATGTATAATATCATTAATAATATTAAATGTGCTTGGAAAGTGTAGCCCAACTCACAGCAGCAAGACATTACTGTGTTTAAAATCAGAAGCCTGTAAGACATACACAGCATATGATAATAAACAATTGAACGATGTACAGTACATAGATGACACTCTGACACTGTCCTGTAGTGGCAGTCACGGCACTCCAGCATGTTTACTGTACTAGTAGTGTGCCTCGTGAGTGAACGTATGTTGTGTGTTGCTATTAAAATGGTACGGTATTCACACCGAGAACAGCTAATATGATGTTCGTGTATGCCAAGCAGACGGCAACGGTCGGAAAGCAGCACGAATTTACGAGAAGTATCCTGGGCGACAGCAACCCGATCACCAAACGTTTGCGTGAAACAGGATCTTTTGAGGGAATGCGTGAACGTGGAGGGCGCGTGGCGTATGTTCGTACACCAAACCTCGAAGAACGTGTGCTACAAGAGATTGCGAATAACCCCAGTGCAAGCTCTAGATAAGTGGCCCGTCATTTTCATATAAGCCAAGACACTGTGTTACGTATTCTACATGACAACTACTATCCCTATCATCTGCAACGTGTCTAGGCATTATCACCTGTGGCTTTCCCTGCTAGAGAAAGGTTTTGTCGGTGGTTATTACACAAGGTTACCAATATTGTTGGCTTTCCTTCGGTAATCCTCTTCACAGATGAGGTGACGTTTAGTAAGACTGGCGTCATCAACCTCCACAACCGCCATCTGTGGGATACAGAGAACCCTATGGAATGGTTGAATCGTCCCATCAGAAGCGGTTCAGCGTCAATGTTTGGGCGGGGATTATTGGGGACCACCTCCTTGGGCCAGTATTTCTTCCTCAGAGGCTCAATGGACAGGCTTATCTGGATTTTCTGCGGAACAATCTGTCTATTTGACTTGAAGATGTGCCACTCCATGAACGACTGATCATGTGGTTGATGCATGACGGAGCTCCAGTCCACTTCCAACGTCCCGTCCGCCAATATTTAAACACCATTTTCTTCGACAGATGGATTGCTCGCGGAAGTCCTGTTGCATGGTCTACCCCTTCACCTGACCTCAACCCCTTATACTTCTACTTGTTGGGACACGTGAAAAGTCTCGTGCATGCCGAGCATGTTCCTGATCTCCAAACGCTTCAACAACGTATCAGTACAACCTTTGACGATCTTCGGGTACAACATGGTCGATTGGAGCAGGTTAGGCAATCAATGATGCGACGAGTTGCTGCATGCATTGACGCTCAGGGAGGGTGCCTCCAACATCTCCTGTGAAGTTTCCAGAAGGAAGAGAAACCCTGTCGTATACAATAAGGTATTGTAAGAATACAGGTTCACATATTCTTGTACTATACGAATGGTAGAACGACATCTTTTGGAACTGGATAGTTCTTTGTATGAATAACTTCGTTTCTCTTTTACCCTATTGCAGCTTTCCCTACTTTTCACTGTTACATAACGCCAATATGGCAACGGTATATCTCCAAGGACAAGGTCGTTAACTTATCTCCAGTCACCCCGCACGTCATGCTGGCTGAGGGACGTACATGCTACACACTATTTTCATTGCTAAATTTAGGTTCGGTCATCCTGACAGTCGTCAGGGTTTCCCTCAGTACCACCAGGCCTATGACTGAATGGTATCTGTACTGAAATGGGCCGGATGGAGACAAGACTGACCTACTACTTTTGCTAGGAGACAAGACTAACCTACTAGTCTCGTTTACTTGGTCCACTCGTACAATACACGTGCATGTTTGTCTTGTTTAGTAGTATTTCATATGTCATATGTTTCGAGTTGTTGCACCATATTTCCAACTTTGTTACGACTACGTACCATGTCTTCCTATTGCACTTGTTTACATAATGTGCTACTTCTACGTATTCATTTCAAACGACTCCCTCTCTCATGTATGGTAACTCAAGAACACATTCTTCCCTGTTGTAACTCCTGCTCGATATTGCAGGCATGGAGCCCCACATAGCAGATGCACTCTCCTGCGCCATATGAACTATGTTGGCGATATGACATTTCCGAAAACAAATCATTGCTTACTGTTCGTATAACTTTCGAACCGTGCAACTTTAGACCAACATTTCGACAGACAATTTCCATTGGTTCCCCACTTCCTTCGGGGAATCCCTTGAACACGAATGTCACGATTTCAGCATAGGCATGTTTGAATAGAGCAGGTTCAATTTGTTTGACCTGACCTCGCCACATTAGCTCTGTCATATATATAATCTTGGCTTAGGGTGGCTGAGATTTGTAATTTTTTTTAGTACTGGTGCTTGCAGTATTCGTGAACAAGGGATACGATAAGCTGTAAAACAGCTCACCCTGCACGTAGCCCGGCATATTTTTCGTGGTTAGTATACCTTCTGGAACAAGCACGGCAAAATCTTCAGTCCACTTGAATCAGTATGCACTTGTGGTCCACGAACTATGTTAAGTACCGTACCCAGATTGGATGTATTTATGCAAATTGCGTGTGTATATATAGGTCGACGGGGGGGGGGGGTAGTAATGGAATTACTTATTATGGTTGAGACGTGATAAAAGATGAGGAAAGAAATTATCAATAGTAAATCTTAATATTGCTACGAGAAATTGGTTAATTTCTATTTCGATTTATGTAATTTTATTCCACATTTATGTGTGTATCCAGTTCTTACTGTAATAGCGATTGTAGTATATGGATAATCAACGACAATTGTGAAGCCGAATTCAACAGCAGCCACGGTTTTATTTAAAAGAAACACCTACGTACAAAGTATTTACTAATTTTTCACTTATCAATGTTGTAGATTCAAGAAGTCCGAATTTATAATACACTCATTACAATATCACCAACCTCCGTTCCTATCTGCGTTCGATAGGTTTCTGTTAGAAAATTTCCCTCGGCGGACACAAAATTTTCCCTTTTATCAAATTTTCCCTAGTTTCTTCAGTGTCCAATTCTTATGACAAAAGTTATGTGATTAAGATTCATTCAGCTGTATTGAAGGAAGTAACAACCACATTTGTTTTATTGATTTATTTTACTATTTCCTCCACATTTTTAACACAAAGATATACCCAGCCAGCAACGGATGCAAAGTATGATACTTTGAACAGACCCTACACATACACATAAATACATAGACACAAACTATTGTTATTGTTTTGGTTTATTTCTGACGAACAAAGAAAATTTTGAGCACTTATATTGGTCAATCAGCTAGCGAGAGAATTTTCCTGGATTTTTAGTTTTATTGAAAAATTTCCTTTTTCCCGTTTTGCTAAATTCGCCTATGAAATTTCCTTAGATTAGGGAAATTTCCCTCAAACTACAAACACTGGTTCCCATAGTAATATTCGAAACGACACGATAAGGATATACACTTGGATTCCATAGAAACAAGTATGTGATGCGAAGAAGTCATTAACCGTAAGTTGGTGCTCGAACATCTGGAAATCTTTTCCCTTTAAAGAACTGCTCGAGATGCCAGAAGAGACGGTGATCGATGAGAGAAAAGTCAGAAGAGTAGGACGGATGAGAAAGAGTTTCACATAGAAATTCATGCAGAGTCTGTAACGTCCTTTGAGCTATGTTTATTCGTGGATTGTCGTGAACCATGTCTTTTGAACATTTCTGGATGTTTGAGGTAAAAGTTGCTGTGTAATTTTCTCAAGTCCACCGCTATAACTATCTGCAATGATGGTTTCACCTCGACAGAGAAATATAGTAAGGATCGTTCCAACATAGATTATCATATCAGCAACATCATCTTGTAGGGGATTTGGAAATCGTCTTGGACTTCGGTGAAAATCTAACCACTGTTATGATTGTTACGATTGTCGTAGCATACCCTTTTTTCTCCAAAAGTAACAATTTGATGCAGGGAACTTTCACGATTATTCTTTACACTGAGAGAACTAAACACCTTCAGAAGGCTATTCAAAAATGGCGGTGTCAACTAATGTGGCACCAAGAGGTAAAAATATCTATGGCGTTCGTCACTTCCTAAAAATTACAATGGAAAAATATAAATATGAGAGAGGGCGTAACGTCATGCGTTCCTCTACCTTTTCAGATCCATTTTTACCCCTGGTGGCACCCATGAATACAACTTTTTCACCTTACAAATTGCATGCGGCCGCGGAACCATAGTAGTACTATGTATACCTAACTCGTCTGCAATGGTACGAACACTTTTCCAGGGTCTCCTAATGCAGTGTTCCTGAAGAGGTCATCCGAACATGATATTGATCGATGATCGGGTCTCATTTTGTGATGCTGAATCACCTTAATAATATGTCACAAGCCAAAAGCGAATGATGAATTTATTTGCCATTCCCGGCCCAAATGTACTGTTAAGATATGTCCCAGTTTGAACTCGTAATAACATAAATATTCACTCGCAATTGTGTTCTCCATGGTGTACTTTGGTATGATCCTGTTCAATTACACACTGCCTTCTGACTGTCTAGCTACCTCAACATGTTTGTTTTGACGTATAAAGAGTTTACAACGTTAAATGTATGACCATAATCCATCTTCGGGTTGCTTTGTTAAGGCGAATTTTCCACCAAACGCCGAAGCTCCATTTCTACTTGCACCTGCTTAATATGATTCAGAAAGTTCTAAAATAGTGGTAAAATAATGAAAATATTTTCATTTACGAGAAACAATCTGTACGATTCATAAGCATCTTAACAACCAGTGTCAATTATAAAATAACTAGCAGAATAAATATACTTAGAACTGAAACTCTATTCATCATGACTCTTGAACTCACTAAAGGAATAATAAACATATTCTGATGAAGACAGCGTTAACTTGTCGAAACCGTTACACTGTAATTTAGTTGTTAGTAAATAAGAGTATATACTATGGTCAGAAGTGTTTATTATTCCTTTAGAACCGAAAGTATAAGATTTATGTTATGGAAAGTATTTGAAAGACATACATTTTTATTGATTTCACAATAGTAATTGATGCAAATTCAATTTCATTGAAGTTACGTAAACGTTCACGCCTACTTCTTCCTTAAGGAAGTCACAATTCCCAAACCTCCATCTTATTATCAACTAAGGTTGTATGGGAAATATTTATATAAAATTTGAAAATTCTGCGCCTAATCGTTTCAGAGATGTAATGGACATCAACAAAACATTCAAAACCTTATTATATCTTTTAGAGGTTACATTTCGCGAAATTTCGTTTTAAATGCAATCTAGGATATTATTTCTTCTGAAGTTGTACTCCTAATAGTTTCGGAGATCTGAAGAACATTAGAAAAGTTATCAAACTCCCTTCTCCCTCTAGTTTAGGACTTGAATCTCACGAACTCCCATCTTGCATGCAATCTAGGTGCAAGGAAATTATTACTGCAAAATTTCAAAGTTCTACTGCAAAAAGTTTCAAAGATCTAGTAGTGAGATTATCTTATAGATCTGAAAGTTAAATGACAATCTTTCTTCATTCAATTCCATCATTATTGCCTAGGAGCGTTGCAGATATCACAGTTGTCGAATTTGAAGCAGGAAGTATCAAATTTAGAAGTTATTAAAAGGTTGGTACATGAAATGATATACAACGCTTTTCTTCCTATTTTCCAATATTTCCGAAAAAATTAAAGTCGATTCAAAATTTTGGAAATTTTACAATACTATTAGGGAGTGATCTTCCTCCCAGTTCAAATCTACTGAAAAGGAAATCCCAAGTTCTTGCAGTTCTAAACTTTTCCACTTCTATACTTAGTGATAGAGAGTATCGAGGAAAAACATCGGTATCAGTAGAAAAAAATAACTACCTTGTTTACTTTTGAAGTCAGTGTCATGTCACAAATATGGGCTAGGATCCTCTCATCTGCTTCTTCATAATCAGATTCTAAACTATGTTCATTCTCACCCAATGTGGAAATTCAAACACTTCCAGGTGGGAGGAAGTTAATGTGGGCCTAAAATATACTTGTACTAAGAGAGTACTCTTGCAGCAGTGGCGCATACTGGTTTGATGCCTTCTGCTACCACTTACCTTTATAAAACCTGCAAATTATATTATTATTATTATTATTATTATTATTATTATTATTATTATTATTATTATTATACTTTAGTTTCCACGTTATTATACAATCTTCAAAATAAGAAAAAAATACTTATACCATCCTTTTATCAAGTAGATAAGTATCATTTTCTCTTCACCAGCAAGAGTTATCTTATTAGTATTACGGAAAACGATCATACATTTCTATTTTTATTTGTTGCTTGAAGTATCACCACATTTCGCATTGAATAGGTGGTAACCCTTCTCACCAGAGGAAATAGAAGCTGTCCGGGTAATAATGAGCGCTGAAATAGGCGATTAGGAAAGAAGTCTCAGTTTCTAAGAGCTACACAAACTACTGTAAAACAAAATTTTCGTTCCGTTAACGCAAATCGGTACGAACGATGCTCATAATGTCTAAAACAATTTCCAGAGACCCCCAAAATGCACTGTCATTACTCGTATAATTTCTTTTTACTCTTCACTCACGCCCACGAAACCGATTTCTCCAGAGGCAACTGCTTTTACCTGGTTCATACACTGTGGGCGGAGGTGGAACGAAGGGAAATGCTCTGATTCATACTGTAGTAGCTTGAGAGTGGTTTCTTCTGCGTTGTTATATTAAAGACCTTTTAAGTTCGCGAGACGGGTTGCATGCGAAGAGCTATGGAAACTACTTTAAAACACAAAATTTTCGTTGCCTTAACGCAAATTGCTACGGAACGAGGCTCATGATGTCCAAAACAGTTTCCCGAGACTCCCAAAATGCACTGTCATTACTCGTATAATTTCCTTTCTAAATACATAGTATAGTGGATCTTTCTAAATACATACAATTCCCAGAAACTTATCATTGGAAAAAGATACTAAAATATAAATTTATTAATATAATTTAGTTCATATTATAACTTTATTTTATAATATTCTACATCTGCTGCCGGTAGGCCCGGTAGTCCACAAAATATGCCACTGTCTTGAGACTGTGTTAATTTTTCAACACTTTCCAAAAGATACTTGCCCTCGCAGGAAAGTACCCCTGTACAATATCGAAAAGGTTATAATTTCACAGTTCAGAGTATTTTTCCCACAAAAGACTTGAAAAATCAGTTTTTCTAATGTACATAGTGTATAAAGGATCTTGGTATCCTTTGTGAGAGTGTCTCCTTAAAGTATGCTCATAATTGTAATTTGTGTAATCACTAGAACACCACGTTAAATTTAAATTACAAATATGCAGAACCGTAATTATTATGAATATTTATTCAAAGTAGTTAACCTTCTAGTTTAAAAGAGGTGTATTATACAAAAAAAGATAGAACAGATATTTGTTAAAAACTGTCATATCCATTGTTCACAGTAAAATAGCTTACAACTAAACATAGAACTAAACCTGAGAGACTGAAACATACCTAAATCTGTTCACTCTTCTGGAGATGTCACTTTTCAACGTTTCGGATAAACTCACTGTATCAGTGGCGTATTTAGGATTTTGTTTCGGGGAGGGCTATGCACAATACGGGGAAGAATGGGGGGACAATTGCCCACCTGACTTTGAGAATTAATATTTTATTCAATTGTCTACTAATTCTGTACTAGGAAAAAATGTGAAACTCGTATGTCAGTGGAGGATCTTACATCCCAGGCAAATCTGAAATGACGAATGAGTCCGTCCAAGCTTCATCATCAGAGCTCGCTGGTGGATTAAGATGAGAAATCCTTTTTATCACTTGCTGGCGGTCACGGCACAATTCCAGCTGCACGAAACCCAGAAGAAATGTTTTGTTTTGAAGAAATATCAATTTCCACTAGGGCTTGTTTCAGAATTTTCGGAAATTCTGACTTGGGATGACATCCACGGTTTTTCTTCTTCCATTCCTCTAGACATCTCTTCCATGATCTCTTAAGTGGTCTGAAGAATGCAATGTCCAACGGTTGGGTGAGATGTGTTGAATTCGGTGGAAGAAGTATAAACTTTACACCAATTTCATCACACTTCTGAATGACATGATGGGAAACATGGCTGGAAAGATTGTCTCCAATTAAAACCTTTGTGCCTTGCAGAGCCTGTAAGTATGGCACACACAACGTGAGAAACCAATCTTCGAAAACATTCATATCAAACCAAACGGGTTTTGTCCTGTTGTATCGAGCACCATCAGGGCCATTTTCAATCCATGTTGGATATAAATATGCCGCCTTATATACTACGTACGGTGGTAACATGTAGCCATCTGCAGCAGCTGCAAACATAACCGAAGTGCTGGCTTTGGACGTGTCCCTTATGAGTTCTGGGTGTTTACATCCTCTCTTTACAATCACCTTGGGTTTGCCAGGGTCATCTGTAAAATTTGTCTCATCATAATTTATTATATTTGATGGTGGTACGCCATCTAGAGCCTCTTCCAAATTGTCGAAATAGTTGTTTAGCGTCTCACAATTAACAGCAGCACGACCTCGTTTTATATTTTCTGCAAATCTGTGTGAAAGTTCAGGGTAGCGCTGAAGAAATAACTTGCACCATTCGGAACCTGGGCAATTATTCCTAAATCGCTTTTCTACTCTGCCTACTCTGTTCAAATAGCCCTGAACTATGAGCTGAACGTCTGATATTCGACACGGGAAACCCCATTCAGCGCATTTCATGAGTCCCTGTACAAGCTGTTCTTTTTTGGATGTCAAACATTTCTGACCTCCATGATGACCTGGATGCTTGTTTCTTAGTTTGTCAGAAAGGGTACTCCTTGGTACCTGATACTGTCTCGCAGCTTGCCTTATTGATACTTTCTTTGATACTTATTGATACTTACGGCCTTTTTTAAATTTTCACTGCTGTAATGTCGATAGGGCCGACCCCCTACAATTTTCTTATACACTCGTACCATGTCCGAAGTCACCTCACACTTCGCTTACAATTCAAATTAACGTTCTTAGCTGAACCTCTCTTATGATTACATTTGAACTGACTGGCTAAATTCAATATCGAACAACAGATGCGTGCGAACGGATATTCGACTTAAGTTGACATTCGGCGAAGGCTTCCCAACAAAGAGGTTTTTCAGCCACACGGTAACAATAGAAAATATTGTCGGCAAGAACAAGACTATTTTTGAAGGGTTGTTGCCAACAATAGAACTTACAATAACTGAAGTCGGTAAAACCAACAATACAGATTTGATTGTAATGCATTGTGGTTTATTTGAAGCACGACAGCAAAGAGAAAGAACATTAAAACTCACAGGCGTCATAATGTCCGAAGTCGCCTCAGTTTACGTACACTTGTAATAAAACAAGGCTGTGAAATTGTCACTAATCGGAGTTTGATTTTCTAGTCAATCGCTCAAGCACCACTCTGTTACAATAACGGTGGATCTGACCTTTACAATATCAAATGGTAAAATGTTTGCCAGTAAGAAAATTGAAGCACTTTGAGGTGGGGGGAAATTAGTGTGTGCCTAAAATATACTTGTACTAAGAGAGTATTCTTGCAAGTGTTAATTTCTCAACGCATTCCAACAGAAACTTCTATTCAGAGGAAAATACCCCTGTACAATATGGAAAAGTTTATGGTTTCTCAGTTCACAGTATTTTTCTTACAAGAGACTTGAAAAATCAGTTTTTCATAGTGTATAAAGGTGCTCGGGTACCCTATGTGAGAGCATCTCCATAAAGTATGCCCATAATTGTAATTTGTGCAATCCCTAACACACCACGTTAAATTTAAGTTACAAATATGTATAATTGCAATTATTATGAATATTTATTCAAAGTACTGTAGTTTACCTAAAGCAAAGAAGAGACTTATTAAAAATTAGGTACAAAGTTGTATAACACAAATAAGCCATTTGTAATACAAATATACATTTTCCATAACTCGTAATTTGCCACTTTAAAAGAAATCTGAAATCGGGTTTATTTCCTTTTGGCCTCCAGAACTTTTCGTGGTAAATCATCCGCACCTTAATGATGTCCATCCTTCAGCCAAGAAATAACTAGCTCGTCTACTTTAAGCTTGTCTAGCGGTGGGCCATTAACATTGATGAACAAAAAGTTAGACAATGTTTGAGCACGTAGTCTATTTCTAATATCAGTCATCTGAAAATTCATAAGGAGAAATCCTCGTTCGCACTCTGTCGTGGAAATTGATAGTACTTCTACCCGATTCTGCAACTCCTCACCGACAATCTGCTTGTTAGACTTAAGTCTGATAACGATTTTTCTTGGTCAGTTTTGAAATACTCAGAAAGAAGTATCATCTCTCTATCACCATACAACATCTTTTCCATATCAATCATGTCAGTTGGTAATGTCGATTCATGGAGAACAGAAACTTCATCTACCACACCTTCGATAGGGAATCTTGTGCATGAATTATCAATTAAAGCCTGATAAACTGATGACTTTTATTTGTTTATAAATTTAATTTTTGTAACTACACATGAAGGTTTGATGACATTACCAAGTTTCCTCTCTCCTCTAGAAGGCGAAAGGGAACGAGGTTCCTGGAAAGTGTTTATAAGTGAATGAGAATTTCTTTCCTTCTTCCCCCTCAATTACCACACTGATGTTTGCCATGGGCCAAATTACGATGAATTTCAATTAAATTGTCACAAAATAATTATTTCCTTGATGAATTATCGATACTTTTCAGTGGAAAAAAGGATGAAATTTGAAAGTCCCAAATCAAGGTAAGTAGACCAACGTAAAGGAAAAAAAAAAAAAAAAAAAAAAAAAAGAGAGAGTAAAGTTTTCCATATAATTATGCGTACAATCCAAACTTAAAATTTCCGTGTAATTAAGCTTACAGTACAAATTTTATGTCTATTTTTCTCACAACTTTATGGGTTGATTGCCCTGCTGTAAGCGCTCCATATAATAAACATAAGCTTCAGTAATTATTATAGTAGAAAGCAATGGATATATGAAGCAAAGCACTGTGTTTTTTGTTTCTGACTTTTTTCTTAACTACTATCGATCGTTTTCGATCATTTTTACAAACCAACTTTCCATATATAGAAAGTACCCCCCTCCATAAAGGAGAATTTTTAAAAAAATGCTAGGACACATTCTGTTTATTTTCAATAGAGTTAATACACTGAATTTCAGCTCCGTAAGCTTAACGGCTTGCGAGGTACTCATTTTTGCCCGCAAAAATTCGGATCCTCACTACCTCCTTAAGATGATATGTATTATAATGAAAGCAATACAGGGGCGGATCCAGGACGGACTTCTGGGAGGGCGGTTGGTTGTAATACTTATACTTAGAGCTACTTTCAAGAGCTCCAAACTCTGGGATGGGTTTTATTTATAAAATTTTAAAGTTTCCTCTTCTGGGGGGGGGTCGATTGCCCCCTCTGGATCGGCCCCTGAAGCAATATAACATCCCAGTTTGGATTAAGGCCTAACTATATAACAAAAGTCATTTCATTTGACTTTGCAATTTGACTGTGATGATCAGGCACACACAGTTACATTCATTTTTTAAATATAATAATTTATATATTACAGTGATTCAAAAATGTATTTTTGTTTCAGTAGTTAGATCCTCTAAAAACTCACAGATCTCGAAAGCCAAGTAGTAGTATAAGCCCTATTGCTATTATTACAATTACAAATATCAATATCCAAAAGTGCCTGAAGTTCTTTTTACACTTAGTTAGATATACTCACCTCAAGTAAGTAGACATAAACAAATGGAAAATGAAGGGAAATGAAGATCTTGAAAGTAAAACGAAGACAAATTTACAAGTTTTCAGAAGATACTGTCTACAACGCAGTGAGCAGAGTGGGTCGGTAGATCAGATTTAGTCGGTGGGTCGCAGTGGGTCATGATGAGTGGTGGGTCGTAGTGGGTCACGGTGGGTGGTGGGTCACATGTTGTTGACCTACGACCCACTCAGAAAACTTGACCCACTGACCCACTCCACCTCTGATTCATAGAAGAAAAAGGATGCATCTTCTTGGCCTACCTAATTTCCCGAGCTACTTATTCTCCTTCTTGATTTTCTTTAATACTTACCTTTCTTTATAATTAAACGATGTAAATACTCCTTTGTTATAATAAATAAAGTCCTCTTATGATGATATCCGTGGAAGTTGGTGTGAAACATGAGTTTCGCTTATCAGATTCTCTTAGTTTTGGAGTTACTGACGGCGGCCGACTTAAATCATAACTAACAACGGTCAAAAGTATGATAGGAGAAACGAAAGAAAGTAAAAACCAAGAAAAAGAAACAGAAGAGTAGAATGGACGAAAGACACAAAAAAGAACACAGTTCTTACATGGAATGACATTTGACAAATACAGTATTATTTGTGAACAGAGCATAAGAAAATGGAGTCAATAAAATTCTTAGAAATAGTGAGAAGGATTATTGTTGTAGCCCTACGTGGAATGCGAAAAATCATCAAATTTATTCAAGGGCTTGAGCCCGATAGCCCTCCCTCTAAATACGCCACTGCACTGTACTAAAACTTCTCGGAGTAGATTCTATTTTGACACAGATTCCTTATTAGCAAGTTGAAAAACTGATGATCTTTATTTGTATATAAATTTAATTTTTGTAATTACACATGGGAGTCATTACCAAGTCCCCCCCCCCTAGAAAGCACAAAGGGAACGAGGTTCCAGTGAAGTGTTCAGAGGTGCCTGGGAATTTTCCCCCTTCAATTATCACACTGTTCTCACCCATCCCATTCTTTAAAGAAAAAATCTTGGCTGACCATGTTTTACTTCACTACCTAGATAAATCGGAACAGATGAAGTAACAGTATCTTTTTCCCAGGATATCCAATCAACAAAGTATTACTGCAACAATTCTATGTTTCTAGATGAAGCCCAGTAAGTGTCAGTATCTACAGGAAGCAGTATGCTGTCATTTGGGCCTTCATACTCTACAGGTTGTTTCCGTGATCGCTTGAACCTTTCAAGGGCTTTTAAAATTGTTTTCTTATAAACGTCGAAAACAATGGTGATGCACTCACTTGTATGAAAAGCTTGGCAGATAGTTTTCCAAATACTTCTTTCAAACTCTTAATATATCTTCAAGTTTAAAGATGCTATTGGAACCTTTCTCGCGACCGCCATAAGGTTTATAATTGTGGCTTTACCAGATGATTGAGGAATTTCTTAATTTGGTGGTCTTCGTAGTTTTTTTTTTTTTAGTTAATAAATCAGATGTGATTTTTCCGGTTTTCTCAGAAATTCATTTCTCGTCAAAAATAAAAATGTGGAAATTAATTTAAAAATCGCGAAACTTTCAAGATTTGGCCCCTACTTCAAAATCTATCAGTCTTCACATAAAAAGAAGCTAATTGCTATGATTTAAATGGATTCGTGCTTTAAAACTGCCTGAGAAACTCAAATCGTTGGACTATGATTACATAAAGGAAGACGATATTTTAATTCGGCAGGTACAGATGACCCATCGGTGCCTGAAGATTTTCATAAGCAATGTAATTGCCAGATGTGCTTAAGAGAAACAGTATGTCCCTATAGAAAACTGGAAATACTGTACTATGACTTTCGTAAATGTAGAAGTACTATTTTGGACCAATGCAGGAATCCTCTTATATAATATTGTTTAAGTCTTTATCTCGACACTGAAAGATTTGCAATATTCATTTTAATTTTTGACACTATGTTGTTAATTTGTATTAGTATTATGCAATAGGCCTACATACTTCTATTTTTAAAAATATGTTTTGCTCTTTGAATCCACATTTAAAAAAAATATCTGAAAATACGTCGTTGTTCCATTATATTTTCAAATTACACTATAACTTAGAACTATGAGATGTACTTTAGAAAGGGGTAGAATGAACATCCAGACTGTAAATTCGGACCACTGGGTACCGAGATATACTTAGACAAGAAATCTAGTAATTTGGCGTCGATTTTTAAATATGGTAACCAAACGACTATGATCTGGATCATGTGATCGCTTTTATACTCGTATATGTGTTTTACAAACCCTACAAGACTAAAGGAACATAAAACTTCGCGCACGAGATGGGCTAACGCCTGCAGTACAGATATATTGCTAGAAAGTAAAAACGGCGGGAAAGCTACTTTTGTAACAACAATTAAAATCATACATACTATTAGTTTCCCTTTTAATATATATCCTAGTTTTAAACTAAATTCAGCAGTTGTATACCGTTTTAAAGCTTGTTAAATTCTGCTTCATTTTTGGGTCTTATTAAAATGTTAAATTATTAGCAATTTTTGAGAAAATTACGAAAATAGAATAAAATTTTATCTTCAATTCTACTCTTTCCAATTTTTCGGGAAAACGACTCATATTTCGCGAAAAATACAAAATTATAGAGTATAATTTTCTCTTTCCAAAGGAAAAGTAAGATCAAACTCGGTCCATAAATGACCGAGTTATGAGCGTTTAAAGAAGGTCATGATGCGCCATCTTGAATCCAATATGGCTGCTAAACGATCATGAACCATATCACGTGACTAAAATAAATTAACTTTCTTTTAAGTGGGTAATAGCAGCCAGTAGTCAAAATGAGGGCACATATAATGCACAAGTGACAGGCTAGCGCTCGCAGTATTCATAAATTTCGATTATATAAAGGAAGAAAAGGTGTTTTCAACTAAGTGTATAACCCTCCAGTTACAGTGTATGTAGTATTATTTCTTTTCAAAACCCTGGTCCCTGTCCCAATAATTTTGAACCTTACTGTATAACAATAGGTATAATCGTGTTTTACTTTATAATAGAAGGTATAATCGTGTTTTACTGTATAACTTTCTTTACATCTAATTCGTTTTGCTTTCGTTTGAATAAAATTAATTTAGAAGTTTGAGAGTAATTAAGTATGTAGGTTCCCGGGGAAAATTCTTCTGTTTATATATTATTTTACTCTGTAATTTTTGGTGTATGGACATCTCATTTGGATAATTGTAAAATATACATTATTATTTCAATGCAATTCATATGTTATTGGATAGAATTTTCTACCAATCCGAAATTTGGCAGGACACCTAGGACCCCTTCGTCCCGACGAGATACCAATATGCTGCCAAAATTTGGTTTTACCCAGTTTTTACAATTTTCAATTATTCATCTCTTCCGGATTGACCTAAAGAGCATTCCACATATATATTAGATCCGTCGTGATTCCGCATATTTCTTTTGTAATACAGAATGTGTAGTTGATCTGCAAATAGTACACAGTACTTTTTTCAGTGCAAATTTTAAATCTCATTTGACAGCGCCACCTAACACGAGGAAACAATTACATTTCGCAAGTCATTTGTTAATGGCGATAGTTAAGGAGCAGGATAAAGTTGATAACGTTGGTTTTTCATGTATATTTTGAGTTAGTCGACTGATATCACCTCCGTAAGTCATTAAATATTGAAAGTACACTATTGAGAATCTATTCTGAAAATTCTTCTTCTTCCTGTCATCAAATAATTGAATAGTAACAAAAATAAACTTTACGTATATTCTTAATTATAATCGGTAATTAAGAACATCACTCCCGTCTTCGGAGACCAGGAATTGTTGATATTTTATAACTTTAAACTTTTTTCCTTTTCCTATGCGAATACTCTACTGGTTGATTTTCGGAATATATACATTCGTAAATGAGTACAGTATTGAAATACGAATAGTTTCATACACCAATGTGCATATCAGAATAGAAATGAGTATAATCGTAGATGTGAGTGAGTGAGTGTAAATAAACAAGTAAATTACTAGTGCGTATGTACCGCGTTAAGTGTAGGTGATTTTAGTTCGCGAAGCTGATGAAGGAGTATCATTCGCAGAATAATATTTAGCTAGAAGTGTAAATCAGTAAATAATACTAAATTTTGTTTGCGTACACACACTAACAAGCTGCAAAATGTAAACATAGGGTGTCGTTTCTATTAGGAGAAATGAATTTTGGTTCGTGCGAATCTTCCCGTGCAGTGGCTAGTGCTTGAGAAAGTTTTAAGTGTATAACCCCTACTCCATTATTCTTATTGGATAATGCGACTATGGGTTATAACAAGTAGCTTATAGTACACGAGCACTTGTTTATAGTGTCGTATAGATTTGAATGTATAGGATATAATTGCTATAAGCAGTTTTGGGCATTTTAATAATTGGGTGTTTTGAGGATGTACCTCCATGATATGAAATATGAATAAATGAATATAAATAAGTGATTGTATATGAGAATATATTACGCGTCGTCGAATGATAGGACACCTCATGGTATATGTTAGCCCAGTTTATTCTCTTTTTGCCAATGGTTAGGGTCGTGTCTTAAATGTGGTTGCACGAATGCCGGAAATTTTGAATACCGGATTTTCCGAACATGAAGCTCAAATTTTTACTATTCTAAATGTAGCCAGTAGCAATACTAACAGAATATAAAAAAAACTACCACTACAAGAAATTTTAGCGAAGACAATGTGGTTTACTTCAACTATCCCTTAAGGGGTGAAATATGGGAGGATATCTACAAGCAAACAACAGTAGATAAAACCTGGGAATATTTCCTTTATATATATAGTAATTACTTTAATGCAGCATTCCCGACTACCACTCATAAAATTTACACACATAAGACAAAGTCGTGGTTAACTTCAGGAATAAAGAAATCCAGGAAAACAATTAGAGAGTTGACACAAAGAGTCAAACAAGAGTTATCGAACCCGGAACTTAATAGATATTACGCGAATTACAAGCACATATATAGACGTGTAATAAAAATGGCTAAAAGAATGGAATATGACAAACAAATTGAGCGTTCAAAAAATAAATCAAAAGCACTTTGGAAAATAGTAAAAAGTGAAACAAATAGTAAAGCATCTACTAGGGAGATAAGAAACATTGAATTGAATCATGGAGACACTAAAATAACTGACCCAGTATTATTAGTTACTAATATTATGAACAACTATTTTACTGAAATCAGAAATAAAAGTGTAACGGGTACTAAATTGGGAATACAATCTACGGAAGATAGAATACAAAAAACTACGTTCCTTCAACCAGTAATACCTAACAAAGTTGCTCAAATAATTTCAAAGCAAAAAGACAAATGGTCCGTAGGTTTTAATAACATTCCAATGACATTACTGAAGAAAAGTTTCGCTTATATAGAGGAACCTTTGACATGTCTTATAAATCTTTCCTTTTTATCAGGACGTTTCCTCAAAAGTTAAAATTACCACGAATTAAGCCAATTCATAAAAAGATGATAGGTATAAGTTAGAAAACTATAGACCCATTGCCTTACTTTTGCCCTTCTCAAAAATTATCGAATAATTTGTGCAAAAACGTATAGTAAGCTTCTTGGAAAAATATAATATAATAGGCATTGCTCAAAATGGTTTCCAACGCAAAAAGCCAACTGAGACGGCAATATTTAATTATCTCGATAATATGCGGGATGCATTAGACGACAGGAAAAAATGTACTGGCATTTTTCTAGACTTAACTAAGGCATTCGACCTTGTTTCGCATCAAATACTCCTCCAAAAACTAAACAATATTGGTGTAAGAGGAGTTGTAAATAAATGGTTCCAAAGCTATTTAGAAGATAGAAATCAAGCCATAGTAATTGATTACACGGATCAGCGGGGTACAAGTTCCAAAATACACCTCTGACATCAAACCAATAAAATGCGGGGTGCCACAAGGCTCGAATTTAGGCCCTACTCTCTTTATAATTTTCATCAGTGATCTTTCAGCTTACATAAAAACAGCCAAACCAACCATGTTTGTTGACGATACAAGTCTAGCCATTACTGAATACACTGACAGTAAAATGAAAGTTAGTATCGAACAAACAATAGAAGAATTAAACTCATGGCTTGAAAATAATAAATTAAAATTAAATACCGATAAAACTACAGTAATAAACTTTCATCTCTCTCGAAATACAAATGTAAATAATCCAATCATATCTATTAAAAATAAATTTATAGATAAGGTTAAAGCAACGAAATTTCTAGGACTCTGGGTAAGTGGTACACTAACGTGGGATAGGCATTCTTACTCAACTTGACGCAAACATTTTATGGCGTAGCGTTGTTCGAGCGAACTCTCCATCGCGCCGTGTTACAACTTGTAAAAATGTGCTTCACACGGATAGATATCCACACGCTGTCACTGCTCGCAGCAGACTAACTCCGGGCGCGTTTGGAAGGACAGACCACCCACTACTTTTTCCGCGCCGGCAGCGCGCGCTGCAGTGGATTGTTGAGTCAGGGTAGCATCATGCTCACTACTTTCATAATGAACCCTTTATATATATATATATATATATAAGTAGTATCATTGATACCAGTTCTGACGCACTTTCCCCCAAACCCGCCACTGACCATAGTACTTAAACAAAGTTACCCCAAACCCGCCACTGACGATAGTACTTAAACAAAGTTACAGAGCGCAAAGTATATTGAGTATTATACCTTGTGTACTTGCTTTTATCACATTTAAAATCAAATTGCGGAAATCAATGTAATTATAACAAAACAATGAATTAATTATTTTGGATATTTTATATTTAATAAATCATGAAAAAGTGTGTAATTTGTGGAGAATTAAAACAATATCAAGAATTTGCTCGAAATGGAAATACAAGACGAGATGAGTGTAAAGCATGCCGGAATAAAATGAGCAAACAAAATGATGAAACAGAAAAAATAGGTGCGTTTGCTTATCATGTTGTAAATCCTGAACAATTATCTGAAAAAGAATTTATAGACTTACAAAACGAGCTGAATTATATCAAACTAATGTTTTTAGAATTTTACATCGACTACAAGAATGGGAAAGCTCAACTTGATGAAAGAGCAAAATATCATCTTAATAAAATACACGAGCTGTGGAATAATGCATTACCCTATAAGAATTTAGACTACTATTTTAGTTTTAAGAACCATCATATCTTTATTAATCATATCAATAATAAGAAGTGGAATGATTATATAAGTGCATTTTTGAAATGGAGGGTAAGGATGATGCCTTATTCAAATTGGGAGTAAAGATAAATAAACTACTGTTTTTATGACATTTAAAATCATAAAAACTTACATCTAAAACTTATAACTTATAGTGCTGTCTTTAATTTAACAGATACTTTTTGTTTGATTAAAATCGATTCACAAATGCCCGAGTAATAAGAAGATGAACTTTAGATTGTATATGAGTATTGAATAAACACACAGCCACAGTATATATATACTTTCATTCAACCAACTCCCTGATACATGCACACACAATCCAGTTTGCTCTGTGAGAATAAAAAAAATAAGTTGAACTAAAGCCAAGGCTATCTACTTCCATTGTATATAAGGAAGATTTTGCATGCAAATTGTGTACGTGACTTACATATGAACATAATTGTAGTAACAATGTAAAGGAGAACTTGTTTCTTTTTAAGTCACAAGTTGCATTCCCTCAGGCAGTCATTCTTTTCTTTCTTTTTAGTAATCAAGCAGTATATGGAAGTGTAGTAATAACAACACCAAAACTGTCACGTTATTAGTAAAACTAAGAAGTTTAAAACTTTTTCGATTGTGAAGAGAGAAAATTGTAGCTATATAACGTGACAATGTAACGTGATGATTTTTACCTTCACGTGACAAACAGGGTTGGAAACTAATTCTTTTTATCATGTTTTTCCAGAATTGTTAAAATTATGAATTAAGCTCTGAAACTATTACAAATGAACTAGTACTAAATGAGGTAAATATGGTAATTTTATGAAGCGATAATCAACCCCTGTTTTAATGGCGGCTCATGAGGGAAAATATCTCCAGATCTTTATAACTTTGTTTTTTATTAACCGATTTTCAAAATTCAAACGACAATCGATAAAGAAAAAAAAATTGCTATTTTTTGATTGTATTGCAGGTTGCATAACTAAAGATACTATTTCGAATTTGCTATAACTTCATCATATATTAACCGATTTTCAAAATTCAAACGACAATCAATAGACAAATAAATTTCCTATCTATTGAATGTCTTATAAATTGCATAACTCTAAGGATATATTTATAAAAAACTCAAATAAATCCCTTATTTATACATGTATCTTTAAAATTCAAATGACATTGTGTTCTGTATATTCAAAGGCCTTAGTTTTTATAGTGTTGATACTATAAAAACACTTATACACTTAAAACATACTTAAAATTACAAGTTTGGATACTGATAATGGAATCTTCTGCTAACCTCGTTCTCTATAGGAAACAATGACTTCTTAAACTCTGTCCACTGATCATAATTCAAGCTGAATAGACAGCCGTTAATATCAAAAACAACTTGAACTTCGGTTTGCACATTTTTCACAATTACATTAAAGTTATTAGTAAGTATAAATTTCTTTTGAGGATCCATTCTATTCACTCCATTTTTTACTTCTGACAACATATTTTTGATCATTTTTTGGATTCACAAAACCGATCATCATTTGAAATTACATACAGAACTCAACAGTTGGATAATTATCTTTTAAACCAGTGTATTTGATTTTTATTCCATCTTTAACGATCTCATCACTCATTTTATCTGTTAAGTGTTTTGTAAATCTAGGTGGAAGAAATACCTTAAACTCCTCACATTCAACTAAAATGCTCTTTCCAAACTTAGTTTTAATCTTTTCCATTTTCACAATCTTATATTCTGTATTTAATTCTAATTCTCTTAATCCAATAACCTGTTTTTGTTCAAGACTTCCAAGTTTATTTAAAAGTTCAATATGACTCGCCATCGTATTTATTATATTAAAACTTTTTAAAAATCAGTTTCTAATAGCCTCGAATTTCGTTAAGTATGTCATTGATTCTGTTAACAATATCTCTTACATTTTCATCTGTTAATTCACCATTCATGAGCTTAATTACATTAAGCTCATCTTTAAACAGCCGAATTCGATTCACCATATTTTTATAATATTCTTTCTTTGAAGCTATATTAAACCGTGTTGATAGGCCAGTGATAACAGCAGAAGCCGAAGCAAATGCAGTTGTAATAATTGAATACACTGTAACAGGAATAAATACATTGATGAACCCTGTAGAAGCTGATAATAGAATTGATAACGTAATAAGAGTAATATAAACACATTTTATTCTCTTAAATTTCCTTTTGTTTTTCATTAATAACTTCTCAAGATTTAATATAGTATCTTCAATTAACACAATTAAATTCTCACGTGGAATGTTATCTGGAATAGTCATTTTATTAAATAAGTTTTTATGATATTATCATAAAAACACTTACAAACTAAACAAATCTAATAAACATATAATTGATTTATATCTTCTCAATTATTTTTTCTTTCTCAACATCATACTCTAAATTTTTCTTACCAATCATAACAACATAGCAAATTGTTTTATCTGGTACATCGCTTTCAAAATTTACAGTCAGTTTGAAATTAGTTCTATCACTTACAGTTAGTGATTTATGCTTGCTTGTGTTAATTACGAACATCGGCCTATTTTCTAAAAACTCCTTCGGGTAATAAAACATCTCAGTATTTCCAATTGTAGCTCGCTTATATACCGTATACATTTCATAAACTTTCAAATACTTATGTTTTGCAAAATCTAAGTTTAAAGATTCTAATGGGAAAGATTCATTTCTAGAATTACGAAAATGGATATTCTGAACTTTACAATGATCAAAATAGCTTGAATCTCTTTCTTGATTATCATTTCTATCAGTTTGGAAAAAGGCAATTACAAAATTAGGCATATCAAATTCACTTGAGTTAAATTGTGTGGTTAAATCGAATTCTAAATATTTACCACTAACTGATTTCTGTAAACATTGATACGTGTTAAATGAAATAGGAATCTTACCTTCTTTTAACATATTAGATCTTAACAAGGTGGCATAGTTAGGTTCATAATTAACAATAGGCATTCTTAACTACATATTTGTAATCTTAATTTTACCTGGATGTGGTTGATCATTCTCATATGTTCCATCCTGCTTTTTTGTTTTCCAAATAGCAAATGCATTATCATCAGAACCACTTCTTTTAAATGTATATTTCAATCCTCCCTTCCACATAATATCTTTAAAATCTGAACAAAATCCTGGCAAAAGTCTTAGCAAAAACACTATTTCTTCATCTGTTCTTGCCCACGTAATTCCTTCCCATCCACATTCATCATAGTGATTTGCCTCTGGTTTTGAAATCGTACATGTGTTTACAGCTGTTGAAGTTAAACCAGGATAATCTATAATATCTAATATCTGCCCATGCTTACTAACTTGAATTTGAGAAAACAAATGTGGGAAGAAATTATTAATAAGTCTAATATTTTGACCAGTAGTATATTCTCCATCAGCATCTCTACCTCTAATTTCAAAAGTTACATAAATATCAGCATAATAAGGATGTATGAAGCCATCACCCACGTCAATATCAAATTCAATAGACCTGTTTGGCTTATTTAAATTCTCGATTGTTTTTTGATTAGGTTTAAAGGATTGTAATTCATATGATTCTATCTTATCCATATTTATTATAAAAAAATATTTATAATCGTTTTATGAATTAAACCCATAAAACTTAAATATAACTTCTCCAAATATCCTTATTCCTATTCAACTGACTAATAATTTCTGAAAAACTATACCCATCTGTAAACATTTTTAACACTGTAATGCATAAATGTCCACAAATTACCTCGTTAAAATGTTGTATACGGCTGCTATTGTACTCTATATTATGACCAAGATATTTTACGAGTGTTTTTGGTGGATTACCTCCAAATGAATCACATACTTTCTATTTCCTTTTTTCCAATAACAAATCCAATGCGTTCCTATATTTTTAGACGTATCAAAATTAACAATACCACACTCATTCTTCCTTGGTTGTTTAGGCAATTCATCACTCATAAATACACCTCTAAAGTTTCTTATCTTAAGTTTTTTAACAAGTTGTATTAGATCTAAATTACTTAAAGGTTTAATTTCTTCTTTTTCTTTACTGTTTTGGAGTTTACGTTTTTTGAAAGCTTACCACCTTGTTTTTCTTCCATTGCTAAGTTATGTCGCTTTTGTTCTTCTAATTCCATTTTATTCTTTTTTGCATCATCTACAGTCTTAGCAATAGCAGCCGCACCTCCAGCAACAGAACCTAGAGCACCTATTAAAGCTAAAATCGTTGGAATAGTAAATATAATACCACCATAATGAACTTTATTATCATTTGCCTTCATTTCTTTGTTTATTTTCTTAAGTTGTGGTATAGAAAGAGATAGAGACATACATTGTCCTTTACTTAGTTTTGCTTCCTTTTGTTTGAGTTGTTTGTTAGTTAAAATGTGATTTATATTTAATTGTTTAAGTTCCTGATTAGGAATCGTAAATGTAAAACCTTTTAACTGCATATTTATTATATAATTAAAAGCTTTTTATGAAAAAAAATCCATAAAAAGTACATATAAACCTAAATCTAAAAAATACTTATAAACCAAATCTTACTTTCATTACTTATAAACCTAAACCAAATCTTACTTTTGTATTCATCACTAAAGCAGCTCCAAGAGCAGGTAGTTTTTCAGTTATTAAATTAGCATCTTTATCAAAAACTCTTTCCCAAGCTTTATTTTCTAATTCCTTATCTGCAATATGTCTTGATTCTGTATCTTTATTATCCCTATAGTATATATATCATGTTCTTTACAAGCCTCATCTAATTTGTTAATACCTTCATCACCTCTTTCTAATATTTCTTGAAGTTTTGTACCCGGACCGCAAAATCTAAATCCTGGAATATGCAACTCAAATGGAAGTTTATTAATCAAATCATTTACTAATCCTTTTCCATACTTTTCACTATTCCAAAATTTTGGTGGCAGCGTATTCAATATCTTTATCAAATAACCTATACCTTTTGGATCATTAGGAATAAATTGTGCAAGTTTAGAATTAATAATATCCATAATACCTACTTTCTCATTATAAAAGTTATCATTTCCAGATTTTTCTTCCCCATCAATAACAATCAAGCGATCAATCAGTTTTCTCACATCATCCATCCATATGTATTCTTTTGATAATTCGTTATATACCTTTATTCCTTCTCCAGATTTTGGTGTCCTTTTTGAAGGTGTTGTTGGTTTTATATATTCATCCCAAATAGGTTTGATAATTTCTTTATATTTTTTACCTTTACTAGATTTTTGTTTTCTTGTACTTGGATCATTATTATGAAATGCAACACTAGAATCAATTACTATTTGTTTATATTTTTCTAGATCATCATCATTATAATTTGTTGGATTATGTTTTGTCAATAATTCCCATAAACCTTCTGTTCCTGTATAATGTCGATTATTAATAACTAAATCATCACCATGAATTTTAACTTCCGCATTTCCTATCATATGTATAATTTTCCCATCTTCATCATATGGTTGTATTCCAAAACTTTTATCATCTCTAGTTGCATAATATCTTGAAGCAATATTACCAAAATGAGTTGTTGCTAAAGATTCTATTCCTTCTACTTTATATTTAATTTATTTTTTCATGTGTTTTATTTCTTCAGTTATAGGCGTATCACTTTCATTTATAGAACTATCATACATAGGCGGTGTTTCTAATAAGCTTGAATCCACTCTCGTACTTTTATACACAACTGGAACTAACTCTTGAATTAGATTTTTATTTTCTTCTGCTACTTTTGATATATCTTGCCCTAAATCTTTAATTGCATCAATAACAGGCTGATCTTGTTCTTTAAATTTTTCATACTTACTTCGATTACTTTGTTTAATTTCCTTAAATCTTTTAATAAGTTCTTCTTTTAACTTAATATACTTCTTAGCTTTATTAACATCCATTTATTATATAAAGAAAAAAATAAAAACATAACATAACAACATAATATATACGTTCACCTGCATTCATATACGTTTAGTTACACTTTTAGAAATTCTTTAATTTTATTTCTATATTTACCATTATTCACCTTCCTAGTCATATCTATTGTTAAGAAACCATGTTCTTCACTCCAACACTTGCTACATAATAATTGTAATTTTTCAAACGACATATCAGATGCAACAAATTCATCATATATATGTTTTAAATTTACATTGTCCGGTCTAAATATACAAAGAAAGTTTAAGTTGTCCCTAATTAATTGTTTTGGCACTTTAGAATATGTTTGTCCAAGATAGAAACAGTTCAAACCCTTATGACGCCCTCGAGTAAAATATTCTCTAACGTGATTTTGTTCTTCTAATAGGAAATCATCAAATACTACCACAGAATAGTCCTCACATTCATCTAATGGAATAATCTCTTCATTGTTTCCTTTTATTATTGCTATTGTGTCTTTAATATTACGTTCTATATCTCGAAAAAGTTGTATTAAGTGTTGGTATTTAGGTTGATTTAAACTTTTAGAATATATATAAACATTTGCATATTTTAACCATTTAGGTGCTAACAAAAAATTATCAATCATTAACGTTGTTTTACCACATCCACTAGGCCCAACTATTAAACATCTTATATCATCAGGTAACAACTCACCATTCCTCTTTCTCTTCGCCGTTTCTTCTGTTAACCTTACTTTAATATCCCAATTATCCATAATAGTTATTTATTATATAATAAATGAAGGTATTTAATTTAAATGGTTATTCATCTGTATTAAACATGTCATTGCATTACCCATTTGAAAACGATTTAGAAGTAGCTGTTGCAGGATTTTACACAACATACTTAACTCCAAACATTACAGAAAAGAACAACAAATTAACGTTTTGTAATAGTAACTCAAAATTTACAAAACAACTCATAATTCAGCCTGGTCAATATAGTTTACAAGAATTAGAAGAATATATTAAATCAAACCTTCCATATACCAACGATCCTTTTAAAAATATTCAATTTACTGAGGATAGAAGGAAAAATAGAGTTAAAATATTTAGCCAACAATGTGATATAACCTTAGATACCATTAATACTGTATTAGGTTTTAGTGAAAAGAACTTGGCTGAAAATATAGAACATGTTGGAGATAAGGTGCCAATGTTTCATCCGTTTGATACTATAAATATTCACTGTGATTTAGCAGAAGGTATGATTTTAAAACACAATGACACAACACACAACGAAACAGACTTAATTGCAACATTTAGAACAAATGCAGAGTTTAGAGAACCAATTATATATGAACCTAATGAAAAGATATTTTCCCAATACATCACAATAAATTTAATAATTTCAAAGTTTCAATTAAAGATGAGAATGGTGATTTGATTGATTTTGGTGGAGCTCGTATAACTGTTTTACTTGCTGTTAAATAACTCAAATTATTATATAATAAATATGGATATTTTTGGTAATATTAAAAGTAAGGTAAGTGATATTAGTGAAGAGCAGCTGAAACAGTTAAGGAATTTAGATAATGTTGTTAAGAATGAAGAATTTGAAAAATATAAAAGAGACACACATCAAAATTTAATGAGTCGTACAAATTTTAAATCTGAACTAAATAAAATTTTCACAACAAATTATAGATCGTGGATTGATTTTACACAAAAAAGATTAGTTAATATAACTAATGGTATTGATCAACAAGATGCTATTACGTTAAACCAGCTCGAGTCAGTGAAAAGCGATATTAACAACCAATTAGAAAGTGATAGAAACAAATTTGAAGATGTATTAAAATCATTACAAGACACACATATAAAGAAAGATGATATTGAGGTTTTAAAAGGTGAATATATGTAAGAATTTAAAAAGACCAATAATAATGTTACTATTCTATTTAAAGCAAAAGTTCCTGTTTCAGAATTTAATCAATATAAGTCAGAAATATCATCCCAATTAAATACACTTACAACAAAACAAGATTTCCAAATGATGAAAAAGGAAACTTTTAATCTAATTATGCAAAAAGAAACTATAAATTTATTATGTCGATTGAGAACTAGAAATGTTCCAAATCCAATCTTCAGAATATCTAATTTATCTAATGATTATGAGTTTCTCTACAATGGAAAAATAATGCATATGGAATTAAGTTTGGATAGATACTTTTTAGATATATTTTTGAACAATACTTTAGTGGTAAATTTGCCATTAAACATTAAAAAGGGTGATAAAATTATGTTTCAAGCACAAAAAAATTCAGCTATGGAAGAAGGAAAATTATTGGAAGTTATTATGTATATAGAAAGAGAACCTTAATTATTTTCTTATAATAAATAATGATGTATTGTGTTAAGTGTAAGAAATCAACAGATACAAAAATAGATAACATTAGAATAGAACAGACAAAGAATGAGAGATATGTTAAGAAAGGTATATGTGTTGTATGTGGTACTAATAAATTCCAATTCATTAAAAAGCGCGACTGACTATATGAAGGTGAAGGTATTAGAGAAGATATTATAGAAGAAATTCATAAACCATCTAGAAAAAATTATCCTAGGTTAAGTGTTATTGTTAAAGGTATAGATGAATTATGGCAAGCAGATCTTGTGGAAATGGATAGTGGTGTGTTAAAAGGTGTTTCAAAATTAAATAAAGGGTATAAGTATTTGCTAACGACTATAGATGTGTTTTCAAAATATGCATTTGCTGTTCCTGTTAAAGATAAGAGTGGTAAGAATGTTACAGAAGCATTTGAATCAGTGTTAAAAGTAAGAAAACCTAATAATTTACAAACTGATCAAGGTAAAGAGTTTTACAATAAAGAATTTGAAGATTTGATGGGAAAAAACAATATCAATCATTACTCAACATATAGTGGTAAAAAAGCTTCTGTTGTTGAAAGATTTAACAAAACACTTAAACAAAATATGTGGAAGAAGTTCACAACACAAGGAAATTATAAATGGATAGATACATTACCAACACTAGTTAAAGAGTATAATCACCAAATTCATAGAACAATTGGTTTAAAACCTATAGAAGTTAACAAGAAAAATGAGCGAACAATATTAAAGAAAGTGTATCAAAAAGAATATAAGCGTGTTAAGCCCAAATACAAATTAGGTGATCATGTTCGTATAAGTAAGTCGAAAGGGTTATTTGAGAAAGGATATACACCTAATTGGTCAACAGAAGTATTTGTTATTAGTGAAGTTATTCCATCTAATCCACCTACCTATAGAATTAAAGATTTAGAAGAAGATGTACAAGGTAGATTTTATGAACCAGAACTATTAAAGACGAAACATAAAGATGAATACTTGGTGGAGAAAGTGTTGAGAAAGAAAGGTGATAAAGTATACGTTAAATGGTTAGGATTTGATGATTCACATAATAGTTGGATAGATAAAAGTAATGTTATAGTGTAAATATATAATGTCTTTTATGGTTATTATTACATAAAAGGTTAGTATGAATAGTGACTCATTCCACTTATGTTTAAGCTAAGATGAATGATGATTGTTTTAGTTGTAAGGGAGACTCAATTAACCTTCTAAATAAAGTAAAAGAAAAAGTATGATTATCATGTGGATGGAGATATTTATAAAGGTAAGGGTTATGTAAATATAACTTTTATGATTATTGATCATAAAAGTTTAACATTAATCTACACTAACCTAATTCTACATAAAAACATGCTATCAATATCTAGAATAAACCGGGTTATCAATTATTATTATATATAACCGTTCTACACAAAGGACAAGTGTTATTATTTCCTAACCAGGTAACCATACACTCAACACAGAACACATGTTCACATGCTGTTTTACACAATTGAGTTTTTGTTTCTTTGCATATTGGACATTCTTCTGAGTTTTCTATTAAGCGTAAACCTGATGAAAGTAACATTAGTTTGTTTCTAAGGCTATCGCTAACATGTCTATTTAATCTTAAGAATTCAACTATATTGATCTTGTCTTTGATTCTCATTATAAAGCTTTCAGAAAAACTCCTATTCCAACAAGTATATACTATCTCACTTAAATCTAAACCTTTGCTTTCAAACTCGAGAATGAATTTTTCGCTTTTATCATCTAAGCTAATATTTGGCCAATAAACTCTATTTTGGTATTTTCTTACATGTGTTTCATCTAGTTTCGGTGTAATAGCTCGCCAATTGATAAGAGAATTAAATTCGCTCAAGAAGGTTGTTTGTTCTTTTCTTTCAATATGACACTTTATAGAAACTGCATCCCAACAGAGGTTATCTTTAAAGGTTCTTAGGAACTCAAGTGTGAGCAAATTTGTAAGATAAGAGATTATATTCCATTGTAAGTATTCTCTGAATTGTGTACAAAAATTAATAGCTTGTTTCTCTGTATACTTTCTCCAGTTATTTTTTTCAGTGAATGCAGGCCAATCAATCTCTTCTTTAAACTCATTAAGAAAATCTTCCGTCATTTGTCGAGCATATTCATCAGTGTAGTAATATTATCTTATATGTTGTCTTACATGTTCTTTATGTTTTAATACGAATTCTGGTTTTAGATGAGAATAAGACCTTAATCCATACATTGGCTCACACAATTTATCCCAGAAAATCATATCGCCATACTTATTAATAATGCTTTCATGTTGAGTCAGATCTTTTCTTCTTGATAATCTAACCCAATCAATGTGTTCTTTGTGATTTTCAATAAAAGAAAGTGATAGATTATGTTTAAATGTAACTGAATACCAATTTATCTTGTTTCTGAAAGTATGTAGAAAATTATCGGATAAATCCTTTATTTCTGAAATTTGTCTCCATTCTTCGACATTTCGATTATTAAGCACATCTATAACTATATTTTTACAAAGTGGATTTTCAAAGTAGTTTACGATATGTTCAGGATTTAATTTTTGAACCATGTCTTTTATAAGTTCAGTTAGTTGTTGTGAACTTGTGGTAGTTGTTCTGTGTTCGTTGATTAAGGTTATTAGTTCTGCTTTTGTAAGCTTTGAATAACCTCGTATACCCTTTTCTTTACATAAGTTTTTTAATTCAACAACAGTATGTTTAATTAAACTCATAATTACTCTATCGTATATATATAAATTTTAAAAAATAATGATCATTTTTGCTGATTTTCTATATAATAAATATGAAGACGCATTTTGATTTATTACATGATAGACTTAAACTAATTCATCATGATCTTAAACTCATAACAGCACTACTAGAGAAGCAAATACTGTTAAAGGAAAAAGAATTATTAATAATACAACAAAAAACATCTGATTTGGATAGTGATGATGAATATAAATATGGTAGTGATGATTATGACGATTATGAATAAGTTTACAAAAATGATGTAATTTTAATATGTGTATATGTAACTTTGATGGGTTATTCCCATAAAAGTCGTGTTCTAATACAACGCGTAATATGTAGACAATGGCAGGAGTGTACAATGTTAAGCGTTGTATTAGGATATATGGAAGTAAAAATAGTACAAAAATGACTGGAAATAATCCGGCGAAGATAAAAATTGAGTAATAGTAAGATTTTCTATATAAAACGATAGAGTAATTATGAGTTTAATTAAACATACTGTTGTTGAATTAAAAAACTTATGTAAAGAAAAGGGAATCAAAAGATATTCCGGATTAAGAAAAGCAGAACTAATAAACCTTCTTAAGCAATATGATGATGAACAGATTAGAAATATATTCCCATTTAAAGAAGAAGTATTTGAAGAACCGAAGCCAGCACGTATACCCATCAAAGTAGAATTAGAAGAAACAGCATTTAAACATAGATTACACACTTTCAAAATAAAAAACACAGGTGAATATAAAGATCCTTCTAAATTCCTACGTTCAATTAGCAAACCAGTTAAAAGTATGATTAAAAATGGATTTAAATATTTTAATGCACTTAAGGTAAATATGTCATTCACATGTAACTTCATAAAAGATAAGCAGATTCGAGAACATAATTTTAAAACATCAAATGAAATTATACTTCAATTCACCTATCTAAATGAGTATTATGAAAATGTAACTAGAAAAATTAGAACAGAGATGGAAGAGTTTCAAGGAAAGGGTTCAGGTTGGACTTTGCATTCTGTTAATTATCTTGAGTTAAGAATTAATAAATACGTAGCAATGAATGGATCATCATATATAGAACTTCCAGAAACAATTAAAAGAAGAAAAGCATGCATTAATATTAAAAACAAAGATCAAAAATGTTTCTTATGGTCTGTTCTAAGAGCATTACATCCTGTTAATAAAGATCTATAAAGAGTTCCTAGACAATATGAGCATGAATTAGATAAATATTTTAAAGATATCCCCCTTTCCTGTGCAAATTACAGATATACCAAAATTTGAAAATAGAGCTAATATATCTATCAGTGTCTTTGCCCTAGATGATAATGAAAACGTATACCCACTTAAAATACCTAAAGAAAGAAAACAAAATCATTTTCGTCTTTTATATCTAAAGAAAAAAGATGAAACACATTACTGCTTGATTAAAGATTTATGGAAACTTGTTGGAAGTCAAATAACAAAAGATGGACATAAGAGATTTTTATGTGAGGGATGTCTAGCTAAACATTTTGAATCAGAAGAATTATTAAAACAACATGAAGAATACTGTGGTTTACATTCTGCTGCTAAAATCATTTTGCCTAGAGAGTGGAATAAGATATTAGAATTTGTAAATGATAGGCGTTCTTTAAGAATACCATTCACAATAATAGCAGACTTAGAATCATTATTAAGAGGAATAAGTACATGTCAGCCTGATCCTGAAAGACCCTACTCAAATGCTTATCAACTACATGAACCTAATAGTTTTATTTACTATGTAAAAAGCACTTTGGAATTCTATAAAAGTGAGCCAGTAGAATACATAGGGGATAATGTAGCAGAAGAATTTATAAAAAGGTTAACAGAAGAAGCAATCAAAATAGCAAAAATATATGATACTTATACACCTATGATTCCATTATCTAAAGAGGAAGAAGAAATATATGAATCAGCCACAATATGTCATATTTGTGAAGGAAGTCTTGAAGATCTACCACGTTTATTAGTAAAGAAAATAGAAGGTTTAAAGATTAAAATTGAGTATTTAAAGAAGAAAATAAAAGAAGGAGCTAAACACTTGGAAGAAGAACATCATCTCAAAATAGAAGATGAGGAGGATGATGGCATAACAGAGATAAAAGAGCAGAGAAAAGAGATAAAAGAAGTCCTAGTAGATTGTGAGAATGAATATAAAAAGCTTAAAAATAGTAGAGAGTCATGTAAAACAAAAGTGCATGATCATGATCATTTAACAGGTAAATTTAGAGGTGCTGCTCACTCTTATTGCAATCTAAAATATACAAATCCAAGATTTATTCCTGTATATTTCCACAATCTCTCTAGGTATGATGCACATTTATTTATAAAAAGCTTAGGAGGTGGAGATGAGAAAGAAAAAATAGATGTAATAGCTAACACTGAAGAAAACTATATTACATTTTCAAAAACCATTCGATATAAGGATGCAAAAGGAAAAGATAAATCTATCAAGTTAAGATTCATTGATTCATTCAGATTTTTACTAAAAAGCTTAGCAGAGTTAGCAAAGAATTTAAAGCCAGAACAATTTCGAGAAACATTAAAGTTTTTCCCAATTGATAAGCTTGATCTAGTTACTACAAAAGGTGATTATCCATATGATTATGTTGATTCTAAGGAAAAGTTAAAGGAGCCTGTTCCATTATCTCCAGAAAAATTTACAAACAGATTAACAGGAGAAAAAATGAGTCCTGAGCGTCATAACCTTCATGTACGAGTTTGTAAAGAATTCGATCTGAAGTTAATAGATGACTTTACTGTTCATTACAACAAAACAGATGTTCTTCAATTAACAGATATTATTGAAAATTTCAGAGATACAGCTCTTAAAACATATAAATTAGATCCAGCGTGGTATCTTACCGGTCCTGGGTTTTTCTGGGATGCAATGTTAAAGATGACAAAACAAAAACTAGAATTATTAACTGACTATGACAAATTACTATTTATAGAGAAGGGTATAAGAGGTGGAATCTCTCAATGTTCAAATCGATATGCAGTTGCTAATAATAAATACTTAGATAACTTTGACAAGAAATATTGTTTTCATTAAGTACCGGCAGAATGTGCTAAGACTTTCTGTAATTGAGAGAGAAGCGTAAAGAGTAATTCTGTATTTTCTGTATTGCCCTAGTATTTTGAGTGGAGAGAGAGCTACCATATATTGAATCGTAGTAATCGAACAGAGGCAAAATGAGAGTGTTAACCAGATATAGTCTTGTTTCTTGCGACAATTAGCCTTTTAATTTATAAAGCTGTCGTAAGATGCGCTTAGCTTTAATACACTGTTCAGAAATGTGTTTATTTCAGCTAAGCCCTTGGTCTATTATTAAGCCTAGTTCTTTTACAATTTCTCACGTTTGTACTCCTCCATTACCTCTGTAATCACACTCGTTGGCCGTATGGTGATGAAATAAAGAGAAATTAAAGTGGGAAATGGTAGATGTTTCCTCACCATTGTGTTCACTGTCCAGAATCGAAGATAACGAGATTGCAACTTAGTGCAACTCTTCTGTCAGAGAATGATATTTATGCGTACGATTAGCAAATGTACAAAATTTACATCGTGATGGAGAAGATACCACTCCCAGAGCCGTAGCTACGGGGGGGGGGGAGCTGGTAGCAAGAGGGTGCCGAACAAGCAATAAGAAAAAGGAAGTGTTGAAAATGAGTAAACGATGTAATGCCCCGTAAAAGTATTGGTGGTGCCCCTATTAAATCAATATTGTTGTCAGTTTGCAAAGAAATTGATTTGTTAAAAATTTTCTTGCTCGCTACGCTCGCAATCCAAACGTTTCAGTAAAACTCACAATAAGTTTTTACTTATTATTTACAGAAAGTAATTATATAATGATTTGTTAACGATGTGATATACAAGGTGCCGAGTATTGACTTAATTTGTACGTAGGAGAGTTTTCAAAATCAGAAACGGTCAAAGTCTGAAATATGTGTTCGGCGTTTTGATGATGATGAGTCTGGTTAGTTAATCACGCTTTTCTTATAATATTAATCACGACGGTGAGAATGAAAGTATGAAAAATGAGAAATGAAGACACACATGCAAGCTGCTATTTGAGCAGGAATATTAAAAGTGAAGGTAAACAAGAAGAATAATAACATTTTCGAATTTGAAGCAGTTGTAGAATGGGGGCTTAACAGGTCAGAACTTAACCCAACGAATTTCATCTTTTTCAAAGACTGATCACTATCATTGATTTTTTTTATTCCGTTGACATATGAAATGCTTCTAATTTGAAGGAATTTATTGGGATCCTTTCTCCATCAAATACTTGTATTGCCAGGGTTTATTTTTGGTGCATACGTGGTATCTAGTTGTGTGTCGATATATATATACTGCAATGAGTACTTTCATGCTCTTTGCTATTTTATTCTTGTATTATACACAAATCTGCTAACTGGTCGTATGTTACGAGTGAGTTAAAGATTAAATTCAGCTTCATGTGGACACAGCTGAATTTGCTTTGACGGAGTTCGCTTAAGTTTTGGTTAGCCAATAGTAAACGAAACCAGGTTTCAAACCCTTTAGACAGTTTAGTTTGTCAAAGTTCTACCGACAGTTCTGAACGGTACGATTCGGTTCGGGATCAGTCCGGTTCGGTTTAGGATCAGTTTGGTTCGGTTTGGGCTCGGTTCGGTTCGGTTTCGGTTAACCGTTGCAAACCGGTTTAAGTGGCAAACCGAAACCGCGGTTTACGTTTTCAAAAACCGTCCACCCCTATAATTATGTAACAGCTCTTTCTAAAGCAATACTTAACCTGTTTACCTATATCAATACATTGTTAAATATGCTATGAAAGTGTGATTGAATGAATGGTAATTCTCGTCTTACGTTCAGAACTCTAAAGTATAGTGCAAATTAATAATCTTTGTTATTCGTATGTTTTAACTGGAAAATGTGTTTAGATATGATCCATGACCTAGATCATGAAGTTTACTAATCTTTGGTTAATTCGAAATGGCTCTATAAGGCAAGGCAAAAGAACAGAATGGAACTGGGGATAACTGTTTTGTCCAAAACTTCAAGAACTCGATTACATGGAAGATAAGCTTATTACCTGGATTTTTTCCCTTCAGTAATTCAAATATGGCTTTGGTTCATCGTGCAAGATTCAATAACAAATACAGATTGCTTAATAATCAGAAATGATGAATAGGAGAATCAACATTTCTCACCATCTGGGCTGGGTCAAGGTAACTCCGACTTGTGTATTTACCTGGATCTAGATCAAGTTGTATGAGTAAACATGTATTTTACAACGAACAGTTCAAACTCGATTCTCTAGTTATAGAACGGAAATATAATATTTTGTATCTATTTAACCTTATTCACTATATTTCGATAATTATCTCGTATTTCTTCGTCTCTGTTTCTTCTTTGCTTTCCTCTTCATCTTCTGTCTTAACCATAGGCTATTCGATACATCTTTTCCATAACATTTTCTCCTTGTCTTTTACTATCCTCGACATATTTCCTTCAGAAGACCTTCCTAACCCTCTCTGTTTCTTCTATTCTTCTTCTTCTTCCTATGCTTCCTTTACCTTCCCCTTGACTTTGTCTATTTTTTATAACAACGAAAGTCTTGACTGGGAGATGTCGCTTTATGCGCGGTCAATATGTTTAGTTCGATTTCATCTTCGGAAGTTCGATATTGAATAACCATTAACAAAATACATATAAATATTAAATTTACTATTTAATTTTCTTCGTTTATTAAACTACCATATCCGATGGTTGCGAATTCAGAAGTTTTAATTTGGCGACGACTCCATATCCTACTACTACTTTTTTGAGTCACATCTTCGTTTTCTTCAAGAGTCAGTTACGGTGTGCGCTTTTTTTTTTCAAAAAAAATAAAACTCTCTGTCACACACATACATAGATATATATTACTGTGACGAGACGTCTCGTTTTAGCCGGGGCATTCCCTTTTTTCAACCGTTCTATTTTTTTTCTGATTTTCAAGCGGGTGCCTAAATGTTTTCGTTTCCCAGCAAAAACGAATGAAATATCCCGTAATTGTTACTTAAAATATATGTAATCAGAGCAAATTCTAAACTCTTTCGTTAAAAGTACTGACTATAGAGCAATTTTTTATACCAACACACATGGGAATTTTAAGACTATACCTAAATTCGAGAAATGCATATTGGTCTCTATCTCAAAGAGAAAATGGACACGGAAATGCGAAGAACAAAGAACGTTAGGTTTGCTTTCCCATACATCAAGAATACTGTACAATATTATCGTACAACGATTGGAAGGGAAAATCGAAGAACGGTTATCGGAGGACCAGTTTGGATTCAGGAGAAAAAGGGGAACAAGGGAAGCAATACTAAGTCAACGGTTAGTCATGGAACACCATATCAGAATAAACAAACCAATTGAGATAGAATTTGTAGATACAGAAAAAAGCTTTTGACAACGTAGAATAGAATATTCCGTTCAGCGTGCTGAAGAATGTGAAGATGGATTACAGAGACAAAAGAATAATATACCAACTTTACAGGAACCAGACAGCTCTTATAGGAAGAGATCAGAAGGAAACGAGAATAAATAAAAAAGCAAGGCAAGGATGTGTACTTTCACTTCTCCTCTTCAACGTCCACATAGAAGAAGCTATAAAATAATACTTTGATAAAAAAAAAAAAGAGAAAAGGGTAAAAGTAAATGGCCAGGCTCTCAGGAAAACAAGCTTTACTGATGACATAGCACTGATAGCAGAGAACGAAAAGAACCCGCAAGAAGCATTTTCAAAATTAAACGACCAACTGGAAAAACATGCAAAATAAACATAAAGAAGAAGAAAACCAAGGTGATAAAGTGCAAGGGGAAAACGTATAGTTAGAGAGAAATTCGAAGACGTTAATACGCTTAGGGAGTCTAATATCCCCTTACGATTTATCCCTTTACAAGCCACTTTTCTTCCATTGCCTCTGTGGCGAAGTCGGAAGAACACCCGCCTAGTTATCATATAAGGTTTGTGGCTCGAGCCCACTCCGGAGCACTTTTTAAAGTGCTTTAAGACTCACGTTTAGGTAGAGTAATTTTGTTGTGCATTGGCTTTGTCATGGCTGTGCTGCTGGCGGTATAATTTTGAAAACGGATGTGAGGTGTCCGCCCGGCCGCTAATTTATGGCGAGGTATCCACCGACGCTTACTGCATGGTGATGCTTTCTATTCAACAAAAAGACAATCGACTCAACCTTTTTCATGATTGTTAGAAGCTGTTTTTTCAATAAATACTTAGACAGATTTTAACATGTCTTTCCTTGTGAAACTAACTCCGATTAAAGCTCTTTTACTTTTGGCACATATATTTTCACCATTATACAATGTCTCTTCTCGAACTTGAACATCAGCTATTTTTGTTTCGTACTCTTGGAACGTGAGAGGCTTCTCACTTGTATGTATTATTTGTGTCGCTGAGTATGAACTTTGATTAAATTCTTTTGCACACACTTAGTAGATTTGAGGATTACACCTGTTTACAGCAATATGTATGCTAATAAGGTCGTTTTTCAATGAACTCTTCTCCAGACTTCTCAGATTTGATTTTCACTTGTGTATTAAAAAGTGTCTTGTCAAACTTGACAATCGACTAAATTTCTCCCCGCACTCTTGGCAGCGGTGAGTTTTTGCACCTTCATGTATTAACATGTGCTTTTCTAAACTTGATTTATAATTAAATCTTTTTCCACAGGTTTCACACATATGAGGCTTCTGACCTGTATGTATTAATATGTGCAGTGCCAAATTCGAATTTCTATTAAATCTTTTCCCACATTCTTGGCATATGTGACTTCTTTCAGCTGTGTGTATTATAACGTGTCTTGCCAAATCTCTACTTGTTGAAAATCCTTTTTTACATTCTTTGCATGTGTGAGGATTTGCAGCTCTATGTGTAAACATGTGTGATGTTAAATTTGATCTGTGATTAAATCTTTTTCCACAGGGTTCGCAAGTAAAAGTTTTTTCACCTTTGTGTATTAATATGTGTTGTTTCAAGCTTAAAATACGACTAAATGTTTTTCCGCACTCTTGGCAGCCGTGAGGTGTTTCACCTGTATGAGTAACCATGTGATTGACTAAAGTTGATTTTCTATTAAATCCCTTACCACAGTAATCGCACGTGTAAAGTTTATCACCTGTGTGTATTAACATGTTGTTGTTTCATAGTTGAACTTTGACTAAATTTCTTTCCGCACTGATGACAGCCGTGAGGTTTTTCACCTGTATGTATAAAAAGGTGTTTTCGTAAAATTGATTTAGAATTAAATCCCTTGCAACAGGTTTCGCAAGTATAAGGTTTTGCACCTGTGTGTATTAGCATGTGTTGGTTCAAACTTGAACTTCGACTAAATTTTTTGCCGCACTCTTGGCAGCCGTTAAGTTTTTCACCTGTATACATTAACTCATCACTTGTCAAATTTGAACTCTGGCTATGTCCTTTTTCAGTATATTGGTTTCTAAAATGCTGTTCTCTTGTATGTGTTAATACATGTGTTGACAAATCTGATCGAGGAAATGCTTTGTTCAACTGTTTGCAGGTATGAGATTTCTCATATGGAGAAATTATTTCCTTTCGTGTAATAAACGTATTCGCTTTTCTGGAAAGATAATATTTAAGGAAACATAGAAAAATTTAATAAGGAAGGAAACTGAAATCCAGGTATGTAATATGATACAGCAAATAAATGTAAACGCTTGCATATAAAATACAGAAACAAAAGTACTGCTTCCTAAATTTGAGGTGTTTTCAGGCACTCATACGTTATATTTCATGATAAACTATGTCTGATACTATTGTGGTGGTACATAAGATTTTGTAGAATGGAACCGAGACTTCCATATAATTTCTTTTCTACGAAAATGATGCCCTTTCATTTACTATCTAAATTATATCTATGTTTATGAATAGGATATAAGACTAAACTGAAGTTCATACCAAAGTACGTATGTTGGTCTATGGAATGAACATCTCATATTGTAGGTGAAGACATTATTATTATAAGCGCCATTACCCACATATCTTAAATACCTGGACTTTATTGTCTGAGTAAAAATATATGATCTGTTTTTAATATAGAGCTCAACTACACCTATAACGACGTAGTTGTTTTTTTAGTTGACCTCACACGAAGTAACTTACTTAAAATTTTGATTTCAAAAGTTATCAGTCTTTTTTCACGCGTGTTAATAACCATCTATATAACAAGGTAACCTGGAATGTGACAATCTTACGCTATCCAGGTTATTCGAGTACGAGATAAATGGAAAAATCATCCTTTTCTGGACGTGGTCTTGCATGTGAATTGTTTACAATTCAGATATATTCTGAATGTTGTTAGCAGACAGTTTCTGCTTCCAAGTAATGTCGGCAGCTCATACGTTAAAATATAAAACTGTAGCTGCGTGATAGGCCTATTCCAATGTCTACATTTATTCCCGTAAGTTCAGCAACAACTATCATTCACATAAATTAATATAAACCTCAAACCAAATTTCTCCTACAATCTGACATCATCATTATTAAGCTTTAGAATTTAAAAACTAGTAAACTTTTTTGACACACATATGAAGAAATGTTAACTGAATGGGACAAAAGTATACTGGCATAATTATTCATGCACGATACTATATATCATTACATAGTAAGAGGTGGATCCAAATGGGTATCGAACTCACGACCTTACGCTTGTAAGTCCGGCGCTCTAGCACTGGGCTAATATCTTTAGCTTTTATTTATAAGCTAATAAGCAAACAGATAGAAGCAGACAAAATATTGTATAGATATGAAAATAACGAAAAAGCTGTTTAAAAAACTCACCGAAACATTTTGCTTACCGTAGGGCAAATACTATGATCAAGTTAAAAGAGTTTTTTAAAATAAATTCTAAAATATGTGTATTTATGAATAAGCGACAAATATTAGCGGAATGTGTCAGATTCGCAAGGTAAATGTCGCAATTTTTAAGGACCTACCGTGGTTAAAACATACATCATTGTTTGAACAACGAACCAAATAACACGAATGCTTAAGCAGCAGGATATTATTTAAAATCAGGATAGAGGATTAAATTAGTGGTATTTTAGGGCAAAGGGTGAAGGCGGCATATTTTGATTATTTACTCGTAAAACTTCTGTGAAATATCTGTTACCTTACTACAATTTTCTAATCTATGACTAAAAGTATCAACCTGGTGGCATGTATTACACAAGTTATTAATACCAATACCCAAATTAAACAAGTGAATATCGTTTGACAATGTAAAACTAAGCCTTTGAAACTATACGAATTCAATAATCAAACTTGAAGTAGTACATCTGCAGCTACTGGTTGCAATGGAATAACAAGATCAAAAATACAACCTGTTCGTTGGAAGCTGAATCGATGTCAGAAAGCCATCTTACTTTTTCTTCTATGAGGATAAAAGTTTCTTTAAAAAATAGTTTATTTGAAACATTTCCAATTTGAATAAAGGGTTGAGTGACGAGAAGAACCCATTTTTGGGACGCTGAACAGATCAAAAAGTTCTCGAGATCTTTTAGAACTTTCCTTTATGAAAATCTGATAGCAGAAATACTAATAAATTCAACCAGTTCCGGTTTCAACATAGTGATGCAGCTTGCGATGATATATATATATATATATATATATACGATTCAGAAGATATATTAGCATTTGTATCCTCTGACGATAAATTTTGGAACCAGAAATGGATAACCACGTACGGTTTCAGCAGACTGTTAACGCAAAAGTTGCTACCAATTCTTAGGAAGCTAAATGAATTGAGAAAAACGCATTTTCATATCTTTTACAGTTTTTGTTCTTTAGAAATAAATATTGAAACTGGTAATGCAAATAATAATAAGTTTGGAACACTTACTCTTTTAGTACAGTGTTGTCAATAGTCATATGATCTTGACTTGAGACGCTGAATCGTTTGTGAGAGAAAACTCCACCCCGCTACTTGTTACCATTATCGTTCTGCAGATAAAAGAACAAACAGGAAAGGGCTAATTTTAACCACTTCTGTTTTGAATAAAGCTTCAACGGGAAAGATAAACCTTTTTTGTGCCACGGAGATTCGATTATAGAAAACCACATCTCTAACCATTTTCGCTCTACGGAAATCAGTATTAAAACCGAATTGTAAATGTGAACTTCTGGATTGCCACAGTGTTGTGAAATAGTTAGAAAGTGTCGTCTTGAGACGCTTAGTATTTTGCAGATAACGTTTTTCACTATCCATTACTGTTTTTTTATGTAAGAATAAACGTTCAACCCAGAAATGGTTAATTCTAAGAACTTCGAATTTGAAATGAATTTCAACGGAGGAAATGAACATATTCTTTGGATGCCGAATCGATTGCAAGAAACCGCAAATTGATAGTTTTTAGGATTTTTTTCTAAGAAAATCAGCATTGAAACTGGATGTAATAATAAATTTGAAGTACTTCTGATTTTAAGAGAATGTTACTATATATTGTATTGAGACGCTAAATCGTTTGGAGAAAGCTGTTTTTCGTTGTATGTTACTGTTTTTGCTCTATGACAATAAAGTTGAAAATATATTGAAACCGGAAGTAATAGAAAATTTGAACCATATCCGTTAGAGTGCTGTGGATAATAATGATATGTTGTATTTAAAAGTTGATCTGTTTGTAGAAAGCTGCTTTTCGTTGATACGCTTTCCGTTCTGTATCAATAAAGGTTGAAATCGGAAATGGCTAAGTTGGGCAACTGACGGTTAACGGAGGACATGGAATCTACTTTTTGTAAGCTCAACCTTTTGTGAGAAAACATATGTCGATAAATCTTACTGTCCTTAGTCTAGAGAGATCAGTATTTAGACTAGCTGTAGTAGTAAATTTCAACTACTTTTGATTTTGGAAGTGCTGAGAGTTTCGATATGGTATTCGAAACCCACAATCCATTGCACAAAACCATTTATCGCTATTTGTTACAGTTTCCGTTGTATGGTGATTAATTTCAATCGCTCAGGCTTGAACACGGTTGATTGTGGAACCTTTACTTAGAACGCTGAATTTAATGGAATAACTGCATCTTTATATCACTTACCATTATTGCCCTATAAAAATAAGTGCTAAAACGAATTTATATTAAATTTTAACAACTTTCTGTTTTGGCAGTGTTGCCAATAGTCATATTATTTTGTCTTTGATGTTGAGTCGGTGGTTGAAGGCATCTTCTTGCTATCTCTTTACGTTCTAAGGCGATAAAAGTTCACACCGGAAATGGCTAATTTTACCCACTTCTGGTTTAAATACAATTATAATAAAGAAAACGGAAACTATGCTTGGGATGCTTCATCGATTGCTAAAAGCTCCTTCCTGATATCGTTTACCGTTCTTCTTCTGCGGAAATCAATACTGAAACAAAAAGTACTAGTAAATTTGAAATATTTCCGCTATCGATAGAATATTGTGCATAGTAGCGGTATGGTGTCTTGACACGCTGAATTCTTCGCAGCTAACCACTTCTCGTCATGTTGCAGTTTCGTTCTATGGCAATAAAGGTTGAAACTAATTGGCTAATTTCCGTTCGAGCATAGGGTTCACGGACGAAGTGGAAGTCATTCTTGGGACGTTGAAATAATTAAAAGAAACCGCACCTTGCAAGCATTTGGCGTTTATTCTCTATGGAAACCAGTTTTGAAGCCGGGCGTAAGATTAAATTTGAACTACTTTCAGTTTCGGTAGAATATTTTGGTGTGTTGAAAGTTGTCTTAAGTCCTTCAATGGTTTGCAAAGAATCGCTTCTCGCAATATTACCATTTTCATTCTATGGCAATAAACGCTGAATTTGGAAATGGCATATTTGAACCACTTTAGGTTTGAATAGATAGCTAACAGAGAAGACGCAACCTATTCTTTGCACGCTCAACCGAGTTCTAAAGACTTCCGTCACATATGCACAGCATAATTTTTATGCCTAAAAACATGTCTTTGGTCCCATGCACATTATGAACAATAACTTCCTAAAAAGAGTTACGTGTATGGTTAAAAAAAATAGCCGTGATGTTACACAAGATTCGAAACCAGTTGTGGTATGCCTGATATCACATTATATGTAGTGCAAAGCATTTGTGGGTGTTCAGGTAAATGCAGTACACATTTTAAAACACACGCTTTCTATTTTTCATCGGAATAATAATGAATAGGTAATTCCTAACATCTCTTGTCACATTATGGATGGTTGAACACTCGATTTAACATTGCTAATGTGCAAAAAGTTGATGCCACCGGCACTGGCAGTGAGGAAAAGGCTTAACTGGTTGGGTGACACTTGAAATAACCTTATGTGCCAAGGAAAAACAACACATTGCTGTGTAAAGAACAACTATGGTGTTGTTCTATTTTTTTTGTGCGAACCTAACTTTATTTCAAATAATGGTCACTAAAAATGTAACAAATAAGTTGTTATTAATAAATGTGAACAGATAAAAATGTTCTCTCTCAACATTGAAAACACATTACATTCAACACCAGGGGAAAAAATGGATCTGAGAAGGTAAGGGTCCGGTAGCTAGCGGCATGACCACGGCGTTACAACTGCCTATCTTTGCCCATTGTATCTTTTTAGGATCTGAGAATATGACGTACATATTTTTTCGATGTAGGGCACGGCGTCCTCCCGCATTCCGCATCACTTTTCCCCGTGTTCAACACAATATTTCTATTACAAATGTGAAAATTTTCCTTACATTATTTTCTTGCTAACGTTCAGAAATGCACTTCCTATCAATGGAGTATTTACGATTTTGTTTCGTGAGGGGGGCTTTGTTAACTTCATTCCTGGAAATGCGAAAATTGCGCAGGATAGTTCTCTAATTTTAATGCAGTAAATAAAATTTTGGGTGTGGGGGCTTAAGCCGGGAAGCCCCTAAATACGCCACTACTTCCTGTACTTCATTAAATGTTTTCCAAACACTTTTTTTAAAAATATTTCCGGTAAATATTCGGGATATTTCTAAGATATAACAAGGAATATCTTTTCTCCAGTAACGGAAGAGTATATTCTGAAAACAATGTAAAAATGTTTCTAAAATATATCAGAAAATGTTGTTCGCTAAAAACAAAATATTTTCCAAAACACAACAGAAACATTTTCAATTCAGTTTTAATATGAATTCTTTTCCGTGTTTTAGTTTTACATTGAAAATTCGATAAAAAATTCTCGAAATAAAACTAAAATATTTTACGAAAATATTTCATTTAAGTCATATGAGAAGATTGCTAAAATACTTTCGTAAAAATTAAGTAAACCTTTTTAAAACAATTCTGAAAAATATTTCTTATATTACAAAATAATTCAATTTTAAAATATTTTAAACGTTTTTTAAAATATATATATTCAATATGTTTTCTCGTAAAAGTAGAAAATATTGCGAATATGATATTGGGGAACATTTCATAACGATATTATAAATTTTTAACGAATCCTCGTATTCACAAGAGGATTTCTTGGAATTAGCTATCAGCCAGTCGAAGTTCGTAGAAGAACGAAAGCATGGAATTTTTTTTACCCGTAAGGTGCCTCTCTTTGCAAGACATTTCAGCACGTCTCGTCGAACCGTATTTGGGAAGGTATTTGCTCGTTCCCTCACTCACACCTACGCAGTCTGCAATCCAATGTATTAATATGTCTAATTATTAGTTATTGATTGATAATTAATAAACTATCCAGTGTCTATATATTAGTCATTCAATTAACAGAAATATAATTTCTTTAATGGTGTTTAACTGGCTAAAATGTTTAATAAAAATGTAAAGTTTTATGGGAACTATATCCTAGTAACTGTTGTATCAACCTGCTCTCTTTGTCTGCAGAAAAGTGTTGAGGCAAAAGAGGCGGGCAGTGACTCTCACTCAAATTGAACAGCAAGATATTCCCACTCCCTACCAAAAATACGCAAAATGAAAAGCTAGTGTCTATATTTTACGATGTGATAGTAAAAACTGCGCTACTAATTATTTGAAAGTATCATGAGTATTTAAAATTCCTTCTGGAGGAAATATCATCAAAACAAGGCAGAAGCTACATTATAAATTTTATATATCTGCGTATTCCAAATCATGGGCGAGTGGTAAGCTACTAAGAGAGAAAGCAGTAACAAGGAGAAGAAATTTGGAACTTTTCATCATGGAACAATAGATGGATTGTTCCTGCATTCTTGCATCATTGATTGCAATTCCGTTTTTATTTACGCAACGCGAATAACGCGACCGTATTTTGTTCAATTATGGGCCAACACGTAAAAATACCCACATCATATATAATCAGTGTGTAAAATCTTAGTGTTGTTTGTGAGTGTGAAATATTAATAATAAATCGATACCTCTCATAGTATTTTAATTTTTTTCTATTCTATCAAGGTCAGTGTTAAAAATCAATTCTATAATTCTTGTGCATAAGATCATTAATAAGTGTTGTAAGTGCTCTGCTGTTTATTACCGGAATGTATTCGTAATGTGCTATGGATAAAAACGTATTCCAGGTAAGGTCTGAGTACATTTGTGATATTTATATTTATGTGTTTATTGTGCATACAAGGTAGTAGAGTACGTTTTGCACTTGCTTTCCAGACAACCTCTGCGTATTCGAATAATTTATGTTCAGATTTAATATATCTGCTGCGGCTATGGGAGACATGGTTATCATCCGAACCCAGGCTAATAGAGACGATCAGAACACCATACATAATGTTCAATATTAATCGTATCGTGTGGCTCGTCAGTAATGGTGGGTACCCGGAGGAAAACTCCAATCTATCCAAATAACTCAATACTGAGCCCGGCATGCATAATTTTTTAAATATATGTAATATATTTCGTTTCATTGTTTTCCATATCATATATGGAACATATATTTAGTATCATTTCGAAAATATTTCCCTTCTCAACAGTAAAAACCTTATACATTACATCCAATATAATATTTCTAATACATTTTGTGAATATTTTCATGAATTCACTTTCCGGCTAGCATTCTCAAAATGTACTTTTGGTAATTCCTAAAATGTTTTCCAAACATTTTTGGGAAAATATTTTCGGGAAATACTTAGAATATAGCGTGGAAACCAGCATGGAAGTCTCCAGAGAAGGGAAACCTTTTGGAAACCAAGGAAAATATTTTCTTTTGTTGATGAAATATTCCTTGCTGTGTGGGCTACTATTTAAATGGTATTGGTTTCGAAACTTTTAGTTTCTTTTGTAAAACGCCGAACTTATGCTTTGTAGGAAACACTACATTTTATAATATTTCCAAACTTTTACGTATCCCACAACATGCAGATGACATTTCTAAGTTTTTGCAACCAGTTCTAAAAGAAAACGCACTTTAGAACGTTCCGCCGCACTACTAACAAACGAAATGCTTGACACTGTGTGTATGGAAAACTGTTCTCGCTGCTTGCCCACGTATGACGTCATCCCAAAATCATTTTTCTTCTATTACTCGCTAAGAACTGAGCTTCTCGCGATGAAATAAACACCATTACTTTTAGAATTTTCAATTCTACAAACGGAAATAACTTATGAGGCGAACTGTTCCTTTAAGTTGCAACCTACGCAAGTTGACTTGTCTTTCGCACAAGAATTGTTATTGTGTACGTACACTGGATAGTGATGGGCAGTGGAAATATTCCGTGTTTCTTCCCTTGGCACATAAATTCTCAGGAAAAAAATATTTTTATTTCTTTATTTTTCAGATTATAGGAACCATATGACTAATTACTTTATTTCCATTTGTTATGTCTACTTATAGATTTTGAATAATTTGGAGGCTTAAAAAATAAAATTTATTGAGTGTACTTTATGTAACATAATTAATATGACTTTTTAGTTTCAATTTCCATTGGCACTAGAAACTAGCAAAGTACTAATTTTTAAATGGTGAAAAGAAATCAGGCTGTAAAATAATGTAAAAATTATGGTGAAATACAAATGAAATACTAGCAATACATCCCGAACCATCGTTAGTAATAGACGTCGGTCTGTCTGCTGTCTGTAACTCAATTTTCGCTCTCTGAGGAAGAATCAGATTTGAAAAAGAGATCTCTGTAGTTGCAAATACATATTATTTTAAAATGTAATGTCTACATATGAAAATTAGGATTGCTTCTCCCGATGATCCATTAGTACCGGTGTTTCCGAACCTATGTTAATTAGGATTTGTTTGCTTCTGTTTACGTGTGCATTTATGTACAAAGCATTGTGGGCAAATTATTGTAACACCATGTATAATTTTCGAGATATCCTATCTTCTTAAATTAGAGATAAAATATTACACAGTAGCAAAGTAGAGTGTACCTTAAATCAACATTCTGTATGCATACCCTCCAATGCAGTGGCAACCTTACGAATTTCTCGACAGACTATGTGTTTTCTGGCAGTTACCAAATCTAATTTGTTTATAACATTTGAAAACTTATGTTTATAATCTCAGTAGTAGGATCAAGCTTAGAAAATCCATTTAAATATAAGTTTAAACTGTTTAGCGATGCAAAAGTATGTAGACTTTCTATATCAAATGTTTTTTCAATATATTTACTTGCGTAAAAGATTTTAAGTAAATATACATTTATGCGTACTCTCTAAATATAAGAAAATAATAATAAAATAACAAATACTATTCGGAACATACATTTTAAAGAATCCTCTGGAAAAAAGAGTAAAAAATATACCGGAACTGTGATAAGAAAAACGTATTTTATTTTGCAATCATAATATTGTAATGCAATGTAATTTTCTTTGTGTTTGTACATAAACTCACGGAATATTCCCATTTTTGGGAATCTTAACGAAAAATGTTTTCCCGGGAATTTGCCCATCACGAACACTGGAGAACCCCTAAAAAGAAGCTATATTGAGGAATGCAACACCCAACTGATTGCTGAAAATACATAAAGTCGACTTTCTTAAAAAGGAGTAAAGATGCAACAAATTTGTCTGGATTCTTACAAAAATCTGCACCCATTTTTGATTTCAATTATCTCTCATCTTTGTTTTGCTAATGCTCTTCGGGGTGCATTCGAGATGAACTGTGTGTAAAATCACAAACGTCCATATATTTTGTTCCAGTATAAAACATTTCACATTTGAATTTTCTGAAATTTTCGGATACCCTTCAGTCACGCTACTTGTTTTATTGCTGGAGGCTTTATATATGGAACACTATTGTGGAGTACCCGTATTATAAATATATTCAAGGATTGGAGAGAATTATGTAATCAATAACAAAGTAACAATTGCTTCAACGGCATACGGGCTACATAAGATTTGTATGGGTGGTATCAATCTCTTAGTTTTGTGTACACCTAGTGTAAGTGTGCCACTTCCAAACTGAAGATTATGAATTTAAAATCGAGGAATCTCCCATACCTATTTCTCGCGAAATATTGCTTTTCACGGGTTATATGCTATATTGCGGGAGTTTTCGGAAAAGATCATATATTTTGGTTTAAGGGGAAGAGTGAGTGAAAGTCAGGTAAGGGGAGTCAGGGTTGGCAAAAGCCATGTTCGTGGGAGACCCGGGTTCGAGTCCCGGCAGGAGCTCATGGTCGGATTCCACGTTAATCAGTCGGACCACGTCTCATATAGCCTCGCTGCTGAACAGGACGTTAAACTCAAAATCAATTCAAAAACCATGCTTTTTTTTAAAGTTTTACTTTAAACCAATTTATTTTGTTTGCTTAAACCATGCTTTATGGATTTAAATAATGTACTATGTATTTATATTATGTATGGACAGAAATAAATTTGTTTCATCTTGGTATTATTATGCAACAACGGGGATATACAGGAAGGGGTCACATAAGCTTAAGAGCGGAACCGAAATCGCTTCTAGACTTACATCCGAGAGAAATTGTCCTCCATTTGGACTTGGAACAGCAGAATGGAAGTTCCAGCTACTGCACTCCATCACCAATAGTATATTCGCTTATTGGGAAATCGGGATTGACCCGTTTTATTATAAAGTTGGGTGGTCCGGTCAGTAAATTTTTTAACTTGGGAAACTCCCGCCTTAGCCACCGGGAAAATCATGTTATTATTTTCAATGCAAAGGAATGCTGGGAGAACCCCGTTAGTGCTTTGCATGGAATATTTTACGATCAACGTATGATAATCAGTACGCTAAAACTGAGGTATTACATTTCAAATTTAGTATGTAGATATATTAAAAAAAAAAGAAAGAAAAAGAAAGTTAATCCAAGCTTATGTTGGAAGCTACGTAGGAAGTCGATATTTTTTGACAATTTCTATCAATATATTTAAGCAGCTTTGTGTTATTTATAAACAAAAGGCATTTAGGCAAGCAGAAATATACAATTTGGTTTTCTTTGGAATGTTTAGGCTTAACATTTTCATGTAATTCCGAGGTTTTCCAGAGGACGACTCGTTTACAGTGACATCCGTACCGCTACTTCGTTTTACAGTTGAAAGAAGGGTTGTGGTTCGACTGAGAATTGAACATGGGACACCTTGGATAAAAGGTGAAAAAGGAGATAAAACCAATGCAGATGATTTGAGATATGTGACGTTTATATAGGCACCATGCAGTTCACACGATTTAAAGCATTTTTCGTTTTTTTTTTCTGTTTAAACTTTTTTTTTTGGGGGGGGGGGAAACTGGTCTAAACCAGCCAATCCAGAGGGAAATAGTTGGAAGAAAATATTTGTTAGTTGTTTTTTGGAATGTAACCGGCAGTATATGTTCGGGCGAAAGGAACACATGACTTAGGGGAAATGCAGTGAGGAAATAATTCGTAAATGACAAGATTGTTACGTATCGTGTTTGAGTTTTATCGAATTATTTAAAGTACGGAATTTTAGTTGTAGAAACTGTGCGAAAGGCATGGTCTACTAAACAGGCGAACAGTTTGTTCTAAAGTAGATACGAATTGTAACTACAGAAAAGAAGAAGAATATATAACTAAACCCATTCCAATCTACCGTAATTTAGTAAATTTTGGATTGCATTTAGAATATCCCTCAAAGTTGTGCAGCACATAAGCCATGCCATGCATTTCAATATCCTCGTTATGCGGATACCCGCTGACGCGCCTGCTTGCTATGGACGCAGCCCGTAGGTAACGTTCAGGCCCCACCACTGCGTTCCTGGCTTGAGTCGGTTAGATAGTAGTCGTGCTTTAATGATCAGCTAGCACGAGTTGGTTCGTGTTTTCCACGCCATACGCTAGCACTGTAGGCCTTACGCAGACCCGTCCTGACGCGTGATTAATGCCACACTAAAGAGTTCGACTAACATATGCTTCATGCAGTAATCAGGCTTTTAGTATGAGGTAATAATACATCAAAACGACTCTGCACAAGGCCCTGTATTTTAAACAATAATCACAACCAAATGTGCCAATCACAACCTTGTAATTTGGGGAGAAACTAAATAAAATCCCCATTTTTTTCGATTTCCGTGTGATCTGGCGATACAGCAGTAATGCCCTTCTTACATATAAAATTTCCGAACCCATATAACTTTAGGCGTATTATCAATCTGAACCAATTACTATATAGAAAATTTGACATTACCTTTCTTGCCCAACTGAATTTAAACTTTTTGTTGTTAAATGTTTGCAGTCATTAGAGTATGACGCGCAACCCTCTTTAACCACTATTTTTCTTAGTGTGTCTATATTACTTTCAAATGCAGGATCTTCTGCAAATTCTGATTTCACCGTATCAATGTTTAATTTCACATCCGAAGAATGCATAGCTACATCCTTCCCCTTGGTTTGCTCTCCTTCGGTTGTAGATAATATTAATTCTTTCTTGGTATTCATCAGTTCGTATGTCCACCCTTTCCCTTCGAGTGGATCTTCCCGAGGAAAGCCAGTCTCTATTTCTTCTTTGCACATCAGTTCCATCTTAACAGACGTCTCACCAGCCATTATGAGTTCACATTTTTTTACGAATTTGCGACCGTGTTTGATACTTCCGTTATATTTTACGCTGCCAGTGTTATTGAAATGTCTTCCAAGAACGTTCATAGAAGCAACTTTACTTTTGCAATTGAATATACAATCAGATCAGTGATGCCAATTCCTTCAGAGCTGTTTTCCCTTCACAAGCTTCAGAATTTCCCTTTTCCGGATAAAATTTCCCTTCATCCAAACCGTTCAAGTACTGTATTTAGTAAACGTATTTTTAATCGTTTTCGCTTCCACCCCCTCTCCCCAATCTTATAACCACATACAAGCAGATACCTGACAGCCTTCCTTTGAGCTTACGCAGAATTTGTACTTGATTTGTTGTTTAGGTATCTAAGGCGTCGCGATAGAGGAGGGTGAAGAATATGGAAAGGTGTAGGGTAGGACCTATGTTAAAGGTGCAATATCTGCATTTGCCTGGTGTGACTGAGGAAAAATCCTATAAATACCTCGGTCAGGACGGACAGCCTAAATAAATCATAAAGAATATAAAATAAATATTATGTAAATTTATTTTTTATCCTAGATATCATGATAGATTTTAATATTAATGTAGCCCAAGGTACAAAGAAAGTATTAAGTATATATTTGGTATGTACCAGGTACTTACTTAAGAACAGCACTCCCATATTTACTGAAACGAATACGAACAGTTATAAAGAAAACTAGCTGCTACTGTCTTTGGCTGTACACGAGGAATGTTCGTAAGCACAATACAGAGTTTAGAGTTGCGGAATTCTTCAGAATTTATAATTCTGTGTGCACAGTTACCAGAAAATTTGTAAACTTACACAAACACACACACACTAATGACCCAGTATTCGCCCATATATACATATTTACATTCACGACACGCAGATTTTCTTCTCTTACATCGATTAATCCTCTTCACAGTCAATTTTCTGGTTGGGAAAAACATCTTCTGATTGGGAAAACCAAACTGTTTTAATAGTTGGAGTGATAATTTAATTGAGAAATATTTCATCTTATTGCATTGCATTTAATTCAACAAGAGGAAGATTAATTTTGATAAAAGATTTTAAATAAGCATTGTTGTAATGTTTCGAATTTAACTGAATATGTTGATCGATGTGTAATGTTGATAAATATTAACGAATGCAAAGCAAGATAACTTGTGAGAATTTATATGAAATATGTGCAACAACGGATTGTTTGGAATAAATACGACGTTGAATATATACTGAATTTTAATGAGATTAATCAGATACGTAAATACATTCAATCTATAAATGATTGAAGAGAGGTTCAGGTTCAGGTTCAGGTTCAAGTTCAATGTATTTTCCTTCCTTCTCTTCGGAAGTTTGGATCCTGGAAAAAAAAGTAAGTAGGGGAGAGGGGGGTACATTTGAACATCTGTTTTCGAATATTCGTTTTTGCTTCCAAACACCCAGTAAGTTTTCTTATAGAACTGTAGTAAAAGCTAAATATAATATACATTATATTTGCCATAAAATAGAGTACTTTGTTTGATCTTGTCATTCTGTGCAAGGGCGCAGGGGGTGTCGTTCAAATGTACCCCCTTGGGGGGTAGATTGAAACAAGCATGGGGTAGATTTGAACATACGTGGGGCAGTTTTGAACAAACCATTATTTTACTACAATAATCGTTATTTTAAGGATGAATTTGTTTACAAACAACAAGGCTAATGTAACAAAGCAGCATTAACGGTTTAAGGCACAAGAATTAACCAATCGCGTATGGCAAGGAAATAATAATAATAGTAATAATTGCTCAAACATATATGCAGGCCCGTATTTGTATATTGTGCGCCTCTTTGCTCTAAATAATTTGGCTCCCCTTCGGAAACACATCTGAATTGAGTTGAATTCATAGTTTTTGGGGTCACTGAGATGAATAGTGACAGTTTTAATCCAATTCAACTTCAAGGTCATACTCAACTCCAGAGTGAGGCGGGCGAGAGTTTAAAAGTAATCGAAAACGACAGACAAGGATTAGAAAGTCTACACACAATATCAGCAGTTGGCACTGAACATTTGTCTTCCTTGTCTGAGAACACAAACATTGCTGGTACTTCCGAGTTTCAGAAAAGTAGAGGTAGAACAATGTTCAAATGTGCCCCCTAATTTTTGTTCAAAACTGCCCCAACCGGCATGACCAAGCAGAATTTGGTAATACCCAGATAGTACAAACTATTGTGAAATACAAAGGGCAACATTAGACAAGTAAATTAATGTACTTGCTTCTGCAATGAATGGCAGATAATATCAAAACACAGGCTTCTGTCAAAAATCTTACAAAACTTCACAAAAATTCCAACTTTCCACCCCACAAATGTAACAAAGTACTGCTGTTCATCAACAGTTACACTAAAATGGCAGATAACAGTTGACCGTCACGGAACGCAGTTTTGCCAAACTAAAAATTTTCAAACCACCAGATATGCTATTATTTCTAGCCTGTTATCTTAAATGTTCAAAGGTACCCCCTGTTCAAATGTACCCCCCTCTCCCCTACTGTTTTTTTTTGTTTTTTTTTTCATTTAACGTTTTCCATTTTCTTTTTCCACCAAAATTCAAGAAGTTCTTTGGTTTTTTCCATTTCTTTCTCACTTAGTTCCCTTCCATTTACATTAAAACCTAGCCTCCAAGCTAATTTAACCAAATTTCCTTCCTCTTTCATTTCATCGATCCATTTCCATTTTTCCCTGATTTTTTGGGTTTCTTCACATTTTAACAATATGTGTTCTAATGTTTCATCTTCTTTAAAACATAATTGACATTTTTCATTCATTTCTTTAAATTTTTTCAGTCTTACCCCTGTTTCAAGGCTCCCTGACCTGGCTTTCAAAAGTGAAATGCTTCCTAAATCATTGTTCATGTAATTTATTTTCTCATAACTCTTTTTATGTGTGTATATTCCTTTTAAACTGCTCTTCTTAACAACTTCTTCATACCACTTTTCCTGCGCTTTCTCTTTAAAAGTTTTTTCTGTGATTTTTTCCCAATTTTTATAATTTTCTTCTCTATGCCAGCGGGTAGTTTGATCATACTTTCTTTCTAATTTCCTAACTCTCCTAAACCATTTCGTGTTCTCCCCTTTTCTCATATGTTTAGTGGCCTCATGCACCACTTTTACTAATCTTGTTTCTTCCATAAATTTTAATCTTCCAAGATATTTTACTTTACTCACACCTTCTCTTTTTTCAAAATCACTCCATCCCATTTCTCCTGTTATTGTTACATTTGCACTTAATTTATTTGCTCCTAGGGCAAACCTTCCTATTTGATTTTGTGCTTGTTGTAAAATACTCCTGGTTTTTTCCCTGCAATATTGAGAGATTAGAAGCAATTTCCCTTTTTCCCTTTTCTCCAAAATTTACTCAAAATTTCCCTGCGCCGAGGGAAATTTCCCTTCAATTGGCATCACTGAATCAGATTTTATAATTGTTTGCAAACAACACGTTGTAACGCCTTTGGTGTTTCGTTTACGAGGTTCAGGTTGAAGGTATTTTCCTTCCTTCTCTTCGGAAGTTTACATCATGAAAAAAAAAGTAAAAGTAAGTACTGCTCTTTTTTTATTATTATTATTTAACGTTTTCCATTTTCTTTTTCCACCAAAATTCAAGAAGTTCTTTGTTTTTTTCTATTTCTTTCTCACTTAGTTCCCTTCCATTTACATTAAAACCTAGCCTCCAAGCTAATTTAACCAAATTTCCTTCCTCTTTCATTTCATCGATCCATTTCCATTTTCCCCTGATTTTTAGGGTTTCTTCACATTTTAACAATAAGTGTTCTAATGTTTCATCTTCTTTAAAACATAATTGACATTTTTCGTTCACTTCTTTAAATTTTTTCAATCTTACCCCTGTTTCAAGGCTCCCTGACTTGGCTTTCAAAAGTAAAATGCTTCGTAAATAATTGTTCATATAATTTTTATTTTCTCATAACGCTTTTTATGTGTGTATATTCCTTTCAAACTGCTCTTCTTAACAACTTCTTCATACCACTTTTCCTGCGCTTTCTCTTTAAAAGTTTTTTCTGTGATTTTTTCCCAATTTTTATAATTTTCTTCTCTATGCCAGCGGGTAGTTTGATCATGCTTTCTTTCTATTTTCCTAACTCTTCTAAACCATTTCGTGTTCTCCACTTTTCTCATATGTTTAGTGGCCTCATGCACTACTTTTACTAATCTTGTTTCTTCCATAAATTTTAATTTTCCAAGATATTTTACTTTACTTATACCTTCTCTTTTTTCAAAATCACTCCATCCCATCTCTCCTGTTATTGTTACATTTGCACTTAATTTATTTGCTCCTAGGGCAAACCTTCCTATTTGATTTTGTGCTTGTTGTAAAATATTCCTGATTTTTTCCGTTAAAGTTATTACTTCATTTGCATATGTTAGCGCCGGTACTGCTACTTGTTTCCATAGTATTCTTGACACCTCATATCTATTGTATGACCACATTGCTTTATTTTTTATAATTGCTGTATACTTTTGTAGTTTATTTTCAGTTTTTTCTCATGTTCCAGTAAGTATGGTTCTCCTTTTTCAAGTGTGATTCCTAAAAATTTAATTTTTTCAGTCCTGCTTATTACTATTTTTCCTGCTTGTATATTTTTATCCTCTATGTCTCCACTAAAAACCATGAACTTGCTTTTTTCTTCATTTATTTTTAGACCAATTTCTTCTCCTTTCCTAACTACTGTTTCTAACATTTCCTTAATATCTTCAATATTAGTACTCATCAGCGCTACATCGTCTGCAAATAGAGTGCCAGGGATTTTTCTTACTTTTTCTTTTCCTTACAATCTTAATTCTAACCCTCTGTTTGTTTTGATCAATGCTTCTTCCACTTCATGTATGTATATCAGGAATAGAACTGGTGATAAAGGACATCCTTGTTTCAAACCTTTATTACTGTCTATCCATTTTGATTTTATGTTTCCCATTTCATATCTGTATTTGTTGTCCTTATATAGTTCCTTAAGAAGCATAATAAATTTCTTTGATATTCCTATGTTTTCCATTACTTCCCATAATATCATTCTCTTGACTGTATCATACGCCTTTTCAATATCAATAAATGCTACTATGAAATTTTCTTTTCTTTCTCTGCATATTTCTATCAGTTGTGTTATAATGCAGATGTTATCTGTTGTTCTTCTATCTGTTCTGAATCCATTTTGTAACTCACTTAATATTTTGTTTTTCTCTAGCCAGTTCATTAATCTGTCTCTTAGAATAATTGCAAAAAACTTATATTCGCAGCTGGTAATAGCTATTGGTCTATAATTTTTTATGTCATGTTTATCTCTACCTTTTCCTTTATGTATTAACTTAATCTTCGTTTGCTTCCAACTTGGAGGAATGGTTCTTGACTCAAGTATATTATTCATAATATTCTTTAAACTTTCCAAATATTTATTATCTAAGTTTATTAACATCTCATTTGACACCTCATCTGTTCCTGTTGCTTTTCCTCTTCTTAGCTTTTTCCTAGCCTTCTCTATTTCCATATTTTCAATATCATTTGTTAATTCCTGATTTTCTTCTTCTGCACTCTTATTACTTATTTTTGATAATTCATTTGTTTCATTTTTCCGTTCTTCATAATTTTGCTTTATCGCCCAATCTGTTAAGTACGCCTCAATTTCCGTCCTCTCCTTCATTATTTGTCCCTTTTCATTTCTAAGAATGATTTCTCTCTCTGTTTCGTTTTGCTTTCGTCTAACATATCTCCAAAATCTTTTCCCTGCTTCTCTCCCTCCTGACTTAATTTCCTCTGCTATTTCTTCATTGAAATTTCTAATTTCTTTCATTTTAGTTATGTGCGCATCTTTCTTGCTGTTTATATATTCGTTCCATGCTTGAATTATTTCTTCTTTCCCAATTTCTTCTTTCCTGAATTTCTTTAGTATTAATCTATGGGTTCGGCTTTTTTCTTTTCTTATATTAATTTTTGTTTCTGTTTCTTTGGTCCAATTGAACTTTCTACTTTCTCTATAACCTTTCTTGCCTTCTTTCGCATTTGTAACTTCAGCTGCAGCACTTTTAATTTTTGTTACTAAAGATTCATAGCTTTGTTCATTTATGTATTCTTTTTCTAATTTCTCTTTATATTTTTTATATCTTCTTCTTTTTCCAATCTTCTAATAGTAGGTTTGTTTTGATCTCTTTTATTTATTTTTTTGGGGGTAATTTCTCTTGCCCTCTTGATCAAATAGCTCCATTTTTATTAACCTATGATCACTTCCTACACTGTAAATTCCCTCTTCATCAACATTAAATTCTTTAACCATTTTCCTGCTTTTTTCACTAACAAGAAAGTAATCAATAGTAGTAGCCATCTCTCTTTTGAAGTATGTCTTCTTAACTGGTGTTTGTCTTATGTTCACTATTTCTAAATTAAAATCCTCTACTAGTGAGTATAAAAGTTACCCATTTTTGTTTACTTCTCCTTTCGTTTCTATCAAATGCGCATTTAATGGGTGTACGCAGTGTTGCCAGATCAAAAGAGAAAAAGTGGTGTGTCTGTGCTCCAAAAATAACGGATTTGAACTATTTGTAGCCAAAATTTATACAAATGAATACTTGGTAACTAATGACTGTTACTAAAGAAATAACTTTTAACATGATCTCGAAAATGTGTTGGACATATTGCAAGAAGATATTATGATCGATGGACGAAAACAATTCTAGACTGGATGCATAATTTTTATTCCTGCCCCAGACTAGGTAAGGCCTATTTTCATTGGCTAATGGAATCACGTGTAAATGGTTCTTTTAGCCATGTTTTTCATTGTATCCATCTTGGAACATGAGCCATGAGTAGTGATGGGCAGTGGGAATATTCCCGGTGGGAAGGAATTTAAAAATGGGAATATTCCCGGTTTTTTTCCCTGGCCTATAAATTCCCGGGAAGGAATTTATTTCCATTTCTTTACTTTTTCTTACAAATTATGTGAACCATATGACTAATTACTTTATTTTAATATATTATGATTTACTTGTAGGTTTTAAAGAATTTGGAGGTTAAAAAATTTAAAATTATTTGACGGTACTTTATATAACTAATAATATGATTTTTTAGTTCCATTTTCATTTGCATTAAAAAGTAAGGTAATTGTTTAGTATTGGGGGGCCAAAACTAGCAAAAAGTAGGATGATTTGGGGAAGAAATGAGTTGATAGTGATGTTCAAGTAGTCAAGAAAGTAGCGAACACATTTTTTTTAGGGCAATAGGTGATTTATACAAAACGGAAAGGTAAGTGGAAGTGATTTATGTACAAAAAAAAAGTGAGTTGTTGGTAACGAAGGTAGAAAACAACGTGCCATGTGGGGCTGTAACCCGCGTTCATTCGCTAACGCTCGCTCTACAATGCTGTCTGAATTTGATGTTGGTAACGTAATTTAACGTATGAAACCATAAAACAACCGCATCGGAATAGAATATCGCAAAAAAGTAAGTGCAAAAGATGGCCCCCAATGATAAAGAACAGCCAAAATTAGCAAAATACTAATTTACAAATGATGAAAAGGAACCATTTTGTAAAGTAATTTAGAATTATGTAGAAATAGATATGAAGAACTATTAATAAACCCTGAACCATCATTAATAATAGACATCGGTCTGTCTCCCCTCTCTGACTCGAATTGATAGAACATATTGTAAATAAATAGGCATTTATGCTTACTCTCTAAATATAATTAAATATTAATAAAGTAACATAGTACCGTTCAGAATATACATTTTAAAGAATCCTCTGTGGACAACAGTAATAATATGCTATGATATAAAAATTAATTCAACTTTGAAATCATAATTTAGTAATAGAATGGAATTTTCTTTCTGATTGTACATAAATTCCCGGATAAATTCCCATTTTGGGAATCTTCCCGGGAATATTCCCGAAAAATATCTTCCCGGGAATTTACCCATCACTAGCCATGAAGTGGGTTGAAAATGTTACACATACTGAAAAATCTTGATTATGTTTTAGAACTTTTCGTGTGTGTTCGGTAAATATCGTGAGTTCTCGTTTATGAAAGGGGTGGATGAAGTGTGGACTTACAACAGAAAAGAAGTTGTATCAGGAAGCAAAAGTGTATGAAGAAATACAGTAAAAGCCTGTGCACAGGACTGTCTCTGTAAGAAGTAAGTCACGATGAAGAGAATGCTCCATACAAGAAGATAAAAGATCAAGATATATCTATGCAGAAACATTTAGTATGTACAAGGTAAGAATTTTCCTTTTACCATAACTAGATCATTAATGTTGGTATCGGGACACGTGTGGTATAACACCGCGGATACTCTGTTAACATTGAACATTAAAAAAGCCATAAGTGAAGACGTGTCATAGTGACATATTGCCAACATATTTTTGGTTATGGGCCCAGAGTGCTTATCTTGGACGGCTTTACTGGCGTGTTAAGTGTGTTCTACAGATATACAGTGTTGAAGTTACATACGAGGTGCAAGTTTATATTTAGTACACAGTATTCAAAATAAAAGTCGAGGTACTGTAGTAGTTTTTTAGTTTCTTTCTTTTCTAGAGTGGTGATAAAACTGTACTGTACAGAAATATGCTTCGTAGGCAAGATAATTTCTATATTTAGAAAATTAGTATTGTTTAGTTATAGGTGCAAAAAATGGATTTGTTGAAGAATATAAAACCATTAACAGGTGAAAAAGATTGGTCCGTATGGAAACGGAAGATCAGGGATTTGTTAGAATATCATGAAGGAATTCTTGAAGTAATAAATGGCATATTACGGAAACCAGAAGCGTTAGAAGAGGGTGCATCGGAAGCTCAAAAGAAAAAAATACAGGATAAAATCCGACGTCTATCGTAAAGCTAATAGCTATACGAAAACTATGATCACAAGTGCAGTGACTGATGAGGTTTATCAGAATATTATGGAAAGGGATACCGCTGAAGAAATGTGGTTTGCCATGAAACTGTTATTTCAAGCTACTTCTAAAGATCAGTTATTTAAAATATTATGGATTTATTTGTCTTTTCGTGGAATGAAAGTGAAGATGTTTCTACACATATTGCGAAATTAAAAAGTTTGTGGATGGAACTTAATAGTGGCCTGAAGGAGAAAGGACACACAGAACTGCCAGATATATTATTGGTTGGTAAGATGTTACACATCCTTCCCAGTAGTTTTGAATCGTTTAAATCAAGCTGGATGTTGCTCACGAAGGATGAGAAACGTACTTTTGACGAGTTAAGTACGCAATTATGTTTATTTCAATGGAACTTTGTGCAAGATGGACCAGAAACAAAGTACAAGGGTGCCTCTTCGTTACAAGAGGCGTCAGTTCTTAATCAACCGAAGCAAGGATTGAAGAAAAAGTCTAGGAAGAATGACATTTGTAACTACTGTAAACTTGAAGGTCATTGGGTTCGAACTTGTAGAAAATGGATAGCAGATGGAAAGCCTTCCAGAAATAGTCAGAAGATATTGAAGCCAAGTGAAATGAGGTTGACAGTAGTTAATGTAACGAATGAAGAATATACAGCTGAAGACGTCCTCAAGCTTGTGGATTGACAACGAAGTAACGAAACATGCCACTAATACTTCAGAGTTTTTGGTTAATTTTGAGAAGTTTGAAAATCCTTGTAGTATTAGAACAGCAGGTAGTGAACAGCTGATTACCCTAGGAAAAGGTGATATCGAAAGTAAACGATAAACATTGGTCTTTAGTGCTTTCTGATGTCTGGTATGTTCCGAAAATCAGTAAGAATCGGTTTTAAGTGTTAGCAGCTCAGGATAGAAATCATAATAGTAAGTTTATGTCCTGAGCAACGGAATGTTGCTTAACAGTAGACAATGCAGCGATTGCACAAGGAAAAAGGGATGTACAAGGCACACTATTTAAAGCTCAGAGAGTTAATGAAGAGAGAACTGAATATTTGCGTAAAAGATAACAGCACGTTTGAGTCATGTGTATATGGGAAAGCACATAGGTTACCACTTAACAATCGAAAACCGGCGTCAGCAGTAGATTTACTGTCACCAGACGTATATGGGCCTTTTCACGAATTGTTTCAAAAGTGCGAATATTTGGTAGTGTTTCGGGATGATTATTCGAAATATCGATTTGATGTATTTGTACACTCATGTCCAAAATTATTGTCGTATGTCTATAACTGTCTTCTTGTAAGAATATAATTTGATAATGATTTTGCAGAGTACTATTAATACTGATACTTTGTGTAAAATCGAGAAATGCATATTTGTGGTAAATTTTATAGGAAATGAATTATAAATACGAAAATTAGAATGAGTCATACAAAATGTTGCTAAGTTGACAAGAAGGTTTTAGTTTCGTTTTATGTTCGTATTTATGGCTCTTTTGACATGAAATTTGCCACATACACATCTTTGCCGATTGTATACATACTAACATTGTAAGAAATTCTGTGCGAATTCGTTATCAAATTATATTCCTACAACAACATATTTATAGATATGCGACAATAATTTAGGACATGAGTGTACATCAGAAATCTGAAGTAAAGAAGGCATTGCGACAAGTATTAGGAAGTGGTAAAGCTGAAGGAAATGCCATTAAGGAATTTCTTATTGATAATGGAGGAGAATTCGATATTTCTGAAGTACGTACACTACTGAAAGAGAACGGCATTTACCAAAGATTCACAGCTCCCTACACACCAGAGCGAAATGGTGGTAGTGAACGAGAAATGAGGAGCATAGTAGAAATGGCAAGAACGTTTCTCTATTCCAATCCAGAAGTACAATTTCCATCCGAAATGTGGGCAGAAATGGTTTCTACTGTAATTTACATGTTAAATAGAACAAGAAAATCATCTCAGAAAGGTGTAAGTCCGTATGAACTTTGGAAGGAGAATAAACAAAAAATTAAGCATACGAGACAAATAGGATGTAAGTGCTTTGTGCTTATTCCAGTACAAAGAAGAAAAATGGACAAGAAAGCAAAACAGTGATACCATATTGGATATAATGGAGGTTAAGCATATCGTATTTGGATCAAAGATGAAAGGAGAGTAGTAATATCCAGAGATGTTATTTTTAAAGAGAACACAAATGAATAAAATTCAAGAGAAGAAGTCCATCTTCGACGAAGAGAAACTCAGAATGAAAATACTATAGAAGAAAATTCAGAATTTTCGTCTCAGGACGAAGAAATTCGAATTGAAGATGAGATCAATTCGCAGTTACGTCCCACGTCCGGTAATGGAAAAGAACTCATTAGTCGAAAAAGAGTAATTAGAGATCGTTCAAAGTTACAACAGCCATCAAAATATGAGATTTTGTGATGTCATTGGAAGAGATTGTCAGTGAAATAGACTATCACATTTCCTATGATGAAGCTGTTCGAAGTAGAGTTTTGAATGGAAGAAAGTGATGGATAATGAGATGGAATCATTACAAGAGAATAAGACATGGGAATTATGTAGTTTACCAGAAGGGAAGAAAGCAATTCCTTATATATGGAAAACGCAACCAAGTGATAGAACTGAAAAATACAAAGCCAGATTATTGCGAAAGGATTTAGTCAAAACAAGAACGTTGATTATAAACAGACGTTCAGTCCAGTTGCGAAACTTGGAACCATAAGAGCAATTTTAAGTGTAGCAGCCAATGAAGGTTTGCACTTATTACAATTTGACGTATCAACAGCATTTTTATATGGAAAAATGGAGGAAGAGTTATATATGAAACAGCCAGAAGGGTAGAAAGTATGTAGATTAAGAAGAAACTTATACGGATCGAAGCAAGCACCTGCGTTGATGGGAGAAACGCCTTGGTGACTTTTTGCTCAATGAAGACTTTAAGAACAGCAGATCCATGCGTTTTTATTAGGGAAAGAAAGGAAGATAAAATACTTATCGCTTTGTATGTTTATGATGGATTAATTGCATTCCATAACAAGAAAGAGATTGAAGAATTCTTGTTAGAACTGTAGAAACAATTTAAGATAACTGTACAAGAAGCGAAATATTTCTTAGGACTAGAAATAGAGAAGAATAGTAATGGTAACATCAAGATACATCAAAAATCGTACACAAGGAAATTACTCCAAAAGTTTCATTTTGACTCATATAGAACGGTGTCTATTCCGATTCTGAGAATGAAGAGATCAGATCAAACAAAAACGGAAAACAAGATATATCCTTATGGTCAAGCAGTAGGTTGTTTAATGTATTTGATGTTAGAGACAAGGCCTGACATAGCCCATAGTGTAAGTGTATTGTCAAGACCTTTAGAACATATTTCAGATACAGATGGTTATAAGGTTTCAAACGTGTATTTAGGGGGAACTGTTGAATTAGGAATTGTTTTTTGCACAATATGAACACAGGGATATTGCAATGCTAGAGTGATGCTGATTTTGCTGGATGTGAGAAGATAGTAAAATCAACCACTGGTGTACTTGTACTATATTCAGGTGGAATTATTAGTTGGATAAGTCAACAACAAAATATGGCGACGACATCCACTACTGAGGCAGATCTAGTTGCAGCTACTGAAGCAGCAAAAAAAAAGTTATTTGGCTTAAACGATTTTTTCAAGAAATCACTCAGTCACTGCAGATACTGGTAATACAAGTAGAAACAGTGCAACTGTGAAACTTTCTGAGAATCCTGAATTTCATAAGAGAACTAATTATATTCAGACGAAACAGTTATTTATACGAGAGAAGGTTACATTAAATGAATTAGAAGTAAAACAAATTTCTACAGAGAAATAAGTAACCGATTTACTAATGAAACCACTTATGAAGAACCGGTTAGTGTGTCTATGTAACAGATAGGACTAGTGAATAGGGTGGGCCAAAAAATATTTTTTTAGTCGCTATAGCGCGGAAAACTTGCCTTTGGTACCGATTAGAAAAATAAGAAAAAAAATTGAAATAGATTAACATCTTCCGTTCGCGCATCGCAGTTAAAGTTTACCAAAAATGACGAAAATCTTGTGATTTTTAATTTTTTTTTGTTTTATGATAAATAATATTTAATCGATTCAATGAGTTATTTTCGTTAATATAAATTGTAGTAAAATATAAAAATAGTTACAGTGTGTTGTTTTGTTTGATGCTTTCTAATTGCACAACTTTACTGAAAACTTTATTTATTATTATTATTATTATTATTTTTTTTTTTTTTACAAAAAAGAGACTTTTTCATACTTTATATCTGGTATGAAGTACATCATCATCATACATCATACATCATCTTTTCAAAACATTCTTGCACCATAAAACAAATTGCAAGTAATTTTAAAATATTTTGCAGTTTAGCTACGTTATTTGCACTATATTTAGAATAATATTTAGCAATTTATTTAAGTTGGCCGCACTACTTCAAATAATGGAACTGCAACTTGTAATTAAAACCACTAAAAATTATTGTCGTAATGTTCTACAAACAAACTAAAGCAACAATCATTAAAAAAATTTGACACAAATACGTTATTTTAAGCAGTACATCAATCACTATCCATGTGTTTGGTATCTCTGAAACGGTTTGAAATAACAATTGTTGTAAATGACATTATGATCACTTAAGTCTTTTGGAAGCATCTACATGATGAAGCGTGATATGTCAGCACATTTTCGAAGTGAAGTCTTTAGGAAAAGTTAAATTTTTCATTTCTTGTAACGTTGAACCTTCATTCATTCGAATTACATTATACCATGATCATAGTATTTAACGCTAAGATACAAATGATGCACATTGCACCGTCTATGCCATTTGAGTTATTAGAGATATCCAATATGCTGATATTGATGATACTGTATTGTTCTTTTTAGACTGAATATTGTATGTGGTATTGTGGTTTTATTTAATATCTAAATTAGAAATAGGTAATACCTTACATAGTGCAATTTGAGAAAATACAACTTTATTTTGCGTTGGCAACACTGCTTGTTTATGTAGTGGTATTGCAGAGTATCTAGAAGAATTTTCCCTTGAATATTTCACACACGGTACAAATATAGGCGTGGATCCAAGGGAAGGACTATAGGGACCATATCCCCCTTAACGCTCAGGTATACATTGAATAAAATGCTTTACACTGGATCCTTCAATCCTACTTTACACTGGATAAAGAGGCAAAGTATGGTTTAGCCCCTCCCTTGATCATATCCTGGATCCGCGCCTATATATATATATATATATATATATATATATATGGAGAGAGAGAGAGAGAGACAGAGAGAGTGAGAGAGAAAGAGAGAGAGAGAAGGTTATATACAACAGCAGAGAATTTTGTTTCGCGAGAAGCTTGAGGAACGGGTAAGAAACATTTGTGTTGTACGTGCAATGCGAAAAAATGATCACAAATTTCTTTCGGGAGGGGCTAGAGCCCGACACCTACCCCCTAAATACGCCACTGTACATCAGTCAACCGTTCCCATATTATCTCACACAGCAGCGAAACGAATTTTGAGTAAAGGCAAAATAGCTGTCAATATTCGAGACGAGACCGAGACTTTGGAGACTGAGCAAGGTCTCGTCTCGGTTTCGTCTCGGTTTATAGAGGTCTGTCTCGGTCTCGTCTCGATATGTAAAAGACCGTCTCGGTCTCGGTCTCGTCTCGATATATAAAAGTCCGTCTCGGTCTCGGTACCATCCCTAATTTCTACTACCTCGATGGCAAATTATCCATTACTGTATATTTGAAGGGCATTTTTGGTACATCTCGCTGGATTGCTTGTTTTAATAGTGGGATATCCCTTGGCGGTAGGGGACTAAATACTAAACTTGATAAACATATGTAAAGTAAATACAGTGGAGTTCCGGTAATCCGGACAGATCCGGGAGGAAAATTTTATTTTTTGTGGCGAAAATACGCAGTTTTAAGAAATTAATAACTAAAAGGATGACAACAGCTGACAAACTGCCGACCGCTGCAGAAGTAGCTACACAAAGAAAGTAATATATATAGGGTGGTACGTATGTAACTCCACCGACAAACTTTGGGAGGCGATTTCTTATACGAAATGAAAGATAAAGTTCTAATAAACATGGGCCGAGAAATGCCATTAGAGTTATGATCCATTGAATATTCGAAAAATCATTTTTCAAAACTCCCTAACTTAGAAACTATAGGACTTATCCCAAGCGGTTTAAGGAATTACACAGGAACTAGTATGTTCTCTATCTAAATATCCATGTTTTACCATCTTCCGTTATCGGTGAAAGGAACTGTGAAAAGGAATTTGAAGTATAGGGATACTCCTTTAAGTACTAATGGTGCGTTCGCTTCGCTTGTACCGGTGAATTCTGAAACATGGATATTTAGATAGAGCGTACACCAGTTCCTGTGTAATTCTTTAAATCGCTTAGGTTAGGCTCATGTTTTGAAACGTGATATTTCGATTTTTCGGTAGTTCATAACTCTGCAAGGAGACGTTTTTCGACCCATGTTTATTAGTACTTTTTTCTTTCATTTCGTATAAGGAACGCCTCCAAAAGAGTTTCGGTGGAGTTACCTACCACCCTGTATAACGAAAAGATTTGTAACTTGGAGGTCTGCACAGGCCAGAATTTTTATCCCAGTCCGTACCGGCCCGTGCATTTATAATGTGAGACCCAACCGGAGTCTGAAATATATTTTAGCATTTAGGCCCGAGCTCCTGTGTTAATGAAATGAGCCCGAATTAAGCCCGAATTAATCCCGGATTGCAGAAACTTAATAATTCACGCAAACTTGTATTTTTATTTACAGCACTGATCGGTTTCAGTTTGTAATTGTGCTTTTAAGATATATCCAGAGTAGTGATGATTTAGTCTCGTCTACTTGAAAGAGGCCGCCTGTTATCAATATAAACAAGATAATTTGATATAATTTGATTGATAAAGAGCACATGATGTGCTTCACAATGATAGATGACGAAATAAGGTTAGGAAAGGAGAAAGGTCAGTTGATTGATAAAGAACACATGATGTGTTTTTACAATGATAAATGACGAAATAATGTTAGGAAAGGAGAAAGGGTGAATGACCACTACGAAGGTCACAGTGGATGCTCCGTACCGCATGGCCCATGGAAATGGCCCCTGCTTTTGACGTTATTAGGACCCAAAGAATGGCTCCTTTTATGACCCCTGTATAGAGACCATGGTCTTTTAGGGACACCCTCCCAAAGAATCTATGATTCTGATGTAATAAAATGTAATTATATTATATGTATAACATATTTGAAAACTTTCCCTTTCCCCTCTTTAATGAATTTAAAAAAATATGAAATTATATTTATGTTAAAAGATGGACACAGGAATTGAACTCGGGAAACCCTTTAATAGGAAAAAAGGGAAATAACTTTATTTTATTTTATTGCATTATTTTGTATGTCCAGCCATACTTGGTGCCCGTACTAAAGACGGAGAACAGGTTTGCAGCACATCCTTCTTGTTCGTAGGTTGAAGACTAACTGAGGTTTTCGCGCGCTTTGAAAACCCGGATGAACTGACCTTTGTACGATTAGATAAACTTGTTAAACGTTGATATATGACTAAACATCATGTGACGATGAGTAATTTTGACCCTTGATACGTGATTAAACATCATGTGATAAGTAATTGGGGTCACCACCGTATGATTAAACATCATGTGATAAGTAATTGCAGCTACAACCGTATGATTAAGTAACATGTGATTGATGACTAACCACGCTTGATTATGCATAAGGTGAACACGTGATGAATCTGAAAGTACTTTAAATACAGGTCCTAAGAGAAAAAAATATATAAAGACACACAATGCAATCGTATGAGAAGAAGGATCACTGCGATATTAATATTGAAGCATCATTATCTGATGCTGAAACAGAATTATATGAATCATCATCTTCAGATGAAGAATTTGATATTGACGCAATAGATTCACCAGTGCTTACAGTTTCAGAAACCTCAGCATCATCTCCATCTTCATCAAGATTTTGGAGTTTAGACTGTTCTTGTAATAGTCAAAATGTGGACCGAGAATGTATAAAGAAAGCTATTGAAAAATGGGAATTTAACGACACATTAATGTGATGGTTGAAGAGAAGGATCGTATCATGTTTATGAGCATTATTGTATGAATCTGCCCCCAAAATTATTGGAAGTCCGTGCTTGGAACGTTATAGCAAGCTCTAGTGTTGAAGATGATATGTTTTATTTGTATGCCAACACGGATATTATTGGATTATTAACAAGAGAAAAATTTTATGAGGCATATTTGGAATTAGTAAATGATATAGACTATTTCCCGGAATTACTAGAGGTACTATTAAGAAAGGACAGAAGGAAAAATGTATCGCAATAGTGTGAGTGTTTTATGTGTGTTATGTAGTGCTGAAAATATTAATGTGAATTGTGTATTAAAAACAATAAATGTATACTTACGTGAGAATAATCCGTTGGATTGCAAATCAAGTACTCTTCATGATTTTGGATCATTTGCAGCAAAGTATTCATCTCTTGATAGAACTCTTGGTGAACTTTTTGAACTGTATGAACAAGAACATAGTGAAATCTCATTTATATGCTTTATGCGTAAAACTTGTGATCTTTTAAAAAATACAGAATTTGTTGGACAAATTATACCATATTTTATTCAGCGCACAAATGAAATTTCACTTTGCGTAAATCAATACATTATTGATATTCAAGGTTTTAAAATGTCTGATAACGAATTTATTATTCGTGAGTTTTGTCTTACCGCATGTGATGATACAGTAAATTTCCATTGTTTGGTAAAATCACCAATATAATATAATTTATTTTCATTAGGTTGCCAAAAACAAATTGATTGGCTGACATTGAATTTACAACGGTTTGAACTGGGATAGTAAAACAGGATATACTGTATCATTCATACGTAACCTTGTATATCAATTAAGTGCAATTAATTCAACCTTTTATTGTAAAGATTTAGAAAAATCTCTTTGGATTAAGAGAATATTTGCATTAGATAATGTTATTGATTTAGAAACAAAACAATGTCCACCATTAAATGATTTGTGTGAAAATACATTTAATGAATATTGTTCTTTTCACAAAAATGTTGAAATCAGGATGTGCATATCGTAACGCACAACAGTTGAATTACTGGTGGAAATATGAAAGAACAACAGCATGAACTAATGCATTATCAAGATTGTAACGAGGATTTATAAATTAAATGCATGAATATAGTTTAAAATTTTTTATTGTAAAAATTATATACAATAATAAAAAATAAAAAATTACTTGTGTTTTTTTAAATGTTGTTTACATGTTTATAAACAATATCATCATTCTTTTTCAAATTTTTGTTGTTAAACAATTTTAAACACTTGAAATAATTGAGTGCGAATAATATGATGCAAAAATATAATACGAAGTATCCACATAACACAGAATCATCGTGCTGATATTGTTCACTGTTTGTAAAATATAATTTAGTATCTTTGGATAATTTTTTTTATTTCCTTGGGAATGTCCATAGCAAGACTCAAAGTAGAAACCCTGTTTTTTTCATTAATGTGCACTGCGACCCAGTGTGAGCCACTTGAATCGGATGTATCAAGATTAATTACAAGTGCTGCAGGTGGTTCTACCATTACAGGAAGTTTATCAATAGGATAAATTCCGGTAACACTTGCACCAGTTACTTTATCAATCACTAACACTTTTAACAATTCGTCACTATACATGATTATTATTATTTTTCTTAATTATAGTAGGTATGTAATTATCACTGTTTTTCACATGTAAAACATAATCATACACTTTTACATATTCACTATATAGTAATGCTTCATGAATACTGCACCTATATTGTCCAAAACGATGTTTATTATGTGCACACTTGTGAACGTGAAAACTTAATGCAGTATACTTTCGACAGTCTATTTCTTCCAAATTTGTAACATTCCTTTGCAGAATTTCTTCAAGAAAATACTTTCTATTTAATCCATACGTGTAAATACTGGTGGTATTTGAACAATATGATTGAAGTATTTCCTTAAGAAGTGAATACTCTACATCGCCTTTGTGCCAGGTAATGCTATATACATTTTCACTTAGATATTTGTTTGTATTTAAGATTGGCTCAGACAGCTTATTTAATGGATATGGCGGTTTAAATATCCAATTTTGTAAAAACGGAACGTCAGGATTTACAATTGCTAGTTCCTTTACAATAAATTCCTCATCATTATTATGGAATGCGGAGAAGTGTACAACAACCCTCATTCTACTCAACTGAATAAGTTAGAAGGTGTTATCAGTATAAATATTTCTATCTTTGTCTATTTGTGCTAACGAATCAAATTGAGCATAGACAATACATGTAATTGGTTCAGTTAAAGTTTCTGAAAATGATACTTTGAAATTTACAGGAGAATCACGAACTACATCCCAAGTGTTGTCATCTAAAGTTCCAGTTGCGGATAGAATAAAAGCATACAGAGTATATCCATTAGGATATTCTTCAAGAGTAACAGTATGTGAATAATTTTGATAATATACACTAGTACCTGATATCAGAGTATAGTAACTTAGAAGGTATAAATCATTATTAAAATCAGGAGTAAGGGGGTTGGGAGGGAATGATTTTGATCCAACTTGTAATTGCAGTTTGTTAACGTTAAAGTTCCGGAACTCATATGGATTAAGATGTGATTTTCCATTGAAGGCAGTGTTGGAAATGAAACCAATAACCAGACCTTTAGGAACATTACCCAGAAAGAGATTATCAAGGTTATATGACTTGACGTGTGCAGGAATAGTATAAGATCTTGTTTCTACTCTTGTGAGAGGTAACTTGGCCGTTTCTGAAACCATTCATGTATTTAATTGCATAGCTAAATCTGCAGCGACATCAATACGTCGCACATGTAGAATAACTTCTTCAAGTACAACTTCATAACTTGTATTTTCAGGAGACATTATACAAAAGTTATCTTTACTACGATGTAATTTGACACGTAAACTTACTTTATTAGGAAGCATACGATCTAAACTTACAATATCAGTATGAAGACGTCCGTACATTTCAAAAGAGTTACTATTTTTTATTTTAATGGCAGGCTTTTGAAAACCATCATTTGTATTATCTAATTTATTAAATTTTTTTGCAGTATCTTTATGCCACATAGCACATGCTAAATGTGTTTGAGAAGCATCATGAGAATAATTTAATAAAGTTTCAATGTATGCACGATAAGGATAAGATCCTGATGAAGAACTAATTAATTTATCATTTAACGAAATATCAATCTGACTAAATAATGAATGTAGGAAATTATTTACCGGTGCAACAGCATCATCATTAACTAAATTTTTACCATCATCTTTTGTAATTTTAGAACGTACATAAAGATATAGATATGCGGAATGAACAAATTCTCCTGTTTCTCCAGGAATAACAAATTCAATAGGTCCTTCTGATGTTAATGTAGAAATAGGTCGATATTCAGCATTTATAGTTGCTTCAATAGCTGTTTGTGTCATTGGTATTGAAAAGAAATTAAATTCATTGGTACAGCATTCGGAACTATCGGAATTTAGGAGCGACATTATAAAAAGATATCGTTTATATGTTTACGTTTTGTTGGTGGTCCAAAATTTACAATTGCAGGAGCCTTCCTATTGCGTGACCGTCTCTTACCACTACCAGTTAGCAACTGTCCAACTTTATTAATAGCTTTTGTCTTTAAATTATTACCAGCTTCTTTTACACGTGCACGAACCGTTTCTTTAAATGGTTTATTTTCCAATACATCACCCGCAACTTGTATACCGGTTTGTAATGCTTGACGTCCTACAGTTATTGCACCTTGTTTAAGAAATGGTAAAGCAAAACGAAATAACCCTTTAAAGAAACTACCTATACCATGTCCCCTTTGATATAGAGGTCCTGAAAAATATGGTATTCCACGTCCACGATGTAAAGTAACACGTCTAGATCTCATTTTTATTATTATTATTATTTAAGAGGAAAGCGTTTAAAATGAAGTGTTACGGTCAGTGTCCCAGATCGGAATGGCAAATTTCGCTCTGCATGATCTTTTAATAGTATTTCAATTGTGTTAAAACAAAATTTTTCAAGTGGCATATAATGAATATCTTCAAAGGTAATTGTTTGAACTTTTCCATATTTAATATCTGAAATTGTTGCTATACGCAGTAACGGAGCTTTTGTATCACCTAAAAATTGATATTGTATATTGTCAGTATAAATAAAAATTTCATGTGGAAATTCAATATCTACGTATGGTTGTTTGAAACCACGACGTTCTTTTACCAGATCTGATTTTTCAGAAAAACCTAATTGTAGAGCTAATGTAGGTGACAAATAAAACAGATTCTACACGTTCATCGCATTCAACACGCACAATATTTGAAAAGCTAAACCGTATAAATCTTGATAATGTGTTTAATTCATCTATTAAATGATGAATGGATGGATAATATCCAACAACAACTTTGCTTTTCATAGGGTCTGCATTTTTAAATTTGTACCATACAACATTTTCACCTTCGGTGACATTATAACATGTTAATGGAATATGTACTTCACTTAACTCTACGTACCAATCGGATTCTGATAATCGTATATTATTTTTTAACTGATTAATAAAATGTGTTGGATTATTTGTAGGATATACCTTTGTACTAGCGTTTGAAACTAATGTAATGTAAAAACTATCATCAATACTTTCAGAAATCATTTTCGTTTAAAGTGAAGTGTCAAATTTGAAGTCACGAAACGAAATGGTAATTTTAAACCGTGTTCATCTTTTAAGTTTATTTCTATCGTATCAAAATATTTCTTTTCAACTTTAACATAATGTGGTGTATGAAACACAAAAGATTTTATATTACCGTGTTGTACATTATATACACTAAGTTTTCGAACTAACGGTCCAATATTTTGCTGCTGTTTTACAATATCAACACAAACATTAATTGAATTGGGAATATTATAATCTAAATTACATGGAAATTTACCCCGTGATAATAATAAATCAACATTTCTAATTTTTCTGTATACTACATTTTTAATATCGTGTGTATTTTCATTAATAAATCCAAAAATATGTTGTAATCCTGTTGTAATACCAATCATACATTGATCTTCTAATTTTAAAGAATGTTTAATTACAATTTGATTTTTATTTTGTAAATATTGTAACATACGAACATTTTCAGGAATTAACTCAAGAATAGATTCGATAGAGGAATAATATCCCGGTGTTACACGAACACGATGACGTTCAACTTTATCATCCATAACAATAGTAATTATTTCTTCATTTTCACCAACATTATAAAAACTCCACGGAATATTAATTTGTGTTAATGCAACACCCCATTCCCCATCACTTAAATAAATAGGTTGTGATAATTTAACGCGAAATGGAGCTGTTGTATTATTATTAAAAAGTTTATTACTAGCATTTGAAGGAAGAGTAACGTAAAAGTCATGTGTAAGGTTTGAATTCATCTTGCAGACTGAATAGAATCGGATCTAATCCATGAATTCATACTTGACGGATATCCCAACCATTTTACATACATCCACCCATTTATACGTTTTAATACGTTTTCAATGAGATAAGTTTTCTTTGAATTTATAATTACTTTTTGTAATTCTTGTGCATAAAATATTCCTTTAATTTCTTCACCATTCCAATCTTTTAATTTATAAGTCACAGGATTAGATTTAATACATTTATCAACAATAAATATTTCTTGTGACCATTTAGGTAAATATACTTTTTCCAATATATGTTTATACTTACTAACACAAACATAATCACCCGGACTAAATTTACAACTTGTATTCTTTTTATTTACTGTATTTCCGTATGTTTCCCACACTTGACTCACATTGGAATCATTTACTTCTGCAGGCGCCATTTTAATACTTGAATGATATGAATGGTTATAATTATTGACAATTTTATCTAAGACATTAATATAACGATAAGTATTTTTTGCAGTAAAGTAACGATACAATTTTTCTTTTAATGTTCTTATAAAACGTTCTGCTAAAGCACATTTAATTTAAGAATGAACACTATAATGATTAATTTCATATTCTTTAAACAATTGTTTTACATGACGATTATAAAATTCTGTACCTAAATCAGTTTGCACATTAAACACGGGTAACTTGAATTTTTTAAAAATTTTTCTTATTGCTTTTGCCATTTCAGGACCTTACTTTGTTTTTAAGGGGACACAATATGCATAACGTGAAAAAATATCAATAGAACATAATATATACTTATAATTGTTATTATACTTTGCAATGTTTTGCATATCTGCCAAATCCATTTGTAATGTTTCATTTGGTGCACTAACATAATACTTTTTCCGTTGAAAAACTTTAAGAGTTGATGCATGCAATGTATATGCATCTTGAGAAGCTAACCAATTTTTAATTTTCTTTTTAGATAATTTTGTTTTACGATGTAATGTTTGTATACTCGATAAAGAATTAGGATTTGAATAATCATAATATGTTTTTGATAATTTTCTCATTTTTACATACTATATTCTTTCCAATGTTTAAATAAATTAGATACTGCTTTAGGACTGGATGATTTTTTTTTATTTTACGAATACGTTGTTTACTACTACTACTATTCAGCTTTGATGCTGGTGTGCCAATAAATTCTTTAGGAGCATTAAGATCTAATTAATTTTTAAATTCATGAATACCTATAAGATTTCTTGAACCAGGTATTGTTTGTCCTTGGATACGTACTATACCAGACTTATCCCACTGAATTTTATCAGAATTTGTCAACTGCTTTAATAATAGATCTGTTTTCCTACGTAGTGTTTTTGGTACTGATTGTAAAATGTCTGATACAAAAGGTAAAATAGAAGTATTGTTATCCTGTTGCAAAGCAAGTGATGATTTTTCTTCTTGTTCATACTGAATAACGGGTAATGTAATAGGCTTATGTGAAGATGATGATGTATATTGTAAGTAACGATGCAAAGCTTGTGGATATAATTTCCATTTTTGTTGTACACTAATATCATGACGTTTTAAAATATTATTCATTTCTTCATCTAAACGTGATTGATGTGAATCTATAGATTTAAGATTGGACCGAATTTCATGTATTGCATTTTCAGGAACTAAAATCATTTTACGTAATTCTGACATAATTATCGACTAAAAATACTACTGCCTACTGCTGCTAGAAGTGGTCCCAAAATTAGTGGTAGAAGCGCACCACCTTTTTGTAGTAACAACCTCTTCTTTTTCTTTAATGCAGTACGCTGCTGAGATAAAGCGCGCAAGATCTTTTTATGTCTACGTAATCGTTGCTTCTGACGAGGATTTAAAGGGATGTTTCCTTTTATTGTGTTTTTAGCTACTTGAGAAATTGTTCTTATTAAATCCCCTGAAGCATTTTGTAAAATTTTTTCCGTTTTGTATTTTTGCGTTTGCACAGAGCACGGAGCGTGTTGTAGTGTTGTTTTACCTTCAACATTTTGATACCGACTAAATAAAAATTTCTGCATGCATGTTTTTTATGTTAGCGTATACATGCATGATTTCATAAGGAAAAATATTTGTACGTATTCGCAATGCATCGTTTGTTTTTTGGGTTAGGTCAAATAACAAATAAGTGTGAGGCTCACGTGTTACCTCTTCGAATACATTCACGATTTCCTTACTATATCGAGGCATAATTTGCCTTGCTAAATATTGTATTTGTAATTTATCACGCGGAATTTTAAATACTATAATATAATGTGCATTTAAACTAATATCACGTGCATGTTTTTCTTTTGGAAATAAATTTTGAATAATAAATATAACAGTCAACTTTTTATGATGTGCATACTTTGTAAATAAATTAGCAACATCACCATTGGTTTCTGACATTAAATCATGAAGTATTAATAATGAATTTTCTTTAATTTCCAAATTATTCATGTCAGGTATCCCTTCTACAAAAGGTATTTTTGCATGTGCATCCAGGTTTGGTATTACTGCACCATAACACCAAACAATATCATTAAATTTTATACTAAACATTTGATCACATTCATTAAGTAATCGATTTACAAAACATGTTTTCCAGCCCTTGATGGACCCGCAATTAAAATGGTAAAGGGATGTTGAAACTTTAACAAGTTGTACTCAAATGAATGCATACAATGGAGCTTTTGCTTTATATATATATAGACATATTCAAAAAGAAAGAAAAGAGATAGAGGTTTCTAAGAAAACGATCCAATACATAATTAACGACTTTCCACGGGAAATTTTTAGAATGAGCTTCTAATGAAGCGATCCAACATAAATTCATTCACACAAGTCACATTTACTCGTTCGTGGGCCTATATCCGTAAGGTAAAGTCGCACGTTTTTTATTGGTATATCGTCAGTTATGGTATCTTCGTCAACACGTTTACGTTTTTTATTTATCTCACGGTGTGTCTTAGTCTCTGTACGACTAAAGATACGGAACCCTGGTTTACGCACAATACTATTTGGGTTTTTATTACTGTGTACTCTAATTGTCAAGACACTAATTTATAGAAACTCTCAAAGTTAATTTTTTGAGAGGTCCTATCGTTTAGTGTTATCCCCCTAATTTTGAGTATGTGCCGAACATCCCCTTTGGCATTAATCAGCCTATAACAATAATTTTTCGCGCCTAAACCGTAGAAGGTTGTAAATTCCTAACCTTCTGGAATTTCATCTGTTAGATCACCCAGATAGTTTCCAAGTGGTATCAAAGGTTCCTCATCTTTTTTCTGTATATACATAATACTATCAGTGTCACACTAAATGGCTCTGTCTGGTCCTACAGTTGTTAGTAATTTGTAAAGTTCAAGTCTAGCCCACGAAGTAATAAAGGCAGCTAATATGACGTTTGAAAATTCCAGTGGGACATTTTCAGTTTCATTGTCTCTATATGTGATAATTTAGTGATCATCATTAATTGGAACCACACTTTGAATTTCATACCTCGCCGACGTTAAATACCTAAGAAACGTAGCTTCGTCACTAACGATTATACTATGTGACATATCAGTGCGCTGTCCCCATTTGCCATACAATGAATTGAGATAAAGTTTTGCACATTGCCTCAATCCCGGGTTCGTCCTTATGTTATCATAATTTAACTGTTTGCCTTCATGGGCATAATAGTCCTCGATATATTTTTGTTTGTCTCCTTCATTTTTACAATAAGCAGGAAAACCAGAGGCTTCCTGCTTGATCTGAAGGAAGGAATTCACATAAGATCCGAACAAACCACCTGAATTCCTCTCTTCAGGATCCATGAGTTCGAATTCCAATATTTCATGTATATATCGAGTATTTTGTACCCTTTTTGAAGAGCCAGGTGTAACTCTGGATTACGTACCTGTAATAGCACACTCATTGTCACTATGAGTACAATCATCAGTGTTTTCCTCTTCCATACATGTCCGGCATAAACCAAAAAGTAATCGGCCTCCCGCCACGTACGGAATAATCGGATAATACAAGTTTTTCGGGGGCAAAATAGTGCATTTTACTACAGCATGAATACTTTCCACATCTGGAAAGTTCGGCCCCGTATGTATCTTAGGTGATTTAACGGGCATAGGTTTACGTGACATTACATATAGATATAGGGACGTAATATCGGCGTAACATTACTTCTCATTACCCATACAATTGACATAAGATTTAAACACTTCAGTGCGTCCGCCATTGTAACGATTCTTGGGAATAAGGAAATCAGGCAGGTTAGTACAACGTTCTTTAATAAACCTTTGTACGTCCTTATCCGTTTTTACCTTTTGATCCCAAGAACATTCCCAGATTTCGTATACGTTTATACCGAAACTTTTCAGGTACTTTCGGCGGAGCATTGTTTGTTCATATCTTTTTTCCATTGTATTGTATGAGTCTTGAGCGTCATGTAAAATGTCGTTACGGTTGAAAATGTAACAACGCGGGCACGTGTGCCAGTAACAACCATAAAATTCAAAAGCACCGTTGAGTCCCTCATGCCATCCATCAACTTGGTACCTACCAATATACTTTCCCCACCTCTCCTAGCATGCTGGATTTCTATCCCTAATTGTTTTTCCATATACATAAGCCATTGCATAGCTTTAGTACTATACTTTGTCTTATGATGGAAACCCAACGCGGGAATTACGGGAATAGTATTTTCAGGCAGGTACAAAGTACGATATGTACACATTGCAATGGTGGACGATGTAATGAACATTGCAAACCATTCGTTTTCTCTTCAATAATGTCACTGAATTTGATGATCGCTTCTGCTAGAATTCTAACATCGTTCTCGCAATAAGACAGCATTTCCTTTTTGAGGTTAAACTCCTCGCCACTTGCCGCACGTTCTTGGTGCCAGGCTATTAATTCTTGTTTTTCTTCGGTTCTTCGTCCTTCAGGATCTTAGAATTTAGGTGGAGGGTAGGGACCAACATAATTTTGATTTTTTCGGTGTTTATTAAATATGGGAAATCTCCCTTTCTTAAATTTCCGCGCAGGCCTAAAGTTTTGAGTAGGGGATAAATGTATGTTCAATCTTCACCCCCGGCCCCTCAATAACATAGCGCACCCCTGCTTCCAAATATCTTCTAATCTACCCCCTAATAATTTTTAACACTTCCTATCCCTCAAATAACTTCTATTACATCTCAAATAACTTCTATCTTACCCATAATAACTTCTTATGCATTCTATCACTAAATCTAGTTACAAAAAACATTAAATCTGTTACAAAAAAGTCACTAAGTCTGGTTATAACCGGTTTTGATTCCAAAAATCATTAAATCTGGTTATAACCGGTTTTGACTTCAAAAATCATTAAATCTGGTTACAAAAATCTGGTTATAACCGGTTTTGACTTCAAAAATCATTAAATCTGGTTACAAAAAAATCACTAAATTTAGCTACAAAAACAAAAAAATCACTAAATCTAGTTACAAAAAAGTCATTAAATCTAGTTAAATAAATAAAAAAATAACTAAATCTAGTAATAAAAATCATTAAATCTAGTTATAGAAAATCACTAAATCTAGTAAAATAAAATTACAAAAACACTTTTATGATTTTACCATAAAAGTTAACTAAATTCTAAATAATTACATAATAGTTACAAATTAGTATATTGATAGTTACAAATTAGTATATTGATAGTGAAATCTGCTAACTTCATTCTCTATTGAAAATAATGATTTCTTAAACTCATTCCATTGATCATAGTTCAAACTGAATAAACATCCATTGATTTCAAATACTACTTGCGTTTGATCTTGTACATCTTTCACAATCACATTGAATGAATTAGTAAGAATAAATTTCTTCTGAGCTCCATACTAACAGCTCACTTTTTTATAAGATTGTTTTTATTTGCATCAATTTTGTTACATACAGAACTCAACAGTTGGATAATTATCTTCTAAACCAGTATATTTGATTTTTAATCCATCTTTAACAATTTCATCAATCATCTTATCTGTTAAGTTGTTTTATAAATCTAGGTGGAAGAAAGAACTTAAACTCTCCACATTCAACTAAAATACTCTTACCAAACTTAGTTTTTATTTTTTCCATTTTCTCAATTTTATGTGCTGTATCTAATTCTAATTCTCTTAATCCAATAACTTGTTTTTGTTCAAGAGTTCCAAGCTTGTTTAAAAAATCAACGTGTTTTGCCATATTTATTATATAGAATTTTTCCAATAGTCACGAATTTCATTAAGTATGTCATTGATTCTGTTAACAATATCTCTTACATTTTCATCTGTTAATTCACCATTCATGAGCTTAATTACATTAAGCTTATCTTTAAACAGCCCAATTCGATTTATCATATTTTTATAATACTCTTTTTTGCGACTATATTAAACCGTGTAGATAAACCAGTTATAACAGCAGAAGCCGAAGCAAATGCAGTTGTAATAATTGAATACACCGTAACAGGAATGAACACGTTGATAAACCCTGTAGAAGCTGATAATAGAATTGATAATGTAATAAGAGTTGTATAAACACATTTTATTCGCTTAAAATTTCTTTTGTTTTCATTAATAACTTCTCAAGATTTAATATAGTATCTTCAATTAACGCAATTAAATTCTCACGTGGAATGTTATCTAGAATAGTCATTTTATTAAATAAGTTTTTATGATAATATCATAAAAACACTTACAAACTAAACAAATCTAATAAACATATAATTGATTTATATCTTCTCAATTATTTTTTCTTTCTCAACATCGTACTCTAAGTTCTTCTTACCAATCATAACAACATAGCAAATCGTTTTATCTGATACATCGCTTTCAAAATTAACAGTCAGTTTGAAATTAGTTCTATCACTTACAGTCACTGTTTTGTGTTTGCTTGTATTAATTACGAACATTGGCCTATTTTTAAAAACTCCTTCGGGTAATAATAGATCTCAGTGTTTCCAATTGTAACCCGCTTATATACCGTATACATTTCATAAGCTTTCAAATACTTATGTTTTGCAAAATCTAAGTTTAAAGATTCTAATGGGAAAGATTCAATTCTAGGATTACGAAAATGGATATTCTGAACTTTACAATGATCAAAATAGCTTGAATCTTTTTCTTGATTATCATTTCTATCAGTTTGGAAAAAAGCAATCACGAAATTAGGCATATCAAATTCACTTGAGTTAAATTGTGTGGTTAAATCGAATTCTAAGTACTTCCCACTAACTATCTTCTGCAAACATTGATACGTGTTGAATGAAATAGGAATCTTAGGTTCTTTTAACATATTAGATCTTAACAAGGTAGCATAGTTAGGTTCATAATTAACAATAGGCATTCTCAACTCCATATTTGTAATCTTAACTTTACGTCGATGTGGTTGATTGTCTTCATATGTTCCATCCTGGTTTTTTGTTTTCCAAATAACAAATGCATTATCATCAGAACCACTTCTTTTAAATGTATATTTCAATCCTCCTTTCCACATAATATCTTTAAAATCAGAACAAAATCCTGGCAAAAGTCTTAGCAAAACACTTTCTTCATCTGTTCTTGCCCACGTAACTCCTTTCCATCCACATTCATCATAATGATGTGCTTCTCGTTTTGAAATCGTATATGTGTTTAAAGCTGTTGAAGTTAAACCAGGATAATCTATAATATCTAATATCTGCCCATGCTTACTAACTTGAATTTGAGAAAACAAATGTGGGAAGAAATTATTAATAAGTCTAATATTTTGAGCAGTAGTATATTCTCCATCAGCGTCTCTACCTCTAATTTCAAAAGTTACATAAATATCAGCATAATAAGGATGTATGAAGCCATCACCCACGTCAATGTCAAATTAAATAGACCTGTTTGGCTTATTTAAATTCTCGATTGTTTTTTGATTAGGTTTAAAGGAATGTAATTCATATGATTCTATCTTATCCATATTTATTATAAAAAATATTTATAATCGTTTTATGAATTAAGCCCATAAAATAAACCCATAAAAACTTAAATATAACTTCTCCAAATATCCTTATTCCTATTCACCTGACTAATAATTTCTGAAAAACTATACCCATCTGTAAACATTTTTAACACTGTAATGCGTAAATGTCCACAAATTACCTCGTTAAAATGTTGTATACGGCTGCTATTGTACTCTATATTATGACTAAGATATTTTACGAGTGTTTTTGGTGGATTACCTCCAAATGAATCAAACACATACTTTCTATTTCCTTTTTTCCAATAACAAATCCAATGCGTTCCTATATTTTTAGACGTATCAAAATTAACAATACCACACTCATTCTTCCTTGGTTGTTTAGGCAATTCATCACTCATAAATCACGTCTAAAGTTTCTTATCTTAAGTTTTTTAACAAGTTGTATTAGGTCTAAATTACTTAAAGGTTTAATTTTTTCTTTCTCTTTACTGTTTTGGAGTTTACGTTTTTTGAAAGCTTACCACCTTGTTTTTCTTCCATTGCTAAGTTATGTCGCTTTTGTTCTTCTAATTCCATTTTATTCTTTCTTGCATCATCTACAGTCTTAGCAATAGCAGCCGCACCTCCAGCAACAGAACCTAGAGCACCTATTAAAGCTAAAATCGTTTTAATAGTAAATACAAAACCGCCATAATGAACTTTCTTATCATTTGTCTTCATTTCTTTGTTTATTTTCTTAAGTTGTGGTATAGAAAGGGATAGAGACATACATTGTCCTTTACTTAGTTTTGCTTCTTTTTGTTTGAGTTCTTTGTTAGTTAAAATGTGATCTATATTTAATTGTTTAAGTTCCTCATTAGGAATCGTAAATGTAAAACCTTTTAACTGCATATTTATTATATAATTAAAAACTTTTTATGAAAAATTTCCATAAAAAGTACATATAAAGCAAATCTTATTTTTGTTACTGATAAACCTAAACCAAATCTTACTTTTGTATTCATCACTAAAGCAGTTCGAAGAGCAGGCAGTTTTTCAGTTAATAAATTAGCATCTTTAGCAAAAACTCTTTCCCAAGCTTTATTTTCTAATTCCTTATCTGCAATATGTCTTGATTCTGTATCTTTATTATCCCTATAGTATATATCATGTTCTTTACAAGCGTCATCTAATGGGTTAATACCTTTATCTCCTCTTTCTAATCTTTCTTTAAGTTTTGTACCCGGACCACAATATTGAAATCCTGGAATATGTAACTAAAATGGAAGTTTATTAATCAAATTATTTACTAATCCTTTACCATACTTCTCACTATTCCAAAATTTTGGTGGCAGCGTATTCAATATCTTTATCAAATAACCTATACCTTTTGGATCATTAGATATAAATTGTGAAAGTTTAGAATTAATCATATCCATAATACCTACTTTCTCATTATAAAAGTTATCATTTCCAGATTTTTCTTCTCCACCAATAACAATCAAGCGATCAATCAGTTTTCTCACATCATCCATCCATATGTATTCTTTTGATAATTCGTTATATACCTTTATTCCTTCTCCAGATTTTGGTGTCTTTTTTGAAGGTGTGTTTGGTTTTATATATTCATCCCAAATAGGTTTGATAATTTCTTTATATTTTTTACCTTTACTAGATTTTTGTTTTCTAGTATTCGGATCATTATTATGAAATGCAATACTAGAATCAATTACTATTTTTTTATATTTTTCTAGATCATCATTATAATTAGTTGGATTATGTTTTGTCAATAATTCCCATAAACCTTCTGTTCCTGTATAATGTCGATTATTAATAACTAAATCATCACCATGAATTTTAACTTCTGCATTTCCTATCATATGTATAATTTTCCCATCTTCATCATATGGTTGTATTCCAAAACTTTTATCATCTCTAGTTGCATAATATCTTGAGGCAAACAAAATGAGTTGTTGCTAAAGATTCTATTCCTTCTACTTTATATTTAATTTGTTTTTTCATGTGTTTTATTTCTTCTGTTATAGGCGTATCACTTTCATTTATAGGACTGTCATACAAAGGTGGTGTTTTTAATAAGCTTGAATCCACTCTCGCACTTTTATACACAACTGGAACTAACGCTTGAATTAGATTTTTATTTTCTTCTGCTACTTTTGATATATCTTGCCCTAAATTTTTAATTGCATCAATAACAGGCTGATCTTGTTCTTTAAATTTCTCATACTTATTTCGATTACTTTGTTTAATTTTTTTAAATCTTTTAATAAGTTCTTCTTTTAACTTAATATACTTCTTAGCTTTATTAACATCCATTTATTATATAAAGAAAAAATAAAAACAACATAACATATCATAACATAACATAACATATACTTTCACCTGTATTCATATACGTTTAGTTTACACTTTTAAAAAATCTTTAATTTTATTTCTATATTTACCATTATTCACTTTCCTAGTCATATCTATTCTTAAGAAACCATGTTCTTCACTGCAACACTTATTACATAATGATTGTAATTTTTCAAACGACATATCAGATGCAACAAATTCATCATATGTATGTTTTAAATTTAAATTGTCCGGTCTAAATATACAAAGAAAGTTTAAGTTGTCCCTAATTAATTGTTTTGGTACTTTAGAATATGTTTATCTAAGATAGAAACAGTTCAAACCCTTATGACGACCTCGAGTAAAATATTCTGTAACGTGATTTTGTTCTTCTAATAGGAAATCATCAAATACTACCACAGAATAGTCCTCACATTCATCTAATGAAATAATTTCTTCATTGTTTCCTTTTATTATTGCTATTGTGTCTTTAATATTACGTTCTATATCTCGAAAAAGTTGTATTAAGTGTTGGTATTTAGGTTGATTTAGACTTTTAGAATAGATATAAACATTTGCATATTTTAACCATTTAGGTGCCAACAAGAAATTATCAATCATTATCGTTGTTTGAACACATCCACTAGGCGCAACTATTAAACTATCTCTTCGCCGTTTCTTCTGTTAACCTTACTTTAATATCCCAATTATCCATTTTAATTATTTATTATATAATAAATGAAAGTATTTAATTTAAATGGTTATTCATCTGTATTAAACATGTCTTTGCACTACCCATTTGAAAACGTTTTAGAGGTAGCTGTTGCAGGATTTTATAGAACATACTTAACACCAAACATTACAGAAATAAATAATAAATTAACGTTCTGCAGTGAAGAACCTGAAGTTACAAGACAAGCCATAGTTCAACCTGGTCAATATTATAACAAAATACTTTGGATAGGTTAATAATTACCTGTACCTTGGGCAGAAAGTGCTCATACATATGCACTATACTTCATAGAATGTTAATTTAATAATAACAGAAGAAGAATGTTTTTAAGATATGTAAGATATTATTATGGGATAGTTGTTGCTATGTAAATGTTTATGGATACCTAGTCAGCAAGTTTGTGTGCTTGACAGTTTGAAGTAAAATATATTATAAAGTATATCCACTAATAAACCATTTTAGCAACGTTCATCGACGTTATCATTCTAATAGAAAAGGTGAGAATAATGGTATATAATTATTAAAGATATTTTACTTGTCAATGAGTACTACCACTCAATTTTTGTATATCTTACTTAGACGAACCAGGTTGACGACTAATCTTGGTTAGTCGTTATAAAAATTTTGGTTTACCTCACCCGGGATTTGCTGTAAATTCATATCCCGAAGCAGAGTAAGGTTGAATTTACTATCGTCATAAAGTTAATGAATACAAATTTCACCATATTGAGAAGTGGTAGAATAATTATAAGAAGAATGGACACTGAAACAATGGAGAAAGAATCCACTAATAGTGACAACGGTGAACCAATGTAACACCAGGATTGACATCAGAAGACCGAATTTTGCTAGTCTTACAGCAGCAATTGATTCAAATGTCTACCGAATTAAAGCAGACGATGAAGCATAACTCTGAAGAATTAAGTAGACGAATAGAACAGAAGTCTGATGAATCTAACAAGCAATACGAAGAATTGAAGCAGACGATAGAACAGAAGATAGAACAGAAGTTCGACGAATCTAACAAGCAATATGAAGAATTAAGTACACTGATGGAACAAAAGTCGGATGAAACGAAACAATTAATTATCCAGACGAAGAGCGATATCACCTCGCAGTTCGAGGAAAAGTTAAAAGGAATATCGGAGGAATGCCAGGGTAATCACAGCCACCTGAGCCAAGAAATCAGTGATATAAAAAAGGATTTAGAAGTAACCGAATCTTCTGTTCAACAACAAAAATCCAGGTCATCAATAATGCTAACAACATACGAGCAAATACGCAGTCGATAGCTACGTTACAGGAAGAAATTAGAATGCTACAGGTTAAGGACAACACATACCGTAATAACATGTGTAGTGATCGCATGGAGTTTCCCCACTCACCAGAGATGAACTCGCCTTCGCCGGTGTCTGATGAGGATATTATATTGGAAGAAATACATCCGAAGAGTACAGATGGGCGAAACATAGATGGTGTAACGACGCATCACGTCATGGATAGGAACTATCACCCAATAAATACACGGAATGATAAAAGGAAGGTAAAATTAAGTGTTAAGATGAGTGAAATTCGAGCTATGAGCAAATTCAGTGGTAAGTGTAACGAGAATGCTACTTCTTTCTTAGAAAAATTCCAGGACGAATGCAATATTATGTGTATAGATAGATCACAATATACGAAATTAATCCCTCATGTATTACTCCCACCTTGTTCATTATGGTTTAAAGCAGTACGTGATCACATCAGTACATATGATGAATTCAAAGCGGCACTGATCGCGAATTATGAAAATGACTTTTTGCTTGCGAATAGAGATGCTACCATTAGAAATCAACACTTCAATCCTCGATTGCATAAATCTGTTGTAGAGTTTGTTGTAAATACATACAACGAATTAAAGGTCGTTAATCCATTGCAATCGGAATCGAGAATAATAGCATCAATTCGAAATTTGCTTCCATTTAAGTTACAACAGATCTTATTTTCCACACAGTGTATGAGTTTCAACCATTTATTAATGCTTGTCCAATGCTATGAAACTCAATACCATGCTATGAATCAACAAGCAGGAATGGGTAAAAATAAGAATAATTCAGATCATTTTGTGCCTGTTCGGAATTTGAATATCCGAAGTGTGAACAATACGGAACATAACCTAAGCCGAGTAAATTCTAGCAGTCAAAACGAGCAAAATAGACAAAGTTATGTAGGGAATCCGCCTAACCTAATTAATCGTAGCAATCCATATGTTAGACCATATAATCAAAATAGGTTTAAAAATAGACCGAATGTATGGCGAAATTCTAGGAATACAGCAAGCTACGCGGATAGACATAATTGGAGATCAAGAGATGGCACTTCACATCCGGATCCAGGTATTGAAGTAATTCCTGTACAGAACAATAATACGGGACATAATAATGATTGTGCAGTACAATGTACTTTATTAAATTCATATGCAAGTATGAATGTAACCTGATTACCGTTAATGAAATTAAGTTAAATTCATATCAGTTATAGATTTTCATGAACATTTATTTTATTTTTATTCAATTTAATTCTCTTTAATTCTCATTAATCAATGATAATTCTCAAATGTTTTTAATATATGTAAGAATTATAATTCGATTCATAAATGATTAAAAGCAAAGGTTATTTATATTAGATTGATTTGTGTAAAAAAACTTAACTGTCAAAGATTATGTTAAGAAGAAGATCTATTCTATAAAACTAAATATTCGACAACTATCTTGAATGAGATTCTTCTATGTTGTGATGCCTTATTAATCGAATGTTTATTTTAAAATATCACCTAAAATGATTATCATATAATGCGCCCTGACTATTTGTAACTCATGTTTGTCCCTTACGATTTTTGAATTCGCACCCTTCAACGATTAAATAAATGAGCGACGATATTTTTAATAAGAAAATATAATAATAATATAATGAATGTAATTAAAAATAAGTATTGATGAAGTGTAATATTTGTTATAAATATATATATATATATATATATATGAAATGTAATGAAGATATATATGAGGTGCGATCAAAATGTGATGGACATATGCAATGTAAGAACAGTATTGTAAACGGACCAGTGGTTCTTGAACATAAAAGCCAAACTCGCTTATGACTTTTATATTCAGTCCATTTGTCGGGCGACATTTTATATAACAAAATACTTTGGATAGGTTAATAATTATTTGTACCTTGGGCAGAAAGTGCTCATATGCACTATACTTCATAGAATGTTAATTTAATAATAACAGAAGAAGAATGTTTTTAAGATATGTAAGATATTATTATGGGATAGTTGTTGCTATGTAAATGTTTATGGATACCTAGTCAGCAAGTTTGTGTGCTTGACAGTTTGAAGTAAAATATATTATAAAGTATATCCACTAATAAACCATTTTAGAAACGTTCATCGACGTTATCATTCTAATAGAAAAGGTGAGAATAATGGTATATAATTATTAAAGATATTTTACTTGTCAATGAGTACTACCACTCAATTTTTGTATATCTTACTTAGACGAACCAGGTTGACGACTAATCTTGGTTAGTCGTTATAATATAGTTTAAAAGAATTAGAAGAATATATTAAAACAAAGCTTTCATTCTACAATGATGAATTCAAAGATACTTTTGAAATTACAGAAGACAGGAAAAGAAATAGAGTTAAAATATTTAGTGAGGTTTGTGATATAACCTTAGATACCATTAATACTGTATTAGGTTTTAGTGAGAAAAAGTTAGCTAATAACATAGAACATATTGGAGATAAACCACCAAGGTTTCATCCGTTTGATACTTTAAATATTCACTGTGATTTAGCAGAAGGTATGATTTTAAAACACAATGATACAACACACAACGAAACAGACTTAATTGCAACATTCAGAACAACTGCAGAGTTTAGAGAACCAATTATATATGAACCTAATGAAAAGATATTTTTCCCAATACGTCACCATAAATTTAATAATTTCAAAGTTTCAATTCAAGATGAGAATGGTGATTTATTGATTTTGGTGGAGCTCGTATAACTGTTCTCCTTGCTGTTAAATAATTTGAATTGTTATATAATTAATATGGATATCTTTGGTAATACTAAAAGGACTACAAACCTCAATCATGTAAGTGAAGTTTTTACATCAAATAATATAACATGGGTTGATTTAAAAAAAAAGACTTGTTAATGTAGGTGATGCAATTGACCAACAAGATGTAGTAACTTTACAACAGCTAGATTCAATAAATAGTAATGTTGATAGCCAATTAGAAAGTGATAGAAACAAATTTGAAGATGTATTAAAATCATTACAAGACACACATATAAAGAAAGATGATATTGAGGTTTTAAAAGGTGAATATATGGAAAAATTTAAAAAGACCAATAATAATGTTATTATTCTATTTAAAGCAGAAGTTCCTGTTTCAGAATTTAATCAATATAAGTCAGAAATATCATCCCTATTAAATACACTTACAACAAAAGAATTCCAAAAAATGAAGAAGGAAGCTTTTAATTTAATTATGGAAAAAGAAACTATAAATTTATTATGTCGATTGAGAACTAGAAATGTTCCAAATCCAATCTTCAGAATATTTAATTTATCTAGTGGTTATTAGTTTCTCTACAATGGAAAAATGATGCATATGGAATTAAGTTTGGATAGATACTTTTTAGATATATTTTTGAACAATACTTTAGTGGCAAATATTCCTTTAAAGGGAAATTCTTCCTTTAAACATTAAAAAGGGTGATATAATTATGTTTCAAGCACAAAAACTTCAGCTATGGAAGGACAATTATTACAAGTTATTATGTATATAGGAAGAGAACCCTAATGATTTTCTTATAATAAATAGTGATGTATTGTGTTAAGTGTAAGAAATCAACACGTGCAATGAAAAGTACCATTAGAGTAGAACAAACAAAGAATGGCAGATATGTTAAGAAAGGTATATGTGTTGGATGTGGTGCTAATAAATCCCAATTCATTAAAAAGCCCGATTGACTATATGAAGGTGAAGGTATTAGAAAAGACATTATAGAAGAAATTCATAAACCAACTAGAAAGAATTATCCTAGGTTAAGTGTTATTGTTAAAGGTATAGATGATTTATGGCAAGCAGATCTTGTGGAAATGGATAGTGGTGTGTTAAAAGGTGTTTCAAAATTAAATAAAGGCTATAAGTATCTGCTAACGTTTATAGATGTGTTCTCAAAATATGCGTTTGCTGTTCCTGTTAAAGATAAGAGTGGTAAGAATGTTACAGAAGCATTTGAATCAGCTTTAAAAGTAAGAAAACCTAGTAACTTACAAACTGATCAAGGTAAAGAGTTTTACAACAAAGAATTTAAGAAGTTGATGGAGGAAAATAGGATTAATCATTATTCAACCTATTGTGGTAGAAAAGCTTCTGTTGTTGAAACATTTAATAGAACACTTAAACAAAACATGTGGAAGAAATTTACTGTTCAAGGTAATTATAAGTGGTTAAAAATATTGCAAAATTTGGTTGATGAATATAATAACAAATTATATAGAATAATTGGTGTGAAACCTGTAGAAGTGAATAAGAATAATGAGCATGTGATATTGAAAAAAGTGTATAAGAAAGAATATGAGCTTGTTAAGTTATAGTACAAGATTGGTGATTATGTTCGTATAAGTAAAAATAAAGGTTTATTTGAGAAAGGTTATACACCAAATTGGTCAACAAAAGTGTTTGTTATTAATGAGGTTATACCATCTAATCCACCAAGATATAAAATTAAAGATTTAAACAATGAAGAAGTTAAAGGCAGATTTTATGAACCAGAATTATTAAAAACTAAACATAAGAATGAGTATTTGGTGGAAAAAATATTGAAAAAGAAAGGTAATAAAGTGTTTGTTAAATGGTTAGGGTTTGATGATTCACATAATAGTTGGATAGATAAAAATAATGTAGTATTGTAAATGTTATATTTTATGATTATTTCATAAAAGGTATAAAGTGTTTATTAAATGGTTAAAGTTTAATAATTTGCATAATAATTAAATAAATAAAAGTAATATAATATTGTAAATGTTATATTTTATGATTATTTCGTAAAAGGTATAAAGTGTTTATTAAATGGTTAGGGTTTAATAATTAGCATAATAATTAAATAAATAAAAGTAATATAATATTTTTATATTTTATGGATAATTCATAAAAGGTATAAAGTGTTTATTAAATGGTTAGGGTTTAATAATTTGCATAATAATTAAATAAATAAAAGTAATATAATATTATAAATGTTATTTCATAAAAGGAAATAAAGTGTTTATTAAAAGGTTAGGTTTAATAATTTGCATAATAATTAAATAAATAAAACTAATATAATATTGTAAATGTTATTTCATAGAAGGTATAAAGTTTTTGTTAAATAATTAGGGTTTATTAAATAATTAGGGTTTAATAATTGCATAATAATTAAATAATAAAAGTAATATAATATTATAAATGTTATCTTTTATGCTTATTTCATTAAAGGTAAAGAGGATAAGAAGGTGAATGATAATTATGATGATGAGTGAGTTTATGAAAATGATTCAGTTGTTATCATATTAATAATGACTTTGATGGGGTGATCCCATAAAAGCCCTATACTAACACAACACAGTAATATATGTAGACAATGGCAGGAGTGTACAAGTATTAGCAGTTGTGTTAGGAAAAATAAGTATGCTATGTGGGTATATAACAAGAAAAAATTATTATGAAAATGAATGAAAAACTTTGGTGAAAATAAAAAAAGATACAGTATTTTTTTATATAAGATGAGTATAAATAATGTTAATTTTACTGGTGAGGAGATGAAGGAAATGTCGATTACAAAACTAAAACAAATATGTAAAGTCAAGAAAATCCGTAACTATAGTTCTTTAAATAAGAGTGAATTAATCAAACCAATCGTACAATATCAAAATGAACCAGATGAATTGTAAAGTTATATACACAATGAAAGTTGATGAATTAAAAAAACATTGTAAAGGGAAGGGAATAAAAGTTTATTCTAAATTAAGAAAGGCTGAACTTATTGACCGTATTAAAAATATGAAGATGAACAAAACAAATCACAAATTAGAAACATATTTCCATTTAAACAAGATGTTTTTGAAGAATCGAAACCACAACGAATACCAATTAAAGTAGAAACAAAGGAAACAGCAATACAGAACCGATTACAAACTATCACAATTGAAAACATAGGAGTATATAAGGATCCAATAAAGTTTTCAAATATAAGTGGAAAGGTTGTTATTAACAAAATCAAGGAAGAATTAAAGCACCACTCATTAAAAGTCAACCTTGTATTCATTTGTGATTATATAAAAGATAAAGAAATACAAGAACATAATTTTAGAACTATGAATGAAAGAATATTACAATCAACTGACCTAGATGAATATATAACCCATGCTAAACAAAAACTATGTAGAGAGATGGAGGAATTTGAAGGTAAAGGGTCGGGATGGATATTACATCAAATTAAACATTTAGAAATCAGACTAAATAAATATGTGCCATTACGAGCTTCTTCCTATATTGACCTTCCTAAACCAATTAAAGATAAGAAAGCAGTAATTAATGTTCAAAATAAAGATAATAAATGTTTCTTATATTCTATTGCAAGTTATTTAAAACCAGCAGAAAAGGATCCGCAACGACCTTCACATTATACAGAAATTGTGGATGAATTACAAAAGAAATATTGTAATAGTATTGAATTTCCAGTACAGTTAAAAGATATAGTAAAGTTTGAAAAGAAAAGTAACATATCCATTAACGTGTATAGCTATGATGATGAATATAATATATACCCACTTCAAATTACAAAAAATAAGCAGGACAGACACGTTAATTTATTATGTGTAAAGGATGAAAATAACGATCATTTTTGTTGGATAAAGGATTTATCGAGATTAATAAGAGGTCAAGTAACAAAACATACTGAAAAATTATACTTCTGTGATAGGTGTTTAACAAGACGTTTTAGAAATGAGATGCAATTACAAGAACATGAGCTATATTGTAAGGAGCATGAATCTGTTAGATAGAACTTCCAAAACCATATGACAATCAAATACAGTTCCAAAATTATAATATATCATTGAGAGTACCATTTGCGATATATGCCGATTTTGAATGTTTGTTATGTAAAATGGAAGTAGAGCATAATTGTTCTAAAACTGAAGTATTAAAAGCATTTACCAATGAGTTTCTGTTATTACATCAAATACTCAAATGGTGTGTATAAAAGTCCTGTTAGTTATATTGGTTTAGATGCTGCAAAGGTGTTTGTGAAGAAGTTAAAACAAGAAGCAATAGAAATAAAGAAAATATATAACAAAAAAGTTGAAATGAATGTCCTAACTAAAGATGAGAACGAGATATATAGTAATTCCAATAGTTGTCATATATGTGAGAGAAACTTGAATGATTTACCACCAGCAATTGAAAAACAAATAAATATGTCAAATAAGAAAGTACAATTCCCTAAAGATAATGATAGCATGATTGAAAAGTTAGAAGAATGAAACATGAATTAGGAAAATGTTTAAAGGATATAAATAAAAATAAAGCAAAAGTAAGAGATCATGATCATTTAACTGGAAAGTTTAGAGGTGCAGCTCACAGTTATTGTAACTTAATCTATCGAAATCCTAATTTTATTCCAGTATTTATTCACAACTTAAGTGGTTATGATACTCACCTGTTTGTTAAAGAACTTGCTTATGATAAGAATGAAATAAAACTAATTGCAAATAATGAGGAAAAATATATAACATACTCGAAATATGTGAAAGTTGATAAAAAGAATGGGATTAATTTACGATTTCTAGATTCATTTAGGTTTATGTCAAGGAGTTTAGCAGAACTAGCAAATAACCTTACAAAAGAACAATATAGAGAAACGTCAAAGTATTTCCTTAATGATTTATTACATTTAGTAATTAAAAAAGGTGTGTACCCATATGATTATATTAACTCAATTGAAAGATTAGAAGAAATAAAACTACCTTCAAAAGAAATGTTCTTTAATAAACTTACTAAAACCCACATCAGTGATGAAGATTATGAGCATGCGGAAAATGTTTGGAAGTCATCCAATATTAAAAATTTAGGAGAATATACAGAACTTTATAACATGACAAATGTATTAATATTAGCTGATGTATTTGAAAGTTTTAGAGATGTGTGTTTGAAAGCATATGGTTTAGATCCTGCTTGGTGTTTCACTGCTCCTGGTTTATCGTGGGATTCAATGTTAAAGATGACTAATATCAAACTAGATATGTTAACTGACTATGACAAAATATTAATGATAGAAAAAGGTATAAGAGGTGGGATTTCACAATGTAGTAAGAGATATGTAAAATCAAATAATAAGTATATGAAAAATTATAACAAAGACGAACCTTCAAAGTATTTAGCTTATCTAGATGCAAATAATTTATATGGATGGGCTATGAGTCAGTACATGCCTTACAAAGACTTTAAATGGGTTCAACCTTACATAAACATAGTGAATATTCCAGATGATTCAGAAACTGGCTACATATTAGAAGTTGATTTAGAATATCCAGAGCACTTACATGATAAACATTCAGATCTACCATTAGCTCCAGAAAATATGTGTTTACCAGGATCGAAACATTCAAAATTATTAACAACGCTTTACAATAAAGAAAGATATATTATTCACTACAGAAACTTAAAATTATATATGTCACTTGGGATGATATTAAAGAAAATTCATAGAATATTGGAGTTCGAGCAATCAAACTGGTTAAAGGAATATACTGATATAAATACAAATATGAGAACAACAGCTAAAAATGATTTCGAGAAAGATTTTTACAAGTTAATGAACAATAGCGTATTTGGTAAAGCAATGGAAAACATTAGAAAGAGGCCATCTATTACCTTAGAATGTGATCCAATGAGGGTGGAAAAGTTAATAGCGAAACCGAACTTTGATTATAGAACAATATTTACTGAAGATTTGTGTGCGATACATAAGAAAAAAGAAAAATTGACCTTCAATAAACCTATATATGTTGGTATGAGTGTGCTAGATTTGTCAAAACTATTAATGTATGACTTCCATTACAACATTATGAAACCTAAATATGATATTGATATAGGCTTATGTTATATGGATACTGATAGTTTTATATATGAAATTGAGACAGAAAACTTCTACAAAGACTTAAAAGAAATGGTTGATTTATTTGATACAAGTGAATATGGAAAGGATAATCAATATGGAATACCACTAGTAAACAAAAAAGTATTAGGAAAGATGAAGGATGAAAACAATGGTAAAATAATGACAGAGTTTATTGGGTTAAGATCAAAGATGTATGCCTTTAAAGTTGAAAATAAAGAGAAGAAAAAGCAAAAGGAATAACAAAATGTGTAGTAAGAAAAGAGTTACAATTTGATGATTATAAGCAAAGCCTATTCAATGATGTGAAAACATACAAAAATATAAATCTAATTCGAAGTTGTAAGCATGATGTATATACCATAGCTGTAAATAAGTTAGCATTAGATTCAAATGATGATAAAAGATATATACTTGATAGTGGTGTAGGTACATTAGCTTGGGGATATTATAAGATATAGTTAAAATGTTTTTATGTGTAGTTTAGTTTTAGGTCATATTGAATTAACTTTTATCCCTTAACGAGTTTTCGTAACCATTTGGTTACACATGTTTTGATCTTGCCTATTGCGTTTGAAGACTATTATTTTTAGGTATTGTTCCTTGTGGTTATTTGTGTACATGTTTTCCGCGATCCAGAGAAGCTATTGCCTCTTGGTGACAACTCTGGTGAATTTTACGCTTAAGGTAGTCTGTGAATATATTGTTTTGCAAGCAGTGGCGGAAACAGACAGAAAAGATAGTGAACCGTTAAGGGTTATGTATAGTTTTGTTTTAGGTAAAATTTAATTAACTTTCATGTATAGTTTAGTATTAGCTAAAATTTAATTAACTTTTATGTGTGGTGTAGTTGAAAAGTGTTAGTGACTAATTATGTATAGTTTAGTTTTAGGTAAAATTTATATTTTTAAGTCATAAGAGTTGTTTTTGTAATTTTACCCTTAGACATAGGCAACCAGTAATACATGAAAATAATTGTTTTGTAGTCTAGTATTTATATCCTTTTTACATTTCCTTAATACATTCTTAAATAGTGAAGATGTTTGATTTTTTATAATTTTATCCTTAGACATAGACAACCAGTAACGCGTTAGAAAAACTATAACAAAATAGAAACCGTTTACCGTTTGAATTTTTAAAATCGATGAATATTTGGTGGTTATAACAAAATCAAAGTTTCCGGAATTTTTTACGGGTTTATTTTCAAATTTTCAAGAAAATTTATTCTTTAAAAAAGTCTTAGAATTTTGTATTGATTATGTTAGTATTTTTCATTTTTCAAAACTGACATAAATTAGCAGAGTTATTAAAATTCAAAATCGTATCCTTAAAGGTAGACTACCAGTTATGGCCCAGAAAAATCAAATTTTTAATTCTATTGTGGGGTCCGTTTGTATTTTCAAAATATATCTATAAATAAGGATAATATTAAGCATTTTCCATTTTGTCCCTGAAAATTCAAATGTTATGCATTCAGCAATATTTGCCCCTGAAATTATACAACCCGCAATACATATATGGGCTATCGAAAAATGTAATCAGATTGTCAAAATATTCAATAGGAACCAAGATATCGATAATCTTACTACTACTATATTTTGAATTTGCCGCTTCTTTAATCTACTTGTGCTTACGTTGTTGCGTCATCAATACAGCGTCATCTGGTGGAGAGTGAGAAGCGTGCTTGTATATGTATGTTTAGAGACATTTGCATAGCTAAAGTTGTCCGTTCAAAAATTTGCATAAGAAATAATCTTGAAACAAGAAATCAAAGACAGACACACCCCGCCAAATCTTTTGTCTGGGTTAATGCTGGCGGAGTTAATGCTGGCGGAGTTGCTTCTAAAATTAAAGAAAATATGTTGCTGCTGCTCCGGTTGACTGGAGAGAATGTGAGTGTGGATGAGTGTGTGTGTGTATGTGCACCAACCTTCTGTGTTGGGTTGTATAAATACAGGCGGCAAAATGCTAAATTCGTTATTTTTTATCCGATTTTAAAACTTCAAACGGGATTTAAAAGAGTATGTATCAGCGTTTAAAATGTAATTGTTCGTTATTGTTAAGTGTTGTTAGATTTAGTGATTTTTTGTAACCAGATTTAGTGATTTTTATTTTTGTAACTAGATTTAGTGATTTTTTGTAACCAGATTTAGTGATTTTTGAAGTCAAAACCAGCTATAACCAGATTTTTGTAACTAGATTTAGTGATTATTTTTATTTTTGTAACTAGATTTAGTTATTTTTTTAACCAGATTTAATGATTTTTGAAGTCAAAACCGGTTATAACGAGATTTAGTGATTTTTTTGTTTTTGTAACTAGATTTTTTGATTTTTTGTAACTAGATTTAATGATTTTTGAAGTCAAATCCGGTTATAACCAGATTTAATGATTTTTGAAGTAAAACCCGTTATAACCAGATTTAGTGACTTTTTTGTAACAGATTTAATGCTTTTTGTAACTAGATTTAGTGATAGAATGCATTAGAAGTTATTATGCGTAAGGTAGATGTTATTTGAGATGTGATAGAAGTTATTTGGGGTATAGGAGGTGTTAAAAATTATTAGGGGTAGATTAGAAGATATTTGGAAGCAGGGGTGCGCTATGTTATTGAGGGGTGGGGGTAAAAGTGTGCCAGAACATACATTTATCCCCTACTGTTTTGGGAAGTTTAGATAATTTACAACCAATAAATAAATAAAAATCTTTAAAGAAAATATGATTACCAATATTAATATTAAAAATTTTCTGACCCTGAATTACCAGATTAGGAATAAGATATTGCTCTTCTATTAGATTTCTAAGACAGAAAAGACAATCGTATCTGCTAGCATTATGTGCAATACAAATTATACGTTTAAAGTCAGGTCGGTCTGCTAGTACATGGTTAATAAAGTCCGTCATTGTCTTAAAAGAAAACGATTGATTTCCATTATTATCACCACAATTTTTGCGGGACTCATCGATACCTTTATTCATACAGTTTTAGCAAATATGCTTACAGCATACCAGTATTACGACATGTTCCCTTTCACCGCGCGCATTTGGTGCCTTTAACATCGTTTCTATATCATAAGCAATGTACATAAACCTATCAGTATGTACAGGCTTTTGTCGTTGTACAAAACATGTATGAGTGATATCAACATGCTTACGACAAGTCGTACGAAAGTGTTCACCAGATACATGGTTTGATTTTCGACGCCTGTTATCAATGATGGTACCGCAATTATTGCAGACCTTAACATTGCCACATACAGATTTACCGCCTTTATTACATTTCTTATGATTCTCATAACATATACCCTCAGCAAACTCTCTTTTGCACGCATTACATTTAATTTTATTAATATCATAATTTCGTACGTGTTTGCATTCACAAAGAGAACACTGAGTTTCACACTTATGTTTATATGCTAACCCATTCTATGCTTGCAAACAATAATAGCAATACTTCAGTTTACCAAGTAATTTTTTAATGTATGGAATGGGTTCAAAATGACCAACAGTGTCACCTCTCTTATAGAAAATAAAGATCTTATTTTCTGCATACTCTCCCGGGTAACGTACTATATATTCCCGGTCATTATTTTCATCTTCCTCATACACCAGAATTTGATACTCCCCACTTAAATATGATTGGATCAAATCCAGGTCATTAAAATCACAACCACCCTTTGCTTTAACGTCAACTCCTGCCATCTCGCAGAGAACTTCTGCTTTAAGAACCCATGTATCATAATCTCTTGTTCTTAAATTATACAAACTTTTGCTACTTGCAGTGTGCTTCGTAATCCACCAAACAATTGCCATGGGAAGGCAATACATATTATTGTTTTGTATGCGTATTAAACGCTTTTCCAAATAATCTTGATGTTTGGAATACTTTTCAACAGCACTTGCTGCATTTCTTCCTTTTCCAAGCATACTCTCTGCTAAGTGGAAGCGAAACAGTACTTCATGCCCCAAAAGGAAATCTTCATTTGAATTTAAAACTCGTTCAACTGAGGAAAGGACAGTTCAAACAGAAAAATCGTGTTTTCTTCTAAATGGAACATACACAGACTTGTTATTTTTACTATTGCTACTATCTATGTAAAATCCAATATAATCTGTGGGGCGAGCATTAGAAAACACATGTTCTAATGCAAAATTAAATAAGCTTTCAATATAGGCCTCTGGATTATTAATACGTCTTTCATTATCCATAGGTCTAACCACGATTTCATAGCCCGTAAGATGAAACTTACGAAACCGTTTTCTGCTCTCTCTTACTACTTCGAAGTTATGACTACTCTGATTTTCCCCGTCATTATTATTATTTCTACTACCACTACTACTAGTACTACCACTAGTACTACAATCAGTGCTATTTGTACTTTTGCCATTATTGCTCCCATATCCAACAAATACGGGATCAGGGCCATGTGAGGGGCCAGGTTGAGGATCAGATTGGTCCCCATAACCATGATTATCCTGTACACAAGGTTGATTGTATACAGGATTTTGTCCCTGGACTTGTTGCGTGGGCTTAACCACAGCATCGTCCACATTTTTAACCAATCTCGTCACTTCTTGTTCTTCTTCTTCATCGGAATTTAGATTTACTCCATCTAAAAATGCCAAGTTATCATCACTCAAGTTGTGATTTTCTTAAGGGGTCACAGTTATGGGTAATTCAAATTGAGTACTACAATTATCCGAAACAAACCACGAACCAAAATCAAAAAAGTTGGATAACTCTGTATTATTTATTCTATCTTTTTGACCTTCTCCGCACGCCATTAAATACATGAATCTGTTTTGAGCATAATTGTAAGACTCATTACTACGGAAAAATCCGTGCACGAATAAGTCAAGCACATCGGCGGCTGAAACACAATGATTTAAAAGTATAAGGTCATTACCTTCCAAAGCACGAAGAGCGTGTAATAAAGCCTCACACCTTACACTGGCTCGATAACCTAATCTCTGTAGCTCCATTATCGCCTTCCACGTACTGAAGACACGAGGATAGTCATCAAGACCGCGTAAAACTTCACGAAGGAAAAGTTCATCAATCATATTGAGCTCACCAGTGGAACACAGGAAATCCATCTAAAACAAAAAAAAAAGATTTTGAGTTCTATGTAATAAACAAATCTAGCAAAACAGGCAATAATCAATAACTTGCTTTGAAAAATCATAAAAGAAACTTGCTTATTGATTAATGGTTAAAAACAAGCTCAGCTAAAGAAATGTTCAAGGACTTGGTTTTAAAAAGTCTTGCTTACTAACTGTTTTCAATAAATATATCAATAATAATAATTATTATTATAAAATACACTCATCTTCTAATTCTTAGTTGTTCTTCAAAATTAAACTCCAAAATTGGGAAAGATGGGCCTCGCTAATTATTATTCTGCCACTGCAGGTTTTATATTTCTCGTTCAAAATTAGCACACTGTAAAACAGGAATAATATTTTTAGACTTTTCACTAAATTTTATATTTTCAATTCAGTACTACTATTAGCACTAATAATATTTATTTTAAAGTAAGTCAAGGGTAAACAACACGTTAGCTCCGACAGCGTACAATAAAATGATATCAAAACGGAATATCATGTTAATATATATATCATTACATTCAACAAGTTCAGGCATGTTTTAACGCAATCATATGTTAAGTATTGCCACCTAGCAGCCTTACTCAAAAGCATTCAGGATAGTATTAAGTCGTCTGCAAACGGGTTCATAAAACAACAGGTCTCTGTGCATTTTTTAAAAAAGGTTAAGACCCATTCTATACGCGTTTGCATTAACAATACTTATCTATGCAGCCTTATTCCAGTTTTGAAATACGCTAAAACTCATTCTGCCCGCAGCAATATTTATTCTCAAACTAAATATAGCAAAAGAAAAAGCCCTCATTCTCTACTGCGGTCCACCGCAATATTTATTCTCAAACTAAATATACCAAAAGAAAAGGCCCTCATTCTGCACTATACACTCTGTAATTAAGCTTCCTCCTTAGTAATTCCCTAACTGTCTTTGAATATCCTCTAAATAGCCTTTGAATATCCTTTAAATATCCCCTAAATAGTCCTTGAATATCCTTAGTATGTGCTAACTACCCTTTGACTATCCCCTAAATAGTCCTTGAATATCCTCTAAATAGTTCTTGAATATCCTTTGAATGTCCCCTAAATAGTCCTTGAATATCCTTTAAATATCCCATAAATAGTCCTTGAATATCCTTTGAATATCCCCTAAATAGTCCTTGAATATCCTTTGAATATCCCCTAAATAGACCTTGAATATCCTTTGAATATCCCCTAAATAGTCCTTGAATATCCTCTGAGTATCCCCTAAATAGTCCTTGGATATCCTACGAATATCCCCTAAATAGTCCTTGAATATCCTTTGAATATCCCATAAATAGTCCTTGAATATCCTTTGAATATCCCCTAAATAGAGTTTGAATATCCTTTGAATATCCCCTAAATAGTCCTTGAATATCCTTTGAATATCTCCTAAATAGTCCTTGAATATTCTTAGTATAACCTAACTACCCGTTGACTATCTTTAGTATACCCTAACTACCCCTTGACTATTCTTAGTGTACCCTAACTACACCTTGACTATTCTTAGTTGCCATAAATAGTCTTTCACTAACACATTGTGTCTTACTATCTTGTCTGTTACTAACATATTGTGTCTTACTAACTTGTCTTTGCATTCTAGTTTGCGTAAATAATCCAAAAAAGCAAGTGTGTTACATTGTAGTTTGTATTTTGCAGTTTAAATATCATAGAAAGTACTAAATCGGCTCATATTCCTACAGGCTACATTACAAACTGACCTAAAGCATTTTCATTTATTTTTATTTTAGACACTAGGCAACACATACTTTTTCTGCACTTGTAATTAAAGTATACCAAAACCACTCCCCATTCCATAATAATTTCTTATTTATTAATCTCTTTAAATCAAAAATCTTCCATTACCATTCTCTAACAGAATATTAAGATTTACCAACAGTGCTACAGGAAGTTGAGTCACTTCCTGTGCCATGTGGAATTAAACCGCACGCAAAAGTTTGTTATACGTGAAAGTATTCAAAAGTAAAAAAGAATTAAATGTGCCTCATACAATTAAGAAGAATATATAAAGGTAAACATTTTTTAGCATTAAATTATGTATTTTATTTAGTATGTGTCTGTGCTTTTCTTACAAAATCATATTAAGATATCTCGCTTATCCACTGTGGTCCTGGAAACCAGGGACCATTTCCTTTTATCTGCTCACACCTTTTCAACAGGTAGCTTCTAATAAATTAAAATATTCTCACATACTGTTCGTATGGGTCCTGCACAGGGGTAATCTTGGGTCCTGGGGGTCATTTCCAGGGCCCACGGGTTGGGGGTCATTCACTGTCCCTGCAAGGCAGGGAAGGCGCCATTTCCTTTTATCTGCTCACACACATAGTGTATGAGTATAGCTTGTTATAATTTTCACTTCTCACATGCTGTTCGTATGGGTCCTGCATAGGGGCCATGGGGCCTAGGGGTCATCCGTTGTGGTCCTGGACGGGGGCAGTCTTCAGGGACCATTTTCTTTTATCTGCTCACATGCTGTTCAAGTAATTATTACGAGAGAATAAAATACAAAGGTCATTCATCTATCTCCGGGAAAAAAACCTAACCCAATTTCATCAACCTTATTTCGTCATCGGGGCCGCGGTGGCTCAGTGGTAGAGCGTTCACCTCTGGTGCTTGGGGTCCCGGGTTCTATCCCAGCCCCCGCCAAGTGAACTTTGTGGTGGACAAACACCGTGTGCGTGGGTTTTCTCGGGGTTCTCCCGTTTCCTCCCACTTTCTTCATTCCACCATTTCATTCATTATTCATCATCACCGTCTCCTTTAGCCTAACCGGCATAACCGTGGGACGTAAAACTTAAAGATTTCATTTCATTTTTTTATTTCGTCATCTATCATTGTGAAACACATCATGTGCTCTTTATCAATCAACTATTCTCAAATTATGTTGTTTATATTGATAACAGGCGGCCTCTTTCAAGTAGACGAGACTAAATCATCACTACTATCCAGACAGAACGATGATGTATCGTTGTATAGTACATTTACAAAGTTAAGCCCGAAAATACCCGAAAAAAATGATTGTATATTTAAATATGTACGGCCCAAGCCCGAAGTGATAAACGCTTTGCAGGCCGAGTCCGGCCGGCGGTATCGTCCCGAGCCCGTGCAGATCTTTATTGTAACTACTGTACGTACTGAACGTGGAAAAATAAAGGCATCAAGTTTTTCATCACTTTTAACATTTTTCCAGTACACTACATATACTGTAGTCAGAAAACGTGTTTTGAAATACTATACGCTATGTATTACAACATAATACACCCGTTCACCCGCTTCAAGCAGCGACTTTGCTGTTATTCCGTCTAATCCGAATAATCACGTATTCCGAACAGGGTTCGGTCCCAATTATCTCGGATTAGCGGGACTCCACTGTAGTCATAAGCGAAAATATCCAGCGATCGCGCAGGCCAAAGCAAGTTACCATATTTCAAGACGATGTGATTGGAAATACTCCTGACAGCGTCCATAAATATTTAACCTCGTTTTGTTGAAACCTTATATCTCCGTTAATTTTAGAGAAAGTTGCCTGCTGTGACTTCAAGAATGTGTTTAACATTGCCACGTATTGCTCAGAATCTACAGTCACATAGTTTTTGTTGTTATCTTCAAAACAGTACAGACCAATAATCCCGGGGTAAGAAATGGGTATGTAGAACACCATCCTCTCATTTTTTCACTGTATGAGAGCCCTGGATGACGTTCCTCGGGTTAATCTTGCGCCAGTACCGAATATTCTGCTTATTCGCACATACTGATGAGTGAAAACGGGCCTCATCGCTCATTGACATGTTATGAATGGGATCTCACTTTTCCCCCAATATTAGCAGTAATATTTTGCAGAATTTGCCTCTGCTTACATAATTTTCAGTTAATACATGCACCTGTACATTTTGTAGGGATGAGATTTAGTAATTATGAATGCGCCATTCGCTTGCGGCAAATATTCCAAAGCACACCCTGTTTCAAAAAGAATATACATATTTCGAATGCATATATTTATTAAACTTTAAGGCATACGAATATGAAATTTTACACACATATTTACAAACCTTTCAAGTTCAAATTACAGTTCAAAGTTCAAATTACAGATGTTCAATATGTCCTCCATCAGCGACACGAACAATATCACATCGATACTCAAATTCCTCCCATACTCAGGCAAGCATGTCCTGCGCGACTGATGTTATGGCAGTACGGATCCGGTTCTTCAACTCTTTCAGGTTCTGGGGAGTGAAGGTACATAAACATTGTCTTTAACGAAACCCCACAGGAAGAAGTCACAGGGTGCCAAATCCGGTGACCGTGGAGGCCACCTGAGACGTGCTAAGTCGCCAGCCCCTTGACGACCAATCCAACGGTTCGGTAGAGTTTCATTCAGATATTCACACACTTTGTGACTTCAGTGAGGGGGTGTCCCGTCTTGTTGAAAAATAAAGTTGTCTTTGTGCAGCCTCGGAAACAACCAGTTTTGTAACAGCGAGACACTGCTGACTGTTAACCGTGTTTCCATTAAAGAAGAGTGGGCTGTAAACAGATGATCGTGATATTGCACAAAACATATTGACATTGGGCGAATCTCGCACAGTTTCAATGACTGCATGTGGATTCTTTAGGCCCCAAATTCGAACATTTGTTTGTTTATCTGACCACTAACACGGAAAGTCGCTTCATCACTGAACACGATGCGTTGTGCAAAAGTGTTATCATTGTCAATAGCATCCAGAATCTCGTTACAAAATGCCACACGTTTACGTTTGTCATCAGGAGGCAGAGCTTGTATAGTAAGACACAGATAACGTGATGTGTGAACTCCAATTTCAGTGGTGGCGCTAGGATCAACTAGGCGGTCAGAACACTTTCCGCTTTCTGTTTGGCAAGTAGCTGTTGCCATGTTTTCACCCTACCCCTCTTCCCCGTCCCTTCCGTCTTCGTTTTACGTAAACATCAAAAAGTAGAAGGACGAAAGAAGGAGTCCTTTTACTCAGGATTATTTAATATTGTATTGGTAGTGGATACAAAATTTGTTTATTTTGTAAAACTATTTTCAGACTACCACGTGTCTGTTAGTATCTAGCTTCCGTGTAGGCATTAGTATGAGTTCTTTATTCTTTTTCTATACCGGCACATTTAGGTATGCATTCTGCTATGCATAATGATGCAATAGACTATGCTTCCTCAACAGGCCCCCTTTTATCACACCTTCTTGCCTGCGACCCTTAGTTATAAGTTATTATTATTATTATAAGTTATTATCTTTATAAGTTATTATTATTATTATTATTATTATTATTATTATTATTATTATTATTATTATTATTATTATTATTATTATTATTATTATTATTATTATTATTATTATTGCTGTTCATCGCCTACAGTTGTAAGTTCTATTTGTATTTTTCTTGTATTTAAATTTGCAGATTTTAACGAGTTTCATTCCTCTTTAATTCCAATTGTTTTTAAAACTATTCTCGTAATTCCTCAATATGCTTTTTTGTATTTCGAAACAAGTGTACAAATAAAAATGTGTCTATCAAAAGAAGTTCAAAATATTTAAAAAAACAAATATTTTTCTGACACTAGACCGTAATTACATTTATCATTTACATTTTCCTTCTTACCCTCATATCGGGCCGCGGTGGTTCAGTGGTAAGCCTGTGGCAATACCAGAGTGGTCTCTGGAGTTCGGGTTCGGATCATGAGGCGCAATCCACTGGGGGTTCGAGTCCCTATGAAGAGCATGGTCAGATTTTTAATTGTCCTGGACCTTTCTGTGTACGTGTCCCCGTCGTGTTTGGATTACGCAGAAATTGCACGAACTGTCCATGCCAAATATTATCCCAGTTAGGACGAACTTTAAAAAACGAAGTGGTAGAGCGTTCACCTATGGTGCATGAGGTCCTTGGTTCGATCCGAGCTCGGGCCAAGTGAGCTTTGTAGTGGAGAAACATGCACTTGTTTCCTCGAGGTTCTCCCATTTCTTTCTACTTCATTCCACCATTTAATTGATTTCTCATCGTCACCGTCTTATTTAGACTAACCGGCATGATCGTAGGACGAAAACTTAAGATTTCATATTTTTCAACCCTCATGTTCTCGCGAGTCCAAGATTGAGAAATTTCGCAATAGAAAAAGTGTACAATTTATTATGAAAGAAGATTCCCACGATTGTGTCCTTTAGGCGAAATGAAAGGATAATCAATGAAAGCGAATTACAAAATTACATGTATTTATGTGTTTTCACTGGAAATCGAACCCGGGACTACGTGCGCCAAAGCCACACACGGTAGCTACTAGACCAGAGGGAAGGGCTATTTTAATATCGAATAATGTAGTGAGATATGCATGTGATATAATACCTAATAATAATAAAAGGCCTGGGCTAAAGGCGGAATTTTCAAAAAAATGTCAACATACTTATTACACTGTTAGAAGGCAATGATGATGAGATAGGGAGAAGGAATATTATGTTCTGTATATCAAGTAAGTTTTTCTCCATTTTTATTTTTGTTTATAATAATATATATATATATATATATATATATATATATATATATATATATATATATATATATATATAGGGTGAGTTCGCCAATAGTCGACCGCTGAAAAAAAATCTTACTTCTAAGCACTTATAAAGCGTGGTGATTTCATAGTATTTGATAAAAGTGAATTATTTGCTTTATTTGGATTTTTTTTGTACCATGCCGTGTGTTAACTGCTCACTTTTAAAATTTTGCAGTGATATAAAAATACATTTTATGAAAACTCATCAAAATTCCCACTTGTTGACCATCATCGCTCAGTAGTCGACCGCATTCATGCTATTAGTCGACCGCGCGCAATTTCTATCGTTTCTATCACGTAGAAGTAATTGATTGCCTTAGGTGATATTTAGAAATTGTATTATTCGCGAGATTTGAACTTGACAAAACGATTATATAGATTTTATTTAATTTCCTCCTTAGTGATTATAAATGAAAGAATCACGCTATTAGGATTTGATACATAGCTACTTTATTTCGAATAATGGATTTGAATATTAAATAGAACTTCCATGTGAAACAAGACTTCTCTCCTGCGTTATATGCACACGTTATCTTATCACTTATATTACGGTTTTACAAATCCTAAACAAAGTACGAGTCTAATAATTTAGAAAATCGTAAATGTTCACTTTTCTCCTGTGTGAAATATGTTTCTCTCGATGTTAGGTTTCTTTCCTGTGTCATTTAAGCACATCGAGTTATCTTCTCATATGTGATAAGGCTTCTCTCCTGTGTTACTTGAGCACATCGAGTTATCTTCTCATATATGATAAGGTTTCTCTCCTCTGTTACTTGAGCACTTCGAGTTATCTTCTCATATATGATAAGGTTTCTCTCCTGTGTTACTTCAGCACGTCGAGTTATCTTCTCATATATGATAAGATTTCTCTCCTTTGTTACTTCAGCACGTCGAGTTATCGTCTCATATATGATAAGGTTTCTCTTCCGTGTTAGGTTTCTCTTTTCAGTTACTTGAGCACATTGAGTTATCTTTTCATGTAATAACAGTAAATTCCTGATTGTTTATTCAAATCATTTATATGGTACAATCTGCGCACAGGAACAGCTTATCTGCAAGTTCCTCCCATGCATAGCCAGATAAATCGGTACACTGAAGATGGAACCATTTATCACATTGACCGCAATCCACTGGTTTATCCTCACTTTCCAAAGCAAAATCATTTATCACTCCACATCCTGCGCATATGGCTCCATCGCCGTAGTCAATTACATCTTCTTCATTGTGATGTTATTCTATAACAGCAGTGGTCGTCTTCTTCGATCGTTTCTTTGGATTTTTCAGTTTGTTGCTCTTTTTTGCTGTTCTTTCATCCCTTTTGTGTTTCTTTTCCTCCTCTAGTTTCTTCTGTTCTTCTTGTTTTGCAGTCAGTGCGCGGCGATATTCTTCTGAGCTAATTGCAAACGGTATCTTCTCTACCTTCTTCTTATGCTTTTTGACTGGACTCTTAGGCCAGAACAGATGCTTTATAAAAGTTGGCGTTATATATATTGGTCTGATAGTTTTAGGTGTTGTTGCGATATTCTTCTGACTTGATTCACTTGGTCCAGTAACAGCATCTCTTTCAATGTCCATTGTTTCTTGCTGTGCTTCTGGTATAGAAAGCAAAGCTTCAGTAGGAGGGTCTTTGGAAGAATAAATATCTTGCCGAATATCCTTCAAGGTTCAGTTTCATTCAGTGCAGTTGATGTGTTTCCTTTCTTCTCATTTGATGGCACAAAATCTGGAATAGACGCTTCCTTTCTCAGAATAATTAAAGGTCTCTCTGATTCTGTTGTTGGAGCAGACATAACTGAAAGTTGTTTTGTTCTTACAGCTTCTAAAGCGCACTGCATATCAAATTCCGAATAGCGGGAAATTTTTCTTTTATATCCTGGAGCCATGCTATCTGTCAAAAATACACAAAATTTAAAATGCTTCGCCATATTTCTAACAACAAAATGTATTGCTATATTACAAAGGAGAAGTAATCAAGAATATATCATCAAACGTTGTTTTTCAATATTGATAATCTTAATATTTCAGTGTTCTTCCCGAAAGCAGGTTCTGACCTGAAAAAACCTGAGCCGAGTGAATCGATATATTTTGTTGCCATTAATCGGATGATGATGACGTCCCAAGGACGTGAGACCTAGAGTTTAACGTGAGCTCCGAACAAATTGTATTCCCATGGAAAATTGAACCCAGGACTTTATTACAAAGCAGCATACGTTAACACTTACCTGAATTTTGTTGAATTTATTTATGTTCTTTAAGCATTTGTGGCACAGGACGGGATAGAGGAGGGAGAAGGATGAGGGAAGGTGTCGGCCAGAGCCTATTATGTAGGTAACATTATGACATGCGCCTGGTATAACTGACAAAACCCCTAAGAAATCTGTCAAAAGGACTGGCATTGGTGTTTCAACCCGCATATCTCTCCATTCCCAATTCGTAATCTAGCAGGCTAGGCACTGGACAACGTGTCTGGTACCTGCCTCCAAGAAATTATTATTTCTCTCATTCAGGGAGACGTGGTAGACGTATAGGAAACCCTTCTTGTTCTCGTTTATTTGCTTGTTTCTTTGTTTATTATGGTTTAACGTCCCTTCTTAGGATCGAGACTATGTAGAGACGTGGACCTACAGTTTATAGTAATATTCGAACCGCTTTAATTCGTTCTATGCTCTCCCGCTTCGAATTGAACCCACAACACAGAGCACCAAAGGCACGGGTAATACCCATTAGACCAGCGAGGAGGGCTTCTTATTCTCGTGTAAAAAAAAAACTTGGTTTCACATTGAAATAGTAGATCGTCAGAAAAAGAAACTTTCAACTAAGTTACTGAACAAATTCCAGTCAGCAAAACGCGAAACATAGTATGAAACAGTGTGGTCGACAGGTGGCAAGAAATATTCCAATAGTCGACCAACACGAGAAACAGGCGGTCGATTTTTAGAATATGTCACGAAATCAAAAAATTATACATGCATGTTGAAAAACAGACCTTAATACCAAACAGGAAATAATTTGAAGCAATTTGGCGCACTCTCAAATAATCCAATAATCGACCACCCTTGGTCGACAATTGGTTTGTATGGGAAAGAAAAAAATGCCAAATGCCGACCACATTTTAACATGTATTTTTTCATTTAATACTTTCCAGTTATTGACAAATTATACTGTACAGCTTCTAGAATAACTTAGTTATGTAACAAAAACATTTCTTACCTCACGTACTATCTATATCCTCCGAAAAGTGAAAAACAATAGCTGCACAAGATTCCCATTACACGTTGTCTTAAACTGTGCACCTGTGTCGTAATTCTACAGATACGGTGAAAGACGACCAGCTGGCCAAGGGAGAGGGAAACAATGATTGTCATTGGTGGTATATGATGCAAGCTTTATCGTGAATCACTTTCCGCTCCAAAAGACCATTAGATATATTTTATATACACAATAGTAAGCAAAAATGGTCGACTATTGGATGGCGGTCTACTATTGGCGAACTCACCCTATATATATATATATATATATATATATATATACAAGGGCGGATCTAAGGGGGGGGGGGCTACGGGGCTATAGCCCCCCCCTTGACGCTCAGGTTTACACTGGATAAAATGGGCTTCAATTCAGCTTTACACTGGATAAAACGGCAAATTATGGTTTAGCCCCTCCCTTGAACATATCCTGGATCCGCCACTGTATACTTAATTTAAATTCATATTCTTTACAATAACTTATTTATAGTTACGGAGTCCTTTTCCTTTCTTTCCCCTCCTCTTGTTCTATTGAGAAGAATGAAATGAACCGTAACTTTTGAGGCAAACGTGTCATCTGAACGCCGCGGACTTTGAAAAGAAACTGAAGCACACCACATGGTTTGTTCTGTAGTTGGCAGCCGTGTTGGGTATGTTAATGTTAAATGTGACAACTCATCTCTGTTGATAGTCGTGTTGGGGGTGGGTAGTGTGTTTGCAGCCCCTATTAGTTGCAGACTAGGTGCAGACTACAGACACTTTCTTGTAGTCTGAAAAATAGTGTTGCAAAGTTGAAAACATTTCTCTACGTTAACGGAGTGATGAGAAAAGGTACTACAATATTATAAAGCAAATTTGCTCTGAATTTCAGAACTTATTAGGAGCACAGCATGTATTTTAAAGAACAGTGTTTACAAAAAATCTTTAAGAATCGAAAAAAAGACTCTTTAGATTACTTTCAACAACTATTTTAATTTCATACAAATTTACTACATACAGTATGAGGCATTTCAAATGGTAAGGGCAAACTCAACATCTGGCCAGCTTTTTTATTTACCCGAAGTATAATAATCATAACAAAAATTTCAATAATAATAATAATAATAATAATAATAATAATAATAATAATAATAATAATAATAATAATAATAATAATAATAATAACTAATTGAGTTAAGAACGTTTTGTAGAGTTAATTGTGAAGAAAGTTTAAAATATGTTTTTCCCAAAGTAACTCTTTGTTGAGTTAACCATTAATACCCGGAATGCTTCATATGTTTTAAAATAGTGCACATTGATCATATACTGAACGATAACCAACTTTCTGATACAGCCTGAGACACCAATTAATACTGAAAACAGAAACAACCTATAAGAATATAAGACGACGTTGAAGGAAGTTGGCCAATGACTGCACTGAAAAATTGCTTGATGGAACTTGAGGAACATCTGGAGAAATCTCAGACAGGATAGATAGTCTTCGGATTTGAACCTGGGATCATCACATTAAGAAAGAAGATCGCTAACCACTAGCTTATATTTTTGATTGATTTTTTTATTAGATGTTTAGCATCATTTTTAGCAGCTAGACAATATGGGACGTGGACCTACAGGTTAATGAGGAATCCGACCCACATGTGATCCCGCCGATAACCGCTTAGGCACGAGGGAGCTACTACCCTACATTTGTTCGTTAAGCATTTCCCTTTTTAAAATCTCGGGTTTCCCTCGTATTCCTGCGAGTAGCATGTTTTCAAGCAGGTTTTCTAAAGGGAATTGGAAGGAACGAACAAAATTTCATATAATCATTAGAGTTCTATTTTAAAATAAGGATCCATATGCTCTGATATACTCCGAAATATATTTGTATTTCTTATTATTTTAATGAAAAATCGTATTTTTGTTGTGAATGCAGATTGTCGGTAGTCCTTTTATCATGTAGGACATTACTTCATTTTACCTTACAAAAACAATAAAACAGAAAAACGAAATTCAAATCAACTTAAATATTAAATTACTTTAAACACAGCATCTTTATTTTGACATAACACAATCCTATTGTTCGCAAAATCATTCAATTGTTGTGTAATATCATGCACTTACTTAAATAACTACTCCAGAGAAGCAATATACTCCATCATGACTAAATTATTGTCTTCTCACATTGTTTAAATAGGTAATGGGTTGACTCCCTATGGGAGCTAATGTTTTCAATCCTAAGTAAAGCTGCCTCATAGTACTCGCTTATCTTCCCTTGCTATAACTGAAGCATACTAAATAAAAAAAGTTATCTATAGAGAGTTTAAAATGTTTAGGAATCAGTTTTATTCATAACTCACTGTAGAACACCCTTGTGTCTAGCGTACATTGCGTCTATTCTAGCGTATGTGAATAGCGTACGCGGCTTTGGCGCGGAAGACCCCGATTCGAATCCCGGTAGGAGCTCATGTGGTTCGGATCCCAAGTTAAGCTGTAGGTCCGCGTCCCACATACTCTTGCTGCTGAAACGGATGCTAAACTCAAGTAAAAGAGATCATATCATAACCAATTGTATTTATATTCATTATAGCTATATAGACCTCCTCATTGTTCAGCCGGCAAAGAAAAGGATATATTTCTCGAGTACTACGTGACAATGAAGGGGAAGTGAATAACATGAACACAAGAAAATTAAACATTTTTCTTTCTGCTTTAATAGCACAATATAGTTCTTATAACAACAGTAACCACTAGAGTTCATAAGTTTGCAACTACTAGAGTTCATAAGTTTGCAACACTGTTTTTAGTTCGCATATTTTCCGTTGATCTTGTCATCTGTTGCGCACTATAACAGCTGTAATTGTACAGCTTCATAACCAGTAACGTAGCGTGAAGTTTTGAAATGGATAGGCTGAAATTAGGTTCGTAGTTAGAGGGTGGCTAGGAGGGGCCAAATCCCCTGAAACTTGCAATTTTTGTTGTATGTATATATGAGTGTAAAGTGAATTTAAGTTACCCCCCCAAAAAAAAACCTATCCCGCCCTTATTTAAGCGATCACGTCTTAGTGTTTTGACTACGCTGTAATACTTGATAGAAAAATGCTAATTCATGCAATATATTTTTCATACAATACAAGAAAAAGTATAAGAGTGGTTCTGCTTCATATTTCCCTTACGTATACGGTTTCCTTACATACGCGATACTCGCATATCACATACACTGTATTACTGTTTCAAAGAAACAAATAAAAACGGATAGCTATAGGACGATCTTAAGTGTAACTTCCCCAAACTTAAGCACTTCAACTTAAGCACTTAAACTTATAGACAAACTTAAGCACATCACCCACAACACATATCAGCATACTAATGGAAAACAGTGGAGCAGTAGCTCACAGTCAATTGATGATTTTTTACAGAAAAAGCTATTTTTAGATTGAAAGTATGAAAAAAAAGAAACTATAAATCATCTGAGGTCTTCTTCAGTATCGATCTTCGAAAAACTTGTGGATAGTAACGCAACGCAAAAAATACAACATAACTGCTATGTCAATTATCGAAAACGAAAATGTAAATTTTACGCTGTGATAACGCAAACCAGTACGCAATAAGGTTCCTGATGTATTAATACTATTCATAATAACATAACATTTTTATTCTCTCTGTCTCTATTTTTTTTCTTGGTCAAAACTCGTTATTGAATGTGAGCTTCTAAATTTTTCATAGTATCTGTTCTATACTTTCTTACAAGACCGCATCCTGTCGCTTTTGTTTCGCCAAACACCAGAAAGGCTAGCCTTTCGTCAACATTCGTCCACTTTCGTTGCATCATCTAGAATTTGTGTATAGCTCAAGAAGTTTTCGTCTGCTGAGGGTGGCGGGAAAGTGATTTCACCGCCCCATTCTCCTAATTCCATGAGAGAAGTGGAAGGCTAGCCGCCGATAGCCTTCAATGCGTTCTTGCAGAAGCTTTGCTTCAACTCGCTTGGTGTTTAAACAGCGTATTATAAAATAAATCCATTTTAATAAAATTAATTGTATCAATACCCAAAAGCAAAAGCCTTATAGCCTTAATGGACACTACGTCCCTGTTCATAACCAACCGACGTCTCAAAACACGCCAAGTTGTTGTTGTCGGCACTTGTAACTCCCGACTGGCACGACGAGTTGATTTTGAAGGACTACGTTCGAAAGCAGTTTGAATTCGTGCAACATTTTCTTCAGGAACACGAAGGCCGCCAAGACTCTTTCCTTTATATACACATCCTGTATCTACAAACTCTCGATACCATCTGCGAATGTCCCACTCATTCGGAGGATCAATTTGGTACCTCAACCTGAAACGTCTTTGTACTGTAATCACGGAATTGCACTTCGCAAACTTAAGAACACAAAATGACTTCTGCTGCGGAGTAGACATTTTAAACATATATAAAAAGCAAAACAGAAGACAATTGACACCTAGCGGCTAACTAGACTATGCGTTCATTTCTCCAGTAGCCGAGCCCAGGCGCAGCGATCGATAGTTTGGACAAAATAAGTCTTTGTAATACGTATATTCTTTTTGAAACAGGGTGTATGTAACACGACGAGTTACAGAGCATTGCGGATTGTGCTCATTGGCTTTTCTCATTCAAACAAAATGTTTTCCAATGTAAAAATGTTCTTAGTTATCCTGAGGCTTTTTTCAGTAGTGCGGACTCTGTTTTCTCTATATTCGTAACCAATGTGTTTAATATACATATGATCAGTAGGAAGTGGATTGTCGAGGTGAAATCCGAACTGTTGAGTTTGAGCAGAATTCTCACCACTCCAATAGTAACGAAACCACGTCGTTTGTCTGGCCCTCTTCGCATTTCGACTTAGTGCTACTAGATTGTAATGCAATGTTAGTGATCTCACACACACGTCTACAATACTTAATTACAATTGCGCCAATTTGAAAATCTCGACTGAAGAACTCTGGAACTAATTATTAATAAACAGCTTAGAATCCTGACTGTGAGTTTCCTTACGGACTGAGGTTTCGTCGGTAGATCGTACATATTGATAACAAATCTGCCTGGATATTAAGGATATGGCGACTTAGTGGTAGAGTCCTCACCTCTGATACTACAGTCTCCGGTTCGATCTTAGGCCATGTGTGTTTGTGGTGGACAACATCTATCTGTGGGGTTCCTAGAGATTTTTCTGTCTCTCCCCACATCCTCGTTCCATCAGTTGTATCATGATCATCCATTTTCATGCTCGTCTGTCTTCTTTAGCCTATAAAGCGTAACGTTGGACGTAAAATTAAAATCATACTTATTGTGCTCATTTTTAATTTGTGATGTAGTTAAGTGACGCTTAAGATTATTTTATAAAACCCAATAAATTTATTAAACAATACGTTAATATTACACCTTATTTTGACATCTTACTAAACTTGTACAAGTAGTAAATATTCTCTAGAGGTATGGTTATAGTTTCTTACGAGAACGAAGTAAACGCAAGTATAATATAAGGTCTACATAAAGGACATTATCTTAACCGTACTAGGTCAGTTATGATATGGTATTCCGCTGATTTTCAGTGATCGTTACTATTACCTTCTTCTGAGGTAAGTAGCTAGAAGTTTTTTTTTTAAAAAAAAAAGATTGGTTAGGAATGTAAAGGATTAACTCTTGAAATGTATGTGTATACTCATACTTTTATTCAAGCTCTAAAATCCTTACGTCAGTTTATCGTGAGTACCCTTCCCTGTTGAGATTGATGAAATTTAAAAAGTTATGTTTTTTTTTTTTTTTTTTTTTGCAGGGGATCTCTTTCCAGTGCCAAATAATCACTGGTTAAGATTAGTACGGTATACATAGACGTAAAACTAGTTTTAACGTGTGAATTATTGGCTTTGTAAGCTATGAGGAATTTTAATTTCATAGAGATGACAAGAATACCGCTAACCACCTTTTGCATAGCACATGAAATATTTTTTTCAGAAACAGTAAAACTTTTTAGTGTTTATTTATTTCCAATGAATATATCATGTACACTAGAAGTGTATTCTTCATGTAACACTAAGTAATTATGTACATTTTTTTGTTTTTTGCATTTCTTGTTGGTTCTTTTTCTATTTTTCTCAATTTGTTGTGAAATTGTAAGTAATGTACAGTGAAATTTGAATCAATTTAAAGACGTACAGTATAACGTGACTACTTCCCGTTATTTGACTGATAGTGTGTTCGAATTTGTGGTTGTTGACAGTAGAATAAATCAAGAAATAGCTTAAACTAATGCTTTAATGTGTAACTGCTTAGAAAAATAGTGGTGCTTTATTATTTCTTTATTTATACGGTGTGTAGATGTAAATTAAATCAACACTCATTATGACAAAGTGATGTAAATGCCAAATGTGGTTTCACTGCTATTTCGTGACGTGATAGGTATAGAGATTTCTTATTAATTATGTTTTCTTCATTTAATCCAATATGTTTCAGAAAAATGATGTAGTGTCGGTAGAATAAATATTAGCTGTATTGTCAATTATGGGTAGAGTAATAGGAGAATTTGATATTGAAGTTGGCTAGGTTTCTGAATTTGTCCAGAAACTTTGGGTTAAAACAATCTTCCGGGACAGCTCCTCACTTAGGTTCTTTCTCTTATTCACTTAGTACAGTAGACTTTCAATAATCCGGCATTTTCGGGAATTCGTCAATGCAGGAATTTCGGACAGTGCATCCTGCGATCGCCAAACCCTAAATCGTAGACTGAACACAGTTATAACTTGATGTTTGATACCAAATATTGTTGCCAGGAATGATGGGATAATCGTTCTAACTCAAATACAACCAAAATCCATTTTAAAGACAAAGGATTGATAGAGAATTACTGTAGGTCTATAGCTTATATACTAACAAGATTTTCATTTAAAAGATTCTATAATGCTCTTTAGCTTTCTAGAAATCAATTCTTTTTTTAAAAAAGTTATTCCTTACAATATACAAATTAATGAGTTCTGCATAATTATTGATTATCCTGCACAATTGATTAAGTACTGTACTGATACTCAATAAATAACCAAGCATTCTAACGATGCGGGCCGAACATTTCTAATTAGTAGAGCTACCCACATTATGCTTTATTTTTTTTCCAAATTATGCTTTATTGTTAATTTCAACCATTGTTTTACATTAATTGTGTATAATGTATAATATTTACTACATATTAAATATCCTAAATATCTTGATCTATTTATTAATATTTTGTGCAACCAGTTTCTTTCATATTTAATGCACTTTCAACTTAATGCACTGTAAAGAGATATGCTTTACTTGAGTCAGTTTTTTTATACCATTTGTGTCCGCCTTAGAGGCGCATATATACAGAAAGCGAAAGTAAAGATGCCATCATAAAAATACAGAAAGTGCTCTAATTCAAGAGGTACATACAATATAGTGTGGAGTTCTTGTGTACTATTATTTGTTGGCGGGAAGTTTTCTTCTTTTTTTCTTTTCCCCATTTCAAAAGATTACACCGAAAAGTTTACAAAAATAAAAATAAGCACTTCATTGTTACATTGTTATGTTCTCATGATTTTGCATTGTAAATGTTTGTTTTAAAAGTTACTAATACAGTATATAAAACTTGCAGTTAAACAGAATTTTCTAGGAATTGTCCTATATATTTTTAATTATGCTTTATTTTATAAAATTATGCTTTTAAAATTAGTTTCTTCTGGACCCTTAGACAACCACAACCATGTTCAAAGTACCAACCACATGTGTAAAATGCCATTATGCTTTTTATGCTTTTGGGTTGCCCTACTATTTATGTCGGACCATCGTTGATTCAGGACTAACGGAAGTCTACTGTAGTTAGTGTGTATACTATAAGTTGAAATGGATTCAAGATTGCCAGCAGAAAAAAAAACAACCTCCATTTTGGAATGCGAAACTACGAAGTTCGATTTGTCTTGTATTTATGCAGTGGGGAATTATGGATAACGGGGATTAAGGCGAATCTTAGATTTTCTTTTGTTCTTATTACTTCTCTTTCATCATGCAGAACAACGATTCTCAACCTTTAAATTGGAAGTGGATGAAAAGTTCTTGTATCAATATATACTCTTAACTTTAACTTTTTGGATAACACTAGCATGTGAACATGACATTGCGGATGTGGTATTAAGTATTTTATGCTAATCTTTATATCAATGTTGTGTGTGAATATGCTTGGAATAAAATAAAAGCAACGTTTTCGTTCATGTTTAAATGGTTAGCATTCTGGAGGTCAGTATGAAAAACTTAGATTCTGTTCCTCTGGCTTTATATAAGCTATAGATCTATGTCGTATGTTGCCTTGCTTGTTAATTAGCACTTTCAATTTCAGAAACTGGTTACTAGTGATTTTGTTTCAGAAGTAACATACGCTTTCGTTTGTTTGTTCTTGTTTCCTAAATCACGAGAAGTGTTGACATCCCTAGGTAGATCCCAAACAATGTTGAAATACATTGTACTAAAATATTGGGTACACGGGTTAATGTACTAACTATTGAGGAAAACGTTCAGAACTGCATTTTCTATTAAATAAAATTGTAGTAACTTGCTTGGGGCCGCGGTGGCTCAGTGTTAGAGCGTTCACCTCTGGTGCTTGGGGTCCCAGGTTCGATCCCAGCCCCCGCCAAGTGAACTTTGTGGTGGACAAACACCGTGTGCGTGGGTTTTCTCGGGGTTCTCCCGTTTCCTCCCACATTCTTCATTCCACCATTTCATTCATTTCTCATAATCACCGTCTCCTTTAGCCTAACCGGCATAACCGTGGGACGTAAAACTGAAAGATTTCATTTCATTTCATTTTTGTAGTAACTTGCTTTATTTCTGTGAGTTCTCTTCAATCAGCCTTTCTAACTTTTTTTGTATATCCCTTTCCTACGTTCTCGTATAATACATAGTTTAAATATACCATAAAATTGTTGGCATTCTGAATTGTGGATACAACAAAATATTGCACGTTGGAATATTAATAATCTCTCTTTCTCACTACCAAATATGATTTTTCGATACCTTTCTTTCTTTCTTTCTTTTATACTTGTATTATAGCAACGGATTTTACACAGAATCACACAAGATATGTTCACATTCTCCACGTTCACCGGAGAGTAAGTCAGAACCCAAATTGTACATGAATTTAATTTTTATTACCATTTCTTTCATCACTTGTGTTAATTATATTGAAAATGAAATGATAGGTAAATGATTTACTATGTGCAGTCTTGTTTAGGAAAAGCCTTGTTACCACTCTTCTTTGGAAATCCCTGTACTCTAATCCAGTGAATTCCAAGTGGCATGATGTGGAATCCCATAGAGTATGTTGCGAAATTTTAGAATTTAACAATCAAGAAGCACGACAGTACAATTTTCTAAAATTGTAAAAAAGATTATGCTTTTTGAGACTGGTCGAATCCAAGAAGGCTATGTTATCTTAGGTTACAATGACTATCCTTTTAAACCCTATCTAACACTAGCCAATATCAGTCTTAATGGAGAAGCGCTATTTAGATATAATAATCTTCTACAGGGTTCCCACCAACCTGGAAACCCGGAAAGTTAATTCAGCTTTCTCTTAAAAATTGCTGGAAAGTCAAGTAATTTCGTGACAAGCTTTAAAAGTCTGGATTTTCCAGGGAATTTTAAGTACTAATTATTTATTCCTCAAACTTTACTTCTCTCTTTGAAACCATCTCTATCTACACACACACACACACGCTCATTTGGTTCGGATTCCACGTTAATCAGTAGGTCCACGTCTCATATAGCCTCGCTGCTGAAAGGGACGCTAAACTAACAACAACAACAACAACAACACACACACACACATACACACACACACACACACACACACACACACACACACATATATATATATATATATATATATATATATATATATATATATATATAAGGGCGGATCCAAGGAGGCTAGAGCCCCCCTCGACGCTTTGGTGTACACTGGATAAAATGGACTTCAATCCTGTTTCACACTGGATAATATATATATATATATATATATATATATATATATATATATAACGTCGCCTCCATGGCAGAGGGGCCTAAGTTGAATTTTTAATTTTTTACAGGAGAGAGGAAAAAGATTTTGCTTGATTTGAGTCTCTCGTTGCTCTCTCAGATTAGAAGCAAACTGAAATATTTTGTTATTTTGATATTTAGAAGTCAAAGATGATTTATTATGCCTTTTATCATGTACATTTTCATACATAACACTTTTTATTGAATTTCTACATGTTATCAATATTTTTTGTTATTTTGATATTTAGAAGTCAAAGATTATTTATTATGCCATTTATAATGTACGTACGCCTAGATCATAAACAATTTATTTCCAACAATGTACTTAAATGAATTTCTACATACCAGTGCTGTTAATTTACGCAATAATAAAACAGCATAAAACTGATTAACGATTATACACAATGAATTGAAAATACAATTGTAACTGCAGTCCCTACCGACAGTACTTTTTCCATCAGATTATAAGTAATTTTTCTAGATTCGACTTTACCACGTTCTGTTTACACAACCAAGATAACGAAAGAGAATTCAGTACTTTTGTACACATAGAGATGCAATAGTGAGATTCAATATTGCTGATTAATTTTTACCCATAGCAATCCAATCTTCATTAGCGATTACAGATTACGCAAAATGCTTTTACTGAGTGTCCGAGTAGGAAATCTGTAAATAGCCCTTAGCGTCATCGGATGTAACGTGACTTACGAAAAAGTTGTGATACTCTTGCGGTATTACTTTAGTGTTACGAAGTTTCATTAAGTCATTCTTCTTTTCCTTGGAAGTTGGTAGCAGTCCTGAGTGCAGCTGAGGAAGATGGTACTCCTTTCCAGGTGTTGGTAAGGATCTTGATTGTTGAAGATTGTCTAAAAGGCTCTGTTATTCTTTCCTTGAAGAGAATCTTATTTTCGTCTTGTGTGAATCTCAGCCATCTTAACTTTTGCCTGGCAAATTAACACCATTCTGATCTCTGAATGTCGCTAACTTGTAATAGGTTTTTGCGTCATCAAAATTATATAAATTTTCTGTTGTCATCGAATGTACCGTGAATCGCTGCGGCTTCCGTCTTGCCATCTTAGCAACTATACACCAATCAGAAGGTGTATAAATATCTATGTTCTTTGCGCGTTCTATGACGCTGTGCATGGAATCAGCTTCCACCTGAGTATGTCCTGGTTCAAGAAACTTGTGGTCAATACAGGTTTTACTTGTATTATGGACCGCATACATACACATTGCTGCAAATTTCTTGTTCAAATTCTGTCCACCACAACAGTCTGAATACATTGTCACTTGTTTTATTCGAGGAGGTAAATTTCGCAAGTAGAGTGCAAGAGGCAATTTCATCCAGACCTCTCTTACCCCTTGTTTCATCCCATATGTAACAAAACCCGTCGCGCGTGGCTAGATTGTAGACATTAAGTTTACGAATATAATATAAAACACCCGTTTTACATGATAGCGTTGTCAAGACTTACTGCGCTATCTTAGCAAACCAAGACAGATAGCTACATGAGAGTCGTCCTTTATTGCTTCTTCTTTGTCTATTTGCTTTTCTAATCTTGCTTCTTCTTTTCTTTTCAAACGTTCTTCATAAACCAATTTCTCTCTTTCCTTTTCTTCAGAAGACAAATTTTTAAATCTGACAGAAGTTTTACATTGATCTTTCTTCGGCTTGTGTAACTTTATATTCATTTCATTTAGAATTTTCATTCAGTATGAAGTACGTCCTATTACATGTTCAGGTAAGACTTTCTTCTTTTTGCAGTATTGCTTATAAAGGCTGTAAAGCTTCTCACAGGACAGGCCTGGCTCATTGTAATAATAGCAGGTTGATGAAGATCGACAATAATGAGATTCAACCCGGAGCATCGATAGTACATGCCCTTTTGCAATATTTTTGGATGCTGATGTTAAATTGTGTTTCGGTTTGTGTTTCCCTCAAAGCTCGTGATCTGTACTTCCGGAAGAAAGCTCTTTCTGCAAAAACAAAACGATACACGTTATCACTAACGTCAAGAGTAGAAAGGACAAACTGCTTGCAAACTTGTATCATTTTCAAATCGATAGTTAAATAATAGTCAACTGTGTACTGCCTTCTGGACGTGGTGTTATGTTTTCCGCGTGACATTAACCTTCGCGTCATATGACGCAGAATATAATCTCTGTGTGTATTAATGTCTCATAGTTCCTAGTACAAACGATGCACAAATTTCCTTTTTTCTCCATTAATAATTTGTTTGCAACTGTACTCGTATCTGTATGAAACATTCCGTACACTGCGAGCCTCACGAATTTTTCAAGCACTAGGAACGTATTATTTTTACCCAAATTACTATTAATTTTGACTTAATTTACTTTTTATCCAGTTCATAGGATTCGATGGTATGCTTCTTGCTTTCGATGCACATGACGATTTTGTGGCCACATTTGTTTCTATTAGCATTTCATCACTTGAAGTACTTTCATCTTTGTCCACTTTAAATTCCGGGTAGGCATCACTGTCGTACGATATACTAATATCAGTAATGGAGTGTCCAGAGTCGTCTTCCTTCAAAAGCCTGGATATTTCCTGATCAGATAGCGAAACACCGTCCATCCTGATCACTCTCTTCAGATCAACTAAGAGATATATACACTACAAAACTAAAGAAAAAGCCAATAATGCCACGAACTCCAACACATTTAGTTTACTTATTCACCGCCAACATAAAGTAATGAAATAAAAAAATATATAAGGTAATGCGGCTTCTTTTAAAGTCGCAATCTCTTTAATACGGATCTGTATGCAAGTTACGCCCATTCATTGTATGTATGCTCAGAAATACATTTACAAAAATGTGAATGTTATTTTTCTGACATAAATGCGTAAGTAAACTTAAGCCTTTCTGTCATGAACAACTTGGTGGAACACTGTTACGACTTCCAATCTTTGAACTGTAAATCTGTTTTTATTGGGAATGAACGTACATTAATTTTCTAGGTGCCACAATGTAGCATAAGTGATTCAATGAGCGAAACAGAATGTATTTTCAAAAAATGACACGACCCTCTGTCATGGAAGCGACGATATGGTTAAATAAAATTAAAACGTTATTCGCGGCCTGTGGACTAAAAAAAGACAAACGTTCGGAAGACTAGTAGATGAGATTAAAAAAAAAAAAAACAATCTAAATTTACCCAAAACTAATACAACCCTCAATAAGTTTTCCCTTTAATCTATCCGTACTACAAGCATATGTTTTGTGTTTCTAAGCAAATTTAATGGCTTAATGGAAAACTAGTAACATTCCATCAAAACTGTTTTTGATAACGTTCGACTCCCTTAAATATATACAGTAAAAACTGTCTTCAACGGACCCTTTATTAAACGGAAAACTGTCTTAAACGGAAATATTTCACGGTCCCATGAATTTTGGAGAACAAAACGTGTAAAAGCCCCTTCATCAAGCGGAAACTGTCTTACGCGGACAACGGAAAGAAAAATAAACATTTAACGGAAAATTCTGAGTTCCGGACTACAGCGTTTAGATGTTTCGACATTCTGTGAGACATATACATTACACTGTTTGCGATAAAATGTTCGTTCTTTTGTTAAATATTTCTGGACAGTGTTGACTTCCTCAACCACTACTCATATTCACTCCCACAAATTGTCCTTAATCCCCGCAACTTAATCAAGAATAATAAGGAATGTCGGAAAGAAGAAAACGAGATATAGGACGAAGAGGAATACGATACCGAGTTCCAAGAAGAGTGTAGAATAAATACATATCAAAATGCTCTCAGAAGTTTAAAGGAACTGCAAAAATTTGCCTTACGGAAAAATGATTCTGATTCACTTAGTATAATTTCTCAGGCTAAAGTGTGTGCGGAAAGCCAAGCAGCAATGCACACAGAAAACCCTGCTTGGCTATCAGAAAGATAAAGAAAACGTGTGCATAGCATATTTTGTATTCATTTTAACTTTTTTGTATATTTATTCGTTGAAGAAAGAGTACTGTAATCGAACAATGTACGTACAGCAATATATTTTCTCAGTATGCCCCTTTATAAGCATGTATTAAAAAAAAGAAAGGAAAGGTCTACCTCCACTAAGCGGAAACCTGACTTTAACGGAAATTTTTGCAAGTCCCGCTCGATTCCGCTAAAGACAGGTTTCACTGTATATATATATATATATATATATATATATATATATTTATCAGGGTTTGTCCGGAAAGTAATAGGACTGAGTCGATTTAAAAAAAAATATTGAGCCAATCGTTACAATTCTTTAAAAACTTTCAGTCGATGCAGCGCTGCCAGCGCGATTTCCAAGCATTTAAGGCGTCACGGAAGTCATTCTCCGGAATAGCCTTGAGAGCCGCAGTGCAAGCTCCTTGGATCCCCTCTGTCGTCTCAAAATGCTTGCCTTTCGTCGGGCGTTTCAGGCGAGGAAACAAAAAGAAGTCCGGGGGGGGCACATCTGGGCTGGAGGGCGGCTGCGGAAGCGTTGGGATGCCGGCCTTGGTCAGGTGGCTGTTCACAAGAAAGGCAGTGTGAGCCGGGGCGTTGTCGTGGTGCAGCTTCCAGTTGGCTCGGATGTCTGGTCGGACCCGATTGACCCTTCGTTTGAGTCTCTTGAGCACTTCCACGTAAAACTTGGCATTGACGGTTTGTCCAGGAGGAACAAATTCATGGTGGACGATGCCTTTGATGTAAAAAAAGACAATGAGCATCGTTTTCACTTTGGATTTGCTCATTCTTCCCTTTTTTGGGCGAGGAGACGCCGGCGTGTGCCCCTCGAAAGATTGCCTCTTTGTCTCGGGATCATACTCAAAGATCCATGATTCGTCACCTGTGATTACGTTATTCAAAAATTGGGGGTCATTTTCACACATGTTCAAATTTTCTTGGCACAATTCCACTCGCCGCAATTTCTGGTCGTCAGTGAGAACTTTTAGGACAATCTTCGCGCACACCTTGCGCATGTTCAAATGCTCCGTCCCAATTTCATGAACCACAGTTTTTGGTAAATTTAATATCTGGGCAATTAAACGACGGTCTGAGTTCAAAACTTCGCGCACACGAGTCACATTGTCAGTGTTTGTCGAAGTCGAAGGTCTTCCAGCACGGTCTTCATTGGCGACCTCTTCCCGGCCCTCCGAAAAGGCCTTGTGCCACCGAAACACACCACTTCTTGCTAAAGCATCATCTGAGTAAGCCTGCTTGATCATATCAAACGTCTCTGTCGCAGATTTACCGAGTTTAACACAGAATTTAATCGCGTACCTCTGCTCTAACGAACGCTGCATTTTCGGCTTGCACCACTCACAGAAACACGTCGCGCGAAAAAGCCTGTCCTGACTCTCCGTGTGCTCGGAGACAACTGACCAGCCGCTCGTTCGTTAGCTAGGAACGCCCTCTACCGGATCTAGTCGGTGCGCGCACGCTCCGAAGTACAGTCATGGCGGAATAAAATCAGTCCTATTACTTCCCGGACAAACCCTATATATATATATATATATATATATATATATATATATATATATATATATATATATATATATACAGTGATTCAAAAGTCCTTGGACATCTGCATAACTTTGAAAATCGACGGGAAAAGTAAAAAGTGATGATGGGAACAGATGTTTGATGAGGAGCCGCACCTTTTGGAGTGTATGTCATGCATGGCCGCCATCTTGAAATCCACCATTTTGGATTCAAGTCAATTTTTTAAATGGGAAGGGGGAGTATGACACATCAAATAACAGTAGCTTGAGCTCAGGAATTTAGTGGTGTAATTTGTTTTTTCTATCTTGTACAGTTTAGAAGTTATTTATGTTCAAAAGTGGGAAATTACCTTGATACTGAATGCTACAACACATGTTCCCGTGCAATGCACAACTGTAGTCGCCGCAACCACTCTGACTGCACACGGAGGAGAATGTCTCCTGAAATTTGGTTACAGGCTTGTTGGATGCGTTCCTCCAGGGGTCTGAAATCACTGATTGTCTCAGCATACACTATCTGCTTAAGATGTCTCCATAGATAAAAATCAAGGGGCGTTAAGTCAGGGGATCTGGGCGGCCACTCCACGGGACCACGACAAACAATCCACTTCCCTGGCAGTTGTTCATCCAACCATTCACGGACACCAAGTCCATAGTGTGGAGGGGCTTCATCGTGCTGGCTGAAAATAAGATGAGAAAATGCCGTCAGCGTTCATGTGGCAGGGAACACAAGGTCCTGCAGCAGCATCAGATACTGTGGTGCAGTTAAGGTGTTGTAAATGAAAAATGGCCCAATGATGCGGGTGTCCCATATGCCACACCACACTATCACCTTCGCGGGACTATGTCCTCGACTCGGGTCAACCCAGTTCGGATTTGCGTCACACCAGTATCGACAATATGTCGATTAACCTCCCCGTTCAAAGTGAAATACGCCTCGTCACTGAACAGTATGCCCTTGGCAAACACAGGATCCAGTTCGTGTTGTTCAGTAGCCCACATGCAGAACTCCAACCGGCGATCAGGGTCATCCTCGTTCAGTTTATGTTGCACGTGCAGCTTATAAGGATGCCACTGATTGGGGTGCAATATCCGGACAACGGAGGATTGGCTTATTGCACATGCTAGGGCACACGACGGGTACTTCGTTTAGGACTTTTCACAAACGACGCAACAATCACTATTGCAGTTTCCTCATTGGTGGCAGTATTTGGTCGCCCACTACGCGCCCTATCTTGAACAGAGCCCGTCTCCCGGAATTTGGTGATCACGTGAGCCATCGTGCTGTGCGATACCGGTTCTCTGTCTGGGTGCCGTCTGTTGTAGTCAGCTGCTATTGTTCGGTAGCTGCGTTCCCCTGATATAAGGATGATTTCGATCTTCTGTTCACGTGTCAGACCCATTTTAGATTACCTGGAACAAAGAGAGAACTGGGTTAGTATCAAGGTAATTTCCCATCTTTGAACATTAATCACTTCTAAACTGTACAAGATAGAAAAAACAAATTACATCATTAAATTCCTGAGCTCAAGCTAGTGTCATTTGATGTCATACACCCCCTTCCCATTTTAAAAAATGACTAGAATCCAAAATGGCGGCCATGCATGACATACACTCCAAAAGTTGCGGCCTCTCATCAAACCTCTGTTCCCATAAAGACTTTTTTACTTTTCCCGTCGATTTTCAAACTTACGTAGGTGCCCAAGGACTTTTGACTCACCCTATATATATATAAAGAAAGGAAATATAGCAATATCTCGACATATGATAAAGATTGTCCGTTTCCAACTGAAAATAATAGCGAAATGTGATATTATTTCAAAATAAGTACCTAATGCATGTGCATGCATTGTTCATTGCTCTCAATATTTCATTTCTGTTCTAAGTCTAAGGTTAATCTTGTAAATTTGTTTTATATGTTTGTGTTCTTGTGACTAATGATCATATTTTATTTGCCGTTATATCGATGATGTTTTTTGTCAATTATTTTTTATCTTCTGCAATAATTTATACAATCATCGATACTATGGAAATCTCTCAATTTGTAAACAATGATTACACTGGTTTACATATGGAAAGTTCTTTCTGCTGACAGATATTTGACTTGTTTCTTCTTTTTTAAAAATCGAGGTCGCTGATTCCAGTGATGTAGTTAGTTTTTGCCTATCACGTCAGAATTTTACACAATCGGATCATATTTACACTGACAGAAGTTTCTTATTTGTTCCATATATCATACTAAGAAACTTATATTCAATATTGTACTATTGCCTTAATATTAATATAAATACAAAACAAGTTACGAAAAAGTTACTGACACTAAACCACACACAACCTGATGCATGTGTAACATGATGTTTATGGTTCCAGAATAATTCCTATGGAGTAATTTTACAAAGCTATTTGTCAGTAATAAATTCAGACTTGATAGAAAGTTAAGCAAATCCAATACGTTTTTTAATTTCATTTACGACGTCAAGCTGGTAAATGCACACAACAAAATAACCCAGCGTGCTTATCTACTCAGGCAAAAATCTTCGTTTCTTTGATTTTCTGGAGTAAGTGGACTCCGGAACGTCACGCTGCAAGCACCACCTAGTTTTCGTTCCACCTTCCCTGGTGCCAGTTCTCTATGGTTTTGATATCCTGATGAATTTGTTCACCCTGTTCTTCACTAAGGGCACCAAGATTGGAAGGAAAATAGTCTAAATGGCTGTGTAGGAAGTGAAGCTTCACACTCATATTTACTCCTAACTTCTGAAATGTGGCCAACAAATTGTCAACAAGTTTCTCGTAGTTGTCCGTTTTTAAAGTTTCCAAGAAAGTTTGTAACAACGACATAAAGAGCATCCCATGCATCTCTTTCTGTGGGGTTCATGGTTTGTAAGAACTCTTTATCTTTCATTAGCAACCTTATCTGGGGGCCGTCAAAAATACCAGCTTTCACTTTCTCCTGTGTCAATGCAGGAAATTTCGAGCAAATGTATTTGAAGTAAGCACTATCCTGATTCAAAGCGTTTACATACTGTTTCATTAATATCAGCTTTCTGTATAGTGGAGGGAGTAACACTTTCTTAGGGTCAACAAGCGGTCCGTTCTGAATGTTTTTCTCTCCCACTTCAAAGTCGTAAAGATAAAATTAAACGTAATAGTGTATGTGCTGCCATCTTGTGACATATTTTAGAACTAAGTTACGATTAATGGTTCTAAAGCATACATGAAATACTAGATAAAATTTCATTTTGTGAAAATACCTGACGTGACGGATTTCATTTTTGGATTTAGCACACTCGAATTATTAAAGAACAGCTGGTAGACTCCAGTCAGCAAAATTGATGTACACCAGTGTTATTATCATTATTATAGTACGTGTGAAAGTGAGGTGGAAAGTGGTACATTTTTCATCTCGAGAAGCGATTTTATAGTGTTTGAGGTTGGCATCAGTCTGTAATAGTGGCAACACCCGACTCATCGACAGACTGCGTGTGGGTGCTAATACCCTTTTGAGTGTTTTACTGTTGATAAAAATTGGTTATGTTCATAGGCGAATTATAGATATACTTTTCTTTATATCTACAAATGACTCTGTAATATATGTAGGCTTTGGTGTGAGAAACAGACATTTCCATTTTAAAGACAAGTTTTCAGGAGCAACATAAACGTTATCGAGACAATCTTTCCATATCAATATGTTCTAACACGGAATTCCTTATTTTACAGGTTGGGATGAGAGGGATATTTGGGGCTCGTGAAGGAAAATGAAATACCTATGTTTTCACTGTGTTGTATTCGTTGATAAATCAATAGATGAATAATTTCACCGACAATTGTAAATGGATTAGTTTGGTTTTGGATCGTTTGTTATTCTTTGCAGAGTTATATACTATATAACCCTTACATACTTAGGCTATATAACTGTGAAAAACAAGCGGTAAATACGGAAAAGTTTATTACAATCCACAAATCACCTATGAAGTCTTGATATGAAATAGTGTGAACTCCCCTGTGTCGTGCCTAAATAAGGTAATGAAAATGCTTGTTGACACAATAAAGCTCCCTTCTGTCCACTATCTGAAATGGACAGGAAATGATTGATTCTTGTATGTTAGGTGAGAGGTTAATAAAGAGAAGTAACGACTCCAGTTTACCGCAAAGACATTCATGTATTTTGAATTCAAAGATTTTTGTATAGTGTAATGATTGAGTGTAATTATTGGGTAAGTCAAACTCTGTCAGATCACAATCACGGCATTTCTGGTTATTGTATCACTGGTAACAATTCAGGAAGGGAACACGTACCTGCTGGATTGTACTGCGTCTCGGCGATGATGATTATACCTCCCGTCCACTCTTTTTACTGCTCTATGGATCAGCGTCCGTCTAACTTCAGTAATGACTGTAACCAGAGGCCGGATGATCAGTTTGCATGTATGTTTACTATCAAATGTCAAAATACAAAGTGAAAATACAGTCCTTCATTTTTGCATATCACACCATCCTCACAAAAATTTCCTGGCGTAATGCTTAACGTAATAAATATTTATCCTTATATAAATAGAATCAATATCTCGTAGTGACATTCACAACTGGACACATATATGCGCGGGTGTCCTATTATTTATTCATACTCACTCAATATACATATATATATATAATGAATATTATCATTTCTCAGTTATCTGTATATTTATTCATTTCTATTACGTCGATTTATTTTTCAGACACCCTATACTCTATCATTACGCCCAAGACTGTTCAAAGCAGTCTCATTATAGACATTAAAATCAAGACATTATTCTAGTACGCTAATCAATACGCGTGAGCTTGTATGAACAGATATCAGATTCTTTCAAAGCCAATCATAGTATATTTTACTTTAAGGCTTTGAATTATTTTGTAGGCAATGAAAACTCAATATTCTTAACTACATGCAATTATATGTTAGAAAATTTCAACGATGCGATCGTTCACAGAAAGCAACGGAGAGAGAGAATTGGAAACTACAGCCTGACAACAAAAACGATGCCTTATAAACAAATTTCAAATTAAAGGGAAAAACAAAGTTTACTGTTATTAATAATTTGAATATAGGAATATATAAATGACTGTGCTTTTCAGGAATACTAATTTACAATGTAAATTATTTAAATGTCGGCCAGAACTAATATTTACTCATCATTAATCGCAAAAAAGAGATCATTTTCATGTTGACCAGTTCAGTAAGTATTAAAGTAACAAAAACCTAGCGGCGAATGATTCTCAACTCCGCGCGAGATGACATTAGTAGTATGTAAAATAACTTTCCACTAGTAAATAAAATTTGTACTTTGTCCTCGATAAATATAAGCAACCTACTGAGGAATTAAGGTACAGTATTACTATGAATTGGAGTTGCGAATCGGTTTATCCATTTCAACTGACTACAAGTGTTGACTAATTAAAAATGCACTGTCTATAAAGAAATATTTGGTCTAGGAATTAATTCGTGCGGGTGGACAAGAGATGGCGCAACGAACGGAGCGTCCCACAGTTCCGTGTATCCACACATGTGTTGCAAACCCCTGTCATCGCGTATCGTTCGTAGTATAGGGCAGTGGATTAAAGCGTCAACAACACCAGTTTGTAGTTAAGTGAACATGGCGCAATTTGTGCCTGATAAAGTGTTTTTGCGGGGTGTCCTGCTGCATTACTTTAACATGCAGAAAAGTGCGACTGAAAGTCATCGTATTTTGGTGGAAGTGTATGGTGACCATGCTCTAGCTGAGCGAACGTGTCAGAAGTGGTTTGCACGGTTTAGAAGTGGTGATTTCGGCTTGGCAGACCAAGAGCGAGCTGGACAGACAAAAAAATTTCAAGACGAAGAATTGACAGCATTGCTCGAGCAGGATTCGTGTCAAACGCAGGAACAACTTGCAGCAGCATTAGGCGTTGATCAAACAACAGTCTCCAAACGCTTGAAAGCCATGGGAATGATTCAAAAGATGTCACATTCGGTTCCACATGAATTGAAAGACAGAGACGTTGAAAGACGAAAAACCATTTGCGAATTGCTGCTTCAACGACAGCAGAAAGGGGTTTCTGCATCGAATTATTACGGGTGATGAGAAGTGGATCCATTACGAGAACCCTAAACGAAAAAAGGCCTGGGTGAAACCAGGTGAACCAGGTCCATCACAACCAAAACGAGATATTCACTGTGCAAAGGTTATGCTGTGCATATGGTGGGATATGAAAGGTGTGGTGTACTATGAGCTGCTGCAACCGGGTGAAACTATGAATGGAGAACGTTATCAACGACAATTAATGCGTTTGAAGCAAGCTCTGGCCAGAACACGACCAGAATGGGAGAACAGATATGATAAACTTATTGTTCAACATGATAACGCTCGCCCACATGTCGCAAAACCGGTCAAAACCTATTTAGAAAATGTCGGATGGGAAGTTTTACCCCACCCGCCGTATTCACCAGACGTTGCTCCTTCGGACTACTACTTGTTCGATTGCATGAACAACGATTTGATTGGACAGCGGTTTACTTCTTCAGAAGATATCGAAACATGGGTCTCTGACTGGATCGTTTCCAAGGATGAGGACTTCTTTCGCCACGGAATCCGTACATTGCCTGACAGATGGGCGAAAGTGGTGGCTAGCGATGGACAATATTTTTCTTAAGGTATTTGTGTTTGTACTACAGCTTCAATGTGTGCGTACCAGCCGCACGAATTAATTCCTAGACCTAATAAATCACATTTTCATTCACACGTCAATTCAGCGCTCAAATTATTAAATTATACGCACATATATAGTACACCCCACATAAAAATTATAAAACAAATATTAATACATATCACTACAAATGTTAATCTATAACATCACAAAACTCACATATACGTGAATCAAACAAATCACCAAATTCACCACCTTAAACCGGCTCTACAAACTGGGAAAAAGGAAACCGAATAATCAGAGCCCAATGGCTCTATTACTAATTAAATCATGGATTTTCAATAAGAAACCTATTCAATGCTCTAGAAAGGACAGAAGAGAAAAGAACCCTGACAAAAAATCGTGCAACCCATTTCTGTTGGAAGCTTTGGTTAATTTAGAAATAAATGAGAGTCCCTGTGCTAACTTACTCTGACATCATGAAAATTAATTTAACGATAGAGAAACCTACAAATACCGCCGAGTTAATAATAATTTTAAAAAGTCAAAGTTACTACGTACACACATAGAAGCTGTGCTATGACAGGTCTATCGTAAACAGAAAGTTTTTTAAATGACTGGAGTTATCAAGGGAAACAGTCAGCCTTAAAAACTGTTCTGTTGCAAAAGATCACACACTAAGAGAAATAATGTCCATCACTATTTACAACATGGCGTCGATCAAGTTGAAGTACATATCTAACTGATTTTTAAGTTTTTAAAATAAAAATCCAATCTTCTGGAGACTCTGCTCCGGACGGATTTATTTATTAATTAAAATTGGTTTTACCTTATATTACTGCATTCTTAAAGAGAATCCAAATACATATATTCGGAGCAAACTGGCGTAGTGTTGCTTGATTCTTTCCAGGTAATGAAGTGACAAGATGCGCGTTAATACTAGAGCATCGAAAATAGTTCCAATCAGAACAAACAGTTTTGGCGGCGGGAAATATAAATCCAGTGAAAAATAGTAAGAAATGAAACCGGATTTGGGAGGAAATGGGCATTTCGGAGGGACGAAGGGGGTCTAAAAAATTCTGCCAAAAAGATTGGTGGATAATGTCAACAATAATTTCTATCCAATTGCGGGCCCATGTTTTCGTATAACATTAAAATATATAATTTTAATACCCATCCATTTGAAATGCACACATACAGCATTTACATCGAAATAATGTATACTAAAGATATGGATATTATTCTAAGGATAATATGATTTATTCCTACTAGATTCCGAAGCTTCCACATTTATTTCTATTAAAATAAGGAACACATATTTACTACCTTGACCGAAAATTATATATTAAAAAAATCTGCAGTACGCAGTACGTTCAAAAAATATTGGGTCCCTCCAAAACAAAAATTTCCTTACCCCGATTGTAATGGTATATTACAACCGTTTCCATGATTGCTTGGAGCTGATTTTTTAATAAATACTTTGACATTTTTAACACGTCTTTCCTTACAAAATGTTAACTTGCATTAAAGCCTTTTGCTTTTATCACGTATATTTTCATCTGTATTCAAAGTTTCTCCTCGAACTTGAAAAGCTACTAATTTTTATTTGTTCGTGTGAGATTTTTCACTTGTATCTTTTATGTGTCGCCGATTATGAACTTCGAATAAATGCCTTTCCACACACTTAGTACGCGTGAAAATTTCAACTGTCTGTAGTAATGTGTGTATTAACAAGATCATTTCTGAATAAACTTTTTTCCAGATTTCTGAAATATGATTTTCACTTGTCTATTAAAACCTGTCTTGGCAAACTTGAAAATCGACTAAAATTCTTCCCGCACTCTTGGCAGCGGAGAGGTTCATACTCGTATGTATTAACATTTGCTTTTCCAAACTTGATTTATGCTTTCTAGTTTTTCCTCGCATGAGGTTTCTTACCTATAAGTATTAACGTGTGATCTGCCATTATATTCTTTCTTACATCCTTGACACGAGTGATTCATTTCACCTGTGTGTACTAGCATGCGTCTTGCTAAACGCGAACTTGTAGAAAGTTCTTATATCCTTTGCATGGGACGTGTTAAGCTTGTATGATTAACCATGTGGTTTACTAAATTTGATCTGCTGTTAAAACGTTTTCCAAAGCTTTTCGCAACCCCTGTGTGTATCGACATGTGCTTCTTCAAATTTGAATTTCGATTAAATTTCTTCCCACACTTTTGGTAACGATGAGGTTTTTCACCATGTGCCTTTCTAAAATTTACAATTAAATCTCTTTCCACAGTATTCGCACATATGAGGTTTGTTATCTGTATGTATCAACATGTGCCAAATTCGAATTTCAATTAATTCTCTTTCCACACTCTTGGCAAATGTGATTTCTTTCACCTGTAAGTAATGGCACGTGTCTTGCCAAACCTTTACTTGTACATATATTTTTTTTTTTAGATTCTTTGCATGTGACGATATTCAGCTGTATGTGTAAACATGTGTGTTGCTAAATTTGATTTGTAAGTAAATCCCCTTCCACAGTCTTCGCACGTATAATTTATTTTACCCGTGTGTATTAACATGTGTGTTTTCAAATTTGAAGTTTGACTAAATTTTTTTCCGCACTCTTCACAACCGTGAGGTTTTTCACTTGAATGTACTAACATGTGCGTTCGCAAACTTGATTTAGAAAAAAATCTCTTACAACAATTTTCGCACAGATGACGTTTCTCACCTGTATGTACTAACATGTGTGATATTAAATTTGACCTGTGACTAAAGCTCTTTGCGCAGGTTACGCAAGTATGTGGTTTTTCACCAGTGTGTATTAACATGTGCTTTTTCAAAATTGAACTTAGTTTAAATTTCTTTCCGCACTCTAGGCATCCGTAAGGTTTTTCACCTCCATGCTTAATCAAGTGATATACTAAAGTTGATCTTTGATTAAAGCACCTCCCACAATACTCACACGTATGAGGTTTGTGATATGTATGTAACAACATATGCTGTTTCAAATTTGAATTTCGATTAAATTGCTTTCCACACTCTTGGCATCGATGAGATTTTTCACCCGTATGTATTAACATGTGGCTTTCTAAACCTGATTTACAATTAAATCTCTTACCACAGTATTCGCACATAAGAGGTTTGTGATCTGTATGTATCAACATGTGTTTTGCTAAATACGAATTTCTATTAAATCTCTTTCCACACTCTTGGCATATCTGATTTCTTTCACCTGTATGTATTGTCAAGTGTCTTGCCAAACTTTGACGTGTACAAAATTCTTTTTTACATTCTTTGCATGTGTGACGATATTCAGCTGTATGTGTAAACATGTGTTTCACTAAATTTGATTTGCAATTAAAGCTTTTTCTGCAGTTTTCGCACGTATAATTTATTTCTCCCGTGTGTATTACCATGTGTCTTTTCAAATTTGAACTTTGAGTAAATTTTTTCCCGCACTCATGGCATCCGTAAGGTTTTCGACCTGTATGCATATTCAAGTGATTTACTAAAGTTGATCTTCGATTAAATCCCTTTCCACAATACTCGCACGTATGAAGTTTTTCACTTGGGTGTAATGTGTTTTTTTTTAAATTTGAACTTGTAGTAAATTTCTCTCCGCTCTCTAGGCAGCCGTTAGATTTTTCACCTGGATGTATAAGCATATCATTAAGTGAAGTTGAACACTGTCTATATCCTTTTTCAGTATTTTGGTTACTAAAATGTTTTTCTCTTGGATCTGTTAATGTATATCTTGTCAAATGTGATCGAGGAAATCCTTTGTTCAACTGCTTGGAAATATGAGATTTCTCATATGAATCAGAAATTATTTCTAACGTATTCCCTTTTCTGGAGAAACAATGTTTATGGAAACGTAAAAAAAAAAAAAAAAAAAAAAAAAAAAGAAAGAAAGAAAGAAAAATGAATAAGCAAGGAAATGGAAATCCAGGTATATAACATGATACAGTAAAGACATGTAAACGCTTGTGTGTAAAATTCAGAAAGAAACGTACTACTTCTTAAATGTGAGGTGTTTCTAGGCACTCATAAGATATATTTCATGATAAAGTATTGTGATATTACATAAAATTTTGTCGAAATATGGGACAGAGTTTTGGAGGTGTTTCCATATAATTTCTTTTCTACAAAGAAGATGCCCTTTCATTTACTATCTAAATAGTATCTAGATTTATGTAGAGGTTATAAGGCTTAACCGATTTTCATACTAAAGTACATATGTCGGTCCATGGAATGAACATCTCATTATTATAGGTGAAGAAATGATTATTATAAGCGCCATTACCAATATATCTTAGACACCTGCATTTTATTATTTGTGTAAAAAGATGTAATCTCTTTCTAATGTAGAGCTCAACTACACCTAAAACGACGTAATTGCTTTCTTAGTTGACCTCACACTAAAAACTTACTTAAAATTTTGAATTCAAAATTCATCAGTCTTCTTTCATGCGTGTTAATAACCATTTGTATAACAAGGTAACCTGGATTATCACAATCTTACATTATCCATCTTATTCGAAGACGATAGATGGAAAAATCATCCTTCTCGACGTGGTCTTGCATGTGAATTTTTTACAGTTCAGATATATTCTGAATGTTGTTAACATATAGTTTCTGCTTCCTATTTGATTGCAAGTAATGTTGGCAGCTCATACGTTAAAATATAAAAGTGTACCTGCGTGATAGGCCTATTCCAATATCTACATTAATTCCCATGGGTACAGCAACAACTATCATTCACATAAATTAATATAAACCTCAAGCAAATTTCTCCTACAACGTGACATCATCGTTATTAAGCTTCAAAATTTTACAAACCAGTAAACGTTGTTGACACACATACGAGTAAATGTTTACTGAACGGGAAAAAAATTTATTGGCATAATTATTCATGCACTATTCTATATATCATTACATAGCAAGAGTTTGACCCAAATGAGTATCGAACTCACGACCTTACGCTTGTAAGTCCGGCGCTTTAGCGCTGGGCTAATATCTTTAGCTTATATTTATAAGCTAGTTAGCGAATAGACAGAAACAAACAAAGTATCGTATAATACGAAAACAACGAAAAAGCTGTTAAAAAACTCAACGAAACATTTTGTTTACGGTAGGACAACTATTACAATCAAGTTAAAAGTATTAAAATAAATTCTAAAATAGTTGTATTTATGAATAAGGGATAAAATGTTAGCTGAATGTGTGAGATAAGCAAGGCAAATGTCACAATTGTTAAGGACCTGACATGGTTAAGACATACATCATTGTTTGAACAACGAACCAAATAACACCAATGCTTTAGCAGAAGGTTAATATTTAAAACCAGGATAAAGGATTAAATTAGTAGCATTGAAGGACAAAGGGTGGAGGCCGCATATTTTGATTATTCACTCACACAACTTCTGTCAAATATCTGCTACCTTGCTACAATTTTGTAATCTATGACTAACAGTATCAACCTGGTGGCATGTATTACACAAGTTACTAGTACCAATACTTAAATTAAACAAGTTAATATTGTTTGACAATGTAAAACAAAGCCTTCGAAACTATACGAATTCAATAATGAAACTTAAAGTAGTACATTTATAACAACTGGCTGCAATGGAGTAGCAAGATGAAAAAAACTACCTATTCGCCTGAGGCTGAATTGAGGTGAGAAAGGTATTACTAGCTATGCCTTACTTTTTCTTGTATGAGGATAATTTTTTTTTTTTTTTTTAAATATCGTTTAATTGAAACACTTTCAATTTGAATAAAGTGTTGAGGGACGAAAAATAACCTAGTTTTGGGACGCTGAACAGATCACAAAGTTCTTGAGATCTTTTAGAACTTTCTTTTATGAAAATATGATACCAACAATTACAGGAATACTAACAAGGAATACTAACTTCAACTACAGGAATACTAACTTCAACCACTTCCAGTTACAATATTGTGACGCGGCTTGCGATGATATATATATACGATTGAGAAGATACATTACCATTTGTATCCTATGACGATAAGGTTTGAAACCAGAAATTGAGAAGCACTTACGGGTTTAGCAAACCGTTAACGTAAAAGGTGCAACCTATTTTTGGCAACCTAAATGAATTCAGAAAAACGCATGTCGATATCTTTTACCGTTTTTGATCTTTAGAAATAATATTGAAACTGGTATACAAATAATAATAAATTTGAAACACTTACCATTTTGTTGCAATGTTGTCAATAGTCATGTTATCTTGACTTGGGCTAATTTTAACCACTTCTCTTTTCAATAAAGGTTCAACAGGAAAGATAAACCTATTTTTGTACCAAGGAGATTTGACTGCAGAAAACCACACCTCTAACCATATTTGATCTACGGAAATCAGTATTAAAACCGAATTGTAAATTTGTACAAAATTGCTAAATTTGTACTAAATTTGTTTTGGTTTGCTAAATTGCTATGCAGTACCTACAACGTATTGTTTTGGGACGCTTAATCGTTTCCAGAAAACGTTTTTTACTATCCATTACCATGTTTTTTTCTGTAAGAATAAACGTTGAAACCAGATATGGTTACTAACCACTTCGAGTTTGAGTTGAATTAGAACGGTGGAAATGAACAAATTCTTAGGATGCCGTATCGATTGGAAGAAACTGCAACCTGATAGCTTTTGCTGATAAAAATCAGTAGTGAAACTGGATGTAATGATAAATTTGAAGTACTTCTGTTTCTCAGAGAACGGGAGTGTTACTATATATTTTACTAAGACGCTGAATCGTTTGGAGAAAACTGCTTTTCGTTGTATGTTACTGTTTTTGCTCTATGACAATAAAGTTGAAAAAATATTGAAACCGGAAGTAATAGTAAATTTGAACCATGTCCGTTTCTGTTAGAGTGCTGTGGATAATTATGATATGTTGTTTTTAAAAGTTGAATTGTTTGTAGAAAGGTGCTTTTTTTTGTAAACTTTCCCGTTCTGTATCAATAAATGTTGAAACTGGAAATAGCTAAGTGGGGCAACTTATGGTTAACGGAGGACATGGAACCTATTATTGTGAAGCTCAATCTTTTTTGAGAAATCACAAGTCAATAAATCTTACTGTCCTTAATTCAGAGAGGTCACTATTTAGACTAGTTGTAGTAGTCAATTTCAACCACTTCTGATTTTGGAAGGGTGCTGTGAGTTTCGATATTTTATTTAGAGACCCGCAATCCATTGCAGAAAACCATTTATCGCTATTTGTTGCAGTTGCCGTTGTACGGTGATTACTTCAATCGCTCCGGCTTGAATAGGGGTGAATGTGGAGCCTTTACTTAGAACGCTAAATTGATTGGAAACATAGCATCTTGATATCACTTACATTATTGCCTTATAAAAATAAGTATTATAACTAGAATTTATATTAAATTTTAATCAATTTTTGTTAATAGTCATATTATTTAATGCAATAGTCATATTATTTTGTCTTTGACGCTGAATCACTTGTTAAAAGGTATCTTCTTGCTACCTGTTTCCGTTCTAAGGCGATAAATGTTCACACCGGAAATGGCTAATCTTAGCCACTTCTGGTTTGAATAAAATTATAATAAAGAAAACGGAAGCTATGCTTGGGATGCTTCATCGATTGCAAAAAGCTCCTTCCTGATATCGTTTACTGTTCTTGTTCTGCGGAAATCAATAGTAAGTCTGAAATATTTTCGCTATCAATAGAATATTGTGCATAAAAGCGGTATTGTTTTGACACACTGAATTTTTGGCAGCTAACCGCTTCTCGTCATGTTACTGTTTCGTTCTATGACAATAAAGGTTCAAAGAAATGGCTAATTTAAACAAAATTCAATTTAAGTATAGGGTTCACGTACAAAATGGAACCCATTCTTGGGACGCTGAAATAATTATCAGAAACCGCACCGTGAAAGCATTTGCCGTTTATCCTCTTTGGAAACCTGTTTTGAAACCGGACGTAAGATTAAATTTGAACTACTTTCGGTTTTGGTAGAATATTTTGGAATCTTAAAAGTTGTCTTAAGTCCTTGAATCGTTTGCAAAGAATCGCTTCTAGCATCATACCATTTTCATTCTATGGTAATAAACGCTTAATTTGGAAATGACAAATTTGAACCTTTTTAGGTTTGAGTAGGCAACTCACAGAGAAGACGCAACCTATTCTTTGCACGCTCAACCGATTGCAAAAAACAGCTACTATTTTTATTCGACTGTTGACAGATGAACGGACGCACAAAGCAGTTCTAAAGACTTCCGTCACATATCAACAGCATAGTTTAAAAGCCTAAAAACATGTATTTTGTTCCATGCTCATTATGAACAATAACATACAAAAAGAGTTACATTGATAGTTCAAAAAATTAGCCGTGATATTATACAAGATTCGATACCAGTTGTGGTATGCCTGCTATAACATTATATGTAATGCAAAGTATTTGTGTGTGTTCAGGTAAAACCAATACACATTTTATAACACGCTTTCCATTTTTCATCGAAACAATAACGAATAGGTAATTTCTAACAGCTCTTCACACGTTATGAGTGGCTGAACACTCGAGTTTACATTGCTAATGTGCAAAAAGCTGATGCCACCGGCACTGGCAGTGAGTAAAAGGCTTAAATGGTTGGCTGACACCCGAAGTATTCTTCTGTGCCAAAGAAAAACAGAGCATTGCTGTGTAAAGAACGTGCTATGGCGTTGATCTATTTTTTGTGCGAACCTAACTTTATTTCAAATAATGGTCACTAAAAATGTAACAAAGAAATTCTCATTAATAAATGTATACAGATAGAAATGTATGTTGAAAGAAAGGAACCAAAGTGTAAACATACATTAACGAACTTGACTTTAGTTAACCTATCCTAATCCATGATCACTAATCTAAGATAATGTACGAAAATGCAAGAAAGCAATTAATGGTAATATGTGTGAACATATAGAAATATATTTTGAAAGAAAAAGTAGCTATTGCCGTGACTCGAACCCACGCCCTTAAATTAAAGACTCCAACGCAAGAGGACACTGAGTCAAACTTGCAAATACTGTTTTGTCCTTTGTGTTTACAGTGCAAAAAGTCGAAATTGTGCAAGATGACGTCAGAGTCGGTCAATTAGTTCGCAAAAAAATTGCGTGTTATATACAGCATAATCCCTTGAAGACCACATCCCGTTCGGAGGAGTACTCCACACAGCCGAAAGAAAGAAACAAAAGTGTAAAAATACATGAGCACACCTGCTCTTTACTAACTTATGGTTACTTATTTAAGATAATCTACGACAACTGCAAGAAAGAAATTAACTAATAACAAGAACAAATGAAGATGTATTTTGAAATAAAAGATAAATCGTACCAGCCAACATTTGAAATCGGATTGTTTCGATCAACAATCTACCTTACCGATTTATGAACATCACACCTTGCAAATTACGTTTTCAAAGTTGTATTTCAACTGCACACGTGTTATGCAACAACGATATGAAAGGTTCTTCGCGCTTGGATTAGTGGTGGGGCCATCTCCCTCAAGCACTAGGACTCGTTTCGTAGATGTACGAAATCATTCTACAGCTGCTTTAAGAACTAGGACTTATTTCGTAGATTTACGAAATCACTCTCTTAGTTCACGATTAATCTGAAATATAAATGTTGGTGCAACAGTAAGTTATCAAGATTAAGGATTAACTTTTAATTGATCTTTGATCTTGATCTACAGACCGAATGCTTTTTCTGAAAACAGGAAAGGCCGACCCATAGACGACTAAAGATCGTAAATAAAATTCAAACTTCAAATGAACCGGGGAATCGCTCACAGTTGCGAGTTTAGTGGCTGGTTTAATAACAGCCTGGGTAGGTAACTAGATAGTGTGTGAGAAATCCATTCTAATGGTTCTTAGTTCGATTCCCAGCCTGGAATTACAGTTATCTTTTACAAGGAATTAAGTATTGTAAATTATATTCGCGATTGATACTGAAAGAGATTTATCCCATACAGGGAGAAAAGTGCACGACAGAGAGGGCAGGGTGTTAATGCAGACTGTTTATCGTTAAGCGTTATAATTTATTTCCACCTTTTTCTTTCGTTTTCTCTTGTTGTTTCACTTTGTCCACGCTGCATTTATTATTTTTCTTTGCAGTAATTCCTCTCTTAGAAGTCAACCAGAACAGAATTTTCTATCCATCTGGTTCTGTAAGTGATGCATACCTACTCATTCTTTCTTGCAAGAAGTGGACAATTTTTCCCTGGCATATCTGTACTGTTATGTTGGATGTTCAACTTCTGGGGTACACTGAAACAATTCTGCTTTAAGAAATAGCTACTATTTCTTATAACTCTGGCCTCCACAAACTTTGGTCGTTAGCTGTACTATGACAAGTAATTAAAAATTGGATTAAAAACAAAGAAATAGCCAAAATTTAGAAGTTATTGAAAAAAAACATTAGTAAGTAGAGATGGACGCAGTCATGGAAAGAAAATGGCAAATAGGCTGATAAATTTCAATCAACGAATATAAATAGAAGTAATATATTCCGATCGTTAAAATAAGGGAAGAAGCAAGAGAAATTAACAAACAAACAATGGAAGTTGTCACAGGGCATGATCCCTCTAAATCCAAACTATATGAAAAGATTAAAAATAATCAAATATCTTACTCCATGCTATACCAAACACAGAACAGAAGAGAAAATTATGACTATTATAAATAAGCTAAAATATAAGGCATGGGATAACATCAGAATGAACAATATAAAATTAAATAAATTTCAGAACTTAGAAAAACATATACTGTAGAATATGCCGAGAAGAACACAAGAACGAGAACGAAATGATATATTACTTTAACACAAACTACAAACTTTGAACACGAATACGTGGAAGTCTGCTATAAACAAAATAAGCTATCCTGGAAAAAAACAGAAACAGTTAAACTTAATTTTATGTGTTAATGTTAATTATAGGACTTAATGTTTAGATTTCTGTGCTTTCGGCATCTATGGTCATGTTAGCCCGTCACGTATGAGGAATGACATCCCTCGGCGAGCACACTATCTGGGTAAAGGAGTGAAGCGGCCTGGAATCTGTGTTAGTTACCATCCCGGCATTTGCCTGGTGCGAATGAGGAATTCATTCAGGATGGCTGGTCTGAAAAAGCTTTGTACGTTTTTTCGACCGAGTGCCACCATCGGGTATCGAACCCCGAACCGCTCGCAACGAAGGCGAGAGCGTTAGTGACTACGTTACGCGGGGCCACTACTACTCGTTATTAATTTATTTCAGAAAACAGGCGGATGCCTAATTAGTTTTCCATCATGATAATATAATTTAAAATTCACATATGATAACATAATAATACGATAGCACAATACTTTAAGATACATATAATATGTTTACATCTTATTTATTTAGAGTAAAATTCTGTCTATAGCTAAAAATGTCTATCTCTGGGTGCCTTTCTCACATCCTATTATACAATAAACACATTTTTCTGACAGGCGATACATCCTTCATTAGTCCTTTCCGCTGGGAGACTATGCTATTATGGGGTCTGGTTGCTCCATGTGGGACGTGAAGTTTGATTTCTGATAATAAATACTCTGAATCTAATGTACTATGAGTTATTTTATGTAAGAAAGATAAAATGAAGTGAGTCCTCCTGCTTTCAAGTGATTGTAATGAATATTTGCTTCGGATATATCAATACTTCTAATTTTCGGATATATCCCTGTCTCTTTATATGTTAAAAACCGCATAAATTTATTTTGAATATTTTGGATTTTATCTGTATATTTCTTACTATGAGAACCCCATATTATCACTGCATATTCCACCTTAGAACTTACATAGGCAATGTATAGTGTTTTGAGGACATTGGTGTTAGAAAAACATATTCTTAATTTGATTACAAAGCCAAGGTTTCTAAAGGCCTCACCAAATACTCTGTTGACATGAATATCGAATGATAGGTTTGACTGCAGAGTGACTACAATATCAGTTATCCACTGGCTCAATTAATAGTATACACATTGGGCACATTGTTAATTTTCCTGGTGTATAATACTACTTTGCATTTCCTAATATTTGGGTGTGCTTGCAGATGTGTTTGTGGTTGGTTGGCAACAAATCAAATGGAAAAGAGAACAAAACATAACAAAATGAAGTTTGGTACAAAGAAAAGCGTGACCCAGAACCAACTTTCACAACATATGCCTGTTGACTGCCAGCACTATCTCCTTGTTCTAATTTCTATTTTAACTGACACTTTATCCTATTTATTTTAATACGATACCAACAGGAATTAATTGCGTATTATTCATCCAAATAATATTATCAACCTAAGACAAAGAACAACAGAAAAATAGTTTTTTTTTTGTTATATTCACTCCCAAATATTTTACGATTTTCATGTTTGTAATATACCGTGATTCTTTTAAAGCTCACGGATTTCATTTGGGTCTAGAATTTCTATCTGAAGTCCAATTTTCATGTGCTTTCTGGCAAATGATCAAGGAAGGATGGGAGATTTATGGGACTATATTTACTTGTTTAAATTCATCGTGGATATTTTCGATTATGCCTCAAGAAAAACAGCAAATTTTCGCCAGGGAACCTTACAATTAGAACGAGGTTTAGGATTTTTGAAGCAAAACTGGAGAAAACAAATTGTGTTAGTTAAAGTAATTGCCATCTAACGAAGAAAACTCTAATCTCCACACCACACCGGACTTCATTCCAATTTTAAGATACACTGGCGAAAATTTGCTGTTTTTCTTAAGGCGTAATTCATATTACCCCGGATGAATTTAAACCAGCAAACATAGTCCCATAAATCTCCCATCCTTCCATGATCATTTGCCACAAACTGCATGAAAATTGGACTCCAGTTAGAAATTCTAGACTCAAATGAAATCCGTGAGTTTTACAAGAATTAGAAACAGAAGAAACAGAGGAGGAAGGGCATGACTTAAAGTTTCAGATACCGTACAAATCCCAAAATGCATAACCTTAGCCTGGTGAAGTATAACTAACCGAAAAAGGGAGATACAGGAAATAAAGAAGTATTAGAAAGAAGAAAAACAGCATGAGACGAGTTACCATAGATAAGACCGTTAAGAAATCAACGAAGAGAGAGACGGGAAGTGCATGCTATAATCTAAAAGGAAAAAAAATATAAATAAAAGAATTTCCACGTTTGATGATGAAAACGGCGATTCATAAGCTTAAAAACAGCAACTAAATACTATCGTACGACTAAGCCAGCTGCAAATGCCAATCGAACAACCGTCACGCAAGTTTTTTTTTTCTAAATTATGGGTAATTTGGGACCCTGTAATTTTAAAAGTGGCTTCGAAAATGATTTGAGATTTGTTTCTTTTTTTCTTTCTTTTTTTTTTTTGCACACACTGATGATACTCTTTGGAATATGAAATATAACCGTTAATTGTAAGGACACATCCATCAACTTGTTGTTTTGGCATGGAATAGTTCAGCGCTCATCTTCAAGTGTACAAAGTTTAGACCAGGACAGAATGGCAGTACAAAATATGGTAAATATGGGCAACGACAGATGCTTCGTAACTCATATCTTGGCGGAATGCATCGAAAGTGTTCTGAAAACGTATATGGAACCGTGAAAATTTGTAAATTAAAAGACGGGAAAATAAATGGAAACATAAATTATATTGGAAAACTGACATATAAGAAAAAGTACAAATCGTATCTTTGGCTCCGTAACCTACTCGTCTGTCTTAGTTGCTTTCAGTCATGTTCCTATCCTTTCCACTGGAACATGAGATATATTCCCTCCATGTAAGAAACTTGAGAAAAGTAGGCAATAAGTTTTTAAAAAGCCTGTGATATCTAATCTTCTTCATAAAAGCTTGACTTTATAGCTTTCCTAATGTAAACCTGCATCCTAATGAGAATGAAAAGTCTCTTAGAAGGTGTAATTCTTCATGCTACTTGAAAACTTTTCTCCGAAAGGTAAAACGCACAGCTTGTCTCATAAGGATTAGCCGGACTCTTTATTGCTATTTTGAGTCAGAAATTACTATTTTGAGTCACAAATTTTTTAAGTTCAACTTCGGGTATCTTCGGGAAAATGTAAACCATGTTCGAACATCCAAGCCAACGTTTGCAATCGGGAAAAGTTTTTCAGAAGTGGGTTTTCTTCTTTTAAATATAATAAGACTTGTTACCAAGTGTAGAAAAAGAGCAACATTGATTGAAATACTTAATGATACAATATTTCGAAACCTTGTATTAATGTCAGCACATGCTTGTTTGTCATTTAGCTTTCCAGACCTAAAAGAACATTTAGATACGTAAAGGAATCTTTCCATATGTAAAAGAATGCTCAAAGTTAAGACATAGAATATAATTCTAGTCCGAGTACTAAAACAAAAGTCAAAGTAGAACAAAAACAGCGTTTGCAGTGGATATGAATGTCAATTATCCTGATAGCCGTTATACATCACTAGAAGCATGTTCCGAAGAGTGCTTTTGTTAGCTTAGTAATAAGCCGTTGGATTTCAAATCATAAGGTTGTGAGTTTCATTCCCATCTGCTTCACTGCTTTTTTATTAAATTCTATTTCCGCAATTCATGTAAAATTATGTAAAATAATTACATTAAAATACATCAGTTGTATATATATATATATATATATATATATATATATGCTTTTGCATTGTGAAACCCCGGAATTGTGAAAGTTGTGATGCCTTTGGTCGCTCTCTCTCTCTCTCTCTCTCTCGCTCGCTCGCTCACTCTGTGTTTATATATATAAAAGAGGATGTATGTGTGTGTTTCAACATAATTCTGGCATGTCTAGAGCAATTTTAACCATATTTCTTACAGTCTGGAAAAGAGTACTGTCAGGATACATATCAAAAATGGTACAAAAGGATCGATATTAGTATCGAATCCATAGTTTCTTGGTTGCTTACGTAAATAGTTCTACTTTCAATTCAAGTCCAATTAAGCTCCCATTAGCACCCAGAGTCATACCGTCATAAAAATATCGAAATCAACCTATATTAGAATCGACTCGTAAGTTTCCAGCGCCGCTAACAGTGCCGCATTTCCCATTAATCCAACTAGGCCCGTGCCTAGAGGGCAACATATTTGAAGAGCGCATGGTTTAAAAATTAAATAATATTTTAATTTTTTTCGTATGAGAAAGTTAAAAAATCAAAAGGCAAATATACTATTTCATGAACAATCCTCATTTACTATTTTAGTATGTTTAATGATAGCGTACGAAATCTAAAACGATGCAGAACATGTTCCCAATTTGTTATTTTTTGTTACGTACTTGTAGCTGTAGCATCTAGTGAGTGGTATGTAACTGTAATAAATTCACTAATTAAGCATATTCGAATTAAATTTTATTTTTAAGTTAGGGATGAAGGGGCGGAGAAATATGTAGTTATTGGGGGCGCCGAGAGCAAAAGTGCGTAGGGACACCGAGCTTCTAAATGCAGCACTGTTCGCTAAATTAATTGGTAGAAATTTTAATGCCATTTAAGACCAAATTTAGTTCTAGCGGTGGCAGTATCCGTTTGCCCAACAGAGGAATGAAACGGGCTGACATCCAAATTATAAAAAAAGCGACATTAGTGTCGAATCCTTAATTTTGGGGGTCGCTTAGATAAAGAGTGGCACTCCAGATGCCATGTAAGTTAAGCCCCCATTAGCACCCTGAAGGAATGTGCGAAATTGAGACATGTAGAAGTAATTGAAAATGACTAATGTTAGTGTCGTATTCATATCTTTCGTGGTCCGCAAGTTCATGGGGTGCAGTTCTGATGCCTTTAAGTTCAATTTCTAGTAGGATTAAGATCCTCTAGCACATCTAATAAGGAGAATCGAATAGAGTAACATACACAGTGATTCAAAACGACCGCTTTAGTGTCGAGTCCATAGTTTCGTTATCACCGAGATAAATAGCAACACTTCTGAACCAACATGTCAGCTGGATTTTAAATTTAGAGGGGCAGCATCGAGGGCATTGCTTGCACAGCTCTAAGTATTTTAATGTTTCTGTATAAATGTATATTCCAGCGTAAGTCCGGAATGTATGAGGCAACTATTACCAAACTTGGGGGACATATTACTTTCAATCTAAGAAAATATTGTGGTAATATGAAGTTACGGAAGTTGGGAGGTGTGACATATAAAAATAACGTAAAACGACTGATCTTACTCTTTTATCCATAATTTTCTCGATCGTTGAGATAGATAGGTATGCTCCCAATGGAGTTTGAATCTAAATTTATCTCCATCTTAACAGGATGATGGCCTGGGAGAGCTAAAAATAAAATCTTACAAATTATTGAAATATTTGTTGAATTCATTGTTTTCGGGGTTGAGAAAGCGTTCTAATAACTTTGGAAGGTGGTGTGTACCCACTTCAAGACCGGCCTTTTAATCATATAAATTTCTCACCGTGACAAGAAATGACCATTTCAACTATTATATCAAGCCAACCTTCGCAATCGAGGAAAAAATGTGTGGATGTATGTTTCGTCTTTTAAATAAAATAAGACATGTTAAAATCAAAGATGGAGTGGGTCAATGGGTCGGTTGGTAAGTGGTTGAAATTGGTCAAGATTTGAGAGGTTAGTGGAGCGTGGGTCAAGAGGATGTGACCTACTGCGAAACACCACTCACCGCGACTCACACTGACCCACCGACCCATTCTGTTCAGTGCATTGTAGACATCATCTTCTGAACACTGGTGAGCTTGTCTACGTTTTACTTTCAAGATCTCCATTTTCTCTTTTATTCATTTGTTTCTAATGGAACAGTTCAGTCACTTCTGTGTTTGGTCATTTTAATTGTAAGACTGGCCATAACAATATGAGTTGGATTTTGAGATCCAGCATATTAGCTTTTAGTGAAGCTAACTTTTGTAAAAAATATTTTTGAATCACCTGTAATATATGAATTATTATATAAAAAATTGAAAGTAAATATGTCTGCGTGATCATCACGGTCAAATTGCAAAGATGGGGGCGCGGTGGCTCAGTGGTAGAGCGTTCACCTCCGGTGCTTGGGGTCCCTGGTTCGATCCCAGCTCGCGCCGTGTGGACTTTGTGGTGGACAAACACCGTGCTCGTGGGTTTTCTCGGGGTTCTCCCGTTTCCTCCCACTTCCTTCATTCCACCATTTCACTCATCTCTCATTATCACCGTCTCCTTTAGCCTAACCGGCATAAGCGTGGGACGTTAAACTTAAAGATTTTCAAATTGCAAAGTTAAAGGAAATGACGTTTGGTATATAATCAGGCCCAAATCCCAACTGAGAAGTTATCATATGCGTATCACTTTCATTATAATACATAACCTTAGGAGGGAGTAGGGGTCCGAAATTTTGAGAAAAATTGAGTATCTCATAAGCCGTTCAATTAGAGATGAAATACAGTATATAACCCTTTATTAAAAATAAACACAACAAGTCATGGAATTTTAAAAAAGATTCTTTTACGAGGGGGGCATTTTTCTATATATTGGAATTTGATAGTTGGTTGATTTGTAAAAATAATCGAAAACGGTTGATATTAGTTAAGAAACAATTAAGAAATGAAAACTACAGTTTTTCGCATTTTATACCACTACTTTCTATTGTAATAGTTCTGAAGCTGGTGTTTAATATATGGAGCGTTCAGAGGATAATGCAATGAAGCCCCATAAAGTTGTGAGAAAAATGGCCATAAAATTTGTATTCCAAGCTTAATTACATGGACATCTTAAATTAGTACGGCATGTTTAACCATATGGAAAACTAGTTTTTCTTTTTTTTTTACGTTGGTCTACTTTATCTTGATTTGAGACTTTCAAACTTCATCCTATTTTCTACTGAAATGTATCTGTAAGCCAACAAAGAAATAATCATATATGATAAATTTAAATTCGTCTTAATTCGGAAGATGAGAAACACTTTACCATAGTATATCGTAAAGGGGAGATCCACCGGTATTGTAAGGGGTGCTTGAGCGATTGACGGTAGAAATTCAAACTCCGATAAGTGATAATTTCACAGTCCTGTTTTATTACAAGTGTAACCTCCTTAGTCAACGGAGAGGACGACATGGATCATGGGTCAGAGTTGATGATGATAGGTTTGGGTTGGTCGGAGTTGGTCACAATGGTTGAGAGTGGTTCATAGTTGGTGGTGGGTCAGTGGGTCAATGGGTCATTTGGGTGGTGGGTGATAGGGGTTTATGGTGGGTCGTGGATCAAATTTTCTTTGATCCACATCGTCTCTGGTTAAATTTCTACTAAAGAAAAGATGCACCGAAGGTGTACGTCGGCGATTATGCTCAAATTTTCCACAAAGGATTAGTGCAAAACGTAAATAGTACCCCACCAGAAAGGAATTAATCTGAAACGGTTCACGGTACCACCTAGTGTTGTAAAAAAAACGTTTTTTTTTCTGGGAAAATTTTTTCAATAAAAAACATTGTTCTTTTTCATATTTTTTTCAAATGTCTGTTTTTTTTCTGGCAGCTATTATTTATTGGTTTATGTTGAAGATTATTGAAATAATCAATAGAACTTGAGTCGAAGGCCTCGTAACTTACAAATCGTTTGTTTCCTTGTACCTATATGAGCAAAATCGTGTGATTATTCCTTTCGGGCCCAGGTCATTTTTGGCGTTTTCCTACCTTGTCAGTTAGTGACTTATTGCTCAAAAACCATTTATCCTATTGATATGGTTAAGACCTTGTTTTTTAGAAAAGGAATGTGGCTGTTTTTTGGTGTACGTTACATTGCAGTGTTGCGAGCGGGTGGGAAATTACTGAGGGAAATGTAGGGATGAAAATTTACAAAAAATCCCTAACCGAAATTCAAGACTCTTTGTATCTAGCACCACTGTTGCCATATGAGTCCAAGTCACCTAAAAAAATTCTTTGGTGCGTTGACAAGGTACAGTGAAAACCTGAAGTCGCTGGCTTCCATTCAAAGAGAGAAAGAAAAAATTCTCTGTTTCCATACACATGAAATTTTGACACTTTTTACGCCTCAGAAGCAAAAATCAACAGATATGCCGGGGCTACAGCTTATCTAATTATCCTATTGAAACTTTTTATGGTGCGTTCTGTAGGCTAAAGAGAGGGCTTTCAGGTAGAGGTACATTTGTTCCAACGTAGCGAGCAAGAGGGAAATAATAGAGGGGAAAGGGAAATTTGCCGAATTTTTCACTTAAAATCGGAAATTAATTGTTTTGGCTGGAAATACTGAGATAAAACAGACGTAAACTATATGAAAGTAAATTTTGTTACCATAAGAATATATCCTACAAGTATCCTGACGATATCTAACAAAGTAAGCATGAATTTTTTAAAAAAAAATCTCATTCTAACTCAGAAATACACAATTTTCTTACCATTTACAGAACATGGCTTATTATAAGCCTCAACTGTACTTCCCCTAATTATTTTATCGAAACTTTTTATGGTACGCTGTGTAGGCTAAGGACGAGGCTTTCAGACAGTGGTACATTTGTTCGAATGTAGCCAACAAGAGGGAAATAATAGAGACAAAAAGAGAATTTTCCCAAAATTTCCCCCTAAAATCGGAAATTAAAATTTTCTGTAGCTGGCAACAGTGCTAGCACACACACACACACAAACTATCTTAAAAGAAGCTTTGGTATCCCTATAATATATCCTACAAGTATTGTGACGATATCTAATAAAGTAAGCAGGTCATTAAAAAATATTTCAGTCTACCTAAAAAAAATCACAGTTATCTTTCCACTTAGAGAACAACGTGTACTGTAAACCTCAACTGTACTTCTCCTAACTATCCTATTGAAACTTTCTATAGTGCGTTGTGAAGGGCAAAGACAATACTTTCAGATACTGGTACTTTTGTTCCTATGTAGCCAACAAGAGGGATATAATAGATAAAACACGTAATTTTCCCCTACCATCTTGAATTAAAAATTTTCTGTAGCTGGCAACACTGCTACCAGACAGACGAAAACTATCTTAAAATAAACACTGGTACATTACTAATATATCCTACAAGTATCATGGCGATATTTAAGAAACAATGCTTCTAATTACCAAAAATATATTTCGATAAACAGAAAAGTAGGGGAAAATCAAGAGTTAGAACCTAAATCCGAATTTTCGTGCGTCCCCTAATTACCCCACTGTAACGATGTGTACCCGAGTTTGTTCAGTAAGGACAAATGTTCGACTGGCGTAAGTTGACTTGCATTCGGAGGTATAGGTACAGTTTATAACAAAAATTTCGATTTTTTGCCCAAATTCATGGAGATTTTAATTTCCGTAGTTGGCAACACTGCACGCAAGCCCGTCCAATTTATGTCAACAATTAGGTATTCATTTGACGTGTCTACCTGACAAGTCTTGAGGAGGTCTCTACAACGAATGAAGCTACAGGGGAAAAGTATTAAAGAAAATTCGAAAGTTCTCGAATTTTTGACTGGGGTAAAATTTGATAAGGAAATTCGACACACAGAAGACAAAGAAACTAAAAAGATAAACTATGGATTAAAAAAAGTGACACACCCGTATGTGCCACTTTGGCCACCTGGGTCTGAAAGGGTTACGAGTGTACATTTAATTACATTGTTTTGACTACTAACTTGTGTTGTAATAATTAGGCCTACAGTCTTGACTAATAATAATATCGTTGTTGTAAACAATCACAATTTCTTCATTTTACATCTTAGATCCAATACTGATGCTGAGAAATGCAGGGTGTTTCAAAATGAATATCGGGGAATTAAGTCTCCGTAGTACTTATTACATTTTACCTACAATTATAAACGATACATCAAATAAAAGAACACCTCAAACAGTTTTTGCTTTAAGTGTTCGATGTGAGCTTCATTCGTCACATGGCACACATTGAGTCAATAGGTGAGAAAGGCCCATAAACTTTCCGCCATATGGCACAAAACATTCAATTCACACAGACGTTTGCACTGTAAATATAGATTCAGGCTTTGCAAAATTAAAACACACAAAGCTTTCTGGTCTCTAGTCTCCATTTTTGCTACTTGCTCTTTCTAACAGCAGACAGAGAAAATAATGCATGGCATGCGTGTGTACAAAACTGTTTGAGTTGCTCTTTCATTTGATAATACTTATAATTGTAAGTTAATTGTAATAGATACTACAATGTTTCAAACCTTAATATTAATTTTGAAACACCAGTATTACTTCAAATTATGTCATCCTATATTCATGTCTTGTATGTACAGTACATATCATCAGGGCCGGCCCTAGGCAATTTGTCGCCCCTTGCCGCTTCCCTCTTTCTCCAGAAAGAACAAATCCTAAAAGTCACAATTTTAAGTATGCTACTCCAGCATGAACAACGAAGGGGAGGGAAACTACACTCGCACTCAGAAAGCTTAAATACTTACTAGAAATACAATATTGTTGTGTCTGTTTTTTTCTTTCTTTATATATTAATCTATTATGTTAGTGAAAGATAAAGCAAATACATCTGAAAGATGATAATCCTTTTTATAGAATTCAATATCGAGTTTCAACCTCAACATGTCAGTTTGCAATTATAGTGCAACTAGCTCTTTTACCTTTATTTCTGGATTTTCCTTCTACATCTGTTATTTTTTAAAAGTGTTTCCATCTTCAATGATAACGATCTTATTTGCGACAAAGACAAGAGAAGCTTTTATATCAGAACTCTGATAACTAACCAAAGTGGACAGGCGTTCGAGAATTGAGTTCTTGTATTTGGCAACAATCAAGCAATTTATTCTGAGATTTATTTCACTATTTGCTTTAGCACTGACCATGTGACAAACTAATGCGACCTAAACATAATTTATGAATGTAGTATTCAAATAGAAGGTCAGCTAAGTAAATTTAGCTACCATGATCATAAAGTCTGTTTCCAACAAGGAACATTTATTTTAAATAAAATACTTATGACAGATAATGCAGCCCCGTGCAAATGCACGTATTTCACATATGGTAGAGCCAGCTATGCATATCATATATCTAGTCGACAAATTATTTATATATGATATTCAGAAAAATACTAGTAGGCAAATTAATATTAGTTTTTACCTTTAGACAAGTTATTTGCATTTTATACTGTTCGTGATATTATTTTCGTACTTATTAAAGGCCTACTTTCACGAAAAAACAAATGTTCATTTATACTTTTATTTCTTCGTTGATATTGGTGAAACAGTACAGAAACCCGGATTATTAGTAGGTACGCTACTCATATAAATTGTAAAATATTTGTACCGTATCAGTATTTAGTGTTTAATTTATGTTGCATTTTATGGTAATTACACCTACATAAAAATACTGCAGACTTAAATGACGTAAGATACATTACAAATGACTATTTGAAAAAAAAACGAAATTTAGAAAAAAAAACGAGAGGCAATGTTTTTTTTCTAAAAAAAACGTACATTTCTGAAAAAATACGAACGGTTTTTTTTTTCTATTTACAACACTAGTACCACCTCCTAGAACTCGAGATATATTGGTTTGTCTGAGTGGCTAAATTAACACCTCAAAAATATATCCTTCAGCAAGCAAGCTTTTTTATCATCGTTTCCGTGGGGAAGTCAGAACACATTCCTAGGAATCGTAACGTTGATAGTTCGCGCCCATCGCGGGTTTTTGTTTTAATGTTTTTCTGACTCACCTAAATAAAAACAAATCACGCACGTAGGCTATTTAACGTATTTTGGGGATGTAGATTTGTGTTCGATGATGTTCCGACGTGTGTCTGCCACTGGTGTTAAGATTTTCAAACGGAAGTGGAGCAATCACAAGTCGCCGTGGGGGGCGTCAATTTTGACGAGAGGTCGTTAGTTGCCCATCAGTGGTCCAACGACGCTTACGGAATGGTATCCGTGAAGTCCGGTGGCGCCCCTAAAAGTCCGAAACGGTGAAACAGATGTCAAAACCAGAAAACACATATTTAATATTTTCAAAGGTAACCCGTGTCGAGTTAAAAACATTTGCTCGAGGACCCCTGGAGGAGTCCAACTCAAAATTTGAACACGACAAGGGGAATTAAGTAGTATATCATTTGAAAGTATTGCTAGAAGAAGGAAGATTTTAAGAGTCTCGAGTCTCTATGCTAAACTTGTGCAAAATAGCGAGTGTTCAAGGTGGTAATAAATCCTTCATTGAAAAGTCCGTGGTCACCTCTAGAAATGTGAAACTGATATCAGAAGATGTAAACACTTGTCTTATCATTGCAAAGTATAAATGCACCAACGTAGAACTAAAAGTGCCTCATTGTAGTTTTATTATATTACTAATGCTAAATTCTACGTTCCATGGTTGTCCTTTAGGCTAAAGTACAGGTGATTATGAATTATTAAATTAATGCTCGAATATAGAAATGGGAAGAACGCTGGGCAAGATTAGTTTTATTTACTAGTAGAACTGACAGTTTGTCATAAACATTGACAATATCCACAGTTTGTTTGTTTTGCTTTTACCTTTTTCAAGCACTTGGCTACGTAAGAGCTAGCTCCAGCATGGTTGAAAAACCAGCATTCCTTCCTTTTCTGTATTCTACCATTAATTTCATAATTCACAATCATCCTGTCCTTTAGCGTAAAGACACAACCGTGGAACGTAGAATTTAATATTAGTGATGTAATAAAGCCACAATGGGGCACTTCTTGCTTTACCCTGGTGCATTATACTTTTGCAATGGTAAGACAAGTGTTTACATCTTCCGATATCAGTTTCACATTTCTAGAGATGGTCACGGAGTTTTCAATGAAGGATTTATTACCATCTTGAACGCTCGCTATTTTGCACAAGTTTAGCATAGACTCGAGACTCTTACCATCTTTTTTAAATTTTAGCAATACTTTCAAATGATACACTACTTGATTCTCCTTGCCATTTTCAAATTTTGAGTTGCAACCCTCCTGAGACCCTCAGGGGGACTTTGGGGAAAATCTTTTACCTCGATACGGGGTATCTTTGAAATTATAAAATACGTGTTTTACGGTATTGACATCTGTTTCATCGTTTCAGACTCTTAGGAGGGCCAACGGGCTTCATGGATACCATGCTTCTTTATTATCTTAGTTTTCAGACACAAGCCCCATGCCGTAAGCGTCAGTGAACCACTGATGGGCAACTCATGACCTCTCGCCAAATTTGGTTATCCCGCAGCTACGATCCGTGGTGGCCCCACTTCCGTATTGGCAATTATAGCACCAGCGGCAGAAACTCAAAGAAACTACAACCACAAAATTAGTCCCCCAAAATATGCCTGATTTCTTCATGTTCAGATGAGCGTAAAAACACTAAAAAAAGGAAGTACCCCGAGGTGGAAGCGAACATTCAACCTTAAGTTTACTTGCCGCGTATTTTTCTGACTTCGCCACGGAACCGATGAAGAAAATCTGGCTTGTAGAAGGATAAATTGTTGAGGTCTTAACTTAGCCAATCAAACAAATACCTCTATCTCGAGTTCTGTGGAATGGTACTTTGAACCGTTTCGAGATTTATTGTTTTCCGGTGGGGTACTATCTATGTGCAAAATTTGAGAAAATCGCCGACGCACACCTTCGGAGCCTCTCCTCTTTAGTACAATGTTAACCAGAGATGGTGTGGGCCAATGAAACCTTGATCCACAACACTGACCCACCATACATCGTGACCCGCGACCCACCGTGGTCCACAATGAATAACCACCCAACGTGACTCATTGACTCACTCTGATCAGCAATTATAAACAACTCTCTAAAATACATCGTCATTAACTTTGATCCATGATCCACACCATCCTCCTTACTGACTAAAGAGGTTATATTTGTAATAAACCAATTTTTTCCAGTAGTCAGCTCCTCCAAAAACTCACAGCCTGCATCTCAAAAGCCAACTAGTAGGTTCTTTGCCGTTGTTACAATTGCAAATGTCAAAATCCAAAAGAACAAGAACATTTTTCATTAGAACCAAATGAAAAAAAGAAGAAAAATGGAGGTCTTCAAAAAACGTAGAAAACTCGTAAGTGTTCAGAAAATGCTATCTACAAGGCACTGACCAGAATGGGTCAGTGCGAGTGGTGTTTCGCAGTGGGTCATGTCTTGTTGAACCCCGATTCACTGACCCACTCACAAATCTTGACCCATTTGACCCACCGACCCACTCAATCCCTGATTTTAACATGTAGTATATCATTTAAAAGACGAAACATACATCTACATAATTTTCTCTCGATTGTGAAGGTTGGCTTGATACATATACTAGTTGAGACGGTCATTTCTTCTTAAGGTGAGAAATTGATACAATTAAAAAGCCCATCTTGAAGTGCGTACAAACTACATTCCAAAGTTATTAGAAACGCTCTCGCGGCCACAGAAAACTATCAATTTACACATATTTAAGTGTTTTTCATTTTATTGGTCATATCTCCGAACCCCTCATCTTGTGAAAATGGGAATGAATTTGAATATAATGCCATTGAGTGCAGCATTATTCATCTCACCGAACCAGAAAACAATGGATAACACTCTATGATTAGTCGTTTTACACTATTTTTACGTCACTCCCTCCCAACTTCCATCCCTTGGTGGATCTGGCTTCCACAAAAATTTTTTCCTAGTTTGAAAGTAATATGTCTTCCACGTTTGGTAAAAGTTGCTCCAGACATTCCGGAGTTTTGTTGGAATATACACTTACACATACACTTAAAATATTTATCAACATGTAGCTAATGGAGAAATGTCAACATGTCCCACTACTGCTGGGACACCGTCCCACGTGCGAAGGAAAATAACTACTTCGGTCTTGAATCTGAGGCCGTGGGCTCCCAGTAGGATTGGAAACTGACCAGGCGAGCGAAAGCCAGCGCTCTAGCTCTGAGGCTTCGAGGGAGCCTCACTTTCTCTGTATTTATGTCTTTGAGGAGTACCTACTTTATTTGAGAAGCGCTCTTGTACAGCCACCCGACATACTTGTGTGTTTCATTTTGTTATTCTTACTGCAGAGTTGTAAACAATCAGAGCTTTAAGACGTTTCTTCCTGTTTCTCATGTTTTATTTTCCATATGTATGGTGTTCCAGCAGTAGTGTTACATGTGCCAAATTGGTTCATTTTCGTCTTTGTCTTGGCATGTGTACTGTGTCAGATACGAATTTCTGGAGGTATTTTCCTATATTTCGAGTACGTCATATGTCCCAGAAGATGTGGGACATGATACAAGTTTGTTATTTTCACGCTCTATCAGAATTTGAACCATGGATTAAGAGATTTTTTTCATATGTGTCGACTGCGGGACAATGTCCCAACGAGGGACATTGATACAATCGTGTTCTAGTTACGTTCTACCAAAAAGTGCACCAGATGTTATAGCAGAATGTACTACGTTATTTTCCTAGTTTTCGCATTTGGGACGGTGTCCCAGCAGTAGTGGCACATGTTGACATTTCTCCATTAGGTACATGTTGATATCAAGACACACATTGGCCACATTTCAATATCGATCATGCGATCCCACTAGTGACATTCTTTTAGTTTACCCAGTTTCTTTGTTAGTCCCCTTGCACGATTTCAACTAGGCCTCAGTTGTTGCATCCTTATTGTTATGCAACTGTGTACATCATATTGCATCGGATTGAGGGAATATTATTGGTGAATCGGTAATGGCTTGCATAATCTTGATGCTACTCCTTACATTTCTGACGCTTTGAACTCACGTTTACTGAGTGTGAGTGCATTTCTGGGCATTTTTCGTTAAGTGTTTCCACACATGTGAGTCACCCTGCTTGATTTGTTGTGCTCTACCGACACTCCAGATGTCTTTCTAGAGCATTTGAGAACAAATTCGCTACACTTAATACTCAGAGCGTCACTGTTGGCCAGCATCCGTACCTGGCAATTATGCAACCACACACAACGGACATGAAGGTGTCCACCATTTTGTATTTGTTCCAGATATCGACTTAAAACAAACGAATTATTGTTACCTGATAGAAACTCTATCAATTCATATCCATTTAGACCAATTTTCATTTGGCATTTTATTCGAGACTCCCTACGTTCCTTTGGGGAAATCCTTGCATCTGCATGTTAGGATTGTGAAACATGCAAATTTCAATACAGCAGGTATGATTTCTTCAGTGAATTTTTTACCCGCCGTCTTGACATTGGATAGTTTTCGAACTATTGGCGTCCAAAAGTCATTTTCCCACACTTTCGGCACCTTGTAGATCCGAAACTATGATGCAAGAGTTGTAACACTGTTTAGAGAGAGAGAGAGAGAGAGAGAGAGAGAGAGAGAGGGCGTTACAAGAATGTGTCACAATATTTTGGGAACAGGTTCTTCACATCAAAAGAAAAACGTTCACATGGAGGAGCTGTGCTCAAAAGTGAATAGTTTCGGTTATTGGGTGCCGAAAACGTGAATCCATGTTAAAGAATGCTCGGTATTTGCACAACAATTTATAGAGAAGTAGATCGAGAGTGATCAAGCACTCCCAAACAGCCTGTCTAAAATAACTGTGTAAGTACCGGAGGTTCTGAAAGATGGATATTTGGATAGTTTACATATTGGTTCCTCAGTGATGTCTTGACATGACTACGATCGGTTCTATAATAGTTGAACTATGGACCTATAAAGTTCACTCTTTCACGTTCTCGGTAACATGTTCGACCAAAGGTACATATGAACTTTTCTCCTTATTTTGATGTGAGAAATATATTCAAAAATATTGGGAAATTTTTGTAACATCCTGTATATACAGTAAATTCTGAACCACCTCTTCTCTGTTCACGCTTTCTCTCCCAGTTACGGAAAACTACATAAAATTATATATAGCCTACGATTTCTTCCAAACTATGACGTCTTGGAGAAAACTACTTTGAAATATACAAACTCTACGGTATAAATTTGTATACCAGAGCAACCAACCTGCAAGCATTCACTGGCGCAGATTTACTGAAAATTATACCGACTTGTAAAATTTATATAATAAATTCGTAATATTATTTTAATAGACTAGTGTGTAGACGTTCTAAATGTGTTGTTGCATATGCGATGCCTATATACGTATAAACAAATTAACGAAGATTGAACATTTTATGCACGGATTCGCCCACAAAGTAACTAGTAACCATTTTTTAAGTGAAATGATGTATCAGCAGTAAATATGCTAACTCATGACGTGCCACTATAGAAAGTTCCGAGAGTTAAGGGATTCACATAATTGCGAAATTTACGTTCTTAATGTTTCATTTTGGAACATAAATATGTAAGCAATGTACACATATCGGGGTAATATCTGTAACCTCTTTACTAGAAACTAATACATAATTCAACTTCCAAGGGAAGTAATTTTGTGCCATATACAGCGATTTGTGATATCCTTGTTTATATGTATACTCAAGTTTGGTGACGCGCCTCTTCCAAACCGACGTATTCCTTTGCTTCTGTTCCAGCCAACATTCTGCGCTCCTGCTCTGACTAATGGTACACAGCATTCGTGCTTTTAAGTTGCCACCCGCACAAGTTGACTACAGTCTTTTGCTCAATAATCATTATTATGTACGTACACTGGATGGTGATGGGCAGTGGGAACATTCCATGTTATTCCCCTGGCATATAAATTCCCAGGAATTCCCATTTATTTAGTTTATTTTCCAGATTATAAGAACCATATGACAAATTACTCTATTTTCATTTGTTATCATTTACTTCTAGATTTTAAGTAATTTGGAGGTTTAAAAAATTGAAATTCACTGACTGTACTTTGTATAACAAAATATGACTTTTTAATTTCCATTTCCATTGCACTAGAAAGTAGAAAAGTATTTATTTTTAAATGCTGAAAAGGAACCAGGCTGTAAAGTAATGTAGAAATTCTGTAGAAACATAAACGAAATACCATCAGTATACCCCGAACGACCGTTAGTAATAGATGTCGGTCTGTCTGCTGTCTCTAACTCCATTTTCGCTCTCTGAGGAAGAAAGATTGTAAAAAGATATCTCTGTAGTCCTAAATACATATTCTTTTAAAATGTAATGTTTACATATCAAAATTAGGGTTACTTCTGAGACCGTTCATTAGTAGCGGGTTTCCGGACCTTGTGTTAATTAGGATTTGTTTGCTTCTTTTTACGTGTATATTTATGCTCAGTCATGTCGAAAATGATTGCCGCATATCTATAACTGTCTTCTTGTAAGAATATAATTCGATAAATATTTTGCAGGGTACTTTTAATACTGATACTATGTGAATAATAGGAAAATGTATATTTGTGGCAAATTTCAAAGGAAAAGATCTATAAATACGAAAATTGGAGTAAATAAAACAAAATGTTGCTAAATGGACCAGAAAGTCTTATGTTCGTTTCATTGTTCTTATTTACTGCTCTTTTGACATGAAGTTTCTCATATACACGTCTTTGCCGATTATACACATACTAACATTACAAGAAATACCGGGCGAATTCGTTATCAAGCTATATTAGTACAACAACATATTTATAGACATGCGACAATAATTTTGGACATGAGTGTACCTAGCATTGTTGGCAAATTATTGTAACATCGTGTATAAACTTCGAGATAGCCTATCTTCTTAAATTAGAGATTCAATATTACACAGTAATAAAGTACAGTGTAACACAAATCAACATTCTATATGTATAAGATCCAATGCAGTGGCAACCTTACGAATTTTTTGAAAGACTATATATTTTTTTGGCAGTTACCCAAATTAATTTGTTTATAACATTTGCAAATTTAATATGTTTATAATGTCAGTAGTAGGGTCAAATTTAGAAAACCATTTACATATAAGTTGAAACTGTTTAGCGATGTTGAAGTATGTATACTTTCTATACCAAATGTTTTCCAATATATTTACTTGCACAAAGCACTGTAAGGAAATATACATTTATGCATACTCTCTAAATATTGTAAAATAACAAACAATATTCTGAACACACATTTTAAAGAATCCTCTGGAGATAAGAGTAATAAATATACCAATACTGAGATAAAAGAGAAAACGAATTTTATTTTGGAATTATAATATTATAATAAAATGTAATTTTCTTTGCCTATGTAAATAAACCCCGGAACATTTCCATTTTTGGGAATCTTGCTGAAAAATATTTTGCCGGGATCTTGCCCATCACTAACACCGGAGAACACTTAAATTGGAGCTGTATGAAGGAATGCAACTCCAAAGTAATTGTTGAAAATACATGAAGTCGACTTTCTCAAAAAGGAGTAAATATGCAACGAATTTGTTTGCTTTCTTACAACAAATCTGTACCCATTTTTTATTTCAATTGTCTCTCAAATTTGCTTTGCTAATGCTCTTGGAAGCCCTCTGGAAAAATGTGGCTGGGCCCATTCGAGATAAATCGTGTGTAAAATCACAAACGTCCATATATTTTGTTCTAGTATAACACATTTCAAATTTGAATTTTCTGAAATTCTCGGATACCCTTCAGTCACCCTACTTGTTTTATTGCTGACGGGTCTATATATGAAACACTATTGTAAACATATTGTAAATATATTCAAGGATTGGCGAGAAATGTGTATCAATAACAAAGTAATCATTACTCAACCGACATACGAGCTACATAAGATTTGTATGGGTGATATCGATCACTTGTTTTTGAGTACATCTAGTGTATGTGTACCACTTCGAAACTGAAGATTATGAATTTAAATGCGAGGAATTTCCCATACCTATTTCTCGCGAAGTATTGCCTTTTACCCGTTAATTGCTATATCGACGGAGAATTCAGAAAATATAGTAGATGAATTGAAGTATTTATTTTGGTTTAAGAGGAAGAGTAAGTGAAAGTCAGGTAAGGGGTTGCCAAGAACCATGTATTTTTCTTTAAAAAAAAATGTTTTTGTTTAAATCCATCTGTATCTGTTTAAATTACTCTATGTATTTGTAATACATACGGACAGAATTAAGTTTGTTTCGCCACGGTGTTATTATACAACAATGGGGTTATACAGGAAGGGGACACATAAGCTAAAAACGGAATCCAAACCGCTTCTCGGCTTACTTCCGAGGGAGATTGTCCTCCATGTCGACTTGGAACAGTAGAATGGAAGTTACATCTACTGCACTCTAACACCAATAGTATATTCGCTTATTTGGAAATCCAGATTGTCCCGTTTTACTATAAAGTTGGATGGTCCGGTCAGGAAATTTCTTAAATCGGGGAACTCCCGCCTTAGCCTCCAGTAACGAAGATTCCGTTAGTACATTACATGCTAAATTTTACGGTCAGCTTATCATAATCAGTACGCCAAAACTGAGGTATTACATTACAAATGTAGTATGCAAATATCATTCAATAATTAAAAAAAAAAAAAAAAAAAAAAAAAAAAAACCGAGACCAATCAAAACTAATGTTGGAAGCTACGTACGCAGTCCATAAATTTTGTTAATTTCTATCAATATATTTAAGCAACTTTGGCTTCTTTATAAAACAACAGGCATTAGGCAAACAAAAATATACAATTTGCTCTCGTTTCGTATGTTAGGCTTAAGATCCTTATGTAATACCGAGGTTCTCAAGGAGAAAAATCGCTTAAATTGACATCCGAACCGCTACTTAGTTTACCGTTGAAAGAAGGTTGGACTGAGAATAGAACATGGGACGCCTTGGATAAAATGTGAGAGATAAAACTAATGCAGACATTTTGATATATAGAAACGTCATTATGCAGTTTACACGATTTAAAGCATTTTTCATTTTTTTTTGTTTTTTTTAAACTTATTTTTTTGAGGGGGACCGGCTGATGTAAACCATCCAACCCTGCCGGAAATAGTTGGAAGTTAAGAAAATACTTGTTAGTTTCTGATGTATCCGACACTATATGTTGAGGCGAAAAATATTATTTGGCGGAGAGGTGCAAACGTTAGAAGAAATGCAGTGTGGAAATGGTGCGTAAATAACAAGATTGTCACATATGTTGTTTGAGCTTTGTCGAATTATAGAAAAGTAAAGAATTTTACTTGTAGTAATTATGTGAAAGACATGGTCTACTAAACAGGCGAAGAGTTTGTTGTAAGATCTAAACGAATTGAAAGTACAGAAAAAAAATAGGAATACATAACCAAACCTATTAAAATATAAACTAATTAAGACATTTTGGTATTTTTTTTTTTTTTGGATGGCTTTTAGAATTTCATCCAAAGTTGTGCAAGACATAAGCCATGAATTTTATGACACATAGTGTTTTTCCAATAACCTTGTTTAAGCGGATACCCACTGCCGCTGACGCGCCTCCTTCCTATGGACGGACCATCTATCTAAGGTTCAATCTCCCTTGCTGCGTTCCGGGTCTGAGCCGGTTAGATAGTAGTAGTGCTTTCTAGTGATCACCTAGCACAAGTTGGTTCATGTTTTGCACTAGTTTTTATGCCATACATTGAAACTGTAGGCCTTACGCAGAGGCTTTCTTACGCGTGATTCGAGTCATACTAAACAGATCGGCTAACATGTAGTGATGGGTATATTCCCGGGAATATCCCCTGGGAATATTCCCAAAAATGGGAATTTTTAGGGAATTTATGTACAATCACAAAGAAAATTGAATTCTATTACTGTATTATGATTTCAAAGTTAAAATCGCTTTTATATCACAGTATGTTATTACTGTTGTCTCCAGAGAAATCTTTCAAGTGTATATTCTGGACTGTATTATATTATATTACTAATATTTTATTATATTTAGAGAGCACGCATCAATGGATATTTATTTAGAATACATTCTATGAACGTAAATGTGTGTCAAAAATGGTATAGTATGTCCATACTTTTAAACCGCTAAACAGTTTAAATTTACATGTAAGTAGTTTTCTTAAATTTGACTCTACTACTGATATTATAAACATAATAAATTATTAAATGTTATAAACAATTTTCTCAACATTGGCGCATAAATATGAATGTTCACAATATTTGCAAGATACTGATTTACCTTTATAACTTTGCATGTAACATTGCCACACAGGACCTTAGTTCCTGCCCATTTCTCGAAATTTCACGCGTTAATTCACATGTAAGTCCGAGTACCTCTTCAGAAATTCGAGTCGGAGAGAGGAGACAGACCGACGTCTATTACTTGCGGTGGTTCGGAGTTTTATTAATAGTAGGTACTTCATCTCTATTTCTACATTATTCTACATTACTTTACAAAATGGTTCCTCAATTGTAAACTAGTACTTTGCTAATTTTGGCTATTGTTTAGCATTGGGGACCCAGCTTTTGCACCTACATTTTTGTGATATTCTATTCCGATGTGGTTGTTTTATGGATTCATACGTTAAACTACGTTACCAATATTAAATGCAGACATCATTGCAGAGCGAGCGTTAGCGAGTGAAGGTGGGGTAGAGCCCCGCAGGGCACGTTGTTTTCTATCTTCGTTACCAACAGTTCACTTTCTTTTCTCACATAAACTACTTCCACTTACCTTTACGGTTCGTACAAATCCACTACTGCCCTAAAAAAAAATATTGTGTCCGATACTTTCTTGGTTACTTGAACACAACTATCAACTCATTTCTTCCGTAAATCATCCTACTTTTTGCTAGTTTTGGCCCCCAGTACTAAATAATTACCTTACGTTTTAGTGCAAATGGAAATGGAACTTTAAAAAGTACGGTAAAAGAATTTTAATTTTTTTTAACCTCCAAATCCTTTAAAACCAAGAAGTACATCATAATATATTAAAATAAAGTAATTAGTCATACGGTTCGTATAATTTGGAAAATAAACAAATGGAAATAAATTCCTTCCCACCGGGAACATTCCCACTTCCCATCACTACTAACATGTTTCATGCAGTAGACAGGCCTTTAGTAAGGCGGTAATCATTCGTCAAAACAACTCTGCACAAGGCTCTGTATTTTGAACAATAATCACAACGAAATGTGCCAGAGTTACAGCCTAATATTTTGAGGAAGAAACTAAATATAATCCCATTTTTTTTTTTTTTTTTTTTTTTTGCGATTTTCGTGTAATCCGGCGATACAACACTAATGCCCAGTTTACCTATTAATTTCCCAAATCCATTTAAATTTAGGCCTATTATCAATCTGAACCAATCACTATATAAAAAATTTAACATTACCTTCCTGGCCCAACTGAATTTGAACTTTTTGTTGATGGTTCCTTGAGGTCATTAGAGTACGATGCGCAAGTCTCTTTAACCACTGTTTTTCTTAGCGTTTCTATATTACTTTCAAATACAGGATTTTCTTCTACTGCAAATTTTGATTTCACCGCATCAGTGTTCAATTTCACATCCGAATAATCCTTCTCCTTCGTTTGCTCTGGTTCCGTTGTAGATAAAATTAATTCTTTATTGTTAGTCATCAGTTTGTATGTCCACCCTTTCACTTCGAGTGGATCTTCCTGAGGAAAGCCATTCTCTATTTCTTCTTTGCACATAAACTCCAACTTGACAGACGTCTGATTAGCCATTATGAGATCATATATGTTACGACTTTGCAACCGTCTTTGATACTTCTGTTATACTTTACGCTGCCAGTGTTACTGAAATGATTTAGAAGAAAGTTCATAGATGCAACTTTACTCTTGCAATCGAAAATATATGATCAGATTTTACAATTGTTTGAAGACAGCACATTGCTGTTGCTTTTACGAGCGTGAACAGGTGTACACAATGTTGCCAGATCCGAAAATTAAAAAAAAAAAAAAAGTAGCGTGTCTGTGCTCCAAAAGTTGCGGATTTGAACTATATGCAGCCCAAATATATAGAAATGATTTTATTTGGCAACTAATGACTGTTACTAAAGAAAAATTTTTTAACGTGAACTGGAAAATGTGTTAAGAAATTATGATCGATGGTCGAAAACAATTCTAGACTAGATACCACGCGACAAAAACAGTAGAGGAAACGTCCGTATACAAGAAGGTGTGACGAATTCAAGTATAATCTAATCTATCTATCACCTATAATCTATCTAATTAATCTATCACAGTTGTTTTTGCCATGTTCATAATAAACCACTTCATGCATATGTTCAAGTTAAGATAAACACAATTTCAAAAGTTATGTAAGTTGTTTTCAGAACATGTTAAGAGACTGAAAAAAAAAAAAAAACATATACCCTCCATATACCCTCCATAATAACTTGCTCATAAACTAACCTCAGTGTTGTACAAAGGAACACTGAGAACTTCGTAGCATTAGAGTGTAAGGAATTCAAACTTCATCTGTTAACAAAACCTCGAAGTTCATCTTTGTGAATCAAAGTTATACTTTGGCAACTGCGCTTTCATTGTCTAAAGCAAGTTTTATTGTGTAGTTTTGAGATAAGGCGTCTTCGAAATTGCTACCAATTTGGACCATGTGATCGATTGATTGACAGTACCTTCAGTAAGAAATTTACATTGAGATCATTTTCGGATGTGCTGCACAAGACTGGTGACAGAGAAACTGATAATAATCTAACCGCCTCCGAAGGAGATTTGGATCCGCCCCTAATTAAGATGGTAGATAACGATAGCTTTCTCTGATATCTAACCTGTCATTATTTAGCATGATTTGGTAATTTAAAAATCCAGCATTTCTACCATATTTTGAAAAATTTATTTAAAAGAAATAAACCCAATGTTACATTGGGGGCGGTAGGGGAGCGATTAAAATTTAAAGTGCGGAGCCTGACAATTGATTTCTTATAGCTCCAGTGAAATTTAGAAAAAAATGAATTTCATATTTTAAAAAAATACAAAATACATTTTCATGGTAACTCTTACATTCATTATGTTGTTATAAAGTTAATGGTACTTTTGAAATTGATTAGAGTGAATAGATATGTATTTAAGTAACAAAACCACTTGCGTAAGTTTTTCAAAATATCAAGTTAGAAGAACGAAGTTTGTCTTCCACTGCTATCTCATTGCTCAAAGATACCGGCGATGAAACAATTGGCTGGAAACCATGCGGCCGCTACTTACATCAGATCATGAAGAAGATGAGTGCCAATGTTAGGTACGTAAGTTCAGTTTTTTTTATTCCCTCTTGGAACTGTACGTAGCACATTTTAGTACTTACACTTGAAATAAAAATACAGCTGTTTAAAGACGATTGATTGCCTTTGTCTTTGAATTTCATATGTGCACACAGGATTTGTTAAACAAGACCGTACATCTGATATGTTTGAACTATATGCAACTTATGCTCACGGGCTAGTCTTCTGAAGTCAATCGACAAATGATTATATATTACAGACACAAAGACAACACTAGGCTCCCAAGTTTCAAAATTATATTGTGTAGAATTAATTCTTTGTCACAAGAGACCTAGGGTCTGAAAGAAATTCTGAGGGAGTTCAAAGGGAATTTCTATACTCATAAATAAAAGTTGTGAATTTATTGTGTATTGAACCAATGATATTTTTGCTTACATTACTCATACGCTGATATTTTATCGATACTTTTATTTCACATTTACCAAAAGGCTGGATTACGATAATAATCCTAAAAGAATGATGCATTGTAATCAGGTTTTACAAGGCAATCCCGAAAGATAAGCTATCCAATCTCGTAGCCCTTTAAAAAATTAAGGAAAATTTCTTCTTCACTTCCTTTTCCCCCAAAGGGTTCACATTCATCGAAAAAATGAAATGAAATTTCTTTAGTTTAACGTCCCATGATTATGCTCTTTATGCTAGAGGAGACAGATGATTAATGAAAGTGAAAGATTGTAAAATTAATTGTTGGGCTCTCATAGAACCACGTACAACAAAGACACATGCACTAGCCAATAGACCAACGAGGAGAACTTCCATAGTCCTCGAGTGGAAACGTATCGGAATTCTTTCTTGGCTACAACTCAAGAAAATAATTTAGTTGTCAATCGATAGACCTACATTAAAACAAATACAAGCATCGCGAGCCTTAACTTGATTTAAACTTACAGTTACAAGATATTGCGCAAGTATCTAAGCTACTAACCTATAATTAATCTTTTAGTCATTAACATCTTATTACTGAGTTTTACAGGTTTCTACTGTTTTAAAATGAAATCAAATAAAACGTAATCAATTTCTTTTATATAATCTGCTTAATACATGGTAGAAATTCACTTGTGTGCTATCTTGTTCTTAAATTGTTAATTTCCATGCATATGCCATTATCCACAATACATCTGCATTACTGCAGGAATAACCATTACTGCATCCAATAACAACTATATAATTAATGGAGTTCTTTATTAAGCGAAACAAATTAGGCTACTTATAACATGTAAACTGCAACTTTTGAAAATCGTTGGATACACTGCAGAGTGACGCTCTCCGTTCCCCTGTCCCACCGCGCTTACCTAGAAACTGATGTAAACACAACACTAGCGCCCTCCACGAAAAACCGCACTAATATCCTGGTCAGGTAATACCACTGGGGAGTAACCTGGAAAACAATTGCTGAAGATAGACACTTGTGGAGAAGACTAGGAAAGAACCTTCATCCAATAGTGGATTGATAATGGTTTATTATGATTATGGTGGTGATTTTATTATATTTGTACCTCAGAAGTAAACTAAACAAAGTCATAAATTCGTAATTTTACAGAAGAAGCGAAAACCCGTTTCCTTAAATAGGACCTACAGTACTGTTTTTCAAACTATACTAAGTAGTTACAAAGTAGTAGGATGCTTTCAGACTTACTTTATTACATCACTAGAAAGAACATAGTCTATTAAAAAAAAAGTATTCTCAACTCAATTTCGACCAAAAAATGACTCTGCATACCTTTAACGTTCATAAATACATATAAAAGTTTACTAGTTAAGGTATTGCAAAAATGAATTCAAAATTTATCGGAAGTCGTAGAGCGAAAAAGTATTTTTGACTATTCAATCCTTCATGTTGCAGCAAAACTATGAAAATTAATACAAAAGAAAACTAAAAAGGTTAAGGATTACTTGTTCTGCCGAAAGAGAGAAAATAGATACAGATAGCTCGAAATATTTATATAATATGTATATTCATGTTTCGCAAGTAATTTTCAACCTATATAAAATTTCAACGTAATGAACGCACGATTAGTTTTCTCGAATAAAGATCACATGCATCGCTGATAGCTCAGGAATAAGCTTAATCAGTGTCATTAACTTGTTCCACCACCAACGAATTTCAAGGTGATTTTTTTGTATCGTTTTGTGCGTCTATCTCCACGTTTTGTGCGTCACCGGAAGTGGGTCAAAATGGATCTGCAAATATGGCGCCAGCGCCGTAACTTAGATTTTTTCTGAGGTGCAAGCATTAATACGGGTATTTGGGCTACTAGAAGAAAATGTTTTTCTAATTCTTGGCCCCCTCTTTCCATTTTTCTCTTATTCTTTATGGGATCCTGGGCCCAGGACTCATTTTTGTTTTATTTACCTTTTGTGTGCTGCTTTGTTTGTATAATATAGTGAACATGTTTGATGCTTCATTTATAATCGTATCGTATATAGAGTAAGAAGATTTTGTCTCAAAATGGACCCCCTTGAACGGCAGGAGCTTACTTGGAAGGGCAGTTTCCCTCTTCTTTCTCAAGTTACGGCCCTGTATGGCGGAACAAGTTATTGCTGTTCCGCCACCAATGAATTTGGAGGTCGTTTCCTTCACACTGTTTTGTGCACCCATTTCTACGTCTTGTGCTTCATTGGAAGTAGGTCAAAATAGGCAAAATTGAGCCCCACCAATGAATTTCTTGATGATTTCTTTTGTATTGTTTTGTACGTGTTTCGCGCCGTTTTTGCGCCTATTCCAACGTTTGGTGGGCCAGCGAAAGTGGGTCAAAATGAGCCTACAAATATGGCGAAACAAGCTAATGCTGTTCCGCCACCAATGAATTTCGAGGCCGTTTCCTTCACATCGCTTTGTGCGTATTTTGTGTCGTTTTGTACGCCAATTTCCCCGTTTTGTGCATCATCGCAAGTGGGTCAAAACGAACCTCCGAGGTGGGACGAAACTGACCCACTGTTCAAACGCTATCGAATTTCGAGGTCCTTTCTTTCGCATCATCTATTGCCTGTTTTGTCGTTTTGTGCGTCACCGGAAGTAGGTCAAAATGTGCCTACAAGCTGGAGCGAAAACCCACTGCACCGCAACTATCGAATTTCGAGGTCGTTTCTTTCGCATCGTTTTGTGCGTCACCGGAAGTGAGGCAAAATGGACCTACAAATATTACGGAACAAGTTAACCCCATGCCGTAGGCGTCAGAGGACCACCGATGGGCAACTAGAGATATCTCGCCAAAAATTGCCGGCCCCGCAACGACGATCCGCAGTGACCCCACTTCTGTTTTGAAAATTATACCACCAACTAGTGTTGCCACGAGACGAGACATTTCTCGTGTCTCGTCTCGTAAACGAAACGAGACACGAGACGAGACAGAACCCTTTTAGACGAGACACGAGACGAGACGGGACGTCTCGTGAAATGTCTCGTCTCGTCTCGTGTCTCGAAAATGAAAACGCTGGCGGGAATGGCCAAGATTCAAATTGCCAGTGGTCATATAGATTGCAAAAGGAAAATCCCCTTTGTGAAAAAACATGTTGAAAAGCCTTCATAGAAAAGTGTCGTCTGTCTATTGAATGAAACAATCGTGATACATGAGCTTCCAGGAATATCATACTTAATGTCTTGTCCCCAATTCCCCTTGCTGTAAACTGAGGAATTCTCATTTTTGTCATTTCTGGCTGGAATGATGAGAAACAAAACAAAGACAGGGAAGATTTTTACAAGGTCAAGAAACCGAACTACCACCACCATCTATTCAATTTGAAAACTGGATAAGGTCTACACTCATTACAGGCTGTAGTTGAAAGTTCTGGCTGAGATGGCGAAAGAGAACAGAACAGACTACACTTGTCTTTATTCTCTGGTGGCGGTATTCTTTTTGCTATATGAACCGAAATTAACAGAAAGCAACAATTGAAGTATGCCATCTTACAACTAAAATTTTGTCTTCTCTCTGTCTCTCTCTCTCTCTCTCTTTCTCTCTCTCTCTCTCTCTCACACACACAAACATACACATAAAACACACTTTTACCATTTTACCAATCGCTCGCTTCTTATACAGCAGTCATGTTGTAAAATTCATCTCTTCGTTTGGAAGGCGGGCGTAGGACAAAGAAAGCAAAGATATTATCGACGAACCCTTCAAATTGTTTGCTTTCAGCAAATTTATGATACTAACAATAACACTTTAAGTGAAGAGGTTTTACAGGGGGACCTTCGTTTTGTTACGCGGAAATGTTTGATCTGACCAGAGTGCGAATTTGCTTCTGCTTCCATGTTGAGAGGAGGGGAATACTTCCCTTTCCTAGTGAATAATATTCATTAGGACCTGAATTATCTTCGGAAATGGTTTCTTACAGAGTGTAAAGAACATTTGATATAATATTCATGGAACTCCGTTGAAAGCAGAAAATATCATGAGAATGATATAAATACGAACATTGAAGAACATAATCAACAGAAAAGAAATAGGATACCCAAACCATAATTTTAAACCTACTATAAAATGTTAAATGTATATATCCTATATTTTTACTAATTCCTTACTCCCATGAAAGTATTCTGGGGAGGATATTCTCTCCAATTTTTTCAGATTGAAATCCTTTTATCCCGTACGATTTCGCCCCCTGACACAATACGGAAAAACAAATGCTGTTAAAATCCATACACATAACCCATCCGGGACTCAACCCGGGGCCTTCAAGCCGATGGTCTATCGCCGTAGACCGCTCGGCTTGATATGAAGATGCACGTTATATGATTGTGAATAGATCACGACAATATAAGAAACTTTAATCCAAAATGGCCACCCAAAAATCAACTTTTTTTTTTAGACCACTAGCTAATCTGGGTTTACTGTCATGAGTTTGTAAAACAAACGGGGCAACCACAATATAGTGGCACACACCCCGCGGTTATGGGAACAGATTTGTACCATGGAGGTGAAGACTGGCCCCAAGCATCCTTTGGTCCGATGTGTCGTTCAGCTCCCATTACTATGGCACTTTAAGTAGAGCTTACTGTGCAGTAACATATAAAATTTCAATCAAATACTTTCCATTACTTAAAAAAAATAATTGCAACAAATCTAAACATGCTAAAATGGAAACTAGTTTTTGGATTGGTATGGAAACCTAAAGGCTGGAATATATGAAATCAAAGTGTACACACATATCTATCTCTCTATTTATCTATATATCTTTCCATCTCTCTCTCTCTCTCTCTCTCTCTCTCTCTCTCTCTCTCTCTCTCTATATATATATATATATATATATATATATATATATATATATATATATATATATATATATATATATATATATATATATATATTGTTATGATGTTTTGTTTTTCTGAGATTAGCGTTGTAATTGTGTACACTTTCTTCTGTGAAATCGTAATTGAGATCACTCCTTTACTCTCCATCCAGTATTACAAAGTTGGTTCGGAGTCCAACTCCCTTTTAGCCTCGGTATTGAAAACGTGTTTGGCTTACTGGTTCGAAGATGATGAGAAAGTGCACTAACAGTCTCAATAATGGGGGGAGACTCGTATTTCAGTGGTAGAGCTTGTACTGGAAATCGAAACCCAGGTAACATATGAAGACTGTGAGCTGAATTTAGATTTGGAGGGATAGCTTGACTAAATTAAAGAGACCATTCCATTTTATATTTTATTTATAAAAATAAAAAAATAAAAATGAGAATACAGATGAATTTTACAAATCGGTTACTTGGAATTACAACTTGAAAGTCCTACTACATCACGTAAATAGGAGCACAACCCCTACATTACCCAATGGGTGCTAGAAGGTTTTTATGCTAAACCGCGATTTATTGAAAATAGTGAAATTGAAACATCGCAACTTGCATTGGTCCAAAGGGAAAAGTGTTAATTCTCGAAGAGGGAATTTGGTCTCGACTTGAAATAACTTCATATTTGTAACTAAACATTCTCAAGGTGCTCATCCCGAGTTGAAGGGGGAACTTAGAAAAAATAATCACATACCTGATTTTAAACAGAGCGGCCGTGACAAGGGAAGACACACTCTCGTAGACTGTCGGCTGCCGAATCAACCCGAGCCGGCGAGCAGGCCTCGTTTATATAGGCGCTTCGTCCCACGCATTTCTGCCAGTTCTGACGTCGCTCGAACGCTACGTCACGAGCCTCGGCGAGCTTGGAGAACTTATTCACGCGCATGCTCAATAGTGGCTAAGACATCTAGTTTCTCTATGATTTTTCCCTATCACGCCGGGGTTGGAATTCCTATTTTACATTTATTTTTACAGTTTTTATTTCACGCATGGCTCCAAATACATAATAGTTTTCATGTATTTATCGCTTGCGTGGTATTACCTAAATATTGCATCCGTGACCCGGCGCTGTGATCTGAGTAAATCAAAGCCAGGGTCATACCACTATTACATGCGTGTGGGTTGGTGTCAATGAGGCATCAGGTTGCTAATTCAATCAGAACCTCAACTGACTCCGTTCTCCCTTTCTCTCTTTTCCTTACTGCACACACAATTTGAAAGGCGCGGGCGTCTCGCCCCATAATTTGAGTCCGGCTTAGGACTTCGAGGCACAACTGTGTAACAATACATACATATATATATATATATATATATATATATATATATATATATATATATATATATATATATATATATATATATATATATATATATATATACATTGGCGGATCCAAGGGGAGGGCTATAGGGGCTACAGCCCCGCCCCTGACGCTCAGGTATACACTGGATAAAATGGGCTTCAATCCTGCTTTACACTGGATAAAACGACAAACTATAGTTTAGTCCCGCCCTTGATCATATCCTGGATCCGCCACTGTATATATATATACAGACACTATAAAGCAAGTGGGCTGATAGTATACGATAGTGTCGGGAATGGTGACACCTTTACATCGAACTTTGCTTGTCGTGTAAACATTATTTGACATTAGTGTCTTTATCTTTGACGTACCTATAAGCAATTTACTGTATATTCATGTATTGAAACTGGTGAAACAAATTTCAATGTTTCAGAATGTAAAAAAAAAAAAAAAAGAAGAAGAAGCCTCAGACAACTAACAGCAGAGATATATTATCTTGTAAACTATTTGTCCTTGCCTTGCGAGCTTATTTGAATTTATTTTTAAGACCTTTAGGCAACTTTGGCCCACCCCGAATAGATGATGATGGGAAAATTAGTGGAATGAAGAAAGTGGTAGGATACTAGACAACTTCGAGAAAACACACACATTCGAAAAATGAAATCTTTGAGTTTTACGTCCCACGGTTTTGGCCGGTTAGACTAAAGGAGACGGTGATGATGAGTAATGAATGAAATGGTGGAATGAAGAAAGTGGGAGGAAACGGGAGAACCCCGAGAAAACCGACGTACACGGTGTTTGTCCACCACAAAGTTCACTTGCCGGGGACTGGGATCGAACCCGAGACCCCAAGCACCAGAGGTGAACGCTCTACCACTGAGCTACCGCGGCCCCAACACACATTCGATGTTTGTCCACCACAAAACTCACATGGCACTAAGCGAGATCTTGCCGACTACCAGATACACGAGAGTTGGAGGCTTCACGGTGTAGCTACCGTGACATTTCTTGTCTTGTGTGTTCTGGGTAATACTTGTAACTTAGTTGTATCTTGATTAGCATGGTGCAGCCTGCTACATCTTACTTTCGTTCGCATGGTATGCTGCTATATTTTTACGAGACAAAACGAGACGAGACGAGACGGGACAGAACCTCTCGAGACGAGACGGGACGAGCATATTTTTTCGAGACGAGACATGCTTTGCACGAGACGAGACAGCCTGAAGTCTCGTCTCGTCTCGTCTCGTGGCAACACTACCACCAACGGCAGAGATGCGACGAAACAAAAATGAACAACAAAATTACTCCCCCAAAATATGTTAAATAACCTATATGCGTAATTTGTTACATTAAGGAGAGTTTAGAAAACACTTTTAAAAAAGTAAAAATAAAAAAATACGTGCCCCAGGGTAGGCGAGAACCACCAACCTTTGGATTACTTGTCGCGTACTCTTCCGCCTTCGCTACGGAGGCGATGGAGAAGACGTCGCTTGTAGAGGCATAAATCATTGAGGTATTTCTAATTTAGCTATTCAGAGTGCTACTGTAACCGTATATATTCGACGATAACCGTTTGAGATTAGATAAAATCCGTTCGCCATATAATTTTATAACAAAATTATGCGCGTCTATTTACTTTATTTCATAGTTCTCCCATATTCATTTTCAAATGATTGGCTACAAATTGTCATCTAAATTCATACAATTATACGCACTCATATCAAGATTTTTCACTTCATGATGTAGAGGTAGAGGTTAATCTTGACCCCCGTAGCTCACTTTAGCAACAATTCATCAGGAAAAAATATATAACAATAACCGCATGCACATGACTGGCGATAATTCGTGTTGGTCCCTTCGCGATTTTCCGCGACCAATCGAAGAAGCGCGGACCAAAATGAAGTCCTCGCTGCTACGCAGTGCTAACTCCAATACTCCGACTCTAGATATCTCCTTCGACTCGACGAAACCCTGCCTCCAGTGGCACACTCGCGGCAGTCCTTCGACGCGTCGCTATAGCGACGATCGATATTTACTGGCAAGTGGGCCACTAGGTGTTGGCGACGTTTACGACGTGGGGAATGCTGTTCCACCACCAACGAATTTCGAGGTCGTTTCCTTTACATCGTTTAGAGTGTTTTGTGCCATTTTGTGCGCCTATTTCCACGTTTTGAGCAACACTGGAAGTGGGATCAAAATGGTTCATCATTGTACGAGGAAAAAGAACCACTTTTCCGTCACTATCGGATTTGTAGGTCGTTTCTTTCCCATCATATAGTGCCTATTTTGTATCGTATTCTGCGACTATTTTCATGTTTTATGTGTCTACGGAAATGGGACAAAATGGGCCTACGCATATAGCGGAATAACTTATTGCTGTTCAGTCAGCATCGAATTTTGAGGTCGTTTCCCTCACATTGTTTTGTGCGTGACTTGTATCGCTTTATGCGTCAGTGAAAGTGGATCAAAATGGGAAAGTGTGATGAAATGTCTTTTTCTGCTATATATGTGAAGTCTCTTTGACCCTCTTCCGATGGCGCTCAAAACGTGAAACCATGCTCAAAAACGGTACAAAATAGACACTACAGGATGCGAAAGAATCGTCCTCGTAATTTGACAGTGGCGGAATAGTGGATCATTTTCGTCCCACCTTGAGAGCAATTTTGACCCACTTCCCACAAAACGCCGAAATAGACGGACTAAACGGTTCAAAACAGGCACTAAACGATGCGAGAGGAGCGACCTCAAAATTCGATAGTGGCGCATCGTTCCACTTTGGAGGCTGATTTTGACCCACTTCCAGCGATGCACAAAACGTCAGAATAGGCGCAAAACCAGTGCTAAACATTCATTAAACGTTGTGAAGTTAACGACCTCGAAATTCGATAGTGGCGGAACAATAGGTCATTTTCGTCACACATTGGCCAGGTTTTGCAATCTAGAAACATACATGACATTCAGGCCTGGGATAGATTTTATCATGCCGTGACTAGTGATGGGCAGTGGGAATATTCCCGGTGGGAAGGAATTTAAAAAATGGGAATATTCCCGGGTTTTTTCCCTGGCCTATAAATTCCCGGGAAGGAATTTATTTTCATTTCTCTACTTTATCTTTCAAATTATAAGAAGCATATGACTAATTACTTTATTTTAATATATTATGATTTACTTCCAGGTTTTAAAGAATTTGAAGGTTAAAAAATTTAAAATTATTGACGGTACTTTATATAACTAATAATATGATTTTTTAAGTTCCACTTCCACTTGCACTAAAAAGTAAGGTAATTGTTTAGTATTGGTGGGGCCAAAACTAGCAAAAAGTAGGATGATTTACGGAAGAAATGAGTTGATAGTGATGTTCAAGTAGCCAAGCAAATATCGAACACATTTTTTTTAGGGCAGTAGGTGATTTATACAAAACGGAAAGGTAAGTGGAAGTGATTTGTGTGAGAAAAGAAAGTGAATTGTTGGTAATGAAGATAGAAAACAACGTGCCATGCGGGGCTCTAACCCGATTTCATTCGCTAATGCTCGCTCTGCAATGCTGTCTGAATTTAATGTTGGTAACGTAATTTAACGTATGAAACCAAAAAACAATCGCATATGAATAGAATATCGCAAAAAAAGTAGGTGCAAAAGCTGGCCTCCAATGCTAAAAAACATCCAAAATTAGCAAAGTAGCCTATCAATTTACAAATGATGAAAAGGAACCATTTTGTAAAGTAATTTAGAATTATGTAGAAATGGAGATGATCTACTGTTAATAAACCAGGGGTGCCCACAATGGGGGGCTATGACGCAAACTGCGTCATTGAAATATTTGGGGGGGTTAAAAATCTATATAAATATGTTTGACGGGGGGGTAAAATTAATCGAAAAGTTTTTTTTTCATGGAAGAATACCTATGGATAGACAATTGCGGGGGGGGTGCGTCATGGACATTAAGGGGGGGGGTCCCAACTGAATAAACCCTGAACCGCAATTAGTAATAGACGTCAGTCTGTCTCCTCTCTCTGACTCGAATTTCTGAAGAGGTACTTGGACTTCTTTTACATGTGAATTAACGTATGGAATTTCGAGAAATAGGTAGAATGAAAGGTCGTGCATGGCAATGTTACGTGCTAAAATATAAAGATAAGTAAGTATCTTGAAAAGTTTGTTAACATAAATCTGCATGCGCAAATGTTGATAAATTTGTGAGACGGGTATCTTCTAGCATTTACCCAATATAATTGGTTTATAACATTTATAAATTTAATGTGTTTATAATATCAGTAATAGAGTCAAGTTGAGCGAATCCACTTACATATAAATTTAAACTGTTTAGTGGTTTAAAAGTATTAGGTCTTACTATATAATTTTTTCACACATATTTAATTGATAGAACATATTGTAAATAAATATACATTTATGCGTACTCTCTAAATATAATAAAGTGTTAATAAAGTAACATAGCACCGTTCAGGATACACATTTTTAAGAATCCTCTGTGGACAACAGTAATAATATGCTGTGATATAAAAATTAATTCAACTTTGAAATCATAATAAAATATAGTAATAGAATGCAATTTTCTTTCTGATTGTACATAAATTCCTGGATAAATTCCCATTTTGGGAATCTTCCCGGGAATATTCGCGAAAAATATATTCCCGGGAATTTACCCATCACTAGCCGTGACCCGCAACATGGGGAGGGGAAAGGAATGTAAAAAATACCACCGAAAATGACCAATATCAAAGAGCGCTTTAATAATAGTAAAAATTGAACATATTACTATTTTTCCTTAATTTAACCCAAGGAAATCGGGGTGTGTCTTAAATTCGAGCATAATGAGAAATTCGTAATTAAAGGTATTATTAACGTGTTATTAAAACTACTTTAAAATTTGGAATAACACCACTACACCGCTGCTAATAATGTATTAAAATCGTCTTTATGCCTAGTATTGCAGGAAAGGACTTCACTTTGGTAGTTAAAATTATCTAAACTTTATAAACAGTAACGTACCGTGAAGTTTTTAAATAGATAGGCTGAAATTAGATTCATAGCTAGAGGGTGGCTAGGGGGGCCCCTGATACTTGCAATTGTTTGTTGTATGTATATATGAGTGTAAAGTGAATTCAAGTTGCGCCCGCCCCCCAAAAAAACTATAACGCCCTTATTTAAGGGATCACCTCTTAGTGTTCTGACTGCGGACATGGCTGTAATGTTTGACAGAAAAATGCTAATTCATGCAATATGTTTCTCATACAATGCAAAAAAAAAAAAAAAAAAAGTATAAGAGTAGTTCTGCTTCATATTTCCCTTACATATGCTGTTTCCTTACATATACGATACTCAATCATCACACATACACTGTACTATTATTTCAAAGAAACAAATAAAAACGGATATAGGGCTATCTTAATTTTAAATTCTCCAAATCATAGACCCAAACTTAAGCATTTCACCCACCACTACACCTATCAGCATACTAATTGAAAATAGTAGTGATGCAGCTGACAGTCAATTGGTGCTTTTTACAGAAAAAGCTAGTTTTAGAGGAACTTTTTACAGAAAAACTAGTACAAAAAAAGTAACTATACCTCATCTGAGGACTCATTCATATCGATCTTCGCAAAACTTACGGGTGCAACGCAACGCAAAAATGCAACAAGCAATTATAACTGCTATATCAATTATCGCCAACTTAAATGCAAATTTTACGTTTGCCATAAGCGGAAACCGGTACGCAATAAGATCTCTAATGTATTAGTAGTATTTCTGTTACTAAATGCGAGCTCCTAAATTTTTCATAGTGTCTCTATTTTGTACTTTCTTACAAGACAGAGGATTAGCTCGGGAGAGTAATGCTCCCGGAAGTAGAAACGAGAAACACAGTTCTGATTGGTTGGCGTTATCCACTTCTTGCCACTTTGCTTTAAAATAGCAGAAATCAAACGCTTGCTGCTGTCGGCCTTCCTGGTCGGTGGACTAGCGCTATATGTTAGTAAATAAAAGTCTCTTTTGGCGTGAGTTCAAACCCGGCCCTAGGAAATTTTTTTTTACATTTTTTTTACATTTTTGTAGAACTTATTAAATTAAAATAATATGAAAATAATACTTAAAAAAGTGAATTATTTACTTTTGTGCAGATAAGTATTTGTAGTACTTATGCCCTTGTACTCCATGATATAGGGCTCGTTTTGTTCCACTTGTACTTCATGATATAAATTTTGTGACCCAACTTAAAACAACTGGCTAGGATAGCGCGTAAAACAGTTGGCTAGAGTAGCGTGCGGAAAAACGTACTTCCGGGAGTATTACTCTCCCGAGCGGGTCGTCAAGACAGTGTCCTGTTGCTTTTGTTTCCCCAAACCCCCGAAAGGCTAGCCTTTCGTCAACGTTCCTCCACGTTCGTTGCATCGTATTGAATTTGTGTATTGCTCATGGTTTTCGTCTGCTGAAGGTGACGGGAAAGCGATTGTCACCAGCACCATTCTCAAGATTAAATGAGAAAGGTGGAAGGTTAGCGGCCCATACCTACAATGCGTTCTTGAAGAAGCCTCAATCTATTTTCGCGTGATGTTTAAACCAACGATGTTATACAATAGAGGATCTGCCTATACGTATCTTCATCCTATCAACTCAGTGAAGCCAAAAAATGACAGAGCATCGTCTGAGTGGTTAATCTTGTTTCCGTCATGTTTGTTAGGTCGAAACGTTGCGATCTTAGTGGCGCGGAGCGGGCATAGTAGATGTGGGGAAACTGTGATGTGAGGCTTCACGATTTTGTTGTATGGGCAGATCCTCTATTCTATAACATCCTTGGTTTAAACAGTTCATCATAAAATAAATCCATTTTAATAAAATTAATTGTATCAATGCCAAAAAAAAAAAAAAACATTTCAGGCTGATGTATAAATAAATGGATAGGCTAAGCCTTATAGATTCAATGGACACTACTTCCCTGTTTATAAATATATACGAAACACCAAAAAAATGTACAAAGAAGGCACTCTCATAATTTATGTTTCATTAAATCCTTCCTTGTAGGACGCAGTTCTAGGCGGTCCTTTTATGATTCCTATTTTTTTCTATCGTTTGAAGACTGTGTTCCAGGTGCATATTTTGTTTTCCTGCCCCAGCCTAGCCACAGTCTCATTCTCATTGGCTGATCAGATAACGTGACAATAAACTTTCATGTCCTATTTCAGTGTGTCCATCTTAGGGCAACACGTCAACGAATAAATTGAATTCTGATGCATATTGTGTGTTGTTGATATCAAAGTTGATATGATTTATACATGTAACATTTTATAAAGTTAGCGTTTAAGTATTTTTATTGAAACAAAGAAAAAGGTAGCTAGATATTAGCAGGCCGGTAGCCAGCCCAAAGATGTAGGGGGGCCCAGCTGAAGTTAGGGGGGGGGCCGGTCCAACCATACTATAGTTTATCATCGGATTATAGTTCATTTGCAAGCCTACTGTGAAAATGTTAGGGGGACCAGCGAAAATTTAGGGGGGCCCGGCCCCTAGACCCCCCTGGATACGGGCCTGGATATTAGTATTTATCAAGTTGATACGATTTATATATGTAGACGTAGTTGTTTATAAAGTTATTTAACATTTAACTATTTTTCTTGAAAAAAGGGAAAAGACACACGATATTAAAGTTTAAAGATTAAATTTTCTATTTACAAAAGGGAGAGTAATATGTAAGAAACTTATTTATAAGGGTGTCCAAATACATAAGTTGAATATTGACGTATATATACAGCAGTGCAAAGAGTGTGTCATAAGCATGATATACGTATCCACAGTAGCCAACACAATTTTTCTCACAGTATTGCGCAAATCATGAAGTAAAACACATTCAGTGGTACAAGTCGTAGCTATTGTTTCAATAGGGAATGAATTTGCGACGTCGCTAGGTATATAGGAAATAATACCAGTATCCAAAAGTTGACCCAGTGAGTGCACCGTTTACGATTAACACATTCATAATAGCTTTACGGAATATCGAATAAACACATTGTAGTTTATTCTGCCAACAAAATAATTTCTTCCATCTGCGAACGAAATACGATTGTTGAATGTATTAAGAATGTATTTTATGACAAATGTTACGTGTATGGAGGGGTAAGTATTAGGGCCATATTCTTGACCTGTAAGTTGAACTCTTGTCGGCGCATGCTGATAGTCCACTTGGAACGCTAAAATTGAAGGATGCACCTAAAAATAATTGAGCTTCATCGTGATTAAGCTGTTAGCGTACGCGCCTTTGGCGTTGGAGACCCGGGTTCGATTCCCAACGGGAGCTCATGTGGTTCGGATTCCACGTTAATCAGTAGGTCCACCTCCCATGTAGTCTCGCTGCTGAACGGAACTTAAACTCAAAATCAACTCAAACGAAAAAAAAAACATTGTTAAAAAGTATCTCTTTATTTTATTAAATATTTCCTAGTGCCTTCTAGATTCCACCTGTCAAGAAAGTGTGTACAGGTTTATAATATACCTATAAACTTGTATACGATAACAAAATGACATAAAGTACCTAGAAAGTAATATAATTATTATAGCTATTGCTTGTCAAAAAACATGCACAAAACTGTACTAAGTGGTCACTATAAACAAAATTTCTATCTATTCCGGTTCAGGGCAGGGTTCAGCTGATGGGAAAGGGAAGTGGTCTTTCCGTAAAGAGGAGGCGCGAAGCTAGGGGTCACACTATATGCAAAATTTGTATTAACATATATATCGCATTTTGATGGCGTATTGATATCTAGAGATGGCTTATACGTTTTCTATGTTCATAAATAAGTTCCTTAAACATGACTTAGCCTATTTGAAAAAAAAATTAAGTTTTGATACAAACTTGTAAAGTTTCGATAAAAGTTTAACCTTACAGTTGCCTAAATAATTCCCTGGAGAACTATTTTTAGAAAATGATAAATTTGCGTGAAAATAATTAATTCATTTCCTCTGAAGTTCATTTATCTAAAATTCCGCAAATGGCAGAAAATATGATGGAATATTCAGTTTTACACATTACATTCTACATAGAAGGTTATGGATCTTTCACTAAGATTTCCATGTTTCATTTCTTCTCTTACTCTCTATTTTTATTCTTAGATGCAGTCTTTGCAGCAGGAAACCGATCTTTCTAAATATAATGGTACGTAGGGTTTATAGAAATTATTTATATTTATCTCCTTCAAACTAGATCCGTTTACTATTAATGCATTGTTACTAGCGTGTATTCCACTGCTGGAACTCACAGTTTAGAATAGCACAGTGCTCCATAAGCGATTGTTTTAAATTTTCTATAAATTGGTGACTTTTCAAGGTGGATTTCAACTAAGGGAATAGAAAGTCTGCAGGTGCCAAATCAGGTGAATAGAGTGGTTGAGGTACAACAGTTGTATTGTTCTTGGAGAAAGTTCCCTGGTGAGATGCGCCAAACACAATGGTGCAGGTCTCTTTCTGTTTGCTTAGCTCGTTAAATTCCACATAACGTAGAGAACTGCTCACGCTATAATTTAGCGGCTGTCACAAAAGAATTATAACTAAATTACACCATGATTTTCATGGGAGAAGTGGATAATTCTAGGGGAATAACAACATAATTTCTAAAGTATTTAAGTTTATTACATACTTAGGTAAAATACAACAACATATTATTTGAGTAATTCCAACAAGAGTAATTTATTTTGCTTGACAGTGAACTTTATAGTTTGATACCTTAGTATAGATTGATTGATTTAACAGACAAAATATTCAAGTAATTACGTTAATGGAGATGAATGATAAAATGCAAGTATGCGACAACAGTTCTTAATCTTGAAAGTTTTACTGTGGGTAGACATAACATTTTGGAGTACTGCATGACATCTCTAAGCTTGAAATTACTGATGCAAGAAGTGTTCATACATACCTTGCAGCAGTAGTCTTGTAACTATTAGAAACTTTGTCGACGAGTCTGTCAGCTCACAACCGACGTCTCGAATCTCTGAATCTCGAAGCTCCGAATCTCAGAATGAATAATTTGAGACTTTGAGGTCCCTTTTTATTATTTTTCGAAGGACACACTCAAGTCTTGTATCAGTCAGTTCTTGCTTTTTCGTCAGATCCCTAAATATGGAAACTTATTGCTCTTTTGCATTCTGATTGGCTCTTATCAAGTGCCGCACCCAGGATGCATGACATGTACACAAGTGGACGGCGTGAACAGTCACGGCCGGAAGAATTCAATGACATGATTTCTAGACTTATCCACATAGATCCTTAACTATTTGATCAATTTCCGCACATTAATGCGGGGTCACGTTGTCAAAATCGTGATGGTGTATCCTGTTGGTGAGTAAGTATAACCTTCAACAAGTAAACTTCCTACGAAATTTTCGCAGTAAAAGCAACATCAAGCACCTTCAAAAATTTTGCGTATTTCCTTTCTCTGTTGCTAGCTTGTGGCAAGCCAAGAGAGAAAAATGTCTTGTAAAATGCATATTAATCCAAAATAACCTTTTCAACTCATTCAATAAAGAGCAATGTAACCATATTTTGGGACCCAGCGTCACACATGTTGCGCTATCGATGTTTCGTTTTTTGCAAGCTTCCGTCTCTTCTGTCTCAGAACCACCTTCAAAGGCCTCGCCATTTCTAAATAAATACTCTTTATTGGTAGTTTGCCTAGAAGTGCTACGGTTTGGGAAAAACTAGAGCTCTTTGAATATTTCAACTTCAATGTAAAAGTAGGTTTACCTTTCATCTTTCAATACAACGAAGAGCGTTTTTTTTTTCATTTTTAGGTCGAACTATTTTGTAAAGCGATTAGAATAATAATCAACAACAGAAATATTTTAGTAAGCGTTTATGGTGGTGGCAATCATTGTTCTAAATTGAGCATTTTTCTCAATTTTAAGATAATTTTTATAAGAGCACTCCGGTTGGAACTCAGACCCAGAATTCTTGGAGGTCAGCTAGCTACCAGATGAATATGCTTCGGTACTTTAACCGGTAAAGCACCTATCATTATCAGGCTACCAGGAGTTTCAGATTCGATTACTAGTCGAGATACTGATAAGGGAGGGTCACGCAGTGGCTTCGCTGGGATCCGAATGAGACAATTTTGTTTGCATTTGTTATAACTGGACGAATCCCAAATGTTATATTGCCACCGGGCGAAATGTCGTGAGTTACCTCACATTTTGTAATGTAAGAGCTACAGAGCTGGCAGAATAGTTGGAACAGAGCCATTTGCTCGGTAAAGGTTGGGTAAATGGAAAACTCGGCCAACACGTATCCCATTATTTCTAGGACACACTTTTGTAAAATGTAAACAAAAACTTAATTGAAAAGTCCATGGTCACCCCTATAAATCGGAAACGGTGAGACAAATGTGAAAATAGGAAAGGAAGTGTGGAATTATTTTCAAAGTTCAACAATTTAAGTTAAAACATCTTGTCCCAGGATCCCCATAGGGTCCCAGGTAGGGTAAAACTAATGCCAAGTTTTAAATAGCAAGATGAGTTAGATAGTTCATTGTTTGAAAGCTCTTGTTAAATGAAAGTAGATGGAACACGTCTCGACTTTCTACGACACCCTGTCCAAAATTCCGGCAGGTCAAAATGTAAACAAAAGCTTAATTGAAAAACCTATGGCCACTTAAAACCTATGTAATTCATAAGAGTACAAATCTAAATCTCTATTTTTCTATATTATGTATTTAGAAACAATAGGAAGACCAAAGAACAATTGAATTTCGATTCACTTCAACTATTATTACATTCGGTAACAACACTTATATGTTTTGTTCTTAATGCACGTTCGTCACGGTTCTCTCGACATCATTTACGTGAATATAACGAATATGCGATGAACACACAACTTCGACTTCCTACTCATACTGCTAAACAAAAGCTGAATACCTTCGGGTATTTTTGTAATTTTGTCATACGTAGTTCATGCATTACGACTTGCTGCAGCAATAAGGTTGGGGGCTCTATTGTAACTTATTCGTAATGGTTACATTTGTATGTCATTCATTGGTTTGATCGCAATATTTCAAGCAATACCAAATATTATATATATATATATATATATATATATATATATATATATATATATATATAAATTCATTTCCAAGATTGGCGAGTAGTACCAAACCACGTGTAAGTCAATTCAGTACATCAAGCTGCGCCAAACTTTTTTGGTTTGGTCACATTATTCCAGGAAATAACATATTTATATACAAACATATTTTTCACGCTGACAGCCATATTGGATTACAGAGGACGCTTTGATATTTTATGAATATCTACAATTAACCGTAAATATAAATACCACATTTAGCTTCTCCAACATCAGTGGTTTGAGCTGGACATGCGTTCGATACATAGTGCGGCAGTTTGAACTTAAGATGCCGCGTTTTCGAACATCTCGCATATTGTCGTCACCTACTAATCAACACTCATGCCAAATTTGGTTTTCCTGGCTTCAGCAGTTTGGTATGCTTATCCTTTCGATATAGGTTTTGGGCAGCCATCTTGGATTCAAGGTGACCATAGATTTTCAATAAAGCTTTCCTTTACATTTTGATCCACCGCAATTTTGGACATGGTTGTTATAGAAAGTGGAGACGTGCCCCATCTACTTCCATTTAACAAGAGTTTCAAATGATATGCTACTTAATCCCTCTTGCCATTTGAAACTTTTTAGTTGGACCCCACTTGGGACTATGTGGGCGCCCTGGGACAAGACGTTTAAACTTAAATCGTTGTACTTTGAAAATAATGCCACACTTCATTTCCTATTTTCACATTTGTCTCACCGTTTCCGATTTATAGGTGTGACCTCATAGAGTTTGACGTCATTACTTAGCACATTGACCCCCTTCTGCTCAAGAGCACAAAAGCGCTTTGTTGTGTGTTATGGTATACTAAAGGACTAACTATTCCCAAAATTTCAGCTTTTTCTTTCCAGACCCATTGGAAATATTGGACAGTGAAATATGCTAAATTGGCATAATTCCCTTTTACGATTTTTTCAGGCCTTTGGGAGCAGCTACAGATCTGTAAATTTTTTTGTATTAACTTATGTCCCTGGACTACATGCACACACAAATTCAGAACTCTATGTCAGTTGTTTCCTCCTCCCAAACATCTTTCCAATTTCCAAAATTGTTGCTACTGTAGGCCTTGATTTGACCCCCTTCAAATGTTTTTACGCAAAAATGTTAAGAGATTAAAATTTTAGCTCTGCACGAGTTGGAGACGTCCAGAAATTTTCAATTTGTTAGAGAAGATGCATGCTGAGATATTCAAAACAACAAAAACGCCTAAAATCGAAAAAGCGCAAAATGGTGCCAGCCCCTGTGTAGCCATTGGATGTTGTAAAAAATAATTAATTGTGGTTTTGAAGTACCCTGATATAGGATAAACATTCATGAAAAAATTAGATTTTTTGGAGATGGTCAAGCGGCACATGCTTGATCACTTAGAATGAATTGACTCAATAGTAATAAACACCAAACACTTCACGGTTAGGGTTCGGCTCTTGGGTCTAGCCTAAAATGAGTTGACCAAATGGAACGAAACTTGCAGAATTCATACATGGCTCTTTAGACTACAATAAAAACGTGCATTTTTTTTATTTGTATACACAAAGGGGGGAAATTCTTCACGGCCCTCAAAAATTGTACAAAAAAGACAAAACTTACAAATTTTAATTCAAGTAACGTCTGAAAAGAGACATAATTTAAAATGTTTTTTTTGTTCCTATTTGGAGGGAGCAGAGGGGTCATATTCCTTCATAAAATTCTATGGTTCGGCTGTTGGCTCTAGCCTAGAAAGAGTTCCGCGAATAGAACGAAACTTGCAGAATTCATAGCTCTTCAGCCTGCAATAAAAATACGAGAAAATAAAGTTTTTCCTTTGCATATACAAAGAGAGGACGGAGCATGACATTCAAAAATTGTCCAAATGGGACAAAACACAAATTTTAATTTGAATAACGTCCTTAGAACAGAAATAGTTTTTCGTTTTTCTTCCTATTTCGAGAGAGCATATTCCTCAACAAAATCCAATGATTTGACTCTTGGATCTAGCCTACAAGGAGATGAACACTTGCAACGAAACTTGAAGCATTCATACCTTTTTAGTCTTCAATAAAAATGAGAAAAAAATAATATATTCCATTTCCACACACAGAGAGGGACGGGTGTCTTGACCCTTAAAGTTGTCCAAATGGGACAAAACTTACAAATTTTACTTCAAGTAGCGTTCTGAGAACAGAATTTTTCTCTATTCCTTTTTGGAAGGAGCAAAGGGGGAATACTCCTCCGAATCTGCAAATGGAAAATGTTATTTTTCCACATTTTTCTTATAGGCTGAAGAGCTATGAACCCTGCAAGTTTCGTTCCAATCACACTCCTTCTAGGCTAGATCCAAAACTCGAACCCTTACATCAATACACCATTTTACAGTTGATAAGCTCAAATAATAAAGGGCAAGATTCGGGAAAGTATCATCAGACCCATTTTGTTGTCAACCATTCTGGCATTTGCCTGGTAAGAAAAGCAAAGAACAGAACTTTTACCTTGATTAGCATGGAAACAATTGCCAAAAATTTTTCTCCACACGCAGATTCAAAGGGGAACCGGTGCCAAGCCCGTGGCCAGCCCAAAAATGGAGGGGGTGGTAGAAGTTAGGGGTGGCCCGATCTAGCAATATTATAGTTCATCACCATCTTATAATTCATTTATAAACCTACCGTGAAAATTTTAGGGGAACAGTAAAAATTTAGGAGGCCCGGGTCCCTAGACCTCCGTGGATACGGGCCTGACCAATGTTCTACCAGCAGACTTTCGTTTGAGTAAAACCAGGCTAATTATTCAGTACCATTTAATAATTAATCTTTAGACTAATAATTAGAGTAATTTAAAGACGTGAAAAGGAATATACAATGAACGAAAAGAGTCGATTAGGCAAATAAGCTTAAGTGAAAATTATTGTCTTCACTTTCTGGCTCACCAGTATTAAGTATGGTGTAATGAAACTAATGAGAATGTGAAACAAGCAATCGTGGCAATAATGTAACAAGATTCCTCGTAACACCATCGCAAAGTAGAGAGTTATCAGTAGTAAATTGGAAATTATTCAATGCAATTGATAACAAAAGACATAAGGCTAACACTCCCTTCACAACATACAACAAACAACGAGGATAGGCCGTTTAAAGAACTGCAACTGATTCTGTAAATACTGATAGACAACTTATTTTTATAATATTTATCTGCTCCATCGCCTTCTATTAATTGGTTATTGTCGACAATTGATTACTCGCCAAGCGAATCACACAGAGTCTTGTTATAATATTCTCTTATCAACACAGACTTTCAACCCGCCTCATGGCTCATGTTTCAAGATGGATATAATGAAAAACACGGCGGAAAGAAGGTTGACACGTGATCTCATCAGCCAACGAAAATGTGTCGGCTAGGTTGGAGCGGGAAAAATATATGCGTCCCAGATGAATCACACCAGAACATTATTCCATAATAAAATTCATAAAAACATAATAAAATAAAGTGAATAATAAAAATAATTGCACGACGTTAAAAGATAATTCTTACTAATGACAGTTTCCATAAAGGCATACGCAATGGAGTTTCTGATAGTAATCTACTGTTGAACAAGAGATTATAAAAAAATAAACACTTACAATATACATATATATTACTAGTCTGAAAAGTACTACTAAATCCAGTCGATATAAATTTTATATCTATATGTAATCAATATATTTCACTCTGCTAGTCGTAATATAGAAAACTCTCACTCCGTGTGTACAGGCTTAACGGTCAAACTAACACGGGATGTACTTGAACCTGAACCCAGAAAGTGGGGGTGATGTATATATTTCCTGAAAGCTTGGGTCAAGGGAAGACCAAAACCGGTTATCAAAATTGGGGAGGTCTCAAGCATTCCGCTTGAGAGCAGCACGTTACTCATTTTTATTAACACCTTTAAGCGTGTCTTAAGGCCAATCTACACCATAAAAGATCTTGTACAAGATCTTGTAGCTGTCATAAAAAAAATCTTGAAACCCTACCATATTTCCCCGTGTACACATAGTCTTGATAGGGTCATAAAACATTTTTTCCATCTTGCAAGAAGTTCAACAGTGTCCAACTTTTTGGGCCGTCTTGCTTGCTACCTGCTATCGCCCTCCCGCTGACATAAAAGAAAATCCAGTTGCGCCGCTTCCGAAATAACGGTTTCTTTTGGGCTGGAGGGGGAAGAGCCAAAATACACATTTTTACGACTGCCAGGGAAAACAAGTGTCTCTTCTTTTGTTAACAGCTCGGTTCCATGAATGTAGGCATCGAAATAATTTAGCTTCCTCACAGATATGAAAATAGCATACTGAATTCAGGATGGTACTGCAAGCTAAATTCTGTAATCATAGAAGCTTTAATCGAAGTTATTATCTTTCACAATTACTAATTTTCATAATACTACTACTACTACTACTACTACTACTACTACTAATAATAATAATAATAATAATAATAATGTTTTTTCCGATAAACTGATTGTCACCAAATAATATATATATATATACATATATATATATATATATATATATATGATGGATTAAATGGAAATTTGAACCGATGTACATAGTTTTCAGAGTTGTACTTGAGCAGAAATCTTTAGGTTTTGCAATTATTCTAATTATACCTATATTTTGATTGTAGATAGAAGCTGCGGTGGCTCAGTGGTAGAGCGTTCACCTCCGTTGCTTGGGGTATCTGGTTCGATCCCAGCTCGCGCCGTGTGGACTTTGTGGTGGACAAACACCATGCTCCTGGGTTTTCTCGGGGTTCTCCCGTTTCCTCTCACTTTTTTCATTCCACCATTTCATTCATATCTCATCACCGTCTCCTTTAGCCTAACCGGCATAACCGTGGAACGTAAAACTTAAAGATTTCATTTCATTTTTTCGCAATAATTCTGTAAGAAGAATAACTCTTTCTTTTAGTTTTATCATAAATTTTAGATGTTATTCTACTTGTTCTTCTTGGAAAAATACCTAGATACTATTCTCTTATTAGCAGCGTTATTCACATCTATATCAGTAAAAATGAATGTGATTAAAGAAAAAGAAAAAAAAGAAAGAAAGCTAACTGCATAGAAATTGAAAATTGACTGACTCAGTTGCAAGTAAACCGTTTGACATTATAGCTGAAACAAAGATAAAACAAACTTACTTCGGTCTAGTATCAAGTCATTTCAATTGTATTGTTTTCCAGAAGTTCACCTCCAACATGCTAAAGCTCGCAGTCAGGGGCGGCTTTAGGATTTTAATCTTGGGTAGGTCCGCTCCTCGCGTATGGATACATATGCACATTCGATTGATTAATGACAATAGGAAATTACCTGTACAGTAGTTGTTGATGCTGTTTATTAAATAATTATTTACCATTAATAGAAAAAATGAAAATATATTTACTTTTTATTATATCTTTTAGTGTTTATATATTTTCAGTTTTATATATTTTTGGGTAGCCCCGTGTCTACCCGCTAAAACCGCCACTGCTCGCAGTACGTAAAAGGTTCCACAGTTCACAGCCTCAAGACATGTTTGGCCATATATTAAGCAAACAATGCAAAAGGATGCGTAAGACGGCCCTGATCCCCCATTATCTGACCCTATGATTTGATTGAAACTACAAAAAAAAAAAAAAAAAAAAAAAAAAAAAAACCATACAAGTATTTTGATATTGATATTGATATTTTGTATTGCTGCTATTTACATTGACAATATAAATATGAAAATCAAAGTATATATGATACTATTGCATATAGTATAGAATTATGTGTACACTGAGAAAAATCCGTTATTCGGACAGCGGTATGTTGTACAAATATATGGAATCCTTACGATTAGTACGGAAATCTGTACGGAGCATACGTTATCCATATACTACATAGTTACTGCCTTTTTCTCATTTAGACATTATATCATGTCGCTGCAGGGTGTCTGACATCTAACAAACTTCCGTATACTACACATGTATACGTATATTATATACGTCAGCTATATATTTCATACATCCATCTGTATGTGAGATTCTGACCGCCTATGGACAGTTGTTTCTTTCATCATGAGTGACGTCATTGAACAAAGAACAACTGTCGTTTTCTTGCGAGTCGGTTTATGCATATCGTATCATGGCATGGGAGGTCGTAACACCCCTCATTGTATATCTTCTACTTCGTGCTGTTAATACTTTACTACGCAACACGCTGTTATTAGTTTATTATAAGCTTCATATATTTACTAACTACCGAACGATATTTGTAGCCTCGGGCATTAAATTGGTGAATAATAATAATAATAATAATAATAATAATAATAATAATAATAATAATAATAATAATAATAATAATAATAATAATAATAAGATGATGATGATGATGAGTCATTTACTGAACGGTTTGTTTACAACTAAAAAGAACAAAGGAAGGAAACAAAAGCCTGAGTAAGTACAACAGTTATTATAACATCAATTAAATATTCCTTTAATTACCGATTAATTTAGTATAACTCGCTTTAAGTTTAATATATTAGTAACATGTTAACGTGACTTATGGTTGATGATGAGATAGGTGTTAATGGTTGAATAAAGTTGGATGCAACAGGAGAATCCCAAGCATTTGTCCACCAAAAGCTCACTTGACAGTGGCTGAAATTGACCTATGGACCAAACGCATAAGAGTTGAGCGCTCTATTGGGTCCAAGTGCTTTTCGTGAAACACTGTGAAGGGAGGGAATCAATTTTGTGAAGATAGGCGAATAGCACAGAGAGTTGAGGCACCAAATGTGATGGAGGGGGAGTTACTATCAGTCAACTTCACTTAATTTTACTATGCATGCAGATTCACTAGCTTATCTGACCTACTTTTAAGCGCGTAACGTTCCAGTTTTGGATGTTCGAAATCTGAAAATATCGTGTTGATAGGTTTTGGCCATAAATACTTTCAATATAGAAAAGTAATTCACGTGAAATATATTTACGACGTTAGAAGGTCCGTGGCATTATTTACATCTCATAGTTTATAAAAGGTATAAATAATACAATGTATATATATACTGTATGCTGTAGACTTATAACATGAATAAAGGTTTGCAGTTTTATTAATAGAGGCAGCGATGGCTCAGTGGTAGAACATTTACCTCTGGTGCATGGGGTTCTTGGTTCGATCCCAACTCGCGCCAAGTGAGCTTTCTGGAGAACAAATATCGTGTGCATGTTTTTTCTCGGGATTCTCTCGTTTCCTCACACTTTCTTCATTTCACCATTTCATTCATTTCTCTTCATCACTGCCTCTTTTAGCCTAGCCAGCATAACCGTGGGATGTAAAACTTAGAGATTTCATTTCATTTCATTTTTGGAGTAGTGACTTTGACTTTATTCAGCGGAAAGTCAAAGTTTGGTTTGGAAAAAATCATCCAAAATAAATTTTATTTCTTCGGAAAATTCGATTACGCCGTTTTGGTGTTTTAAGTTCTTCTAATGTCCTTTTAACACGCAACCACCTAGTTATGTTACTGCATGTAAAGTATTGCTTAAATTGAAGCTTTTGTACATGGCAACTATAGTTGCTTCCTCTAAAACTGTAGTTGCTTCCTCTATTATTAAATAATGAGTTACATAGCCCTATTTTAGATATCGTATTTGAGACAAGAGATTACATTTTCAGTAATTCTTTCACAGAAATATTATCATATAGGAAATTTTGTCACGGTTATTTTTCACCTTTGTTGAACTAAATAGAGGCAAAGCATAAGCGTCTTTAAATATAGCCTTATGGAGCTATTGAGAAGTGAAACATGGATGGTGGACGGCATTTTTTCAATGGTTCCTTAAAAAAAATCACGTATATGTTATTTGAGGTAAGACTTCCTTTACTAGGTGTAGGCCTACGCCTTAATGCACTGCAACACACAAAATTCATATGAAGAACTGTTTCGTATGGTGGTGCATCAGTGCAATGAATTTAGTGAATATCCAGACCCTGTAACTGTGGTTATGGATTTCAAGATAGAGGAAATGCGGCTGTAAAAGCAACTTTTGGAAATTCAAGTCGTATACACCGTTGGGTTTTTCATCTGACTCAGTCAACATGAAGGAAGGTCCAAGAGCTTGGACTCACATTACGGTACAAGAGCAATATTTTGCGAGAGAACGAATGGATTGGCATTTCTTCTCATAGCAGATGTGCATCAATTAATACAAGACAATTCAGAGGAAGAGCTGGAACTTCTGGACTATTTTGATAGTACTACGTGTCCGGCGCGTATTGCCGTGTTAAAGCTTGGTCTGGGAATATTCGCTTACGTAATGTGCCCAAGCACGTAGCCAGAATTACGTTATAGGGGGGGTCCGAGACGAAATGCCGTGGTTATCACACCAGGGTTCGATCATTCTAAACTATTCTACTGGCAAGATATATTGGTTCGTTTAACCAGGATTTTGTAATAAAGGGGGGGGGGGATGACATGAAATACTGTGATCACACACCAGGGGATCGATCAATCTAAACTATTCTACTGGCAACATATTAATACTGGTTTGTTAGGACAATAAAATTAGGATATGTTAGTAAGTATTTTAATAACAAACTATGAAGAAATCTCGAGTAAAAGAATATTAAAAAGTATTGAAAAAGACATTGAAAAAGATCTTCCGAAGTCATTCGAACTCGGTTATTCTTGTCTTCTTTCTTGTTTTTCTTGTCTTCGTTTAATGCCATTAAGGATAGCAACGAGATCTCTTTCGGTAGTAAAGACATCTTATAAAATAGATTAGTGTTGCTGTGAATTTGAAACTTTCTTTAACAAGTGTAACTGGAATCTATGTTATCAGGCTCTGGTGATTGTGGGCATTTCTTAAGTTCTACCTGGGAGTCTATGGGCCTTATGCAGAGTCGTTTTGAAATCTGATTAATGACATACTACGAGTTTGACTAAAGGATGGTTTTCAAAATTGTATTCAGAGTCTCTGATTAGGACGTAGTATTTGACGAAGTTAATCACATGTGACTAGTTAATCTACAGCAGAGGCTAATCTTTTACCCATGGTTTAGCTTGCGACACAACATTTCGTATTTCGTAATTCATGTGTTTTCATTTTTACAGACTACGCATGCGCTCATCTACTTTTCCGTAGTTGCCACATTTATTTTACTTACCGATGCATTGGGGTTCTATAAGTTAATCATACCCAAATAATCATTTTAGTTGTAATCAAAGTAGACTCTGAGTACCAAAAAGTTAGTATGCTTACTAGCTAGTCTTTGACTAACTTTCGATTAACGAATTCTCTCTGAATACCGCCCTATATGATCGAACTGGTTTATCAATCGTCATTTGTAGTCCACAGGATAAGCATGGAGCTAGATGGAATTCGGAATGCTCCGTTACAATAATATCCATTTTCAACTTGACCCTCCCGTTTCCTCCACAGAGAGCTCCTCAATAAGTAATCAAACGTTTGTTGTAGTTTTATTATTATAACGCTGATTATTCTTTTTGTTTCATCCTTCCCTATTTTTTCATTTCTGGTTTCGAAGGGGGGGGTCCGGACCCCCCGGACCCACCCCTTGGCTACGTGCCTGATGTGCCCCTTCTATATTCCCCAGACACTTGGAATGTTCACCAAGCCACTTTGAACAGCAACTAGGACAAATAATATTTGTGAATCGTGGAACTAGAAGTTTCATCATTTGGTAGGAATGTCCCACCCAACTATTTGGAAGTTTATTCATGGAATTCAACAAGTTGAAGAAACGGTTTCAACTGCGCTTCATCAAGATGCTGTGGGTCAACCACCAAAAGAGAAAATTGGAAGAGTGTTTCAGATTTTGCAGAAACGACTCCAGTCTTTGTGCATAACGTATAACACTGGAACTAAATGTTTGAAAAATGTTTGCTTGTTGTTTCTTATAATGATATGAATAATAGAAAGTGGACATGTAAAACACTTATTGCATTATAAATAGTTATATTTTGTTTGCTATTTTCTGTTCTGAACTTTTGATATTGGCAAAACCTACTATTTGTAAATAGTGATATGTAAATCCATTAGCGGCCTATTTTTCCTGTGCTTTTAACATTTGCTGAACCTGACATTATGGTTTTCATTGCTGTTTGTTCTTGCGTCGAGTATCCGGGACTTCGATTTTCCAGAGTCGAATACCAACTGAATTGTTTTCCAAGTTTGATTAACCCTGGAAGTCCAAGCTTTTTTTTTTTTTTTTTTTTTGGTCTCAAGTAGGTCCAACAAGGGAGGCTCCTCGAACCCACAGAATAAAAGTGAGATTTTTTATAGTTTGGTTGAAAAAGAAAAAAAAACTTTGTATGGTACTGGTACTGCATAGTGTATTTGGAAATAGAGTGTAAACCCAAGTCAAGTCAAGTCGTGAGTGGGAACCTTTCATCCTTCGTGGGGATGATATATCATTATCTTATTAACTTAGAGTATTCTAGATTTCATCAAAATAAAAGAATTCTTATTATCGGACTTCCGAAGAGAAAATAAAAATGTAATAAATGTATGACCGTGTTTATTTCAACTTGAGTTCCCAGTCACGACCCCCTTTTTCAGTTTTTATTTTTAAAAGGAGAAAGAAGGAGAGAAAGGAAAAGAAGAAGAAAAGGAAAATGGAAGAAGGTAAAAGAGGGAGAGTAAGAAGATGGAGGAAAGAGAAAATCGGTTATTGGTTAATTTAGGGGATATGGTAAAAGGAGTTGAAAAGTTGTCGAATTGAAATTGATTTCAATGATTATTCGGTAATGATTTGGTATTCGATGGTCGAGATAGCCACATGTCGACTCACACACACCGGACCTAGCACCAGGATGACCACATTTTCGGGGATCACCCCAGGCTAGCGCCGAAAATAAATGAGAAAGTTTATATTATCATTTCAAAACTGTTCGATGTTAATTCAACACTTGAGGTTTAAATTCTGAGATCGATTGTACTGTTAAACTGGTCGCAGGAAAAAAAAATATTTAATTGGTCTCTGGAGATTCAATATTCCAAAATATTAATAAACAATGGTTAGTTCCGGCTTCTTTTGTTCTCTTCGCTCCTCTCATAGAGCCATTTCAGATAGAATCAGCGGTTTTCATTAGTATTTATTAGTAGTAAACTGCAGCCACTGATTACCATTAATGAGCAAGTCTACATATAGGTAAACACAAATATTTCAATTCAAACTAAATCTAATGTCCAGCCACACACACACTCATACAGGACAGCGTATAGGATTTGTATATTTAAATTAAAGTAACCTAACTACAATTTACAAAACAGTTTATTACATCTATTAAAAAAATATTAGTTTAGCAGAATACAGATAAGTTACAATTGCATAGGTTAAAAAAAAAAAATGTTTGTCATCAATAGTCACATAGATACGACAGTATGGAATTACTACATTATATGTATAGATATTAACGAATTTAAGTACATTGAAAGTAAAAGAAGAATGAATAAAAAAAACATAATGATACTTCAAGTATTGACAATAGGATGTCAACATACTTAAATTTTCGTGAAATAAATGAAAAAATAAAAAAAAAATTTCGTTGACCATTCTACAACGTGTAATTTTAAAAAAATGTTTTAGAGAAAATCTTCGATGAGTTTTGGTTCTTTTTAAGCCAAATTATTCAACTTTTGAGTCCTGTCTCATATTGCTAACATCAATTTATTTAGCGAGACTCACTTGCACTAGTCAAAGTGTCCATATTTTTTTTTTTTATTTTCCGTGGTCTCTACCTAAACATATATATATATATATATATATATATATATATTCACGTCGAAGACATGTCATATTCGTTCTAGGGTACATCACTCGATGCACATCAAATAAACTTTCAGTCCATATTTTTATTTCAATTACATAAACATTAATTCCATTTAAATTTCTAGGTTCGACTTCTCATCCCCAACCATAGGGAGAAATATCTTTCATTATAAGTTATTCTGATATAATAGGTCCTTGGACCACTCCTTGGTCCCCTATACTAATTGAGAAATATTACGCAATTTAGGTCAATTTCAGGAGCACAAAACACATCTTAATTTCCAATCCATGGAGATTTGATCACTGCACTGGTGAAATTAAATAGTTGCACTTTTGAAACGTATCGGGAGGATTTGGGACACACTGTTTCCGAATTTCGGGTTTGTAAATTCACAGAGGGAAAAAAAAATAATATTCGTCCAAGTTTTTTTTTTTTTTTTTTTTTTTAATCTTGGTGTACTGATCACAGGCGAAAAATGCGGAATTGTTTTTCGCTGAAAATGCACTTTATTTTACGTCACATACTGGAGTTATCCAATGTCTTAAAACAACTATAGACTATTTCTATATTCTATGTATATTACTAGAATACGGTATCATCCCTGTGATGAACGCATAAGATACCAGGATTACATTGTTGCCTGCTTCTTTATATTTATACAATCTTCCAAATTACGTTTATAATACTGATCTTTCTGTAACGTAAAACGTGCCCATGGAAGCTAATTAGTCGTCTATTAGGTTTTGTTTTATGTATATGAAGGATATATATTAATCATCCGATTTGCAGCCAACCCTAAAGCATTTCTGGATTATGTTATTATTATTATTATTGAGTTGAGTTGATTTTGAGTTTAATGTACCTTTCAGCAGCGAGGCTATATGAGACGGGACCTACTGATTAACGAAAGGCGGAAATTTTGGCACCAGTAGTTTTGACACGGTAGTTTTGGCACCGGTAATTTTGGCACCAATAAACGAAGCAAACGGAAATTTTGGCACCATTTATAATTGAAGTACAGAAAATGTGGGAAAATACTCTGAATGTAATAGATATTTAAATTTACATGTTATGAACTAGAATTGTTCCAACACGACGAATCAAACCAGTGACGAATGTACAATCAGCGACAAAATTTCTTTCTCTTCTGTAAAATTTATTTTGCTTGTAACTTTGGAATTGATGGATTGATTTGAGTAGTTTTCTGAAATTTGCCGAAAACTATATCTGCTTTAAGTTGCTGAATATTGAACTCAAATCTGTCCGTCCATTCTGACAGTACAGACACCGGTAAAGATACTATTGGCAGTTTCATTATATATTCAAAGGAAGTTAAAATTCCCCTCTAATGGGTTTGTATTTTACTTTCAAGTGCAAACAGTAAAAGCTAATTGGAACCGAATTGAAAGCTAACGAATAACCTATCTCCTTTTGCTTTCCTGGTGGGAATTGACCCCTTTTCATTTTCTGTTGCGAATTATCCGTGACCCGGTTATATATATAGGCCTATATATATATATATATATATATATATATATATATATATATATATATATATATATATATATATATATATATATATATATATATTGCCCACTAGCCCGGTCAATGAAGGGAAAATGTCAGAACAAATTTGTAGCAAGATGAATTATCTACCAATCGTTAGCACACATGTAAAGGTATAATTTCTCAAAATTCTCCTAAATTCTCTCCGATGCTTATCCCGCTATTCCCCTAAACCCCCCTGTGAAGCGTTTATGGCATCACTCATATCTTCGTTACTATATACCCTAGCGCGTTCACTCTTCCCCCCCCCCCCCTAAGATTACGTAGTACAAATACGATTCAGTACAATTTATAGCTGGAAGTAACTGGTTAGGGGATATTTGTAAAAATCGAGACCCTCTTTCTCTGGAAGCGTTTACGGTATCACTCATATCTTCGTTATCGTACAGTCTGGCTTGTTTGTTCGTTTTTCATTTTATTTCTAAGACTACTTCTACAAAGAAGGTTCACTAAGATTTTTAACAGGGAGTAACGGTTTGGGAGATATTTGTAAGATGAATCGTGAAAACACCTGCTCGCATCGTGAAACACGGGCCAACAGAGCTGGCATGGCCTAACAACTTACTCGTTATCCCATCCCCCTTCTCTGATATTACACTTGTCTCACTTTTAGATATGATTTAATTAATGGATAGAATAGAAACGTTTGTAATATAATATCATCTTTTGATGTTAAAATACACTTTCAAAAATAATCAAACACAAGCAGGTTTCTAATACTGAGAGAAATCCATATTCCATGAGGAGTAAAATATATAAATTAGTCCCTAACGGAGCGCTTGTTTAAAGGCTTTAGGAAAAAAAATATATAAAACTTCTTTCAAAAGGAAGATTCTGGGTGCGTTCGCCACTCCTCAGTGCCGCCTCTAGAAGGGTGAAGATAAATACGAATTATGAAGCACTGCAGTCCACACTTTTAGTTAGCGAACCAAATATCGAAAAATGTTTCAAGTTTATTTTTCAAACCTGCCAGCCCCCTCAAAAATTCCTGGATCCGCCTCCGGTATCGGCTGTTGCCAATTAATTGCTAATAGTCATAGCGTACCTTTTGAAATGATTTCAAACGTTCTTTGCATAAAGTCCGTTCGCACATGCACCCTTTTACTGTGCGCCCTGGAGCAACTGTTCCACTCGCTCCATTGTAGTTACACCACTGGCCCAGGTCATACTAATATACTAAAAAAATGTGATATTTGGAAGAAAAATCATTTTAATATGATAGCAAGGAATCAGAAAGGATTTTAAATTAAAATACGAACTCAAATGGGGAAGCGGTAATGGGTGTTCAAATGTTTTACCGAGAGTATTTTAGAAATCCCTTAAGTAAGGGACGTGAAATTCGGCATATCAACTCCTTGTTATATATAACTGAACACATGCTGCAGCGTTGTCAAAAATTTCGATGTTGAAGAGGGAATGAAGGCCAATTTCTTTAATATTCAAATTTTGCGATTCTTTGTTTAGAAAAAGGTCAAATGTAAGGATTTTTTTTTTTTAAATTGGAGGTGTGTAATTCTGTATTTGAACTCTTAATTAAAAATAGTGAATATCTGAAAGCCACATAAATGTGAAGAAAAATACAATATACAGATAGACTTCATTCAGGTGATTCAGGTAAACCCATTTGTCATCCAGGCAGAACCCTGTAATGAGAAGGTTCACTATTTGTCCACTAGAGCGCAGTGCTGCATGGGTGGAAATATCTTTCTTGCTTTCAAGAAGTTGATATGTGTAGACAGTAAATAGAAAGATTGGGTTTCAAGATTTTTTTATGACAGCTACAAGATCTTGTACAAGATCTTTTATGGTGTAGATTGGCCTTTAAAGTCCGTTGCAACCCCGAAAAATCTGAAACGGTGAGACAGATATGAAAACAGAAAAACATGTCTTTCATCATTTCAGAAGCACAACGTATCAAAGTAAAGTAAATTGTCCCAGAGTCCCTGCACGGTCCCACACGTGGTCCAACTCAAAATTTTTAAATGAAAAGGAGGGTCACTTTGCACATCGTATGAAAGTTGGTGTTAAATAAAGATAAATCAAGTCGCGACTGTCTACGATAAGCCTGTGCAAAATAGCGGTTTGTCAAAATATCAACACAATATTCATTGCAAAGTTTATGGCCACTCGTATGAATATGAAACGGTAGAATAGGTGTAGAAACAAAAACACGGGTATTTCATTATTTCAAAAGTATAATGATTCAAGGTAAAAAAAAATGTTCCAGAGTCCCAGACGGGGTCAAACTCAAAATGTTGAAATAGGAAGGGGTTCAAATTGAGTATCGTATGAAAGCTTATGTGAAAGAAAGTGAAAGAAAAGAAATTAAGTCTCGACTCTTGATAAAAAAAAGTCTATTGCCATTCCTATTAATCTGAAACGGTGAGGCACGTATAAAAACAAAACAAAAACTAAAATGTATCAAAGGAAAACAAAATATCCCAGTTTCAACTGCAGGATCCCAGACGGGGTCTAAATCAAAAGTTTCAAGTGCCAAGGGGGTTAAATAAGGACATCATGTGAAATCTCGTGTTAAATTGGATATTGGACAAGTCTCGACTGTCGATAAGCATTTCAAAATGGCACGAGTCATTTCCTTTGATACATTGTAGTTTTTGTGTTGTTTTGTTTTGTTTTCGAATCTGTCTCTGCTTCAGATTAATAGGAGTGGCAATAGACTTTTTTCATCAAAAGTCTAGACTTGTTTTCTATTCTTTCACTTAACATAAGGTTTCTTACGATATTAAACTTGAATTCCTTTGCATATCAACATTTTGAGTTGGACCCCGTCTGGGATCCTGGAACATTTTTTTTTACTTTGAATCATTATACTTTTGAAATAATGACATATTCGTGTTTTTGTTTCTGCATCTAATCCACCGTTTCAGATTCATACGAGTGGCCATATTTTGACCCACTCGTATGACATTTCCATTGACAATTGCAATGAAGATTGTGTTGATATTTTGACCCATCACTATTTTGCAGAGGCTTATCGTAGAGAGTCGCGACTTCATTTATCTTCTTTACTTAACACCAACTTTCATACGATATGCAAGTTGACCCACCTTTCCATTTAAAATCTTAAGTTGGACCCCGTCTGGGACCCTGGGACAATTTATTTTACTTTGATACGTTATACTTTTAAAATGATAAAAGACATGTTTTTCTGTATTCATATTTGTTCCACCGTTTCAAATTTTTCGGGGTTTCAACGGACTTTAAGACACGCAGTAGTAATTGCATGACTTGGTCGAAATTTTTCCGCCCCCTGGAGCATGGCCCTGCCCCCCGCCAAAATTTTGCACCCCGGGCACCCAGCACTCTCCTCGGGATCACGTGGTATGAAGTCATAGGGTCACGTGATGTTAGACCACGCCTCTAGGGATCGTGTGATGTTAGGCCACGCCTTTTTGGGTCACGTGGTGTTAAGCCACGCCTTTATGTGGTAGTTCTACCGAGGGGGTTGATTTTTTCCCTTTTACGGCATAACATTTTGGAAATTATTATCTTTTGATGGAATGCAGTTGTATGCATAGCCCACCTTGCGGTATTTGATTTCAACTTTTGCGCCCCCTATAGTTTGACGCCCGCTGAAATTTTGCGCCCTGTCCACTCTACCTTACATAGTTTTATATTCAGCCTTTATGGAGTAGTTTCACTGAGGGTCTATTTCGTTCCGTTTTATGAGTTTAAATTTGAAGAATGTTACTCCCTTTCTTACCTTATAGGGTGTATGTATAGCCTACCTTACTTTTGTTCCCTTTGATGAGTAAAAATTGACGCCCTGCGCCCACCTTAGCATCGCCTTTAGAATCACGTCATGAGGTCACGTGATGTTATGCCACATCTTTTTGGGTTCATTATGCTCCGCGTTTATGGGGTCTATTTCGTTTCTTTTTATAAGTATAAAGTTTTAAAAATTGTTACCTTCATTTCTTACCTTTCATTGCTGGGCAAAGTAGGTAAGCAAAACTATTTGAAATACAAAATACAAAATAGTATCACAAAATATATTTAAAATACAAAATAGTTTTCAGAAGTGTATTTAAGATTAAAAAAATACAAAACACATATTTCAAATACATTTGCAAAATACAAAATAGGTATCACTAATTTTATACATAGCCTGCAAAATATTTGTATTGACTATGGTTCATATAATAGTTTAGAGATCAAACAAAATCATTTTCTTTGCACTAATCAACACCAAACACTTCCATTAGGCCTACATCAACATGATTCTTTCATTTAAGGTAATGCTTATTCGCTTTCAACAACAATTGTTCCTCAAACATTTTGTCACTTATGCTCATTCTGTGGGGTCTCATAATAAGTCCCCAAATGAGAAAAGTCACTCAACAGCCGCTGAACTCGGCAACATGTATTGAACCTTTAAAATGATTTAAGAACAAAAGGGTACTTCTTCAGTACACACAGTGAAGTATCTGAATCCTGAAGGTACTGGAGGCATTGCAACTCAGAAGCATTGGAAGACACACAGATGCAGACCCGTAGCCAGCCCAAAAATTTAGGGGGCCCGGTAGAAGTTAGGGGGGCCCGACCCAATCATATTATACTCCATCACCATATTATAGTTCATTTGCAAGACTACCGTGAAACTTTTAGGGGGCCAGCCAAAGTTTAGGGGAGGCCCGGCCACCGTAGTCCCCCGTGGATACGGGCCTGCACAGATGTGCCTAATTCGAAAAATAATATGTTTCATAGTTAAGATCATCTGCTTTCTCATTTGATGGCACTCTTATTAGCTGGCCGAATCTCTTCCATAAATGCATCTTTCGCAGATGATCTGTTTTCCTTGGGAACCCATTAAAGTTTATAAAACGAATGAGTGACAGAAGCAAGGATAACATTATTTACCTATGACTCTAAGTTTAAATATTCATGGAATCTTTCATCCATGCCTTTTAACAATGCCTTTGCTAGCGGATTAGAGTACTTTAATGAACGTAGTTCCAATTTTTTCAGAACTTTCTTCATGTGAATAAGTTCTGGGATGAGCTTGCATAACAGAAAGAGTCAGACGATTGGAGTCGATCAAGTCCTTGTAAGATGGGTTCTATACAGTCAGTCTTGGGAAGTAACGTAACGCAAGTAATGCGTTACTTGTAACGCGTTACTTTTTAAGTAACGATTTCTAGTAACGCGTTACATTTTTCCCAAAGTAACTGTAACGGTAACACGTTACAAATTTTTAAGTAACGTACTTAGTTTGCGTTACTTTTTTGCGTTACATTTCGAATAAAAATTATAATTTGGAAACAAATGTTTATTTCTTGTAAGTGAATTCCTCAGAATGATGAAATGGAACATGAACTATGTCAATGACCGACAGTCAGTCACCGACATACAGAGAAACAGGTAAGAAATTAGATCTACTTGCTGTTTTTGGAACGTGAGTACAACCTCAGGAAAATCACGTGTACTGATTTGCAACTACCTGAAAGATTTTGTCATAGATTTTGACAGCTCCAAATCAATACATTCAGCGAGTGAACTATAAGTGCAATGGTGGTCTATTTTACTTTGATTGGTATTGTTTTCATAAAGATCTAGAACGAAAATACTATATGTTCGAACATTTGAAAGAATACTTTTTGTTAAAAGCTGAGGATGATGGTGGACAGCATTTAAACGTAAAATGTCTAAAGCAAGGGTAAAAGTGGATCTGAAAAGGTAAGCGGACGCATGACGTCAAGTCGTCCCCGTGCCAATCTTTGCCCATTGATATTTCTTTAGAAAGTGGGGGACGCCACAGATATTATCTGAAAGTATGGGGACGGTGTCCACCCACGTTCCCCCTCACTTTTATCCCTGGTCTGAAGTGAAGCGAGAAATATTTATCAACAGCTAGGGTGCCATAATTAACGATATACAGTAAGGGGGATAATATGAATAAACTGTGTTCTGATAAGCTGACCTATCTTATTATTAGAAATGTAATATTGGAGTTCTTTCAGATCAGATTGCGTATCCTAGAGCCCAGTTGATTACAGAGTTTAAAACAACTAGCTTTAAAAAGCACATATCGATTTTAGAGTTACTGGCAAGTTTTGGTTCACCTCCAGTTATGTTATTTTATTAGTTATAGTGCAGTGCTGTTCTATATTCTGTATTTTTAATTTTTACATAACAATGTTATAATTAATTTAGCATAGTAATAATAACCAGTCATTTTTTCTAACGCGGTAGGGCATTTTAGTTAGTTACATTAGGGGAGAGGGGGTACACTGGTACACGGGGTACGGGGACGTAGGTTCAAGGTAGATATTTTTCCACTGTGATGAGGTAAATGGACAACAGTTCGCAACATTGGTGACAAACTGACTAGCTTTAAAAAGCACGTATCGATTTTAGAGTTACTGGCAAGTTTTGGTTCACCTCCAGTTCATGTTATTTTATTAGTTATAGTGCAGTGCTGTTCTATATTTTGTATTTTTAATTTTTACATAACAATGTTATAATTAATTTAGCATAGTAATAATAACCAGTCATTGTTTCGTACATGATCGTGAGACACAGTTGATGGATGGGCGCAGCGTTCTTTTCTCTGTGCAGAAAAAAACTTAATTTCTTAGAGCAAAAGTAAGTTTTCACTTATGTCTTTGTAAGGTTATATTTGTAATAAGCTCTGGATTTTTGAAAACTTATGTATGTTTCACGAAAGTGTAATTCTTTACAAATAATTTCATTTATGTTCAATTGCCCTGCATAGAATAATTTTTCAGTTATAGGAATTAATGATCCTGAAGATCAGTTGGGGTACATTAGTACACATGCATGTGGGGTGGATTGGTACAGACCAATGTGTCCCCACTGCTCTGTACTAATCTATCTCTTCCATTTGTAATTATAAGGGTAGACTACTCTTTGCGCATTTCCCATGTACCACAGTTTTCGTTGTGATTAACATCAAGTAGAAAAAGTTACTAATAATATAGGATATCTCATGTGTGATCGCTTGATTTCCGTAATCGAAGCATAAAAATAAATTAACCAAAATAATATGGAAAACTTTCCTATTATTATATTTCCGACTTTCCGGAACTATAGGTATAGTCGATAGGTACATAAACTTTCGAATGGAAAACTGTTTAACTTTTTACTAGCGATGATAGCAAAAATGTGAAGATTCTTTCCCCAGGTCATAACATGCGAGTGATTTTAATAGGCACATGTCTAACAAAGTCAACCTCAAATATATATTTGTACATGGACGCTAAAAACCAATATGTAGTAAGCATCATATTTATTCAAATTTGAGCAACCTATTTGAAAGTTATTCGGCGAAGTTCTTCAAATTTTAATATTATAAAGGTAACCTAGAAAGTTCTTTCGCTTTTTGTAGAGCTCTGTGTTCAATTGGCCCTCACACCGTGAGTTGAATGCGAATGGAGATAAGGCGAAGGTCAGTTGTTGATGTAGATATACCAAACAAATTACCTGATTATGGCAGTTCAGTTAAGTTACACAGTGAACTTGCGTAAGGCCAGAGTAAACATGGGACCTCTACAGAGAGTCCTAAGGGCGAGTATGGTTCTTCAAACGCCGCTGTAAGAAGGGAGAAGATATGCCAGGCCTTTTGTGACAGTGTCGTGACTACGCGAACAGTGCAATGGCGGTTTAACAAGTTTAAAAACAGTGACGAAACCCTGTAAGACGCACCACGTGCCGGAAGACCAACACATGTACAAAATGAAGATTTTCAGGCAGCAATTAAGGCAAAAAGTGGCCAGGCATGTGAGGAACTGAGACTACAATTCAGTATGAGTGAAGAAACCATTCGGCAGCACCTCCTTCAACTTGGGAAGCACTGCAAGTTGGGTGGATGGGTTCCACATGATTGGATCCGAGCCAGAATGCAACGTGAGCAGATACTTGTGTTACTTTGCTGTCTTGTCTGAGGAAGGAGAAATTTCTGGAAGGGTGTTGACATATTATGAGAAGTGGGTCCTGTACGAAGCTTCACGGCGCCGTCATCATTGGTTAGCATCCCATGAACCGGTTCAAAACAGCCAAAGCCAACACTGCACTTTGGTCCTCCTGTGTGTTTGGTGGAATGCTCGTGGCATGGTGCATCGGGAACTGCTACCAGCTTGTCAGAGCATCAATGCAACTGTGTACTGTGAGCAGTTGGTTTGTATTCAAGAACAACTCAAAACTCTAGAGCCAGCACATCTGAATCGCAAAGGGTCCTCCTGTTACAGGACAACGCTAAGCCTTACGTTGCTATGATGACCAGGGACACCATTTTATGCATTTTATGGGAAAGACTACTGTATCCGTCATACTCCCCGTACATTACACCATCCGATTACCACCTGTTCTACCGCGATGTAATCTATGGCCTTCCAGAGCGTTGCGAGAAGATCGTCGATGCTGACAGGACTATTTTTGATCTTCCAGGTACGTCTTAGGTGACATATCGATGTTCGAAGGTTGTGGATGAAAAGCGACAGAACATTCTTGGTTACCTTTATAGTAACAAAGCTCCGCCTTCTTTGGAGACAAAGGGATGCTCGAACCAAAATTATAACATCTTTTCCACTTAGTAGTTGAGGTATTAAAGATTTCAAAATTTTGTAAACTGTAGGTAGCCCTTGGATTATTTACCTCTATTTTTCCTTATAGAGACAGAATCTTATTTATAGTACGTTTTTATATTTGTAAATAGTTTGCGGAACTTTTAAATTTTGATGAGAACGCAAGCAAGCATTGAACTTTGTATTTTATTTTTTGTAACAGTTTGAACTAGATCTATTGAATTACTAAAGATTCTGACAAATCTTCACATTCTTTTTATGAGTTTTTATTTTGCATTTTTGCTGCTGTAAGCCCGTAAATCTATTCTTAAAATACTTGTTTTTGGAAGTTAACTGAATATTATTAAATTTCAAAATATTTCATGGAAAAATAAAACAAAAAATACGTTTTCTCTATTATCAAAAAGTGTGTGATATTTCACTTTGCTCGTACCAATCAGCCCCAAGCCAGTACCAATCTGCCCCCAAATGGGGAAGATTGGTACAGATTGCAGACTTTTCGTAAAATGTAATTTACTCCAGGTAGTACATTAGTAGAAACAATTTTGTACATGGTAAATGTAGCTAAAGTATCAGAGTTTAAGTAGGAAAAAAAAAATCATATTTCTCAAGCTGACGATATGTTCTAAAATCTCGGGTAAGTAAAAATCGTACCAATGTCCCCCTCTCCCCTATATCAAAATGTTCGTATAGCTGTCAAGTAAAAATTTGTTCTTCCATCTAAAGCGATTCAGAACATGCAATATTGCTTTTATGAAGTCAGCGAAGCACATCAAATTTCCAATAAAGTAACTGTCCACATGAAAGGATAGAGCAGTGGTGTCCAATTATAATTAGCCTGCGGGCCATGACTGTCTTTACTAGTAAAGTGGAGGGCCGCAGCTAATAATAATAATAATAATAATAATAATAATAATAATAATAATAATAATAATAATAATAATAATAATAATAATAATAATAATTATTATTATTATTATTATTATTATTATTATTATTATACTACAAAGGAAAAATATAGAAAATGTATTTGAAATATTACATACGTATTCGATGTGACAAATGAAGGTCACTAGCAGCGTTTACAAGGGCTGGGACATCTACATCCATTCATGTTGTTGCGAGCCGCAGATGATGTAAAAGAGAAGAATCTCCAAGGCACCTTGTGAAGCGGTTCTTCACAGTTTCCTTGGTGAAAAATACACTTTCACACAAATAAGTACTACCAAACATTAACACTCTTTGTCGACTAAACTCTCAAAGCTTAAGAAAATGTGCTGCCGTGAATGCCCGCGCCTTTTTGTTGTACAAAGCGCTAAATTGATGCTTTATTTCGAAAGAAGATTGGAAATATTAAAAGAATGAATAAATATAAATGAAAATACGAGTGAAAATACGTAGTATGAGTAATAACAATCGTAAGTCCTGAAAGCTTTGTGGGCCGCAGAAAATGGTTTGGCGGGCCGCCATTTGGACAGCACTGGGATAGAGCAACGCTACTATTACCAACCTACAGTTCTAAACACGATTGGGAAAATAGGAATGTGCAATAATAATAATAATAATAATAATAATAATAATAATAATAATAATAATAATAATAATAATAATAATAATAATAATAATACAGAACATTGAAGTAATAAGATTTTTTTTACATATTCAAAGTTTCGGACCTAAAAGTAACGCGTTATTAACGCGTTACTTTCGAAGTAAAGTAACAGTTACTTTTTTGAGGCAAGTAACGCGCTACTAAAACGTTACATTTTAAGGGAAAGTAAAGTGACTTGTAACGCGTTACATTTTTACAAGTAACTTACCCAACACTGCATACAGTCCATACAGTTTAAGTATTCATCAGAGCCGTAGCCAGATATTTTAGCACCCACAGCGAAGTGAAATTCGCCGCCTCCTTACACTCATCTTACCAAACTTTCCCTTTTCCTTTTCCCTGTTTTTTCATTACATATAAGAGAAACAGCTTTTGTTGTTACACTACGATGAATTTTTATGAAGCTTCTTGGACAGACCATTGCAACAGTCAAAAGCGATCATTATGTATTCTTTTACAAATTAAGACTTCTTTTCAAGAGGCTTACTTTGGACCTTTTTTTGTTAAGTTGACAAAACTACTTTCGCTTGTACACAAATCCAGTTGGAGAACATACAACGTTTCACACTGTCGATAAGAAATGAAATTTCAATACATTAGAATCTATGTTCAAAATGAGTGACAGCATTCATTTCAAGTTAGAATTGTAACCGTTTGCAATTTTATTCTGTATGTGACCTCACAAATAACATTTTAATTTCGATTCTTTTACGGTAAAAACATATTTTGTGAAATGAAAAGAAAATTCAGAAGAACCCTATGTGAATTTCTCAATATTGACGGATAGAGATGAAGAATATGATTAATATTTGTATTTAAAATCCGAAATATAATTTGACTACGTACTTAATTTGTTAATATTTTAATGAAAGAAAGTTCTGCATTTAAGATTACTTATTATTAATTTAATTAACACTTTAAAAATAATACACTAACACCCCTATTCCATATATATACACACCCATATTCCATGTTTTCTACGTAAAAATATCACATAACTAGATATGTGTGACATACACATAGCAAAGAAAAGTATCCCGGCAATACAAGTATTTCATGAAAAAATTATCCCAATAATTTCATATTCAAATTAGAAACATTTCATATGTCAATGAAATTAAAAAAAAAAATACTACTAGTGATCAGTCTTTGAAAGATACGAAATTCGTTGGGTTAAGTTCTGAAGCCTCGATTCTACAACTGACTGAACTTCGAAAATATCGTTATTCCACTTGTTTACCTTCATTTTTAATATTCCCGCGCAAACAGAAGCTTGCGTGTGCGCCATCACTCTTCTCATATCCATACCTTCATTCTCACCGTCGTGATTAATCCGATTGGGTAGGAAAACGTGACTAACTAAGCAAACTCATCACCATCAAAACGCCGAACATGTATTCCACAGTTTTACCGTTTCTGACTTTAAAAACGCTCATGGGTACACTGTAAGTCATTGTCTTTAAGTAAGAGTAAAAACTTATCAGTCTTATTGAAATGTTAGGGCTGCAAGCGGAGCGAGCAAAAAAAAAAAAAAAAACCCTATTTCTTTGCAAACCGGAAACAATATTGATTTAACAGGGCGCCAATGCTTTTTCGGAGCGACGCATGTTTACTCATTTCCAGTACTTTTCCTTTCCTCTTGTTATCAGCGCCCGGGCGACAGTAGTAGGCCGCGACGTTCACCCGAGTTTGGACTTTGACCCCGACCTTTGTGACGTCATAGGTCAAAGGTCAATGACCTAGGAGTATTTAGGACTATCCCCTCTAAATTTTGGCAGGGGCACCTTGGCCCACCTCCTAAATTTTGGCAGGGTTACGTAGAACCACCCCCCTTAAATTTTGGAAATTGCCAAATCTAAAAATTTGGTATGGTAGCCTAGGACCAGAGTATGCACCTCTAGTAGTATTGGGGGTTCACCTCGTTCCCTTTTATGGGTAAAAAATTACCAAAAACTTAAATTTCGTTTTTTTTTTTACCTAATTTATCCCCTTTGATGAGGTGTTATTACCTTATATATTTATATGGGCATACACAGGGCTCCATTTCCTTTCATAGGACATGGATATATTGATGCACTCTTTAAATTCTTGGGAGGGGTACATAGGACCACCCCCTTAAATTTTGGAAATTGCCAAATCTAAAAATTAGGTATGGTAGCCTAGGACCATAGTATGTACCTCTATTAGTATTGGAGGTTCACCTCGTTCCCTTTTAGGGGTACAAAATTGCCGAAATATAAACGTAAGCAATACGTTGTGCTGGATATTCGCGGATTCATGGGTAGTCTGCGGCATGGAATTACGCAGTGGAGTCAGATAAGGATAGATCCTAATATCTCCACAGGAAGCCTCTCCAATGGTGCACGGTGACCCCGAGAAGTGACTACAACACTGTTGGGACCGTCGATCGGATTTTCGACTCCTGTTCGAACACACCTCACTTTGCGAACGTATTTGTGACCTACAGAGTCTACCGGTTCTGTACATACTCGTATCAATCATGGTACTCACAAGTCTAGAAAGTAGGAAGTCAGCAATGCATTGGATGCAGATGCCTTTTCTTTCAGGCATTTTAAAGATTGCTCGGAGCTTCAATATCGAAAATAATTTTGCTTTTAGTAAATATTAGTGGTCATTTTGATAAGACTTAGTTGATCCGAAAATCAAGATAAATTTAATTCATGTATATTTAATTATAGTTATATCGAAGAGAGCTGAGACGTGCTTTCGTGTAACTTATGTCTTTATAATACCCCCAGTAGGGATTAGGTTGTTAAAGTAATGGTTCTTTCACTTATGTTAGTTCTTATTTATGTTTTGTAAAGAACTGAACGGAATTTGAGTTTCATTACTCTGAAGGTCGATGTTAATATTTCTTGTTCTTTCTTAAGTTTGTGTGATGTAGTCAGCGTACGATCTGTTGCTTATTTGTTGATTCCAAGTCTATGTTAGGGATTGGCATTTTGAAAAGGGTCAAAAATTCTTGTCTCGTTACTGAGAGACTGGGATTAGAGAATGGTCTTTGGTTCGGGCCATTTTCCTGTTTTTCAAAAAAAGGCGATATTTAACTCCACCTAAAAGCTGTAGTACAATTCTAGATAGGAATTCTTATCACAAGAGCTCATATTCCGAAAAGTCCTGTGTAACGAGGCCAGGGTCTTTCAACCGGAAGATTGCGAAGCCTATAGGGTCACGATAGGGTTTCATGGGTTCGTGAAGATAAGCGGAAGAAATAAACATAATTAGAATCTAATACATATTTTTAAATATTATTTTGAATTTTATTCTGATATAGGCATAACTTATTTTTCTACATACTGTTAAGAACAACAGAAAAAGGTCTACTAAACAATTTCAACAGTACAGACTTGTTTAAAAATCAATTTAAAAGAAAGAGATACGGTATTAAACTAATGAGAACTGCATATTGAAATACCAGATCAATACAAATGCAACAAAACCTGCATATTGAAATACAATTAAAGTGAAAGCTAATGAGATACGTAGGCCTATATGTGTGAGCGAATAGTCTTTTTTCCACCAAGTTGGCCAGAATGAAGATATATTTCTAGTGTGGAATTTTATTTGTTTCCGAAATTTTAAAGATAAACAAGTTGCTTTTAACAGTTTGTTGTGATACTGAACACATACAGAACAATGAACCAAATTCACAACAATATGAGGTAACTAAAAGTGGTGGCATCCCGGAAACTAAAATGCTCAATAACGTTTTTAACAACTGTCCAAGTTTTATAAAACAAAATAAGAAATCACTTTATTTTATTATCATATGACGCAAAATTAAGAGAGTTTTAAAATTTTCAGACGGCCTTCATTTTGAAACAACAGTATGATGGATCGGAATCGATATTTGCAATATGAATGAACCGACCAAATTTGGTTTTAATCGGTTCGCTTTTAGGGAAGTTACTGTATGCACTATATACAATAAATACATTCTACTATTATAGAAATAGATGGATATCGTGAAATCTCCGCAGTAGGTAAATGAAAAATTACACACAAGCTTATTATAAACCAGAAATTACACTAGTTAACGAAGGTTTTGTTACATAAAAGGAAATACCTGTTCTTAAAGGAACTTTTTGCGCTGAATTCGAATATTCACTCGGTTTTTCTCCATCACGTACGATTTTCCCTAACAGAGGGGTTTTCGGGAAAATCCCTCAAAAATTTCCCTTTTCGTTTATTTTACACCCCAAGATCTTGTCCCCTTGCATATACTAACATAGAAATTATACCAAGTATACTTTGATTCATATTTAACAAACCCTCCAAGTTTCGTAATAATCGCTTTATTCTTTCTAGAGAAATAAATATGTTTGTATGTATACTGTGTGTACTGTTTATTGCACCTTATAGTAATGCTTTCAGATCTCTTAAGTTGAGGTAAAACGTTTTGCTTTATTACCACAAACACATATATAAAATATAATACAATATAATTTACAAGTGTGACAATTTACAATAAACAATAATACAAATGTACCAAAAGGTCATGAAAAGACAATCAAAACTATCACAATATATGAAACTTCCATTGGGTTACAAAAACGTCACTACTTCCTTTTTTTGTAAGAAATGTTGCATTCTCTAACAAGACCCCAACAATAGTTCCCCATCATTGAAGGATCCCATCGTCCCTGGTACCTTTTCTCCATTGCCATTATATTTTGGTGGAATCTTTCCCCCTGTTCGTCGCTGAGAGCACCTAGGTTAGCAGGAAAGAAGCTGAGGTGGGAGTGCAAAAAGTGGATTTTTAAAGACATCCTACAACCCAACTCTTTGTATTGCTGTATCATGTCCTGTACGATTTCTGTGTAACTCTCAGCTTTGTTATTGCCCAGAAAGTTGTGCACAACACACTTAAATGCTGTCCAGGCAGCTAGCTCAGCACTGTTTAACTTGCTGTCAAAGCTATCATCAAGCATTAATTTCCTAATTTGGGGACAAATAAACACTCCCGCTGAAATCTTAGCATCACTCAGGTTAGGGAACTTATCTCGCAAATACTTGAAACCTTCACCAGATGTGTCCATGGCTTTGACAAAGTTTTTCATAAGTCCTAACTTGATATGAAGTGGCGGTAGTAATATCTTATTAGGATCTACCAAAGGAGCGTATTTGACGTTGCATTCTCCAGGTACGTAATTCACTCTAGGTTCCCATTCCTTCACTTCATAATGTTTGTCATCAGCTCGGCTATCCCATAAACATAAAAAACATTGGTACTTCGTGTAACCGCACTGCAGTCCTAATAAAATGCCAACTACCTTGAGATCACAACATATTTGCCAACAATGGTCGTTGTAATTTATAAGATTTAGCAAAGTTGACATGGTGTCATAGGATTCCTTAATCTTCACTGAGTGCGCAAGTGGTATAGAAGGTTTTTTATTTCCATTATGTAAAAGGACAGCTTTAAGGCTGACCTTTGACGCGTCGATAAATAACCTCCATTCTTCTGGAACGTAAGGAATTCCTAGCTCCGCCATCAACCCATTTATATCTGTACATACGCACACATTATCTTGCATTGAGAAATAGCTTGAAAATTGAACATGCCTTTTCCTGTACACTGATATGTTCGTTTCTGCATCCAATAAGTTCCACTGCTGGAGCCTTGATCCCAGAAGTTCCGCCTCTTGTTTTGTCAGGTGCAAATCACGGACTAGGTCATTAAGTTCACATTGCCGGATGAAATGTGGCTCGCGAACACAGTCAGGGATGAACGTTGGATCCTTGGATGTACATGTTGATGTCGATGGTTCATCAAGGTCATGATGATCATCATAGTCTTTTGGCCATATCTCTTCCCAGTTGGTAGGGGGCTCGGGAAGTGGAAGTTCATCCCCGTGCGGAATAGGTCTAATTGTGGATTTAACGTTGGGATAACTTATTGTGTATTTGCTTTTTTTTTAGAATGTCCCTTAACTACTGTCAGACAAAAATAATCATCCAGATGGTTGGTGGGTTCTCTCCACACCATTGGTACAGCAAATTTCATGAACCTCCGTTTCCCTTTGGCCCATGCAAGTAAAGTGACGTAGCACGACGCACAAATTATGTTGGGCGCCCAAGTTTTGTCCTGATCTCCCACACGACATCCGAAATATATATAATATGCTAGTTTCACCGATGGCGTAATGGATCTACACTGTCCTTTAACTACAAACTGGCCACACACATAACAAAAACTATTTGGTGAGTTAACACACGAACGCCGTCCTCTTGACGCCATTGTACTGATCACAAACTAAACTTCTGGTCTTAGTTGGGTATAATGCCGTTAAGATCAAACATGAAAGCACTCTTAGCAGCAAAGACAACTTTGAAAGTGAAGTAGTGTTAAACCACACGTCAATATAAAAATGTACAAAACTCCCTCACCAGGTGTCAAGAACACAAGAAAGAAAGAAATGCGCGGGGGAGGGGGGAAACGATACCGTAGTGGAAAATTCAGACTGCATTAGTTCATTGTTGCCAACAATGAGTCTGTATTCCATTCTTTCTTTCTTTTGCATTCTGTTACATTTGATAACAAATATTGATAACCATTTCATGAACAAAACGAAAAAACTTGGAGAATTGTTGTATATATATGTATTAAGATATACATATACTGTACGTTTAAAAAAATATACGTTGGAAGTACATTCAATTTTTATACACGTTTCTAATTTACAGAGAGCAATACAAGTGTGTTGTTGACTATTGTAAATATTCATTTTTATGTCTGTGTTTGTAGTAATAAAGCAAATCGTTTTTACCCCAACTCAGGAGATCTGAAAGCATTACTATCAGGTGCAATAAACAGTGCACACAGTATACATACAAATATATTTATTTCTCTAGAAAGAACAAAGCGATTTTTACGAAACTTTTAGTGTTTATTAAATATAAATCGAGGTATACTTAGGTATAATTTCTATGTTACTATATGTAAGGGGACAGGAGCTAGGAGAATAAAATATCTGAAAAAGGGAAATTTTTGAGGGAATTTCCCGAAAATCCCTCTGTTACGGGAAAACTGTACGTGATGGAGAGAAACCGAGTGCATATTCGAATTCAGCGCAAAAAGTTCCTTTAAGATCAGGTGATTTTTCTCATGTAACAAACAAAAAGTTTAAATTTGTTAACTAGTGTTATAAGCGGTCTCTGGCAAGAGGATGTGATAAAATGAGGTCGTGATAGGAATTAGGTTGAGAACCAATAAACTAGTCAAAGCACTGATTTAGTGAAGGACTTTTTTTTAAGTAAGGTTAAGCTGAGGTGTTTTGAAGTGCGAATAACAAGATACTTAAGCTACAGGTCTCATATAACATTGATTAGCCATATAAGTAAACTTTAAGGAGGAGCGTACATCTCTTTGTTCCGATATACCTCTAATTCTTAGTCAGAGTTTACTGTGAGGACACTGACGAACTTGTTAGCATTTAAGAAATCTCCAAAAAACCTTTTTGCTCATTAAGCTATGCATAAATAAGAGATAACACTGTGAACCTGGTACTTGTTCTTTAAAATAAAACTCCCTTAACTCGGGAACATGATTCTTTTAAGGATTTAAGTTAACGTACAACCCTAGAAGTTTTTAGAAAATTGATTAATATTAATAGTGTCAGATAATAATTATGGTTTTATTGTTGTTATATTTACAGTAGCGTACGAAGGAATTTATTTCGGAAGCGGTCAAAACTCAATATGAAGGCATTTTATTTAAAATTCCTAAAATTGCGCCTAAAATTAGGCTAAATTTACACAAAAGTAGAAATTTCTAGGGGTTCGGACCCCCAGAACCCACCCCTGTAGTAGTAATCGCCCCACCTGAGGCAAATTTTACCGCCCCCTGGAGCGTGGCGCCCGCCGCCGCCAAATTTTGCGCCCCGGGCGCCCGGCGCCCATTTTTGGGTTACATGGCCCGGGGTCAATGACCTAGGGGGCGCCCACCGCCGCCAAAATTTTTCGCCCCGGGCGCCCAGCGCCCATTTTTCGGGTTACGTGGCCCGGGGTCAATGACCTAAGGGGCGCCCACCGCCGCCAAAATTTTGCGCCCCCAGGCGCCCGGCGCCCATTTTTCGGGTTACGTGGCCTGGGGTCAATGACCTAGGGGTACATAGAACCACCCCCTTTTAGATCTTGGCAGGGGTACCTTGGCCCACCCCCTAAATTTTGGCAGGGGTACCTAGGACCACCCCCTTAAATTTTGGAAATTGCCAAATTTAAAAATTTGGTGTGGTAGCCTAGGACCATAGTATGTACCTCTATCAGTATTGGGTGTCTATGTCGTTCCCTTTCATGGGTAAAAAATTGCCAAAAAGTCAAATTTCGGGGTTTTTGACCTAATTTATCCCCTTTGATGAGGTGTTATTATCCTATATGGTTGTATGGGCATATACAGGGGTCCATTACCTTTCATAAGACATGGGTATATTATTGCACCCCTTGAAAAATTTGGGAGGGGTACCTTGGCCCACCCCTTAAATTTTGGAAATTGTCCAATTTAAACATTTGGTATTATAGTACAGGACCCTAATATGTATTATGATAAATTTGGGTGGTCCACCTCGTTCCCTTTTAGGTGTACAAAATTGCCAAAAATATAAACGTAAGCAATACGTTGTACCACGTGTTTGGTTTTGACCTAAGTTATCCCCTTGGATGATGTCCTATTACCTTATATGGTTATATGGTTATGTATAGGCCCCTTCTAAATTTTGGCAGGGGTACCATGGCCCACCCCCTAAATTTTGGCAGGGGTACATAGGACCACCCCCCTTAAATTTTGGAAATTGCCAAATCTAAAAATTTGGTATGGTATCCTAGGACCATAGTATGTACCTCTATCAGTATTGGGTGTCTATGTTGTTCCCTTTCATGGGTAAAAAATTGCCAAAAAGTCAAATTTCGGAGGTTTTTGACCTAATTTATCCCCTTGGATGAGGTGTTATTACCATATATGGTTATATGGGCGTATACAGGGGTCCATTCCCTTTCATAAGACATGGGTATATTAATGCACCCCTTGAAAAATTTGGGAGGGGTACCTTGGCCCACCCCTTAAATTTTGGAAATTGTCCAATTTAAACATTTGGTATTATAGTACAGGACCCTAATATGTATCAAGATAAATTTGGGTGGTCCACCTCGTTCCCTTCTAGGGGTACCAAATTGCCAAAATATAAACGTAAGCAATACGTTGTACCACGTGTTTGTTCTTTTGGCCCAATTTATCCTCTTGGATGAGGTCCTATTACCTTATATGGTTATATGGTTATGTATAGGGGTCCATTACCTTTCATAAGACATAGGTACATTTGTGCACCCCTTTAAAAATTTGGGAGGGGTACTTTGGCCCACCCCTTAAATTTTGGAAAATTGCTCATTTTATATATGTGGTATTATAGTACTGGACCCTAACATGTATTATGATAAATTTGGGTGGTCCACCTCGTTCCCTTTTAGGGGTACAAAATTGCCAAAATATAAACGTAAGCAATACGTTGTACCACGTGTTTGGTTTTGGCCCAATTTATCCTCTTGGATGAGGTCCTATTACCTTATATGGTTATATGGTTATGTATAGGGGTGTATTACCTTTCATAAGACATAGGTACATTTGTGCACTCCTTTAAAAATTTGGGAGGGGTACCTTGGCCCACCCCTTAAATTTTGGAAATTGCCCAATTTAAACATTGGGTATTATAGTACCGGCCCTAACATGTATTATGATAAATTTGGGTGGTCCACCTCGTTCCCTTTTAGGGGTACAAAATTGCCAAAATATAAACGTAAGCAATACGTTGTACCACGTGTTTGGTCTTTTGACCTAAGTTATCCCCTTGGATGAGATCCTATTACCTTATATGGTTACATGGTTATGGATAGGGGTACCTATTACCTTTCATAAGACATAGGTACGTTTGTGCACCCCTTTAAAAATTTGGGAGGGGTACCTTGGCCCACCCCTTAAATTTTGGAAATTGCCCAATTTAAACATTGGGTATTATAGTATAAGACCCTAATATATATATATATATTACTATAAATTTGGGTGGTCCATCTCGTTCCCTTTCATGGGTACGAAATTGCCAAATTTTAGTACAACCACGTGTTTCGTTTTTCACCTAATTTATTCACTTGGATGAGGTCCTATTACCTAATATGATTATATGGTCATGTATAGGGGTCCATTTTCTATCATAAGACATAGGTACATTGATGCACCCCGGGAGGGGTACCATAGCCAATCCCTTAAATTTTGGAAATTTTTCAATTTAAGCATTCGCTATCATAGTACATGACCTCAATATGTATCATGATAAATTTGGGTGGTCCACCTTGTTCCCTTTCATGAGTAAAAAAAATGCCAAAATATAAACATAAGCAATATGTTGTATCACGTGTTTGGTTTTTGGCCCAATTTATCCCGTTTGATGCGGTCTTATTACCGTATATGGTCATATGGTCATGTATATAGGTTCATTTCCTATCATAAGACATGAGTACATTGATGCACCCTTTAAAAATTTGGAAGGGGTAGCTTGACTCATCCACTCAGTTTTAGAAATTGTTTAATATAAGCATTTGGTATCTTCGTACAGGTCTTCAATATGTACCACTATAAATTTGGATGGTCCACATCGTTCCCTTTCATGGGTAAAGAACTACCAAAAATCAAATTTCGGAGGTTATTGACCCTTTGATAAGTATTTAGCACGTTATGTGGTTTATTACCTTTATATGTTTATGTTCTCTTTTAAATTTGGGAATTATAAAATAACATAATTTGGTAAACGTTTTCTAGGACCCATTGTAGATGTTGGTGTTCCTCTTATGGCCAAATATTCAAAATTTAAAGGTTATTGACCGGCTTTATTATTGAATAACTACAGGATTTATTACTTTTTCATAAGACACAGGTGTATTTGTGTACCAATCTTAAATTTCGGGAGGGGTACATTTCTTATTGTCATATCAATAATTGGTGATTGTTCTTAAAATTGGATAGTATCTCATTCATTGGGTAAATCATTATGATCACGTGATCAGTTATTGACCTATGATGGGATTAGGAGTCCAGGACATTGGTACATTTAAACTTTGTAGGATAATTTGAGAATGCGTCATTGGTATTGATTATTACAGCCAAATATAAACGTAAGCAATACGATGTACCACGTGATTGACCTTGATGAGGTAGTGTACAGGGATACATAGCTAACCTTATTGAATCTTATGACTCATAGTCTTAAGGGAATACATGCTACAACACTGGCAAAGTTATTGTTGATGCAATTTGATTGGTTGATCACTATCTTTCGTGCAATCTGATTGGCTGATCACTATCTTTCGTGCAATCTGATTGGTTGATGAGTTTCAAATCTTTGCTGCATTCAGTTTTGTTTTAACATTTAAAAAGTTTGAAACTTTGGTTTGACATTTTTTCGTTTGGTATTTTTAGTTTAAAAATTTTTGTTTCGAAATTTTTTTGTTTGAAAATTTTGTTTCAAAATTTTGTTTGAAACTTTTCGTTTGAAATTTTTGTTTGAAAAGTTTGTTTGAAATTTTTGTTTCAAAATTTTTTGTTTGTAAATTTTTGTTTCAATTTTTTTGTTTAAAAATTTTTCGTTTGAAATTTTTCGTTTCCAAAATTTTTTTTCTGTTTAAAAATTTTTGTTTGAACAGTTTTGTTTGGAAAATTTCGTTTCAATTTTTTTTGTTTGAAAATTTTTGTTTGAAAATTTTTTGTTTGAAATTTTTGTTTGACATTTTTAAAAGTTTGTGCACCCATTAGTAAAGAACCGGAACTGTTTAGAGCGAAAACCTCTGGCAACATTGTGGTGCAATAGTACACGTCAGAACATGGGGCTGTACTTGAAATGAAAAAAACACAAATCATTGAAATGGATCATTTTATTACACTCCACATACATCCATACCAGATAGTGGTTCTGGATATTGTCGATACAATGTATTTTGAACTTCTTGCACTAGTTTGTCTTTAGCATATAATTTTAATTCCAATTGAAGTCTTTTAAGGTCTATTGCAATATCAATTGGTGGAAACTCAATGTCCATTTGATCACAAATAAACTGTTTATCAATACAGGTATGCACCCAAGAACGATGTTGACAACCATCACAATATCTAGATACATCTTGTACAATATGCATAACACATTTTTCAAAATAGTACTTTTTCAGGAATATACTAGTTTTGTTGCACACTTCCACTGCATGTTTCACACACTGAAATACGCTGATAAATTTGCTCCATTCCGTTTGTGTTAGATACACCATGTTGCGAGGGACATGGAATGTACTCTTTTTACGTAACAGCACCATCTTCTCTTCGAGGACTGTACGCATCACCACTTCATGATTTGAGCCTAATGATTTGACTATGGTCACATTTAGCTCATCATGAAAATAATCGTTCATTTGGTCGATTCGTGAACATAATATTTGCCATTCTTCACAGGTCAGTTGTACACCAAATTGTTCTGCTTTGCCCAATCGAATCACAGGTTCAAATGTTTTAGCACTGATACCAATCATCACATGTTTTGTTTGAAATATATTTATTGGATAATAGCTTGCGAAGATGAACTCTTTATCGTTAGAAGTACACATCTTTCCTCCTGAAAAGTACTTGCTCAAATGATTTCGTGAAATGACAGTGTATTGGTTGATTTATAGAACTACAGCTGACGTCATTGGAAAGGAATGTGCTGACATTTGAATTCATGATTTCATCACAGTTGCTGACGTCATGCTGACCAACCACATTCATACAACTATGTCTAATGTGCTGACGTTTGTTTTCATGATTTCATCACAATTGCTGACGAATCTGGCTGTGTACTAAATTCAAATTGATGACTTCGACCCAAGAATCCTTTGTAACATAAAGATACAGATCCAGTATTTAAGAAACGCAGCAGTTCTTCTTGTTTTGATGCTTCCATGGGTAAATATCTTGCTGGTAAAATTATATTCTTATCATTTTCAAGCTTCACTACGATTCTTAATCCAAACTTTGTAGGGCTCGTTTGGCTAGCTAAGATTCTATAAGGTACATTCTGTTGTAAATCAGTAATCTTGGTAAATGATTTCATCACATCACGTGTGTTTAGAAACTGCAGACAAGTAGCCATGATGACGTTATCATGAATACTAACTCGAACGATACTTATATATGATGAAAAACTGATGACGTTGCATCATGTTCTGACGTGTACTATTGCACCACAATGTTGTCAAAGGTTTTTGCTCTAAACAGTTCCGGTTCTTTACTAATGAGTGCACAAACTTTTAAAAATGTCAAACAAAAATTTCAAACAAAAAATTTACAAACAAAAATCTTTGAAACAAAATTTTGAAACAAAATTTTCCAAACAAAACTGTTCAAACAAAAATTTTTAAACAGAAAAAAATTTGGAAACGAAAAATTTCAAACGAAAAATTTTTAAACAAAAAAATTGAAACAAAAATTTACAAACAAAAAATTTTGAAACAAAAATTTCAAACAAACTTTTCAAACAAAAATTTCAAACGAAAAGTTTCAAACAAAATTTTGAAACAAAATTTTCAAACAAAAAATTTCGAAACAAAAATTTTTAAACTAAAAATATGAAACGAAAAAATGTCAAACCAAAGTTTCAAACTTTTTAAATGTTAAAACAAAACTGAATGCAGCAAAGATTTGAAACTCATCAACCAATCAGATTGCACGAAAGATAGTGATCAGCCAATCAGATTGCACGAAAGATAGTGATCAACCAATCAAATTGCATCAACAATAACTTTGCCAGTGTTGTAGCATGTATTCCCTTAAGACTATGAGTCATAAGATTCAATAAGGTTAGCTATGTATCCCTGTACACTACCTCATCAAGGTCAATCACGTGGTACATCGTATTGCTTACGTTTATATTTGGCTGTAATAATCAATACCAATGACGCATTCTCAAATTATCCTACAAAGTTTAAATGTACCAATGTCCTGGACTCCTAATCCCATCATAGGTCAATAACTGATCACGTGATCATAATGATTTACCCAATGAATGAGATACTATCCAATTTTAAGAACAATCACCAATTATTGATATGACAATAAGAAATGTACCCCTCCCGAAATTTAAGATTGGTACACAAATACACCTGTGTCTTATGAAAAAGTAATAAATCCTGTAGTTATTCAATAATAAAGCCGGTCAATAACCTTTAAATTTTGAATATTTGGCCATAAGAGGAACACCAACATCTACAATGGGTCCTAGAAAACGTTTACCAAATTATGTTATTTTATAATTCCCAAATTTAAAAGAGAACATAAACATATAAAGGTAATAAACCATATAACGTGCTAAATACTTATCAAAGGGTCAATAACCTCCGAAATTTGATTTTTGGTAGTTCTTTACCCATGAAAGGGAACGATGTGGACCATCCAAATTTATAGTGGTACATATTGAAGACCTGTACGAAGATACCAAATGCTTATATTAAACAATTTCTAAAACTGAGTGGATGAGTCAAGATACCCCTCCCAAATTTTTAAAGGGTGCATCAATGTACTCATGTCTTATGATAGGAAATGAACCTATATACATGACCATATGACCATATACGGTAATAAGACCGCATCAAACGGGATAAATTGGGCCAAAAACCAAACACGTGATACAACATATTGCTTATGTTTATATTTTGGCATTTTTTTTACTCATGAAAGGGAACAAGGTGGACCACCCAAATTTATCATGATACATATTGAGGTCATGTACTATGATAGCGAATGCTTAAATTGAAAAATTTCCAAAATTTAAGGGATTGGCTATGG